>NW_028227260.1:122385255-123050255 GCF_978045245.1 Mus caroli | reverse complement strand
GTGAACAAAGCTGAAATTCGGTGCTTCAAAAACTTATGTTCTACAAACAACAGTCATTCTTCACAGCTGTCTTCCATCGATCTTCACAAATTTAAGGCAGAGCCACAGGTCTTTGGATGGCCCTTAAGAAGTCTTCACCATAAGGTCAAAAGAAAGATAACAAATAATTGATAAACAGCTATATATGCTTTCTTGTGTTTAGCTTTGTCTCTAGAGAAAAAAAGTTGGTGCTAAGAACCCAGCGTTAGAGCCTGGCATGGTGGCTCACGCCTTTAATCCCAGCACTTGGGAGGCAGAGGCAGGCAGATTTCTGGGTTCAAGGCCAGCCTGGTCTACAAAGTGAGTTCCAGGACAGCCAGGGCTATACAGAGAAACCCTGTCTCGAAAAACCAAACCAAACCAAACCAAACCAAAAAAAACCAAGAACCTAACCTTAGGTTGTAGGTGTCTCCCTCTCCCTCCTCCTCCCCTTACCCCTCCCCCTCCTCTCCCCCTCCCCCCACTTTCTCCTTCCTGCTGTGTATGTGTATTGTGTGTTATAAAGAGTACATACATCAAGAACATGATTTGAATTCAAGCTTGTCCATTTACCACCTTTTAACTTTTGGCAAGTTAATTAACCATTCTAAATTTTTGCTTCTTCAAGTCAGCATTAATAAAAGCACTATATGTGCATAGTTATTGCTACTAATAGATGAGGATGAATGTAAGGTCCTTACTAGCAGACTTACATAAAAGTTTTCCTATGCATTAATTCCATTTTTTTCTCTTCAGGTCTCCTAAAATTGACTTGGTTCTCAATAAATACTTAATGCACATTGTCTTTCCCAAGTCAGAAATATGTGTGTGTGTATATATATATGTATATGTATATATATATATATACATATATATATATATATATTATGCTATTTCCCAAAACTATCTTCCGTATCACATTGTACTCAGTCATACAACATTCAATGGCTCCTTATTACCTCCTATGATACATTTAAATTGTCTAATACTAGTAGTGATCTCTAAATATCAGCCTATTTCTTCTCAACCATCCAACATAAATATTTCATGTGAAGCCAGTTACTCAATATTAGTGTTTCTTTAGTAGGCCTGAAAACTGACTAGTTTCTAATGAGTGAGATGGATTTGATTTTGACAGTGGCAGGGGTGCAGGAGGTTAATGGTACGAGTGTTGATAGTCTTTCACATATGGGAATGCCAGATCACTAGAAATATGCCTATTTTCCCCCTAATCTCCTTCCTGTTAAACTATACTTTCATTATGCATTAAATGAGCATGTAAATGTTTATTTTTAATCAATCAGTTAGTTACTAGGCACTAACTCTGTGTAAGAAATTTTCCTAGGAATGAAAACCATAATAATCATTTTGTTAAAGACTTAAATAAAAGAGGAGACACTGTGACTACAAGTGTGTGTGTGTGTGTGCGTGTGTGTGTGTGTGTGTATCTGTCAAATGAAAATGTAAGAAATTAATGTAGGCTATTTACTGGGAAGGTGACAGTTGAGTGTTATCTTGAAATATTTGGCACTATTTTAGTGAATGTGAATACTGAATAATATTAAGAGAAGGAAGACATTTGAAATGGGGGAAACAGAAGATGCAAAAAGATAAAGTGGGAAAAGTTTGATTTATTCAGTGAAACACAGAAAAACATGCAATAAGGCTGTACCACAGGGTGTGAATAGAGAATACAAAACAATGAAAAATCATATTTAGAGTTTTAATTAAAACCAATGTGGAGGTTATATCACAGCAAATTGTAATTATCATTTATTCAACACCTACTATATGTAAGGGACTATGTAAAATGTTGCCTGTGCCTTGTAAAAAGCTTTATACCATTCATATGAGATGTATTTTATATATAAAGAAACTAAGTCAATGTTTAATTACCCAAGTTATCATATGAGAATGGCAGAGAGAAGATTCAGGCTAGAAATATAAGATCACAGAATGGGTATCCATCCCATATACAGTCACCAAATTCACACACTATTGTGGATGCCAACAAGAGCGTGTTGACAGGAGCGTGATATAGCTGTCTCCTGAGAGGCTCTGCCAGTGCCTGATAAATACAGAAGCAGATGTTCATAGCCAATCATTGGACTGAACACAAGGTCCCCAATGGTGGACCTAGAGAAAGGACCAAAGATCTGAAGGAGCTTGCAGCCCTATAGGAGGAACCACAATATGAACCATCCAGAACCCCTGAGCTCCCAGGGATTAAACCACCAGCCAAAGAGTACACATGGAGGGACACATGGCTCTAGCTGCATATGTAGGAGAGGATGGCCTTGTTGGACATCAATGGGAGGAGAACCCCTTGGTCCTGTGAAGGCTTGATGCCCTAGTGTAGGGGAATGCCAAGCCAGAAAGTGGGAGTGGGTGGGTTGGTGAGCAGGGGTAGGAGGAGAAGGGGTAGGGGTTTTTCAGAGTGGAAACCAGGAAAGGAATACATTTGAAATGTAAATAAAGAAAATACCTAATAAAAAAAAAAGATCACAGACTTAAGAAATATGATTGAATGATATATGGCAGACAGTAAGATTGTGATCGAATATAAGACAACCCCGAGGAATATAGAATTAAGGTGGGTTGCATTTATTAAAGAAGAGCATATAGGCATTAGCATATAGGCTATAGTTGAGTATATATGGATGTGGGCCAATTTATAAAGATAAAAGAAAATTGTACCAAAGATGGAGTTCAGCTTCCACTGAGAATTTCTAGAATTTTACTTGCTAAATAATAGAAGATCCTTAGAGTTACATGCAGATTTGTAAAAACCTTTTTCATTTCTATTGGATTACTAGCCACTTGAGGACATTAATTTCTACAAATTAATCCCATTTATCAGGTATTCCTACACATAGTGTATATACATCTTTAATTTTTAAAATTACATTATTTATTTGTGGAGTGTGATGGTGAATGGCATATATATGTGGGTTAATGGACAACTTGTCAGAGTTGGTTTTCTCCTTCTATCATTTTGGTCTTAGGGCTCAAACTCCAGTCATCAAAATTAATGACAAGTGTCATCACCCTCTGCGCTGTCTTGTATATCCTCAATTCATTCTGTTTTATTTATCTACAGAATTTATAGCATGTTGTTAAGGATAGAGCTGTAAGACGGCTCTAATTAGGATCTTTCTGTTTGTTTCATTTAGGAGCGAGGTTTTGAAGTATGTACTGGAGTCAATGAATACTAGAAGAAAGTGCCTACTTTGCTCCAGTATAACCAAGAGCTAGGATGCTTTATCACACTTAAATGTGACAACATAATTATATAAAAGGTTCACCAATAATTATATCAAAGGTTCAAAGACGCTTTATTCTCAGACTTAGTTTTTGATAAAATTTGTAGGACAAGATAATTTTTTTCAATTTGACCTTCTTCATTCTAAATTAAACCTCCTATCATAGTAAATAACAAACCAATTGTCATTAATTTTACATTTTACATCATATATGACATGTATGTATATAAATATAAAATACATATAAATATGCATTACAACTGTGTATCTGAAAAGTTTTTTATTATTCTAGGATTTGAGAAGACATGGGGCTCTAAATAAAAGCTGAGTACTGTTTCATTGTTGCTAAGAGACAAAATCAATACTTGATTACTCTGAATTAGTATATCCAGCCATGCAAATCTTTAACCTCAGATTAACTAAATGTAAGACCATGACCCAACCCACAACAGGAACATTTAGAAGTAGAGAATTAGCTGGTGCAGAGCCTATTTGTAAAGTGTGGGTTTGCACTGCTGCCCAAACCAGTTTCCCCATCATTATTCTCTCCAGAGGAGATGCAGAATTATGCCAGCAGAATTTTAACTAATTGGCATTTCTGTGATCCTTCCCTGTATCCCTACTTCTATTGCTCATTTCATGATACACTTATCAATGAGGCCAATCTACCCTCAGTTGTACTGTGTCATATTAAAAATACTTTTGTTTGTCCATATTTTAAATTATTTTTACAAAAGTCACAACAGTTGGCCTATCCATATATTTTATAAAGGAGAAAATATATGTAAGCAAATCAGATCATTTCAAATAGTGATCTAGCCAGTAAAGACAACAAAAAATACTATAATGAAATTACTAGTAAAGAGAGTGACCATGGTTATCTGAGGAAAATACTAGAATTCCCATAAAGAAAGCTTTCTTTGGAGAGCTGGCATTTGAGCTAAAACATGTATTATGGAAAATACTTGATCATGCAAGGATAAGGATTTCAGAGAAGAGAATTAGCAAAGTGTCGCTAGAATGTATAAAATATAATAAGCTTTAGGGAGGAATATAAGGTTAGAAATGGGAGAAGCAGTGGAACTAGAACTTGTATTAAAAGTCTGGCCTCTGGCAGCCCCAACAAACTAAGCTTATTCCTTGTCTTGATAGGAAAATTAAATACAGAGTAATGGTAAAAAGCAGAAAAGGATTTATTTTATGAGGCCACATGGGTAAGAGAAACAAATGAAAGGTTACAATAACCTCATGTTCATTTTAATTTTTGGTTTTTGATGGGAACTTTAGGCTTCGATAACAGAAGAATTGAGGTAAAAGGTCAAATGTATACATAAATTAAAAGTCCTGCTTTAGAAGTGGCCTCAATATTCATTGTCATTACTTTCATCCTGTAAGGTGGATTTAAAAAGTTCTTATTGCCTGAGGTGTTCTTAGAAGTGATAATCAAACACAAAATAAAGACAGAAATTCAGATTTTCATCTTGTTTTTAGTTATCATGGAGACCCAAGTGGGGGACTCAGTGCTTCTCTTTCAAAAGTGTTTTCTAAATACCTGTATAAGTATGAGGAAAATGAATTCCTCAGAGCTTAATGGATTATGCCATTAAAGATAGTGGTGATAAGTTGCATTTACTATTCTAGGTTCTGAAATCTACCTTAGTGAATCACTGTTTCTTCAGTTTCACGTCTTCCTATAGTAAATGGTGTTTGCTTTTCATCCTCCTACAAGACTGACTGGAGGTGCATTGCTTTAGACCCATCATTTTCATGTTCTTTTTGCTCCTCTCCAATTTTAAATTTCTCTCTCACAGATTTCATTGCAGATTCATTTTTATTCTCATCAAAAAGCAAGTCTAGATTTCTGAAATTAGATCAGGATACTATTGACCCCTTGAATGAAAAGCAGCACTAATTTTCTGATGTAGACTATTAGGAATTTTTGCATCAATCTTCATGAGTAAGAGCTGTGAATATAGAGATGTGTTCCCAGTAGATATCCATCATAGAGGGAATCAATAGAGGTACCTGTATCATCCCTGATTTCAACATGTATATCATGACAAACTGTAAAGATGATGCACGTTTTTTATATCTAAAAAGCTGAACTAGTGATCATAGTTTAGGAGAAAGAAGGGAGGGAAAGGGGTGAGATTGGGGAACAAAAGAGGGAGAGAGAGACACAGAGAGATAGAGATAGAGACAGAGAGACAGAGAGACAGAGAGAAAGAGACAGAAAAACTCTGTCAGGTGCCAATGAATCCTTTTAAAAGTAATTCTTGACCATTAACTTTGTCTGAATGTGGTAAAATTGTGTATAGAACTATCTAGCTCTACCTTTGCCAGTTCTACATGTTCCAATCCTATGTCTATCAAAAGATATTCTTATGATCAAAACTAAGTACTCTGAACTATGATCTTCAGTTTTTAATGATGTTCACATAAGGTATCTAATGCCATTATGAAACCATTGTAATATCATTATGAAATCTGGTATGTTTTAGCATGTTAAGGATTAAGCTGAATCCTGTAGTACAAGATCCCAGGAAAATATCTTTATTTAAAACATAGGGAAAAAATTTAACATATTGGTAAGATATCCAACAGAATTTTTATAAGCCAGCTATAAAAATAAATAATATAGCATTTATCATTACTGCAGACAGAGGTTGGATTAGGTTAAAGTTAGTACTTAAAAAAAAAAACTGTACAAATCTGGATTTAGTGTGAATAAATTACCTGATTTCTTTAGTGGACTATGTGATACCTTTGGGAATGAAAGTAAATGGATCCTTCAGATGAAGGTAAGAAATGTTTTAATTCAAAGTAGGTCCATTGTTTCATACAATAAACTATATGACAAGGTGAATCCAGAATTCTATGAAAGCATTTTCAATAGCCTACTTGTACTGTGGACTTAGGAGTTTAACCTCTTTCCATAGGCTTTAATGTAACTGTTGTAAAATGATCATGTAGAAGTAGTTGGCATATCTGTCATCACATATATTTATGGCTTACTTTAATTTTTAATAAGTTAATATGTGTGATTTTTAAAGTCTATATATGTTTAAATGTATTTTATTGTTTAAAGAATTTAAGATTTATTGATTTTTATTTTATGTGGATAGGTTCAGTGCCTCTGTATATGCCTGCAGTGCATGTGCTTGCATTGGCCAGAGGCCAGAATACAGATCCCATGGAACAACAGTTCCAGAGACCTTGAACGATCATATGGATGCTGTCCTCTGCAAGAGCAGCAAGTGCTGTTATCCAGTGATCACCTTGATAGCCTGTGTACAAAATTTTTCAATCCTTTTTTATTAGATATTTTCTTTTTCTTACATTTCAAATGTTATCCCCTTTCCTGGTTTCCCCTCCAAAATTCCCCTATCCCCTCCCAACTCCCCCCAGTTACCAAGCCACCCACTCCTGCTTCCTGGCCCTGGCATTCCCCTACAGTGGGGCATAAAGCCTTCACAGGACCAAGGGCCTCTCATACCATTAATGATCTACTAGTCCATCCTCTGCTACATATGCAGCTGGAGCCATTAGTCCCTCCATGTGTACTCTTTGGTTTGTGTTTAGTCCCAGGGAGCCCTGGGGGGTACTGGTTGGTTCATATTATTGTTCCTCCTATGGAGCTGTGAACCCCTTCAATTCCTTGGGTCATTTCTCTAGCTCCTTCATTGGGGACCTTGTGCTTAGTCCAATGGATGGCTATGAGCATCCACTTCTCCACAAGCCATTGCTGTCCTACAAACTTACCCTAAGATCCACCAAATAATCTCCCTCCTGACTTCATGTCCTTTTTACTGAAAAAGTCTCATGAAAAAGTTCAAGAAATGGTCTCTTCTGAGAGACATGCACTAAAGAGACATGAATTGCAGCAAGATTTCTTTCTTTCTTAAATTCTTCACTCTCTCTCTTCTTTTTTTTTGTGAATGTTATCATATCTTACAAAATATTGACAGAGAATTAGAAGCATTGTTTAAAGATGGGAGAATACTAAAACAAATCAAGTAGTTTCCTTAAAGGACAAAACTGGTAAGCAATAGAATCACTATTCACACCCATATGATTCTGAAGTCTGCCTTCAGTTTATATTATAGGTCTCGTGTTGAAATGAATTAATTTTTATAAACTTTAATTACTAAGTTATCTATACTTTTCCAAATACACCATGAATTAGCTTTTGTTGGAAGTGTCTTACACTTACATAATGAAAACATAATTGACAGCCCTCATTCTAGAAATCAAAATTTTAATTTTTGAAAAAATGAACTGCAGACTACTTTATGTCCTTCTTTTTTCCTGCATTATGCTTAGTTGATAGCCTCCTTAATATCAGCAACCCTATTTGATTAGCTTTGGAATAGCCTATCCAAACACCCTGTATCTGTTACTTTTCTGTTGTTGTTATAATATGCATTGACCAATGGTAACTTGAAGAAGTGTGCATTTTTTTTGCCTTAAAATTACAGAGTGTTATGTCATGGTAGAAAAGCATACCATGAGCAGAGTGTATGGTGCTAGGTGCAAGAAACTGAAAGCTAGTATCCTCAAAATTAAGCAAGGAGCAGATAGACAATCAGAGAAAGAATAACAGGAATAGCATATGGCTTTTGAAACTCCTAAGCCTGCCACCCAGGAATTCTTCCAACAAGGTTTACCTCCTAAACTTCGTCAAAGATCACCACCAACTGGGCACCATATGTTCAAATATTCTGAGCCTATGGGGGACACTCTCAACAAAATCACTCTGTAGTCATAGGATTTTAGTGAATCAGAGCCTTTACAATGAAAAAAAAATCATGACATGAGCCAAAGAGATCTCCAGTCACTGATCAGCTGTAATTATATCAATTAACACCTGAAGAATTACCTTCAAGTGCAAAATCTGCAACCAGAAACATATCAGACATTTGTGATAAAAGTATAACATTAAACTAATTAAACTACCTTTATTTAAAAGATTATTTTATAATATTTAATGTCTGGGTTTTTTGTTTTGTTTTGCTTTTTTGTTTGTTTGTTTTCTTTTTTCAAGACAGGGTTTTTCTGTATAGCCCTGGCTGTCCTGGAACTCACTCTGTAGACCAGGCTGGCCTCGAAATAATATTTTATGTCAAAAACTACTCAGATCATGGAAAATCTAGTAAAACATGAAAAGAAGACTATTTACAGTTAGGGTTTTAAATGTTACAAATGTACAAATTTTCTAATCTTTTTAAACGGCATCAGGTTTCGTTACGGATGGTTGTGAGCCACCATGTGGTTGCTAGGATTTGAACTCAGGACCTTTGGAAGAGCAGTTGATGCTCTTAACTGCTGAACCATCTCACCAGCCCCCAAATTTCCTATTTTGTAATGCTATTTTTGCTACTTCAAAAAGAATATTAAGATTCAAAATTATGATTTTAAAATAATTTGAGATTAGAATTATTTTTATTGAGCATGTTTTTCTTTTATTTCAAGATACTTTTTCTCATAATTTCAACTTCAATTTTCCTTTCCAGGAAATAGTCTTGCAAGGTCACCTTTCACCTTTAGTTTTTGGCAACTGGGTACAGAGATGGGATACTATGAACTTGATCTGACAACTTAATAAGATATAATAAGACCTGAAATAGTGGCAGTGCCCTTTCAACTATCAAGATCTAGATAGGTACAGAATCTTTTCAAAGATCTGTCTAACTGAAATACATTTAAGTTTCACTTTGAAACATTAAATGTCTTTTCCTGTTTCAAACTAGAGTGTGATCACTTGGAATATTGGCTAGGAACAGGTCATTAGCAAAAACTCCAATGAAGACAATTGGCTTTGGGTTTGCTTTTCCTGTTTTTGCGGTTAGCTTAGCACCAGATGGTGCCCTAGTGAGTTCTGTATAAATAATACAATCATAGGGTTGAGTGATTCTCTACCAGTCACAGACTCAAGCAGAAAATAGCACTTGTCTTTCCACACATGTTCATGTAGATTTACTTATTGAGGAATTGTTCTTATACAGCTCTAACTGTTAAACTGTTGTTCTGGTTGGTGTTTTCTCTCTGTTTGTTTATTGGATAGGCAAGCAGCCAAATCCTTACTCTGACCTAGAGGGAAGGGCTACAGAATTTGAGGATCTTTGCCAGAGATTTCCACCCATTATGAAATGGAGCCGGAAAACAGCAAAAATATCTGCATTTCCTGTATTGTTTCTAAAAGAGAAGAGTGGCTGTCATTCCCTTGACAGTTGGTGCACATTTAGGGGGTCATGAGTGTGTAAGTGGTTTCTTACAGAAACCCTGGGGCAACCTCTTACACACTTTCAATGTCTAGCTCAAGTGCCAGATTCTACCCATGATGCTCAACAATCTTTCACAGTTTGTACTTCCAATCTAGCTCTCCTCTTTCGCATTTCTCCACTCATAGACCTCTAATTTTCAGTGTAAGTCTTGTCTTATCTACAAGATTGTCCATTTCTCAAATCTAGTTTCTTCTGGTCTGTACCACTTAATAAAGGATAGTCACAGAATATTGATTTGCTGGCTTAACAACACATATATGTATGTCACAGCTATCACATAGAACAACAAGGACTTAATGATAAGTATTCCATGGAGGAAACAAATGCTGTACCCTGTAACATAGAGATTCTCATTTTTTTTTCTCAAATTGGAAAAGAAAATTGAGACTCTATGCTCTTTCATTCTTTTTATTGTTCTGAAGATTTGAGCCACATAGTAGAAAGCCACAAAAAAAAAGTTGCAGTAGTGCACTGAGAGAAAATAGCTAGAGTTATTACAATGGTTCTTCTATTGAGAAAAACCCATAATTGTTGTTTGAAAAAAAAAACTACACCATGTTTCCTATTGTCATATGACTTCATTAAATTAATCCATGTCATGATCTTTGTAGATGACAATTTAGAATTATATTTCCAAATTATTATTTGTTGCATACTAATGTTTTGACCAGGTTATTTAAGCCAATGATTTATCCATCAAAGAAAAAACATCAGTCATTATACATTTTCTCCAAAACATTTTGTGATCTTCATCATAATGCTATGAAATATTATCCCTCTTCCATCAGGGAGAAATCCAAAAGGAAGTACACAGACATGTACATAGGGCAACCTGATGGGATCAGTCCTTAATTGATCTTAATCTTCCCAAGTGAATAAAGTAGATGATGTTATTATGCCATTCCACCCCTTTCAATCTTTGTTACAGAAACACATCACTTGAAGCCATACCTTCTCCTTGTCCTTAAGCTTCTAAACATCACAATGTCAAGCAGTGCAACATTAAAAGTCCCACAGTCTTTAACAAATTCCATTGACTCCAGGATCTAAATACTCTTTAAAATTCCAAAGTGTCTTACCTGTGGACTCTTCACATTTTTTTAAAAGTTATATACTTTATTATTCCATGTGGGAAGAACCATATTAAAGTAAACACAAAATTCAAAAATATAAATATCTTAATGTCCAACATGATCTTCTATGATGCAAAGGGTTTCAGTTGTCTCAAATCAACTCTATGCATCTGTCATGAGCAGCATACAGAGCATGTCTGGTATGTTGAGGCCACTTTTGTTCCAGGCTTGCTGCTGTCCTTGTCAACTATCATATGCTAGGATATCCAGTACAACTAAGGCTGCACCTTCACTCATGTCATGCTGGACATTTTCAGGGACTGCAACTCTATCTTGTGGTGCCAAGCCTTGGTTTCTCTCCATGTTCTCTTCAAACCTGGAGTTTCCACTGCTATTGAAGCTAAGCCTTTATCAGTAGTCTCTCCTGGAATTCTCACACTGTCAAAGTTCAACTGCCTTACATGATCCATTTATATCTTCAAAATTAGTATCATGTTGATGACTCTTACAAGTTAACTGCAGCCTTGGTCCCCCACTGGACCCAGGGCTCTGTGTGCTCACCTGAGGGAACAAATCCTAGAAGATGTCACCTTGATGATCCCAGCCCTAGCTAACCAACATTGATTTTTCCAGTTAAACAGAGGCTTCACTTCAATGTTGTGGGTCCCCTGTTAATCCCAGCTGATTCTTCAGCCTCGTCTCACCAGAAACTACATTCTTAATTTAAATATCACACAAATGGCCCTGATAAAGTTTTTTCCATTGTCTGCTTGTTTTTCAACATCCCTAGCTTCTTAAGCTCCCACAGAATAGAATACCAGTCTCTGAAACAAGCTCTGAACATTCAGTAGTTTTTCAGCCCTAGATTCCATAATGCTCCACAACTCTGCTAAAGTAGAATGGTCAGAATCATCATGGCAAAACCTACTCTTTGCAACCAATGTTTAGGTCAAGCAAAAATTGGGGCACTCAAACAAGAAGAGTTCTCCTTATGGGCTTTCTCAACTCAATTTCTTACACATCTCATGCTTTTCTGTCAATGAGTAGTACCACCCATAGTTTCATAGGCCCTTTGGTATCAATTAGTAACCGAGAAAATTCTCTAGAACATGACCACAGCCAAATATAATGGAGGCAATTCTTCAGTTAACATTCCCTCTTACTCAGTGTATCAAGTTGCCAAAAAGTAAATAAACTATGACATTCAGACATATATTAGTTTCTAAACCTTCATATTATATTGCAAGGTTTATTATATTATTATCTGTAGCTAAAGATCAGGAACTAAGATCCTCTTCTCTTAAAGGTCATTTGTCACATCATGCAGTGACTGAGTTTTGCATATTGAGTTCTTATCATCATTCTACCATCAATTATCTGTGTTTTAGTTCAGACTCAGAAGTCAAATCTCTTAATTTCTTTATTTTTTCAGTCACATTTGTCTGGATCTCTCTCTCTCTCTCTCTCTCTCTCTCTCTCTCTCTCTCTCTCTCTCTCTCTCTCTCTCTCTCTCTCGTGTGTGTGGTCCAAAGATTAGAATCTGATGTTTTCACTATTGATCTCACCTTAGTTTTAATGTAGAGTCTATTGCTGAACCTGAAACTCACCAAATTATCAAGATTAGCTGACCATCAAGCATTGGTAGTCCTCTGGTCTCTACCTTCCCTGTGCCAGGATTGTACAGATTTTTATGTGGGTACTTGAAATCTGACTCAGGTCCTCTTTCTTATATGGCAAGAACTTTACCATATTAGTCACTTTTAATTAATAAGGCTGCTTAAATTTCTATTACTGCACTTTGAAAGAAAAGGTACTACTAAACATGCCATTTTAATTTAATAATATGAAGAAGAGAAGAAAGAATAGAAGGAGGAAAAAAGTTAATCACAGTGAATAGCATATTTGCTCAAATCTTGTTACACTAACCCTTGGGATTTTAATAAAATTTCATAAACAAAGAAATGACTGATATTGTTTTAAATAGTTATCTGAAGCATACTTTTTTATTAATAAAATTCGTGTACCTTTATATTATATTTAGATGCCCAGATTCATGGTCTGATCAAACTTGGTAGTCTTAAAGCCCCCAATGGTGCTATTTTAAAGTGTTAAGAAAACATGACAAGTGCCTTATGACTAGATATTAACTGTAACTTCCCTTGCTTTTATGGCTTTAAGCCAGATTCTGAATTTCTTGCACGTCCTTTTGTATCACTCACTAAGTAGACACTACTTAAGCCGCTTGAGATTCAGACTCATCCTACCCAACCTACCATGTATTACCCAATTCTTCATTCTATTATATCTCTTAGCTTGTCAGATTCATCACAGTAGATAAACAACACACACACACACACATGCACACACATTTCTAGTTACTACTTTATAAGTTTAATTTTTAATGATTTTGACATAAATATCTCCCCTAGTATTCAGCTTTAAAGTTGCCCCACTTATGAATTCTATAAATAAATAATTGACATGACATAGAACACATTCTAATTTCAGCTATCCCTGGGCTTATTTTACAGATCAACCTCAGGGTGGTTGTATGTTTATGACAAAGGGGAAGACTACTGCTAATTACATATCTACTTTGCCAAATTATAAAGTTATTTTCTTATTATCCAAGTTGAACTGAATCCTGCTTTCAATCTAGAAGTAATTACCTAGGCAGTGCACAACTGAACTGAGGTAGACTACATTTTGAATTCTGCATCCATGAACTGTCATTAACTGATATCATAAATATTGATATACAGTATAATATTCCACCAAGTTTATTAAAAGAATAATTTAAGAGTCCATAGTGGTTTTATCATCCAAGGTTCTGCCATTCTCAAAAATGTGATGAGTGTTTCCGTGGTTTTCCTAGATTTTGTATTTATGAGTTCTTTATGGCACTGACATTATTTTATGCCCGAATTCATTAACCTTTAAATTTTCTGATATGGTACAGCACTATTGTCACCTCTGGTTTCTAGACCCACAGAATGCATCCTAAAAAGAAGAGATGTAATGGATAGCATTTCTTTTCACTGGAAGCTGCTTTCTTTGACCACTTGGTCTCTGAAGATCAATGTTCAATGTGCTAGAGAGGACAAAACTGCCCCTGAGGTGATGTTGTTCTGATTTCTTTGTTAGAGCCCCAAATTATGAGCTTCGTTCTCTCATCACTGTGATTTTAGGAAAAGTCAGTAACCATAGCTTTACTGTAAAGACTAGAGAAATAATGTCACTATTTAAAGAATGGTTGCAGTACATAATAAAAGGTAGTCATCACATAATCTGGCTATATCCTAATCAAGCTTATTCTCTGACAAAAGCATTTCCTTAATGGCAGTTCTTTGTACAGATTAATTCTTCCATGTGGTTCTGTTCAGAAGAGCATAGAGCATTACATACACACACCTTTTCAAAAAAAACCTTTTGCTCCTTTTGCAGCTCAAAGTGTGATATAAATAGTGAGGCTTCTGGTGCTAACCAATGACTTTGGAACAAATGAAGCTGAAACTAGATCTATTATAATATTGATTCTGGCCTGGAATAAATGTTTATGTCCTTGAAATAATTTGTTGGTGGTTGTTCATTCATTATTGTCCTTGTATATTAAATAAAAAGTCCTTTAGTCTCCTTCAAGTTCGGGATGGACTAATTAGCCATTTTGTAACCACTATACTACAGTATTTTATCAAGAGTAATTAATTTATAGTCTTACATTGAAATGTAATTAAAATGTTGTTGCAAGTAGGTTTTAGTCCCTATTCAGCAATTGCTGTTACTCTGTATATGAATTGGATGGTAAATTTCATTAGATTGTTTCCTAGGCAAAATATATCCTCCAACCACATAGTCAAAGAACAAGTAACCAAAAGTTACCCCTTCCTTATGTTTGAGAATATAAAGATGAATATGCTCCATTTTGATTTGATATTATGTTTTTATTTCCTTAATGTTGTATTAATACTTAACTACTTCTACCTTAAACACTTAAAAAGCAATAAGGGGAGGATTTTGTTATAATTGAAACCAACATTCTCTTACTTTGTTTTTCATCCATCACAGTCAAACACAATCACAATCAACCCACCAATCTGTATCCCAGTGCTACTTAAAAGTAAATTTCAGGATTTAAAAATGCATCCTTCCTCTGTCACACAACACATGTTTTTCTATGCCTACAATGCTCAAGTTATTGTGCTAAATAGACCTTATGGTGTTATTTGAGATCACAGCAAGACACAGACAATCTGAAATTAGTTGGATTAAAATATTTAAATATCAGCTTTTGAGCAGAAGGAAGCCATATTGATAATGAAATATCAGTAAGCATTGTGCATTTCCACAAATATAACAGTAAATAATAGTGAAGAGAGAAAAATATTTTCTGAAATAGTGGCTTTTTTAGAATTTTCAATTGCTTGACTGACAGTCCTTTAAAAATACCAACAGACTTTTCTGGAAGTGTTTGTGTAATCATGTGATTCATATTGCTAGGGTTATTCTCTTTCCCATAGGAAGCATATTACCTCAGAATCAGAATAAGAAACACTGAATGGTGTTTGTGACGCATACTTCAATTTTAACGCATTTAGTAAATTAAGCTGAAGGAATTAAAAATCAATGATAGTTGTTCCATGGAAGTTATCTAAAATATTTGATAACAGCTTTAGTTCTTTATAATTCATATGAGAATTCATTTGTTTTGTGTTGGTTTACAAACCTTTTTGAATTTGTAGAAATGAACTTTGCATTTATTTATACATGTCCAAATCTCCACATTACACATGCATACATACTTTCATACATGTTGAAATAAAACTTAGTTGTACACACATATATGCATTGAAAGGCAGGTGGGTTCTATTGAAAACTTGTAGGCATAATGAACTTAATAAACACATGCATGTATCTAACTCAACTATTAATTGTTGATTGCTTGAAGAATAGCCCAGCAAATTTCTCTAGAATAGTTATCTCACACTTTGAATGGGAAAAAGAAAGATCAAAACACACCTGCTTGTTTGAACTTGTTTGTAGAAAAGCACAGCAGGCACTTAGAATCAAGTCCTACTACACGTAATAAAAGTCCTACTATACGTAATAAAAGAAAATTCAGGTGACAGCAGATGCTGGCAAGGATGTGGAGAAAGAGGAACACTCCTCCATTGTTGGTGGGATTGCATGCTTGTACAACCACTCTGGAAATCAGTCTGGCAGTTCCTCAGAAAATTGGACATAGTACTACCAGAGGATCCAGCAATACCTCTCCTGGGCATATATCCAGAAGATGTCCCAACCGGTAAGAAGGACACATGCTCCACTATGTTCATAGCAGCCTTATTTATAATAGCCAGAAGCTGGAAAGAACCCAGATGCCCCTCAACAGAGGAATGGATACAGAAAATATGGTACATTTACACAATGGAGTACTACTCAGGTATTAAAATGAATGAATTTATGAAATTCCTAGCCAAATGGATGGACCTGGAGGGCATCATCTTGAGTGAGGTAACACAATCACAAAGGAACTCACACAATATGTATTCACTGATAAGTGGATATTAGCCCAAAACTTAGGATACCCAAGATATAAGATACAATTTGCTAAACGCATGAAACTCAAGAAGAATGAAGACCAAAGTGTGGACACTGTGCCCCTTCTTACAAGTGGGAACAAAACACCCAGGGAAGGAGTTACAGAGACAAAGTTTGGAGCTGTGATGAAAGGATGGACCATCTAGAGACTGCCATATCCAGTGATCCATCACATAATCAGCTTCCAAACGCTGACACCATTGCACACACTAGCAAGATTTTGCTGAAAGGACCCAGATATAGCTCTCTCTCTTGTGAAACTATGCCGGGGCCAAACAAACACAGAAGTGGATGCTCACTGTCAGCTATTGGATGGATCACAGGGCTCCCAATGGAGAAGCTAAAGAAAGTAACCAAGGAGCTAAAGGGATCTGCAACCCTATAGTTGGAACAACATGATGAACTAACAAGTACCCCGGAGCTCTTGTCTCTAGCTGCATATGTATCGAAAGATTGACTAGTCGGCCATCACTGGAAAGAGAGGCCCATTGGACTTGCAAACTTTATATGCCCCAATACAGGGGAATGCCAGGGCCAAAAGAATGGGAATGGGTGGGTAGGGAAGTGGGGGGGGGGTATGGGGGACTTTTGGGATAGCATTGGAAATGTAATTGAGGAAAATACGTAATAAAAAAAAAAGAAAACAGTGGAAAAAAATAAAATAAAATGTCTATTTCCAAAAAAAAAAAAAAAAAAGAATCAAGTCCTACTACACTTAGTTCATAAGAATAGATGAATAATCCTAATGCAAGGATAGGTAAGTCAATAGTAGCGACTTTAGAAGCTGATGGACCAACTAATACCCCTACTCTCACATTAGAAAGCTAGGTATCTATCCACTTGGTTACATTGTATCTGAGCATGTGCAACAGTGTCATTTGCTTACAAAACTCTTGTTTACTCAATTATGTGAACCTGTGATAGGATTTTTAAAAAATATATATAACTCAGGCTGGATCAAAATTCATGACCTCTTTGCCTTCTCTTTAGTTCTGGGATTGTAGGGATGTGCTTCCATGCCAGCCTCTCTAACTATTTTACCAAGGTTTAAGATCATTGAATAGCCACCCAGCTGTATGACTTTTCCTGGCACAATGTGAACAGATGTCTGTTCATTCAAATGATAGATCAAAAAAATTATGTTGGAAAAATCTAGCTTAGTGATCCACTTAATTTACTGACGTTCTTTACAGGAGTGTGGGTGAAGGGTTACTGACAAGAACATGTGTGGCTCAAGGATAGTTTAATGGCTAAATAAATTCCCCAGCATGGTAAAGCTGCATGCCTGGAGCTCTCCGCCCAACTTTCATGTAGCTCAGCTAGTCAGAAGGTCTCTTGTATCCAGAAATTTTATTACTTATAAATTTTTAGGAAGGGACTTTGGAAATCATGTAAATTTTGGGGACTACCTGATACTTAAGTGTTGTGTACTTTCTGAGCCATGTAAGTTTTGTTTACTTCCTGAGTCTTAGCATCTTTTCATGGTAGAATGGTCCAATTCTCATATAGTTGCTATACATAGCTTTTTCAAGTGATTGCTCACTAGAGGCATCATTTATTTCCATTTAATTATCACTATGGTAATTTTCTGATCACCAAAATATTCTGTCCTAGGTATATTGACAGGAAATTGGGACTAGGTAACCAAGTATTCATTAAGTGTAGGTAAGCAAGTGCTACAAACTTTTTAGTTAAAGGAAACCTGATTGTGTAAGGCAGTATACATCTGATGTTTTGATATTGTCTGTTTTTAAACTAAATTACATTTTAGAGAATTAATTCACATCTTTTACATCATCACTTGTTCAATGTTTCTTCAAGGACATTTGCTTAAATGTCAGGTTCCAATGGCACACTACTAAAAGAAGTGTTTCAATGTCTAATGTCAAATAAGTTTGAAAAGCAATCGTTAGCAAATAGGTTCTGAGTATTCCTATAAATATGAACCTTTATAAATTAACCTTGAGTTTTCCCTGACTGATCAGGTTATGAAAATTTTATCCCATATGTCAAGTCTTAAAGTCTTAATTCACAGAAATCTCTTCAGTACATTTTTCAAAATAATACATATTTATTAAAGTAATTCAAATCCATATTGGATTTTTGGAATCATAACAAGCTAATATTTACTCCCTTAGTCCTATTATTTAGGGCAATTTCTATTCATGTTTTTCTTGGCTTGGTTTCTGAAAGTTAACTATCAGTCTTTTTCTTCTCCTTCTCCTCTTTCTTCTTCTTCTTCTTCTTCTTCTTCTTCTTCTTCTTCTTCTTCTTCTTCTTCTTCTTCTTCTTCTTCTTCTTCTTCTTCTTCTTCTTCTTCTTCTTCTTCCTCTTCTTCTTCTTCTTCTTCCTCTTCTTCTTCTTCTCCTCCTCCTTTTCCTTCCTCCTCCTCCTCCTCCTCCTTGCTCCTCCTTTCCCCCCCCTCCTCCTCCTCTTCTTCCTTATTTGTATTTGATCTTCTGGATTTCTCCTACTCCAGTTTGAAACTTTGAATCTGGGCTTGTCCTATTATGCATTCATCATCAATTTGGGATGTTGCATTCTAATTTGCATAAATTGCTGAATAGAAATGAGAAACAAGATTAGGCAAGATTGGTATCATTTATGAAGCATCACACTTTGATTCTTACTAATAATCTCTTTACTCAGAAACAAATAGCCAATTCTGCTAGTCCATGTGATTTGAAAATCTTTTATCAAGAGGCAGTTTTTCCTTTGTGTATTTTCCATATTTTCCTTTACCAAAATTCACAACAATCTGGTTTTAAATATCCTCCTCAACTTTTCATAAAACTGTTGCTTTCTCTTTTGCAAAAATTAATATTGCTCAAAACATGCTTTATATTTTGCAGAAAATATTTTTGGGATGTTCTATACCCATAGTGTCTGCAATGACAATAATGTATTTTCATGGTTTCAGTATATTTGTTTTATAATTTTTCTCTAAAAGCATGGCCACATGAAATTGTGTATAGTAATAAACATAGTTTGTAAAATAACAGATATATTTAAATGTGTGAGAGTAAGGCTTGTAAGTGAACTGTTTAAGCATTATTTCACTTTAAATATATGTATTAACTAATTTTCCTCAATAAAAAAATTAAAAGTAGTCTGTTGTTAATTATTGTCTCTACAAAGAACAACTGCAGTACATTGTTCACATTTACTTTAAGCACCATAGTTTAATAAGAGTTTGTTCACATTTATATACATGCTAAGGTTTAACCCCACTCTGCATGCCCTCTAACTTCAATCTTGAAGAAGAAATTTTGCTTCATTTTCAAATCATTGGGGTACTGTTATTGACATTTTGAAGCTACTTCTTTTGTGTGTGTGTGTGTGTGACTTTTTTTTCTCCTTTTTTAAATTAGGTATTTTCCTCATTTATATTTCCAATGCTATCCCAAAAGTCCCCCATACCCTCCCCTCACCCACTCCCCTACCCACCCACTCCCACTTGAAGCTACTTCTTAATATCAGAGCTCCTTTAAATTTTCATTGCTAACATTGACTTAGAAAAGTAGGGTGTCAGTAGTGAGAGCTTAGCTGGAAACTGAAAAGACTGGAGGTGATCGTTGATCCCATGCCACATTCTAGCTTAGCGGCCTTGAGTAACTTATTTCTTGTCTCTAAATCTTGCTTCTTCATTTGTAAAATGGACATCAAGATGATGAAGGATGCCTAATTCATGGGATTTCCTTAAAGCTTTCATGAAGAGCATTCAAATCAAACACTTCCCAAGTTACCTTACATACATTAGAAGTTGGATGAGTAATAATCAAGCTTTTAAAAATCTATAAGTAAAACCCCTAAAATTTCCATAAAAGATTGCATGTTATATGTAAAAATTTTACTCACACAGAGCTCTGGAGATCAAAACCATCATATTTTTTTAAACGTTTCTATTTGTGAGGACTATGAATTATATTCTCTTTATTCATACAAAATGGCAGTATATTTAAATTCATACTATCCCAGAAAACTACTTCACTTTAGTTACCATACCAATAATGCCCAAAGCATTTTTTCCATCATAGAATTTAACATAATGGGCTGAAATGCTTAATGTAAGTAGGATGATAGGGTCTACTGCTTTTGTATGCCCAAGATGTGGCCTATATATTTTGCAAAGAAAAAAAATGAATAAAATGAACCAGTGGTGTTTTCCTACTGGACACATAACTATTCTGAATTATCTTACATAGAATTGTATGTCTGTGTAATTATTAAAGTGTATAGCATGATTCTGAATCTTTTCCTTTATAAACCCCAGTTTAAATCAACTTTTGTCTGATCATTTTAATTTTTAAGTATAATCAAAATAAGAAAACCACAGCATCTTATAACATAGCTTTTAATTAATTGTTAGTAGATATGGTCCTATTTAAATGTTAGAAGAACAATAAGATTTAATGATGGCCAATACTGTAAAGATATAGATAAAGAAAGCAGACTGCCTCCTATGTGTTCTAAAGCAACAGTCTAGGAGAAAAATTCAGTAGTGACACTGGATAGCCATTAGGACCTAAGAGCTGGATTAATAAATTAGTTTTACTATCAGGAGAAAGTAGGACCCTTATATTAGTTCTGTAGTTTATTAATAATCTACACTCAATTTACTGTGGGTCCTTTGTAGTTGAACTATTAGACAGTGGCATCTTGTGGAAATTCATTCATCCAAAGTAGCTATCTAATTCTATCTTGTGCAAAGGTACCTCATGGAGAATTCAGAGCTGACCATCAGCCTCTACCTAACATTTAGTTTTACTGTCATGTGTCTTTCTACTGTATTGCAAAGGAACAGGCTTCATTAATAGAGAGCTTCTTAACTTAGAAAAGATGGTCCTGTCTTTCTGTGAATACTCTTGTTTCCTTAATATTTCTAGAAAATTTGAAAGGATTATTAAAATAATGCTGTAATGGAAATAACAAGTACTCTATAGTTAGAAAAAATAGTGTTTTAATTCTAATTCTACCATTTACACGCTTTCTGATATTGAATGCATTAATGGAAAATTTAGATTGCATAAATAAGTCTCAAACTTTAATGAAATTTACTACATGAATAGAAATAAATAATTGATGTTCTTTTAAAGCAGTATAGTCATACTACATATAATATTCACATGAGGTAAAAATCATCTCTAATCTGTATTTACTGACAGAATTTGCATATGGTGATTTGCAATTGTGTGTAGTCAAGAAGATAGAGAATCACTTATTAAATAATGACTACCTCCTGGCCTTAGATGAAGTGAGTCTCATTATACGATCTGTCCTATTAAGTGCTTAAGCTTCAGAGAGAAGATGCCCTGCACTGCTTCATTTTGAACACTTTAACGCATGAGACAAATGAGATCACACAAATCAATTGATACTATTTCCATTTTGAAAATGCATTTTAGAAACTGATTGGTACTCTACAAAGAAAGTATTAGTATTGACATTTCATCTAAAAATGGTTCGTGGAGAAGAACCCATTGTGTATTGAATATACTTATCAACATTATCATTTACACAGAGATGGAGAGAACAAAAACCTCTAAGTAGTTTTTCTTTCCAGACTATGAAGTACACCATAGATTATGCAGTTGTTAGTCTTGCATAAAGTATATGGCTAAAATCATGCAAAAATAGCTAGACTAAGTAAAATCAAAATCATTCCAGAAATGCTTTCATAATTGAAAATGACACCCGGATTATGGCAAAATTCTCTCTGGACAGTGCATCCTTTTTATTATAAGCAATTTTAGTAAAATAACATATATTTTATAATTTGGTTTGTAATTCACATCTTTAATTTCACTCTGTATCTGTTCTTTATTATTTTCTGGTGGAACTTGGATCAAAACCGATATAAGTATTTGATTTCCCTGGTTCACAAATTCCTACTTTGTAGAGCACTTTGCTCCCATATTAGACCATAGAATGAAACTTTATTCCTACATTGATTTTTCTTGTATACATATTCTTTGATATCACATCTGCTGTAGAATTTTGATTCCCTGAGGAGTACTAATTTTCATTTGGCTTCTTCTACTATGTCTTTGGATTTTTGTTATTGTTTCCATTGATGATATTTTTGGGAGTAATGTTAAATTAGTTCTACAACAATTTGGCTGCTATAAAGTCTCCAAAGCATTAACTGCAAAGGGAAATCAATATAATAGTAATAATCTTATAAAGCATGAACACCTTATCGAGTTTCCTATGGCCTTTCCCTTTCTTTTACTTGATTGAATAGTTTCTCTCTCTTGAGATCTTTAAATTGACAAATTAGTTGAGTATACATGTTTTTGCTTTGTAGATTATTGAAGATGCCCATTTTAGAAAGTTTTCCCATGTGTTTTAATAAAAAAAATATACGCATGGAAAATATAATTCAACAATTGATTAAAATACATGGAATTCTTTATGAGATATCTTTCTATTAACAGAGTGGTGTATGTTTGTTTATTCCAAGAATGAAGGAAAGCAAAATACCTTTAAACATACACTGTTGAAATAACTACAATTCATCATTTTTTCCTTAGACAAAGTTTAAGGTTTAAATTACAGAGCTCTATATTAGACACTAAGGAAACATTTTCCTCTTCTGTTTTATATAAGAACATTGGTGATTGTATAAATCCATATTGCAAATGCACAATAGGCTGAACCTTTTGATCTAGAAAGTGGAGTTATTTTTTGTTTATTTTTGTTTTTGTCTTTTTTTTTTTAGTTTTAGGGTGTGTGTGTGTGAGAGAGAGAGAGTGTGTATGTGTGTGTGTGAGTGTGTGTGTGTGTGTGTGTGTGTGTGTGTGTAAATGGAGCACGTTCCTAACTGACTGTGTTTGGATGCTCCCCAGATCAGTTCTTCTTATTCTATGGTATAAAATATGCACATTTAGGCTACAACTTTTCCCATTATTTGGTTATAATTCAGGTTTCTAAATGTACCTTGGGATTAGGCATTTTTTCTATTCCTCAATAGTGTCTTTTGATTTTATACCTAATAACCGTCTTTGACTGTGTCATCTTCCTTCACAGAAATTAATAGTCCTCAGCTTTCATTATCTCTGTGTTCAAAATATGATCAAATGATCAAGCATTTTTTCATTTCCTTCTGTTTTGGAATAGCAAACCTGTTTGGCCAATATTTCTTTCTTTACACATTCTTAGCACAGTTCTCTTGACTCAGGCTGTCATCATCTGTCATCTGTTAACCATCTCTGTCTTCAGGTTTGTCCTTCAGTCTGCCAGTACACTTTCCACAGTATACCCAAACCAATACACTATAAGATTATATCATCCTTTTGTTTTCAGTTCATTATTTGTAGATTAAATCTAAACTACTTAACACAGTGAACAATGGCTTCCAAATTACACATGTTATAGTCTCCCTTCCTACAATTCTCCTGATGGAAACATTGTTACCAGGCCACACTGTCTTCTTTCATATCCTGATGACTCACCTGCCCATCTATGGCTGTCTATTCATTTAACCTAGAATGTTATAACAACTTTCTAATTATAGTGATCTCCTGTAATACCTAGTTGAAGCTTCTATTTCCATACATGCCTAACTAGCATAAACTCCTGTAATTTTCCTCGCTCTCTATGCATACTTTTGAACAGCATTTCTACATTATGTTTCAAATACCTGTATTTGTTTCTCTCTCTACTACTATAGTCAATATCTTAATTTCTTCAATTTCTTTTCTCAAGTTATTACTGCAATGCCATATACAAAGTGGATATTCCACATTTATCACTATATGAATAATGAAAAAAAAGAAAAATGAATAATACAGGTTTCATTTGATATAGTCAAACATAGCTTGAAGCCACAAACTTTAAACATTTGAAAACATAAAACATTACAAAATTCATTCAGAGAAAGATTGCTTGGATAATCCCAAGTAATTACTGGATCTCTAAACCCATGTAGTAATTGAGACTTTGGTTCGCTATGTGAGAAAGCCATCCACAGAATGAAAAGCAAATGATGACAATAACAGGATTCTCTGTGCCAACACACAAACATATACACATGCATACATCCACAGTCTAGGGTCTCCTGATGTACCTTCTACTGTCTAACTCTTCCAATAAGGATTTTTCAAGAGGGACTTGCTCAGTATTTAAATATGTATGTCAGTATCTTTCCCAGTGCTTCTTCCATGGGAGATGCCTAAGAAAGATGTCCAAAGGAAAACGCCAAAACTAAACTTCTCCCACCGCTAACACTCCCTCTAATATCCTCCCATTTGATTTTATCTTTTACAGTATTAAAATATTTTCTTGAACTAAAAAATTATTGGTTATTTTACTTATTTACATATTTTATTGGTTTTTTTTGAGACAGGGTTTCTCTGTATAGCCCTGGCTGTCCTGGAACTCACTTTGTAGACCAGGCTAGCCTCCAACTCAGAAATCTGCCTGCCTCTGCCTCCGGAGTGCTGGGATTAAAGGCTTGCACCACCATGCCCAACACTTATTTACATTTCAAGTGTTATCTACTTTCCCAGTTTCCACTTCACAAGCCCTCTTTGACCTCCTCCCTCCTCCCTATTTCTATGAGGGTGCTCCCCCACCAGCCCACCCACTCCTGCCTCAGCAACCTAGTGTTTCCCTTTCCAGGGTCATTAAGCCTCCACAGGACCAAAGGCTTCCCTTCCCAGTGATGCCAGGTTAGGCAATCCTTTGCTACATATTCAGCTGGAGTCATTAGTATCCCTTGTATAATCTTTGGCTGGTGCTTTAGTTCCTGGAAGCTCTGGGAGTTCTGGTTGGTTGATATTGTTGTTCATCCTATAAGGTTGCAAACCCCTTTAGCTCCTGCAGTCCTTGCCCTAACTTCCCCACTAGGGACCCCACACTAGTTTAATGTTTGTCTGTATCCTAAGCACTTCTTGGAATCAGCAAAAGTGTCTGTGTTTGGTGTCTGTACATGCCATGGATCCCTAGCTGGGGTAGTCTCTGGATGGCCTTTTTTTCTGTCTCTGCTCCACTCTTTGTCCCATGAATTCTGGATTAGTGTTTTTGAGGTGGGTGTGTGGCCCCATTCTTCAACCAGGGGTTGTGTCTATCCACTAGATATTGTCTCTACAGGTTCTCTCTCCCCTTTGTTGGGTATTTTGGCTAATGTCCTCCATGTTGGGTTCTGGGAAACTCTTGGGTCCCTGGCATCTGGGATTTCCTAGTGGTGACCATGAGTTCCCCCTCCTGCACTGCTAAACATCTGCTTTCAAATTCCTGATCCTCTGTACTTCTCCCCCATCTCCTCCCACATTTGAATTGGCTCACCTTTTACCCTCCCTCTCCTCTCTTTTCAAGATACCATTCTCCCTCTACTTCCCAGAGACTATTCTCTTCTCCATACTGAGTAGTACTGTAGCATTCACATTTTGCTGTGATCTAGTTTCTTTTGGGGTTTCATATGGTCTGTGAATTGTATTGTGGGTATTCCGAGCCTCTTTTTGGCTAATATACTTATCAGTGAGTATGTACCATGTGTGTTCTTTTGGGATTGGGTTACCTCACTCAGGATGATATTTTCTAGTTCCATCCATTTGCCTGTGAATTTCATGAAGTCATTGTTTTTAATAGTTGAGTAGTACTCCATTGTGTAAATGTACCATAATTTCTGTATCCATTCCTCTGCTGAGGGGCATCTGGGTTCTTTCCAGCTTCTGGCTATTATAAATAGGGTTGCTATGAACATAGCTGAGCATGTGTCCTTTTTACCGGTTGGGACATCTTCTGGATATATGCCCAGGAGAGGTATTGCGGGATCCTCCGGTAGTACTATGTCCAATTTTCTGAGGAACCGCCAGACTGATTTCCAGAGTGGTTGTACAAGCTTGCAATCCCACCAACAATGGAGGAGTGTTCCTCTTTTTCCACATCCTCGCCAGCATCTGCTGTCACCTGAATTTTTGATCTTAGCCATTCTGACTGGTGTGAGGAGGAATCTCAGGGTTATTTGGATTTGCATTTCCCTGATGGTTAAGGATATTGAATATTTCTTTAGGTGCTTCACAGTTGAAAATTCTTTGTTTAGCTCTGTACCCCATTTTTAATAGGGTTATTTGGTTCTCTGGACTCTAAATTCTTGAATTCGTTATATATATTGGATATTAGCCCTTTATCAGATGTAGGATTGATAATGACCTTTTCTCAATGTGCTGGTTGCCATTTTGACCTATTGACAGTGTCTTTTGCCTCACAGAAACTATCCAATTTTGAGGTCCCATTTATCTACTGCTGATCTTAGAACATAAGCCATTCATGTTCTGTTCAGGAAATTTTCTTTCCTCTGAGCCCATGTGTTTGAGGTTCTTCTTATCTCCTTATACAAACTTCAACTCCTAGTGGATCAAGGACCTCCACATAAAACCAGATATGATGAATCTAATAGAAGAGAAATTGGGAAAAACGTTGAATTCTTTTTCTTTTGCAAAAGTTTTTAAGTAGACTTAGTGACAAAATGTGAACCATGGCATATGGTTTAATTATGAGCTTGTAAACTAAGTACAGTATAAGATTGCCTACTTAACGTTTATTTCTTTCTTTATGTGATAATTAAATTATGATTGCTCACCATGTGCCGAATCATATAGCACACAAAAATATATTCATTATGCCTTCATAGAATAATATATTCCATTATTAAATTTAACTTCATACCTTCTATATTTTCATTTTAAACAATTGCTTGAAGCAAATATGGAGAATAGCAATGAGGAATGTTAGTTGTTCCTAAAGTTCCTAAAACTTTTGTCTTTTGATGTTAGTTTGTGTGTGTGTGTGCATGTTATATGTGAGTCTATGTGTTCCTGTGTATGTGCAAGAGTATTGGGGGGATGCATTCATATATGTACCTGCTTGTGAATGTCAGCAGTCGTTATTGGTATCCTTTTTAATCACTCTCTACCTTATTTTGAGACATTATCTCTACACTGAATCTAAGATTCATTGATTATGGATTATTCAGTATTAATTGCCAGGAAGCTACATAAGGTCTTCTTATTTCCACCTTCTGAGGGACAAGATACCAGGTACACCTCACAATTCACAGCTTTTTATGGGCATGGTAGGGGCCTAACTTCAGACCCTCTTATCTATAAAACAAACACTCTACTGACTGAGCAATCTATCCATCCCAATAATCAATAATATGAAAGGCAAAAATATTAACATAATATATGATCATAGGTACCCGCCAAGAAATTTGAGAAAATGTGGTTTTACTGAATAATTGGTTGTTCTCCAACTACCAAGTAGGGTAACTTCTGTATTTGCCAGGCACTTGCATAGCCTCATATGAGACAGCTATATCAGGGTCCTGTCAGCAAAATCTTTTTGGTGTATGCAATGGTGTCTGCATTTGGTGGTTGATTATGGGATGGATCCCCGTGTGGGGCAGTCTCTGGATGGTCCATCCTTTAGTCTTAGCTCCAAACTTTATCTCTGTAACTCCTTCCATGGGTATTATGTTCCCTATTCTAAGGAGGAATGAAGTACACATAAAATATTTTTTTAATAAGTTAAACTCTAAAGTGATTAGGTATACTTCTTTGCACAGATTTCTTTATTATTGGGATCCCACGTAAGTATGATATACTCATCTCAATTACTTGATGTATTCTTGTTTTGTTAATTCCATAGATTAGGAAGTGTTCCATGTTCACTATCATTTTTCTATATTGTAGCACCCCCTCCAGGATAGCACATTACTGTTTGTTGTAATGTCTCCTTAGATAATTTTTAAATACAATGATGTGTTCATGCTAATGACTTTGGAAGTTTAATCACTTTGAAGTAATACTAGACAGAACTTTGGGAGAATGATCCTCAGATTTGTCTTCTCTTGTCTTATGATTAGAATGCTAAATGGCTTTTATATATTGTCCTATTAAAACTCAATATTATCAACATGCCATCATCATTAATATTGTTCTTGCATCCTAAGACTGAAATAGGATTTTCCTTATTTTTCCACAGTGAAGTTGTTCAACTCCTTCTTCCTTTTCTATAGAAAACTCATTAGAAGGAAGTTTTATATGTACTTTATACATAAAGAGCAGAGTGTTCCACTTCATCTCCTTAAAGGTATTGTGTTTACATACATTATTTGGACTAATCCATGGAAGATTTGTATGTTTTCCATTTATATATTTCTTCCTCATTCTCTTGTATCAATACTGACCAAAGAGTAATTTATTTTGATAAAAAGTTTTATTTATATACATGCATATGAGTTTTGAATTTTAAGCCAAGTGTTCTCTAATAAAATATTAAACAGTAAATAAAATCTCCATAAGTGTCCTATAGTTCATGAGTTGGAAGAGAGATGCTTGAATGTGCTTCAGGTCGGGAAGGTTAATCATTAGTGGCAGACAAGGTATCACAGCTGGACTTTCCCAAAGAGCTTCTGAGACTAACTGCAAGATTTCATTAGTGAATACACTTACCATCTGTGTCAAGGTTTAGGTGTAATCAGAGGAGAGATGAGAGCTTTTTTGGATGTTTCCAACATTCTACCTTCCGTTGCATCCCATTTAAACATTGGAAACACATCTGATGTATTGTGCTTATTTCATTGAGAGCTATTCTTTTTTTTTCCCATGACAAAGAAATAAGCCCCTTGAGATATTTTCCATGAGTCCTTTGGAAAACGCGATTGTAGATATACCCATAAATATTCACTTGTGTATTTTCTGCTTCTTTTTGCATAATATTTATTTTTATTTTTTATTAGATATTTTCTAAATTTACATTTCAAATACTATCCCCTTTCCTAGTTTCTGCTCCGAAAATCCCCTATACCCTCCCCTCTCCCCCTGCTCCCCAGCACACCTACTATTGCTTCCTGGCCCTGGCCTTCCCCTATACTGGGGCATATCATCTTTGTAAGATGAAGGGCCTCTCCTCCCATTTATGGCCGACTAGGCTATCCTCTGCTACATTTCCAGCTATAGACACAAGCTCTAGGGGTAGTGGTTAGTTCATATTGTTGTTCCTCCTATAGGGTTGCAGACCGAACCTTCAGCTCCTTGGGTACTTTCTCTGGCTCCTGCACTGGGGACCCGGTGTTCCATCCTGTGAGCATCCACTTCTGTATTTCCCAGGAACTGGCATAGCCTCACAGAAGACAGCTATATCAGGGTATTGTCAGCAAAATCTTGTTGGCATGTGCAATAGTGTCTGGGTTTGGTGGTTGCTTATGGGATGGATTCCCGGGTGGGGCAGTCTCTGGGTGGTCCTTCCTTCAGTCACTGTTCAGAATTTTGTCTCTGTAACTCCTTCCACGGGTAGTTTGTTCCCTATTCTAAGAAGGAACTAAGGATCCACACTTTGGTCTTCTATTTTCTTGAGTTTCATGTGTTTGACAAATTGTATCTTTGGTATTCTAAGTTTTGGGCTAATGTCCACTTATCAGTGAGTACATATCATGTGTGTTCTTTTATGATTGGGTTACCTCACTCAGGATGATGCCCTACAGATCCATGAATTTGCATAAGAATTTCATAAAGTCATTGTCTTTATTAGCTGAGTAGTACTCTGTTTTGTAAATGTACCACTTTTTTCTTTATCCATTCTTCTGTTGAGGGACAGCTGGGTTCTTTCCAGCTTCTGGCTATTATAAATAGGGCTGCTATGAACATAGTAGAGCATGTCTCCTTATTAAACTTGAGACATCTTCTTGGTATATGTCCAAGAGTGGTGTTGCTTAGTACCATGTCCAATTTTCTGAGGAACTACCAGACTGACTTCCAGAGTGGTTGTACCAGTTTGCAATCCAACCAGTGATGGAGGAGTGTTCCTCTTTCTCCAAATCCTCACCAGCATCTGCTGTCACCTGAATTTTTGATCTTAGCCATTCTGACTGGTGTGAGGTGGAATCTCAAGGTTGTTTTGATTTGCATTTCCCTGATGATTGATTAAGGATGTTGAACATTTTTTTCAGGTTCTTCTCAGCTTTTCTGTATTCCTCAGTTGAGAATTCTTTGTTTAGCTCTGTATCCTATTTATTTAATAGGGTTATTTGGTTTTCTGGAGTCCGTTTTCTTGTTCTTTATATATATTGGATATCAGATTTAGGATTGTTCAAGATCTTTTGCCAATCTGTTGGTGGCCTTTTGTCTTATTGACAGTGTCTTTTGCCTTACAGAACCTTTGCAACTTTATGAGGTCCTATTTTTTTTTTTTTTTGTTTCTTGATCTTACAGCACAAGCCATTGCTGTTCTGTTCAGGAATTTTTCCACTGTGCCCATATCTTCGAGGCTTTTCCCCACTTTCTCCTCTATACGTTTCACTGGCTCTGTTTTTATGTGAAGTTCTTTGATTCAATTAGACTTGAGCTTCATACAAGTAGATAAGAATGGATCAATTCGCATTCTTCTACATGATAACTGCCAGTTGTGCAAGCACCATTTGTTGAAAATGCTCACTATTTTCCACTGGATGATTTTAGCTCATTTGTCAATGATCAAGTGACTATAGGTGTGTGGGTTCATTTCTAGGTCTTCAATTCTGTTCACTGATCTATTTGCAGGTCTCTGTACCAATACTGTACAGGTTTTATCACTATTGCTCTGTAGTACAGCTTGAGGTCAAGGATGGTGATTACACCAGAGATTCTTTTATTGTTAAGAATAGTTTTTGCTATCCTAGGTTTTTTATTATTCCAGATAATTTTGCAAATTGCCCTTTCTAACTCAGTGAAGAATTGAGTTGGAATTTTGATAGGGATTGCATTGAATCTGTAGATTGCTTTTGGCAAGATAGCCATTTTTACTATATTAATCCTGCCAATCCATGAGCATGAGAGATCTTTCCATCTTCTGAGATCTTCTTTGATTTCTTTCTTCAGAGACTTGAAGATCTTATCATACAGATCTTTCTCTACTTATAGTCACACCAAGGTATTTTATAGTATTTGGGACTATTGTGAAGGGTGTTGTTTCCATAATCTCTTTCTCAGCCTGTTTATCCTTTGTGTGGAGAATGGCCACTCATTTGTTTGAGTTAATTTTTTATTCTGCTACTGCACTGAAGTTATTTATCGGGTTTAGGAATTCTCTGGTGGAATTCTTAGGTTCCCTTATATATATACTATCATATCATCTGCAAATAGTGATATTTTGACTTCTTCATTTCTAATTTCTATCCCCTTGATCTGCCATTTTTGTCTTATTGCTCTGGCTAGGACTTCAAGTACTATATTGAATAGCTAGGGAGAAATTAGGCAGCCTTGTCTAGTCCCTGATTTTAGTGACATTGGTTCAAGCTTCTGTCCATTTAATTTGATGTTGACTACTGGTTTGCTGTATATTGCTTTTGTTATGTTTAGGTATGGGCCTTGAATTCTTGATCTTTCCAAGACTTTTATCATGAATGTGTGTTGGATTTTGTCAAATGCTTTCTCAGCATCTAATGAGATGATCATGTGGTTTTTGTCTTTGAGTTTGTTTATATAGAGGATTACATTGATGGGTTTCTGTATATTGAACCATCCCTGCATCCCTGGGATGAAGCCTACTTGATCATGATGGATGATCATTTTATTTTGTTCTTGGATTCGGTTTGTGAGAATTTTATTGAGTACTTTTGCATTGACATTCATAAGGGGAATTGGTTTGAAGTTGTGTTTCTTTGTTGAGTCTTTGTGTGGTTTAGGTATCAGAGTAATTGTGGCTTCATAGAACACATTGGATAGAGTACCTTCTGTTTCTATTTTGTAGAGTAGTTTGTGAAGGACTGGGATTAGATCTTCTTTGAAGGTCTGATAGAACCCTGCACTAAACCCATCTGGTCCTGGGCTTTTTTTTTTTTTTTTTTTTTGACGGGAGACTATTATTTTAAAATTTTTTATTAGATATTTTTTCATTTACTTTTAAATGCTATCCTGAAAGTCCCCTATATCCTCCCCCTGCCCTGCTTCCAAGCCCACCCACTCCTGCTTCCTGGCCCTGGCATTCCCCTGTACTGGGGCATATGATCTTCCCAAGACCAAGGGCATCTCCTCCCATTGATGGCCGACTAGGCCATTCCCTGCTACATATGCAGCTAAAGACACAGTTCTGTGGGGTACTGGTTAGTTCATATGTTGTTCCTCTTCTAGGGTTGCCAACCCCTTTAGATCCATGGGTACTTTCTCTAGCTCCTTCTTTAGGGGCCCTGTGTCACATCCAATAGACGAACGTGAGCATCCACTTCTCTATTTGCCAGGCAATGGCATCGCCTCACAAGAGATAGCAATATCAGGGCCCTGTCAGCAAAATCTTGCTGGTGTATGCAATGGTGTCCGAGTTTGGAGGCTAATTAAGGGATGGACCCCCAGGTGGGGCAGTCTCTGGATGTTCCTTCCCTCTGTCTCAGCCCTGAACTTTGTCTCCTTCCATGGGTGTTTTGTTCCCTATTCTAAGAAGGAACTAAGTATCCACATAATGACTGCTTCTGTATCTTTAGGGGAAATGGGGCTGTTTATATAGTTAATCTGATCCTGATTTAACTTTGCTACCTGGTATTTGTCTAGAAAATTGTCCATTTCATCCAGGTTTTCCAGTTTTGTTGAGTACAGGCTTTTGTAGTTAGGAACTGATTATGTTTTAGATTTCCTCAGATTCTTTTGTTATGTTTCCCTTTTCATTTCTGATTTAGTTAATTAGAATACTGTCCCTATGCCCTCTAGTTAGTCTGCATAAAGGTTTATCTATCTTGTTGATTTTCACAAAGAACCAGCTCCTGGTTTGGTTGATTCTTTGTATAGTTCTTTTTGTTTCCCCTTGGTTGATTTCAGCCCAGAGTTTTTTTTATTTCCTGCCATCACTCCTCTTGGGTGAATTTGCTTCCTTTTGTTCTAGAGCTTTTAGGTGTACTGCCAAGCTGCTAGTGTATGCCCTCTGCAGTTTCATTTTGGAGGCACTCAGAGCTATGAGTTTTCCTCTTAGGACTGCCTGCATTGTGGCCCATAAGATTGAGTATGTTGTGGCTTTATTTTCATTAAACTATAAAAAGTCTTTAATCTCTTTATTTATTTCTTCCTTGACCAAATTATCATTGAGTAGATTATTGTTCAGTTTCTATGTGTACATGGGCTTTCTATTATTTATGTTGTTACTAAAGATAATCCTTAGTCCAGGGTGAACTGATAAGATGCCTGGAATTATTTCAATATATTTTTATCTGTTGCAGCCTGTTTTGTGACCAATTATACGTTCAATTTTGGAGTAGGTACCATGATGTGCTGAGAAGAAGGTATATCCTTTTGTTTTAGGATGAAATGTTCTATAGATGTTGCTTAATACCATTTGGTTCATAACTTCTGTTAGTTTCACTGAGTCTCCTTTTAGGTTTTCTTTTCAGGATCTATCCATTGATGAAAGTGTGGTGTTGAAGTCTCCCACTATTATTGTGTTTGGTGCAATGTGTGCTTTGAACTTTACCGAAGTTTCTTTTTTTTTTTTTTTTTTTGGTTTATTTTTTAAGACAGGGTTTCTCTTTTGTAGCCTTGGCTATCCTGGAAATCACTCTGTAGACCAGGTTTGCCTTGAGACAGATGAATTATTTTTTTTCCCACTGTTTTTTTTTTATTACATATTTTCCTCAATTACATTTCCAATGCAATCCCAAAAGTCCCCCATACCGCCCCCCACTTCCCTACCCTCCCATTCCCATTCTTTTGGCCCTGGCATTCCCCTATATTGGGGCATATAAAGTTTGCAAGTCCAATGGGCCTCTCTTTCCAGTGATGGCCGACTAGGCCATCTTTCGATACATATGCAGCTAGAGACAAGAGCTCCGGGGTACTGGTTAGTTCATCATGTTGTTCCAACTATAGGGTTGCAGATCCCTTTAGCTCCTTGGGTACTTTCTCTAGCTTCTCCATTGGGAGCCCTCTGATACATCCAATAGCTGACTGTGAGCATCCACTCCTGTGTTTGCTAGGCCCCTGCATAGTCTCACAAGAGACAGCTATCTTTGGGTCCTTTCAGCAAAATCTTGCTAGTGTATGCAATGGTGTCAGCGTTTAGAAGCTGATTATGGGATGGATCCCTGGATACGGCAGTCTTTAGATGGTCCGAAGTTTCTTTAATGAATGTGGATGCCCTTGCATTTGGAGCATAGATGTTCAGAATTGAGAGTTCATATTGGTAGATTTCACCTTTGATGAGTATATTTGATGAGTATGAAGTGCCCCTCCTTGTCTTTTTTTTGATAACTTTGGGTTGGAAGTTGATTTTATTCGATATTAGAATGGCTACTCCAGCTTGTTTCTTGCGACCATTTGCTTGGAAAATTGTTTTCCAGCCTTTTACTCTAAGGTAGTGTCTGTCTTTGCCCCTGTGGTGGGTTTCCTGAATCCATCAAAATGTTGGGTCCTCTTTATGTAGCCAATCTATATCTTTTTATTGGGGAACTGAGTCCATTTATATTAAGAGATATTAATGAAAAGTAATTGTTAGTTCCTATTATTTTGTTGTTAGAGTTGGAATTTTATTCTTGTGGCTATCTTCTTTTAGGTTTGTGGAAGCATTACTTTCTTGCTTTTTCTAGGGCATAGTTTCCATCCTGGTATTGTTTTTTTTTTTTTTTTTTTTTTCCCTCCTTGTGCTGGAGGTTTCCCTTTATTATCCTATCAAGGGCTGGATTCATGGAAAGATATTGTGTGAATTTGATTTTTTCATGAAATACTGTGGTGTCTTTATCTATTATAATTGAGAGTTTTGCTGGGCATAGTAGCCTGGGCTGGCATTTGTGTTCTCTTATGGTCCGTATAACGTCTTTCCAGGATCTTCTGGCTTTCTTTCTTTTTTTTTTTAATTTTTAATATTTTTACTACATATTTTCCTCAGTTACATTTCCAATGCTATCCCAAAAGTCCCCCATAGCGCCCCCCACTTCCCTACCCACCCATTCCCATTCTTTTGGCCCTGACATTCCCCTATATTGGGGCATATAAAGTTTGCAAGTCCAATGGGCCTCTCTTTCCAGTGATGGCCAACTAGGCCATCTTTCGATACATATGCAGCTAGAGACAAGAGCTCCAGGGTTCTGGTTAATACATCATGTTGTTCCAACAATAGGGTTGCAGATCCCTTTAGCTCCTTGGGTAATTTCTCTAGCTTCTGCATAGGGAGCCCTGTGATACATCCAATAGCTGACTGTGAACATCCACTCCTGTGTTTGCTAGGCCCCGGCATAGTCTCACAAGAGACAGCTATATTTGGGTCTTTTCAGCAAAACCTTGTTAGTGTATGCAATGGTGTCAGCGTTTAGAAGCTGCTTATGGGAAGAATCCCTGGATACGGCAGTCTCTAAATGGTCCATCCTTTCATCGCAGCTATGAACTTTGTCTCTGTAACTCCTTCCCTGGGTGTTTTGTTCCCAATTCTAAGAAGGGGCACAGTGTCCACACTTTGGTCTTCATTCTTCTTGAGTTTCATGCGTTTAGTAAATTGTATCTTATATCTTGGGTATCCTAAGTTTTGGGCTAATATCCACTTATCAGTGAATACATATTGTGTGAGTTCTTTTGTGATTGTGTTACTTCACTCAAGATGATGCCCTCCAGGTCCATCCATTTGGCTAGGAATTTCATAAATTCATTGTTTTTAATAGCTGAGTAGTACTCCATTGTGTAAATGTACCATAATTTCTGCATCCATTCCTCTGTTGAGGGACATCTGGGTTCTTTCCAGCTTCTGGCTATTATAAATAGGGCTGCGATGAACATAGTGGAGTATGTGTCCTTTTTACCGTTTGGGACATCTTCTGGGTATATGCCCAGGAGAGGTATTGCTGGATCCTCCGGTAGTACTATGCCCAATTTTCTGAGGAACCGCCAGACTGATTTCCAGAGTGGTTGTACAAGCTTGCAATCCCACCAACAATGGAGGAGTGTTCCTCTTTCTCCACATCCTCGCCAGCATCTGCTGTCACCTGAATTTTTGATCTTAGCCATTCTGACTGGTGTGAGGTGGAATCTCAGGGTTGTTTTGATTTGCATTTCCCTGATGATTAAGGATGTTGAACATTTTTTCAGGTGCTTCTCTGCCATTCGGTATTCCTCAGGTGAGAATTCTTTGTTCAGTTCTGAGCCCCATTTTTTAATGGGGTTATTTGACTTTCTGGAGTCCACCTTCTTGAGTTCTTTATATATATTGAATATTAGTCCCTTATCTGATTTAGGATAGGTGAAGATCCTTTACCAATCTGTTGGTGGTTTTTTTGTCTTATTGATGGTGTCTTTAGCCTTGCAGAAGCTTTGCAGTTTCATGAGGTCCCACTTGTCAATTCTCGATCTTACAGCACAAGCCATTACTGTTCTATTCAGGAATTTTTCCCCTGTGCCCATATCTTCAAGGCTTTTCCCCACTTTCTCCTCTATAAGTTTCAGTGTCTCTGGTTTTATGTGAAGTTCCTTGATCCACTTAGACTTGACCTTAGTACAAGGAGATAGGAATGGATCGATTCGCATTCTTCTACATGTTAACAACCAGTTGTGCCAGCACCATTTGTTGAAAATGCTGTCTTTCTTCCACTGGATGGTTTTAGCTCCCTTGTCGAAGATCAAGTGACAATAAGTGTGTGGGTTCATTTCTGGGTCTTCAATTCTATTCCATTGGTCTATTTGTCTGTCACTATACCAGTACCATGCAGTTTTCATCACAATTGCTCTGTAGTAAAGCTTTAGGTCCGGCATGGTGATTCCACCAGAGGTTCTTTTATCCTTGAGAAGAGTTTTTGCTATCCTAGGTTTTTTGTTATTCCAGATGAATTTGCAGATTGCACTTTCTAATTCGTTGAAGAATTGATTTGGAATTTTGATGGGGATTGCATTGAATCTGTAGATTGCTTTTGGCAAGATAGCCATTTTTACAATGTTGATCCTGCCAATCCATGAGCATGGGAGATCTTTCCATCTTCTGAGATCTTCTATAATTTCTTTCTTCAGAGACTTGAAGTTTTTATTATACAGATCTTTCACTTCCTTTGTTAGAGTCACGCCAAGATATTTTATATTATTTGTGACTATTGAGAAGGGTGTTGTTTCCCTAATTTCTTTCTCAGCCTGTTTATTCTTTGTGTAGAGAAAGGCCATTGATTTGTTTGAGTTAATTTTATATCCAGCTACTTCACCGAAGCTGTTTATCAGGTTTAGGAGTTCTCTGGTGGAATTTTTAGGGTCACTTATATATACTATCATATCATCTGCAAAAAGTGATATTTTGACTTCATCTTTTCCAATTTGTATCCCTTTGATCTCCTTTTGTTGTCGAATAGCTCTGGCTAGGACTTCAAGTACTATGTTGAATAGGTATGGAGAAAGTGGACAGCCTTGTCTAGTCCCTGATTTTAGAGGGATTGCTTCAAGCTTCTCACCATTTACTTTGATATTGGCTACTGGTTTGCTGTAGATTGCTTTTATCATGTTTAGGTATGGGCCATGAATTCCTGATCTTTCCAAGACTTTTATCATGAATGGGTGTTGGATCTTGTCAAATGCTTTCTCCGCATCTAACGAGATGACCATGTGGTTTTTGTCTTTGAGTTTGTTTATATACTGGATTACGTTGATGGATTTCCATATATTGAACCATCCCTGCATCCCTGGGATGAAACCTACTTGGTCAGGATGGATGATTGTTTTGATGTGTTCTTCGATTCGGTTAGCAAGAACTTTATTGAGGATTTTTGCATCAATATTCATAAGGGATATTGGTCTGAAGTTTTCTATCTTTGTTGGGTCTTTTTGTGGTTTAGGTATCAGAGTAATTGTGGCTTCATAGAATGAGTTGGGTAGAGTACCTTCTGTTTCTATTTTGTGGAATAGTTTGTGAAGAACTGGGATTAGATCTTCTTTGAAGGTCTGATAGAACTCTGCACTAAACCCGTCTGGTCCTGGGCTTTTTTTAGTTGGGAGACTATCAATGACTGCTTCTATTTCTTTGGGGGATATAAGGCTGTTTAGATCATTAACCTGATCTTGATTCAACTTTGGTACCTGGTATCTGTCTAGGAACTTCTCCATTTCATCCAGGTTCTCCAGTTTTGTTGAGTATAGCCTTTGGTAGAAGGATCTGATGGTGTTTTGGATGTCTTCAGGCTCTGTTGTTATGTCTCCTTTTTCATTTCTGATTTTGTTAATTAGGATGCTTTCCCTGTGCCCTCTAGTGAGTCTGGCTAAGGGTTTATCTATCTTGTTAATTTTCTCAAAGAACCAGCTCCTTGATTGGTTGATTCTTTGAATAGTTCTTCTTGTTTCCACTTGGTTGATTTCGCCCCTGAGTTTGATTATTTCCTGCTGTCTACTCCTCTTGGGTTAATTTGCTTCCTTTTGTTCTAGTGCTTTTAGGTATGTTGTCAAGCTGCTAATGTGTGCTCTCTCTAGTTTCCTTTTGGAGGCACTCAGAGCTATGAGTTTTACTCTTAGAAATGCTTTCATTGCGTCCCATAAGTTTGGGTATGTTGTGGCTTCATTTTCATTGAACTCTAAAAAGTCCTTAATTTCTTTCTTTATTCCTTCCTTGACCAAGGTATCATTGAGAAGAGTGTTGTTCAGTTTCCACGTGATGGTTGGCTTTCTATTATTTATTTTGTTATTGAAGATCAGCCTTAGTCCATGGTGATCTGATAGGATGCATGGGACAATTTCCATATTTTTGTATCTGTTGAGGCCTGTTTTGTGACCAATTATGTGGTCAATTTTGGAGAAGGTATCATGAGGTGCTGAGAAGAAAGTATATCCTTTTGTTTTAGGATAGAATGTTCTGTAGATATCTGCCAGATCCATTTGATTCATAAATTCTATTAGTTTCACTGTGTCCCTGTTTAGTTTCTGTTTCCATGATCTGTCCATTGGTGAAAGTGGTGTGTTGAAGTCTCCCACTATTATTGTATGAGGTGCAATGTGTGCTTTGAGATTTACTAAAGTTTCTTTAATGAATGTGGCTGCCTTTGTATTTGGAGCATAGATATTCAGGATTGATAGTTCCTCTTGGAGGATTTTACCTTTGATGAGTATGAAGTGTCCCTCCCTGTCTTTTTTAATGACTTTGGGTTGGAAGTCAATCTTATCAGATATTAGAATGGCTACTCCAGCTTGTTTCTTCATACCATTTGCTTGGAAAATTGTTTTCCAGCCTTTCATTCTGAGGTAGTGTCTATCTTTTTCTCTGAGATGAGTTTCCTGTAAGCAGCAAAATGTTGGGTCTTGTTTGTGTAGCCAGTTTGTTAGTCTATGTCTTTTTATCGGGGAGTTGAGTCCATTGATATTAAGAGATATTAAGGAAAAGTAATTGTTGTTTCCTTTTATTTTTGTTGTTAAAGTTGGCATTCTGTTCTTGTGGCTGTCTTCTTTTAGGTTTGTTGAGGGATTACCTTCTTGTTGTTTCTAGGGCATGGTTCCTGTCCTTGTATTGGTTTTTTTCTGTTATTATCCTTTGCAGGGCTGGATTCGTGGAGAGATAATGTGTGAATTTGGTTTTGTCGTGGAATACTTTGGTTTCTCCATCTATGTTAATTGAGAGTTTGGCTGGGTATAGTAGCCTGGGCTGGAGTTTGTGTTCTTTTAGTGTCTGTATAACATCCGTCCAGGATCTTCTGGCTTTCATAGTCTCTGGTGAGAAATCTGGTGTAATTCTGATAGGCTTGCCTTTATATGTTATTTGGCCTTTTTCTCTTACTGCTTTTAGTATTCTGTCTTTATTTAGAGCATTTGTTGTTCTGATTATTATGTGTCGGGAAGTATTTCTTTTCTGGTCCAGTCTATTTGGAGTTCTGTAGGCTTCTTGTATGTTCATGGGCATCTCTTTCTTTAGATTTGGGAAGTTTTCTTCTATAATTTTGTTGAAGATGTTTGCTGGTCCTTTGAGTTGAAAATCTTCATTCTCATCCACTCCTATTATCTGTAGGTTTGGTCTTCTCATTGTGTCCTGGATTTCTTGGATGTTTTGAGTTAGGATCTTTTTGCATTTTACATTTTCCTTGATTGTTGTGCCGATGTTCTCTATGGAATCTTCTGCACCTGAGATTCTCTCTTCCATCTCTTGTATTCTGTTGCTGATGCTCATATCTATGGTTCCAGATTTCTTTCCTAGGGTTTCTATCTCCAGTGTTGCCTCATTTTGGGTTTTCTTTATTGTGTCTACTTCCCTTTTTAGGTCTAGTATGGTTTTGTTCAATTCCATCATCTGTTTGGATGTGTTTTCCTGTTTTTCTGTAAGGACTTCTACCCGTTTGATTATGTTATCCTGTTTTTCTTTAAGGATTTGTAACTCTTTAGCAGTGTTCTCCTGCAATTCTTTAAGGGATTTTTGTGCTTCCTCTTTAATGTCTTCTACCTGTTTACCAGTGTTCCTTTGTATTTCTTTAAGTGTGTTATTAAAGTCCTTCTTGAAGTCCTCTACCATCATCATGAGATATGCTTTTAGATCCGTGTCTAGCTTTTCCGGTGTGTTGGGGTGCCCTGGACTGGGCGAAATGGGAGTGCTGGGTTCTGATGATGGTGAGTGGTCTTGGTTTTTGTTAGTAAGATTATTACGTTTACCTTTCGCCATCTGGTAATCTCTGGGGTTAGTTGTTGTCGTTGTCACTGTTTAAAGATTGGAGCAGAAGCTGTGTTCCACTCACCAGCAGTCTCAAAATCCTGTGGCGGGGGTCGTGGGTAGCGGGCGGGTATCAGCTGACCCTGCGCTCTAGCTACCCTGGTGCTGGTCTGGCCGGAAGTGGCCTGTGGTCCTACTCAGGCCGTTTTTCTGCTTCCCTAACTAATGCAGTCTCAGGTCCCGTGCGCAATTGGATTGGAGCAGAAGCTGTGTTCCACTCACCAGAAGTCTTAAGATCCTGTGGCTGGTGTTGTGGGTAGCTGGCGAGAATCAGCTGACCCTGCGCCCTAGCTACCCCAGCGCTTTTCTGACTGGAGAGGCTTGTGGCCCTACTCTCTTCTGGCTTTCATTGTCTGTGGTGAGAAGTCTGGTGTAATTTTAATATGTTTGCCTTTATATGTTACTTGACCTTTTTCCCTTACTGCTTTTAATATTTTATCTTTATTTAGTGCATTTGTTGTTCTGATTATTATGTGTTAGGAAGGATTTTTTTTTTTTCTGGTCCAGTCTATTTGGAGTTATATAGGCTTCTTGTATGTTCATGGGTATCTCTTTCTTTAAGTTAGGGAAGACACCGTAAATAAGACAAAAAGACCACCAACAGATTGGGAAAGGATATTTACCTATCCTAAATCAGATAGGGGACTAATATCCAATATATATAAAGAACTCAAGAAGTTGGACTCCAGGAAATCAAATAACCCCATTAAAAAATGGGGCTCAGAGCTGAACAAAGGATTCTCACCTGAGGAATACCAAATGGCAGAGAAGAGCCTGAAAAAATATTCAACATCCTTAATCATCAGGGAAATGCAAATCAAAACAACCCTGAGATTCCACCTCACACCAGTCAGAATGGCTAAGATCAAAAATTCAGGTGACAGCCGATGCTGGTGAGGATGTGGAGAAAGAGGAAGACTCCTTCATTGTTGGTGGGATTGCAAGCTGGTACAACCACTCTGGAAATCAGTCTGGCGGTTCCTCAGAAAATTGGACATAATACTACCAGAGGATCCAGCAATACCTCTCCTGGGCATATATCCAGAAGATGTTCCAACCGGTAAGAAGGACACATGCTCCACTATGTTCATAGCAGCCTTATTTATAATAGCCAGAAGCTGGAAAGAACCCAGATGCCCCTCAACAGAGGAATGGATACAGAAAATGTGGTACATTTACACAATGGAGTACTACTCAGCTATTAAAAGGAATGAATTTATGAAATTCCTAGGCAAATGGATGGATCTGGAGGGCATCATTCTGAGTGAGGTAACATATTCACAAAGGAACTCACACAATATTTACTCACTGATAAGTGGATATTAGCCCAAAAACTTAGGATACCCAAGATATAAGATACAATTTGTTAAACGCATGAAACTCAAGAAGAACGAAGACCAAAGTGTGGACACTGTGCTCCTTCTTGGAATTGGGAACAAAACACCCATGGAAAGAGTTACAGAGATAAAGTTTGGAGCTATGAAGATAGGATGGACCATCTAAAGACTGCCATATCCAGGGATCCATCCCATAATCAGCTTCCAAACGCTGACACCATTGCATACACTAGCAAGATTTTGCTGAAAGGACCCAGATATAGCTGTCTCTTGTGAGACAATGCCGGGGCCTAGCAAACACAGAAGTGGATGCTCACAGTCAGCTATTGGATGGATCACAGGGCCCCCAATGGAGGAGCTAGAGAAAGTACCCAAGGAGCTAAAGGGAACTGCAACCCCATACGTGGATCATTATTATGAACTAACCAGTACCCTAGAGCTCTTTACTCTAGCTGCATTTGTATCAAAAGATGGCCTAGTAGGCCATCACTGGAAAGAGAGGCCCATTGGACTTGCCAACTTTATATGCCCCAGTACAGGGGAATGCCAGGGCCAAGGGGTTGGGGTGGGTGGGTGGGGGACTGGGGGGAGTGTATTGGGGACTTTTTGGATAGCATTGGAAATGTAATTAGGGAAATTACCTAATAAAAAAATTTTTAAAAAGTTAGGGAAGTTTTCTTCTATAATTTTTTTGAAGATATTTGCTGGCCCTTTAAGTTGAAAATCTTCATTCTCATCTACACCTATTATTCCTTAGGTTTGGTCCTTTCATTGTGTCCTGGATTTCTTGGATGTTTTGAGCTAGGATGTTTTTGCATTTTGCATTTTCTTTGATTGTTGTGTCCATGTTTTCTATGGAATCTTCTGCACCTGAGATTCTCTCTTTCATCTCTTGTATCCTGTTTGTGATATTCCATTTATGGTTCCTGATTTCTTCCCTAGTATTTCTATCTCCAGAGTTGTCTCCCTTTGGGTTTCATTTATTCTGTCTACTTCCCTTTTTAGGTCTTGGATGGTTTTGTTCAATTCCATCACCTGTTTGGTTGTGTTTTCCTGTAATTCTTTAAGGAATTTTTGTGTTTCCTCTTTAAGGACTTGTACCTGTTTAGTAGTGTCTTCCTGTATTTCTTTAAGTGAGTTATTATTGTCATTCTTAATGTCCTCTACCAGCATCATAAGATATGATTTTATATCTGAATCTTGCTTTTGTGGTGTGTTGGGTTATCCAGGACTCCATGTGGTGGAAGTACTAGGTTCTAATGATGCTTGGTTGTCTTTATTTCTGTTAGTAAGATTCTTACATTTGCCTTTTGCTATCTGGTAATCTCTGGTGGTAGATGTTCTAGCTTTCTCTGGCTGGAGTTTGTTCCTCCTTTGAGTCTTTTAGCCTCTGTCAGCACTCCTGGGAGACCAGCTCTCTCCTGAGTCCTGTGGGTCAGAGCACTCCCTGGAAGCCAAATCTCCTCTGGTATTGAAGGTGCACAGAGGACTGAGGATCAGCTCTACCTCCTGGCTGAAGATTAAGGCCCAAAGGGATCCTATCCAAGAAGCTCTGTTGCCGTGCATACCCACCTCAGAGAGACCCCAATAGAAAATGATGATTACACCTGTGTCCTGAGTGTCTGGGCACTCTCTATAGGCAAGCTCTCCTCAGGCAGAGAAGGTGCACAGAGGTCCGAGGATCAGTTCTGTGTCTTGTCTGAGGATGAAGGCCTGAAGGGACCCTGTCCAAAAAGCTCTGGTGCTGCGCAGATCCACCTCAGAGAGACCCGGGATAGAAAATTGAGTAATTATTTTAAACATTGGCTTATCATGCAACATCACCATATTTCTTTTGATTCTACATTTTGTCAGTGGGAATTCTTTCACCCAGTTCTTGTCTTCCTTGGATCTATCTTTATCAGTGTAGGACTTTCAGGTTTTATTTGAGTATTTACAAAGAATGCTCCAGGCTTATTTTGTATTTCCACGTCTTCATTTTAATCTCCTCGATCTTCATAGAAAGTGGTAGAAGATTACAAATGGCCAGAAAAACCTGATTAATGGCTTAGAAAAGTAGTATAACCTCGTGTTTTGACTAGACTCTCATCTATAACTTAACATCGTACTTAATAAGGATTTTCTATTGTTTCACACTGTTATCTAAATGAAACTTTTCTAGGCTACAGAATTTAAAATTATTGCTGCTGATGTTGATACATTTATAGTTTTCAATGGATTTTAACGAACTGAATCAACATTCATTTTCTATAGATACTAACCGGTATATTTGTTCATAGATAACATAAACATAATTATTGAAGAGGTATGACTATATCATCTTATTATCCTTATTTTGTTTTCTGTTTAAGCTATTAACATATGATTTAGATAATATACATTTTATGTAAATTATATAATATATACAACCTATGATAAAGAAATAATGGGTATTCAGTTTGACAACTAGCAGTTATTTTTAATAAAACACTGATCTGTTTATAGACTCTGCCCGTGTATAACCACATTTTGTTATTTTACACATAAGTGACATTAGAAGTGTTTGTGATATTACAAGTTCTCTTCTAAGTTCTTGTCAGCATTTTCATTATAAATGTATTTTTCAAGGACACATAATGTCTCCTCTGAAATTTCATTTGGGGTTTAGACTTGCCAAACACAATTGAAGACTGCAAATTTTCTTTTGAAAATTTAATCAGAATCATTGTTTTATCCCTGTGCTTTGACTTGAATGATAGCTGCTTTCTTTCTTCCTGTGTCTTGATAAATGGTTTCTCTCTTATCGGGAAATGATGACTTTTGAATCAGAACATGGCCTTAAATTTCTCCATGTTTGATAGGTAGTGTGTAATATCATAACTCTTTCATTCTATGGCAGGCAACTTCAGCATATATGTTCCATGACAGTAGATGTTTCTTCTTGTTGTTTCATTAAAAACCTGCTAATATTGTCCCTATGGGTTATGTTTCACTTCTACGTTAATGTACCAGCAATAACCAGCTAGAAAACATAAATTTGATAAAATATTCAACATACTTGACAACATATTAGGAAGAGAAATTTTAACAAGAAAATACACAGTTTATATATTCTTGAAAATACCTTAAGTACTACAAATACAAAATTTGAACAGAAAGGTACACTGTGATCTTTGTAGACTGCATGAAACTTTTAAATATTTCACATTTTCCAGTTTATTTAACTTATAGGCAAAGGACATTCCAAATTAATTAATACATTTTATGTAAAATCAAGCAAAATTCTCCTTTAAAGTTGTTATAATGATTTTAGAAGAATAAACAGATTATCCATATAAAATATTTTTCAGAAACACCAATAACATATTTAAGATTTTTTTGTTGGTTTTTTTTGTTGTTGTTTGTTTTGTTTTTTTCAAGACATGGTTTCTCTGTATAGCCCTGGCTGTCCTGGAACTCACTTTGTAGACCAGGCTGGCCTCGAACTCAGAAATCCACCTGCCTCTGCCTCCTGAGTGCCAGAATTAAAGGTGTGAGCCACCATGTCAGGCTACATTTAAGATTTTAATAATTGGAAAAGTATGTAAGAATGGAGAAGTAAACTTAATTGAATAACCATGAAAATTAATTTTTGATGAATGAAGTATGATGGACAGCTGAATTAATAAATAATGTGTGGAAAAATTGGTCTGTAATGTTGGAATATACCATAGAATCCAAATGGGAATCCTAATATCCTCTGAAGCTAAATAAAATTTTTGACTTAATTAACAGTTGAAATGTTTAAACTAAGATGAGCCAAACATTTAAATTGAATTCAAGTTATGAAAATACTGTCTATTCACAAGCATATCGAAGAAACCACAGAACGGAATGATGCTGGGTGACACTCTGTAACAAAAAGTTTTACCTAATAAGAGAGGATCAGCCTGACGTGGTGGTGCATGCCACCTTTTGCTCCTTTTGAAGGAGCAACATTTTCATAATATTGCTGAAGAATAAATAACAATATGCATAAAGATGCACAAATATCATTAAAGTTTACAAATTAGAGACCCAATCAAATTTTGTGTAAACACTTTACATTACCTTGATAAGTGTGAAAATTTAAGTGATGGTCATTTAGAATCTCTGACAACATTATGGTAAATGTATTATGACACAATGGTGTATTCTTAGTTACAATCATATTGCATATATGATTTCAGCTATTTGAGTAGAACTCTATACTCATAATATTTCATTATTCGATCTAGTCAAAGAAAAAATAAATAATATATTACTCAATGAGAGTTCACAGAACTTCTAAAATTGCACAGTCACTATTGCTTGTCTTATGTCCGGAATTTTAGCCTAGAAAATAAATAGTGCTGTTGAAAACAGGTATCAAGTCACAGTTGCCAAGCTCTTATATAACTTAATGGTGCAAAAAACTCAAAAAGGGCATCCAACAAAGCATTCAACTTCTGCTCACATGTATGTATATCAAAAGACTGATTCACATTTCAGAAATTCTCTCCCTTTGAAAAATATGTCACAATTTGCTCCTGAGTGCTTGACCATGTTTCTAATTACTTCTCAGCTGTCCTGTTAAGTTTACATGTAGGTCGGGGAAAAAATTCTCTATCATTTAAAATGGTTTCCATTTCAAGTTAAGATAGAGAATCTATCATTAGGAATACAATGAACCTACAACTTGGGGTCAGACACACTTTATTTTATACCAGATAACTGTGCAGTTTTAACCAAACAGCTTTACCAATCTGAGACTTGGTTGTTATAAAGGGGTAAAACATATATAAGATGCTTAGTTCATTGCCTAGTGTATAGTGGGCTGGAAATCATAGCTAATATTATTATTATTAGTACTATGTATAGGAAACTTGGGAGAACAAAGAATTTCTCAAGAAATACTGTTGCTTTCAATAAAAAGGTACGTTAAAACTTAATGCTACCAGAGGGGCAGACAGAATATAGAGTATCAGCTGAGCTGGCAGCCTAAGTACATAAGATACCTAGGAATGAATTCGTTCTCAGGAGACACTGAGCAAGTCACACTTAAGAACCACGTTTTATGCACTAGTGTCTAGCACAGCTTAATAAAGAATTGTTGAATTGACAAGTCGACAGCTGAAGCATAAGAAGTTAAAGAACCTGGTAGCCTGAGTATAAGCAATTGAGTGCATGTGTTTCCGAAGAAAGAATATGAATATGGGCAAAAGGAAAAGTGGGTCAGACAAAAAGAGAAGACACAGCCTTCTACAGTGTTTGAAACTTTGGCTTTATATCCAGCCAAAGCAGCTGTGAACATTATAAGAAAGGAAATCTGTTGATTCACTGATAGGCTTGATAATTTTCCCTCTTCACCTCTATCCTTCTAATAAAGAAAATTAGTGATGAGATGAAAAACAAACGATAACCCCAGAGAGCTATTTCTGAAGTCTGTGTAGGACCAGAATGTAGGCTTGCAGAGCAATAGAACTATGGCAATAATGACCTATTTTCTGAGACTTAAAAAGGGACACAAGATCTGACCAATGTTATTTTTTTCTAGAACAAGGATGAATCATGTGAATAGTCTGTCTGTCTGTCTGTCTGTCTGTCTGTCTGTCTGTCTGTCTCTCTCTCTCTCTCTCTCTCTCTCTCTCTATATATATATATATATATATATATATATATATATATATATACACATACATATACATATATCATCTTTAAATGATTCATCATTATCAGAAATGACATTTTTCTGAATTAAGCATATTCTAAATATATTTGAAATATATGAGGACCATGACTTGGGGAATCTTATTTAAATACAATAATTTTTAAAATTAGTATATATGAAAAGGCTATTTTCAAGAAAAAAGAAAAGAAGAAAGAACAGAAAAATTCACACAATAAAAATTTAAGTAATCTCATGAATTACAGATTGAAATATATGAAGCATTTATATTCATAGCCATATACAGCTTTTGGACAAGTCCTGTCAGGATATAAGATTAGTAGTGTTTTTTTCCTTTCTTTTAAATAGTCATTACCAGTGTACAGAGGCTCAGGTATAGAAATAAAATGACATGTTCTGCCTCAGATATTGTAGGAGGATCAGAGTCCAGGAGCTGTAGGTTTAAGAAGACATGATTAATAAGGGTCCAAAATTAAATATAGCTTCCAGAAATTTAGGAATAAAAACAGGATTAGAAAGGAGGATTATAGGCACTCTTTGTACTTAAAGTATGACCAATATTTGTGGAAAGATTTTAGAATATAATGGGCTGTATGAATGAGCCAGGGTCCACATAGTCATTGGTTTGAATTAGAATAGAACAAGAAAATTTCCAAAACTGAAGGTGTTGCCCACCACTAATCATTCACACAATAAATATGTTTAGTATACTTACTATATTTTACATCATGTGCTACACTTCAGAGATGTAATATTGATGTAGACTACTCATATTTCTGCTGTATTACAGCTTGGGGGATTATTGGGGAAAAAACAACACATGATTAATAGCCCAAATCTTTGGGAGGGAGAGGCAGGTAGATTTCTGAGTTCGAGGCCAGCCTGGTCTACAGAGTGAGTTCCAGGACAGCCAGGGCTACACAGAGAAACCCTGTCTCAAAAAATAAATTAATTAATTAAATAAAAGCTTAAAAGCTATCAATAAAACTGAACCAGGACCAAGACAAGGAGTTGTCTATACAGCAATATATTATCGATGATTTTGAAATAATTTTTTCACCAATAAGTTAATAGAAATATAAAGTTCTGGTGCCAGCCTGATATACTCTATGAATGGGTAACATTTATGATTGATTAATAAATGAACATTGCCTGGGGTGATACTAAACATGGAGTATCAGAACAGATAGTGAACTGGTATAGTAGCAAAATGAGAGAGACATAAGAGCCAGTCCCCTCCAGGAAGGAGGGGAGTAATCATAGGTCAATGTAAGATATTTAGAATGAAATAACCAGGTAAAGGGCTCTTGCCAAAGTCTATATATCTGATGGTCTTGTGGAAGAAGGACACAATTGTGGATATGAAGCTGAGTGAGGAGATTCAGAATTTATCTTGAAAATAGACTCCACAGAACTTCCTAGATTGGTAGTATGTGACACAGCAGAATGTGTAAATGAACTCAAGATTTGGGTTTCAGTACTTGAGCAAGTAATGATAGCACTTCCATATGTTAGAGTTGAGACACCTAGGGAGAAAATGAAGAAACAAATTTTTGATGTATTCAGTTTCAGACTTCTATGCTAGAGAAAATTGGAAAGTAAAAGTAGCTATGGATCCATAGGTAGGACATTAAAGACACTGTCAGAACTAAATTTATAGTGTGAAAATATACTTATTATGTACCTCTCCTGGGCATATACCCAGAAGAAGTTCCAACTGGTAATAAGGACACATGCTCCACTATGTTCATAGCAGCCTTATTTATAATAGCCAGAAGTTGGAAAGAACCCAGATGTCCCTCAACAGAAAAATGGATACAGAAAATGTGGTACAATTACACAATGGAGTACTACTCAGCTATTAAAAACAATGGATTTATGAAATTCCTGGACAAATGGATGTATCTGGAGAGTATCATCCTGAGTGAGGTAACCCAATCACAAAAGAAGTCACTTGATATGCACTCACTGATAAGTGGAGATTAGCCCAGAAATATAGAACACCCAAGATACAATTTGCAAAACACAAGAATATCAAGAAGAGGGAAGACCAATGAGTAGATACTTCATTCCACCTTAGAATATAGAACAAAATACCCATGAAAGGAGTTACAGAGACAAAGTTTGGAGCTAAGACGAAAGGATGGACTATCCAGAGACTACCCCACCTGGGGATCCATCCCATAGTCAGCCACTAAACCCAGACACTATTGCATATGCCAGAAAGATTTTGCTGAAGGGACCCTGTTATAGCTGTCTCATGTGAGGCTATGCCAGTGCCTGGCAAATACAGAAGTGGATGCTCACAGTCAGAAGCTAGAATAAGCACCCAAGGACCTGAAGAGGTCTGCAACCCTATGGGTGGAAAAACAATATGAACTAACTAGTAACCCCAGAGCTCCTATCTCTAGCTGCATATGTAGCAGAAGATGGCCTGGTCGGCCATCACTGGGAAGAGAAGCCCCTTGGTATTGCAAACTCTATATGCCCCAGTACAAGGGAATGCCAGGGCCAAGAAGCAGGAGTGGTGGGTAGGGGAGTTGGGTGGAGGGAGGGTATAGGGAACTTTAAGGATAGCATTTGAAGTGTATATAAAGAAAATATCTAATAAAATAAATAAATAAAAAAAGATTGGGAATGGAAAGGAAGTAGACAGTGTACAGAGATTACTACTAGGTTAACTGAGAAACAAAGCATGATGGGAAAAGCATCTGTAAGGGGACTTAGGGAAGCTGTTGGCATCCACAGAGTTTAGAAATTATCCACATTTTGCAAGTTTATGGCTTTAATGTAAAAAGAGGAGTGGTGGTGGTGAGATCAGAAAGGTGAGAAGAGATGGGGATGAGAGGGAAGTATAAGGGCGTTTGTTGGAAGTAGAGGGAACATAATAGCAGAATAGGTGGAAAGCCTACAGAGCAACCATACACTTGTCCAAGAAAAATACAAACTAAAATAAGCTCAGTAAAAAGATTTTTTTTTGCAAATATGAAGGTAAAAAAAATGAAAGTAAAAATTATAAGATAGCAATAACAACAACGCAAGACAACAAATTCCATTAGAGTACAAACAAAGCAACAGGGCTGGTAAGAGAGCTCAATGGGGAGAGGTGCTTGTTACTATGCCTGCCGACCTGAGTTTGATTCCTGGGCCCTACTTGGTAGAAAGTCCCATTTGACCCCCATATATGTGCATTGCCACCTAAATAAATAATTGCAATAAAAAAGGAAGAAGAATAAGGGGGTTGATGTGAGAGTGAAGTGAATAAAGGAGATCAGGAGAGAATTTGTTAAAAGTATATTATATTTTGTAATGAAATTATTAATATATTTAAAAAGATGTGATAATCCAGACAATAAGTATAAATGTATAAGAGACCAAAAATCCAAATATATCATCAGAGTCCTACTACCAAGATTTTTTCCTTTCAAAAATATTTTGAGTGTTTATGGTATACTTGGAATTTTCAAAATTCCCCGGGAAAATGGAGAATCATACCAATAAAGCTCTTGCCTTTGAATTACTTGCTGATAAGCAAATCAAAACAAAGTGTATCAAAGAAAAATAGCTTAGAATGTTGGATTCTGTAAAGAAAAAGAATAATAGAAACCCAATGACTAATAAGCAAGTCAGTATGTTCAACTTCAGCCAACCAAATAGAAGAAATAAGCATGGGTGTAAGAAAATAACTAGTGTACAAGTCCCTTCGGGTCCACTGCAGCACCGGGTTTCCTGGCCCGAGGAGTCTCTGGACACCCGCAAGGACCCACACAGGATCCCCCACAGGATCCTAAGACCTCTGGTGAGTGGAACACAGCACCTGCTCCAAGCCAATCGCGCCAGACCTAAGACTGCATTAATTAAGGAAGCAGATAACACGGCCTGTCAAGGCACAAGTCCCTTCCGGTCCACTGCAGCACCGGGTTTCCTGGCCCGTGGAGTCTCTGGACACCCCCAAGGACCCACACAGGATCCCCCACGGGATCCTAAAACCTCTGGTGAGTGGAACACAACACCTGCTCCAAGCCAATCGCGCAGGACCGGAGACTGCATTACTTAAAGAAGCAGATAACCCTGCTTGATCAAGGGGCACAAGTCCCTTCCAGTTCACTCCAGCAGCGGGGTTCCTTGTGCGCTGAGTTGCTGGACACCCCCAAGGTCCTCTCAGGACCCTCCACGGGATCTTAAGACCTCTGATGAGTGGAACACAACTTCTGCCAGGAGGCAGGTTCGAACACCAGATATCTGGGCACCTTCCCTGCAAGAGGAGAGCTTGCCTGCAGAGAGTACTCTGACCACTGAAACTAAGGATAGAGCTAATCCCCCAGGTCTGCTGATAGAGGCTAACATAATCACCTGAGGAACAAACTCTAACCAGATACAACTATAACAACTAGCTCCAGAGAACACCAGATGGCGAAAGGTAAACATAAGAATCCTACTAACAGAAATCAAGACCACTCACCATCATCAGAACCCAGCACTCCCAATCCACCTAGTCCTGGGCACCCAAACACAACCGAAAAGCTAGACCCGGATTTGAAACATATCTGATGATGATGGTAGAGGACACCAAGAAGGACTTTAATAACTCACTTAAAGAAATACAGGATAACACTGCTAAAGAGTTACAAGTCCTTAAAGAAAAACAGGAAAACACAACCAAACAGGTAGAAGTCCTTAAAGAAAAACAGGAAAACACATCCAAACAGGTGATGGAAATGAACAAAACCATAGTAGACCTAAAAAGGGAAATAGACACAATAAAGAAAACCCAAAGTGAGGCTAACCGAATCCAAGAACACATTAAAGCAATCATCCATCCTGACCAAGTAGGTTTTATTCCAGGGATGCAGGGATGTTTTAATATATGGAAATCCATCAACATAATCCATTATATAAACAAACTCAAAGACAAAAACCATATGATCATCTCCTTAGATGCAGAAAAAGCATTCGACAAGATCCAACACACATTCATGATAAAAGTCTTGGAAAGATCAGGAATTCAAGGCCCATAACTAAACATGATAAAAGCAATCTACAACAAACCAGTAGCCAACATCAAAGTAAATGGTGAGAAGATTGAAGCAATCCCACTAAAATCAGGGACTAGACAAGGCTGCCCACTTTCTCCCTACCTATTCAACATAGTACTTGAAGTCCTAGCCAGAGCAATTCGACAACAAAAGGAGATCAAGGGGATACAAATTGGAAAACATGAAGTGAAAATATCAATTTTTGCAGATGATATGGTAGTATATATAAGTGACCCTAAAAATTCCACCAGAGAACTCCAAAACCTGATAAACAGCTTCGGTGTGAAGTAGCTGGATATAAAATTAACTCAAACAAGTTAATGGCCTTTCTTCACACAAAGAATAAACAGGCTGAGAAAGAAATTAGGGAAAAAACACCCTGCTCAATAGTCACAATAAAATATCTTGGCGTGACTCTAACTAAGGAAGTGAAAGATCTGTATGATAAAAACTTCAAGTCTCTGAAGAAAGAAATTATAGGAGATCTCAGAAGATGGAAAGATCTCCCATGCTCATGGATTGGCAGGATCAACATTGTAAAAATGGCTTTCTTGCCAAAAGCAATCTACAGATTCAATGCAATCCCCATCAAAATTCCAACTCAATTCTTCAATGAATTAGAAAGTGCAATCTGCAAATTCATCTGGAATAACAAAAAACCTAGGATAGCAAAAACTCTTCTCCAGGTTAAAAGAACCTCTGGTGGAATCACCATGCCTGACCTAAAGCTGTACTACAGAGCAATTGTGATAAAAACTGCATGGTACTGGTATAGTGACAGACAAGTAGACCAATGGAATAGAATTGAAGACCCAGAAATGAACCCACAAACCTATGGTCACTTGATCTTCGACAAGGGAGCTAAAAACATCCAGTGGAAGAAAGACAGCATTTTCAACAAATGGTGCTGGCACAACTGATTGTTATCATGTAGAAGAATGCGAATTGATCCATTCCTATCTCCTTGTACTAAGGTCAAATCTAAGTGGATCAAGGAACTTCATATAAAACCAGAGACACTGAAACTTATAGAGGAGAAAGTGGGGAAAAGCCTCAAAGATATGGGCATAGGGGAAAAATTACTGAATAGAACAGCAATGGCTTGTGCTGTAAGATCGAGGATTGACAAATGGGACCTCATGAAACTGCAAAGCTTCTGCAAGGCAAAAGACACCGTCAATAAGACAAAAAGACCACCAACAGATTGGGAAAGGATCTTTACCTATCCTAAATCAGATAAGGGACTAATATCCAATATATATAAAGAACTCAAGAGGGCATACTCCAGAAAATCAAATAACCCCATTAAAAAATGGGGCTCAGAGCTAAGCAAAGAATTCTCACCTGAGGAATAATGAATGGCTGAGAAACACCTGAAAAAATGTTCAACATCCCTAATCATCAGAGAAATGCAAATCAAAACAACCCTGAGATTCCATCTCATACCAGTCAGAATGGCTAAGATCAAAAATTCAGGTGACAGTAGATGCTGGCAAGGATGTAGAGAAAGAGGAACACTCCTCCATTGTTGGTGGGATTTCAAGCTTGTACAACCACTCTGGAAATCAGTCTGGTGTTTCCTCAGAAAATTGGACATAGTACTACCGGAGGATCCAGCAATACCTCTTCTGGGCATATATCCAGAAGATGTCTCAACCGGTAAGAAGGACACATTCTCCACTATGATCATAGCAGCCTTATTTATAATAACCAGAAGCTGGAAAGAACCCAGATGCCCCTCAACAGAGGAATTGGATTCAGAAAATGTGTTACATTTACGCAATGGAGTACTACTCAGCTATTAAAAACAATGAATTTATGAAATTCCTAGGCAAATTGTAGGACCTGAACGGCATCATCCTGAGTGAGGTAACACAATCACAAAAGAACTCAAATGATATGTACTCACTGATAAGTGGATATTAGCCCAGAATATTAGTATAGCGAGATATAAGATAAAATTTGCAAAACACATGAAACTGAAGAAGAAAGAAGACCAAAGTGTTGACACTTGGCCCCTTCGTAGAATTGGAAACAATCAAGCATGGAAGGATTACAGAGACAAAGTCTGGAGCTGAGACAAAAGGATGGACCATCTGGAGACTGCCATATCCAGGGATCCATCCCATAATTAGCCTCCAAACAATGACAGCATTGCATACACTAGCAAGCGTCTGCTGCAAGGACCCTGATATAGCTGTCTCTTGTGAGAGTAGGCTGGGGCCTAGCAAACACATAAGTGGATGCTCACAGTCAGCTATTGGATGGATCACAGGGCTCCCAATGGAGGAGCTAGAGAAAGTATCCAAGGAGCTAAAGAGACCTGTAACCCTGTAGGTGCAACATTATGAACTAACAGTACCCCGGAGCTCTTGACTATAGCTGCATATGTATCAAAAGATGGCCTAGTCGGCCATCACTGGAAAGAGAGACCCATTGGACATGCAAACTTTATATGCCCCGGTACAGGGGAACGCCAGGGCCCAAAAAAATGGGAATGGGTGGGTAGGGAAGTGGGGGGGGGAGGGTGTGGGGACTTTTGGAATAGCATTGGAAATGTAATTGAGGAAAATATGTAATATATATATATAATAATAATAATAAAAGAAAAAAAAAGAAAAGAAAATAACTAGTGTAGATCACAAAACCATTGATACATGGCAGGAAATGAGTAATAGTCACCCTACCTTTGTAATGATATATTGTTTCATAGTTTTGTATATTTTGTTAATTTCACCAGTTTCTTCTTCATGGTCTTGTGGTAAAAGTCTTTTTTTATATATCCCTATCAGCTGGGCATTCTGACATTACTAAAACAATGCTTTCCCAAATTTAATGAGTGAAGAAATCACAGGGGATCTTGTTATCATTCAGATTCTGATTCTCTAGGTCTTGGGTAGGATTTCAGATGCTGCATTTGCACATGCTCCTTTCCATGGCTTCAAATTTGACTAGTATGAAGCTGCAGAGCCAGCCTGGAAAACATTAGAAACAGTAGATCTAGGATGTTCAGATATCTGAGTTGTGAATATGTGAGGTGGGATAGTGTTAATGACCTTTGCTTTTCATTTCAACCACAGGCAGTTGTCACAAATTGCATCCTGTTTAAAAATAATATTTGACAATAGGTAGGTGGATTTTAAAAGCAATAATATAACAAACACATGATTCTTTCAATGTTGTCCTGAAACAGATGTGAACACACAGATGTCTACTACAAAGAGAGCTTGAGGGGAAAGTCTCCAATGAGCAATACATCCCATTTTTATCATTTTCTCTTTATGATGTTTTCTTTTCTGCATTCCACGAAAATGACATAATGGGATTTTATTGTAGCCTGCCTGGATGGATAATACAAAGGAGAAATAATGTAGTCTAGAAATTATTCTTACAACAAAAAAGTTATCTGAGAAATGTTGATGGCATAATATAACTAACCATTAGAAGTGAAATTTGAGCAAGGTAAAAAATAATTCAATATAAATTGTGTATTGTTTATGAAAGATACTTGTAATATACAGAAAGATTTTCACTATGAGTCCTGAGATAAAAATGTGGCCTTCAAATATATTGCTTTAATATGACCAGCATATTACATTGAAGAAACTGTTCTTTCTCAAGATGTTGATAAATACAAATGTAAACAGTGTATTCAGATGCTGCTGGGAATGTTAATAAATTCATCTATTCCTCCTTTGCTTTTTCACTGTGATCCCCCTTTTATAAATGAGACACAGAATTTAATTTTAATCTAATTTTGTTATTTTAGATGAATTTATTATCTATTTTAGTGACACTTTTTCTTGATAAGCTCATATAGTATTCCATTCACAGCATGTTAAGCATTTTGTCTGTACTTGATTTATTGATTGATTGATTGATTGATTGATGGATGGATGGATTTATATGAGAAGCAGTATAGTAATGTGTGTTCAGAGTATGGATTTTAGAGACAGATTTCTATCCTGATGCTAACACTTATTGTGTAACACTGAACATTCCATTTAAGATCATAGTGGTAGTTTATTCATCATCAAAATGGGAAAAATAAAGTTCCCTTATATTTTGGGTAAAAAAATATGCTAACATACATAAACCAACCAAAATTATTATATACATAGATACAAACACTTACTAAGCATTTATAACATGTTGGATAACTTATTACAAATATCTGCTAAACTATTTCATGTCAATGCTCATGATTTATATCCTTAGGAACAATGCTAATACAGTATAATACATTAGACAAAAACATTTACTTTCTGTGCATTTCAATCATCTATTATTTCTGTAATATTTGCCATCATTTCAGAAGATTTCATGTACAGCTTAAACTGCCAAGAGGTATATTATGTATTTGAAGAATGAAAACTACAAATAAGATAAACTTCTACAAATAAGCAGTGAATAATGAGGTATGGTGAACAGATGCACTTATCTTTTCTTTTCCTTTTTTTTTTTTTTTTGCTGTTTCTTTTATTTATTTATTTTTTAGTTTTTAAGGAATTTTTATTAGATATTTTCTTCATTTACATTTCAAATGCTACCCCCAAAGCCCCCTGTATCCCCGCCCTGCTCCCCAACCCACACACTCCTGCTTCCTGGCCCTGGCATTTTTCCATACTGGGGCATATGATCTTCACAAGACCAAAGGGCCTCTCCTCCCACTGATGGCCGACTAGGCCATCCTCTGCTATATATGCAGCTAGAGACACGAGCTCTGGGGGTATTGGTTAGTTCATATTGTACTGGTTAGTACATATTGTTGTTCCTCCTATAGGTCGCAGATCCCTTTAGCTCCTTGGGTACTTTCTCTAGCTCCTCCATTGGGTGCCCTGTGTTCCATCCAATAGATGACTGTGAGCATCCACTTCTGTGTTTGCCAGGCACTGGCATAGCCTCACAAGAGACAGCTATATCAGGGTCCTGTCAGCAAAACCTTTTTGGCATATGCAATAGTGTCTGCATTGGGTGGTTAGTTTTTACACTCCCTATTTTATTCCCCTCCCCGATCCAGCCTCCAACTGTTCCACATCCCATACCTCCTCTCCACCCCCCTGTCTCCTCATGGATGTCCTCACCTGCCACTCCACCTGACCTTTAAATACCATGAGGCCGCCAGTCTCTTGAGTGTTAGGTGCATCATCTCTGAATGAACACAGACATGGAAGTTCTCTATTGTATGTGTGTTGGGGCCACATATCAGCTGGTACATGCTGTCTGTTTGGTGGTCCAGTGTTTGAGAGATCTTGGGGGTCCAGATTAATTGAGACTGCTGGTCCTCCTACAGGATTGCCCTTTTCTTCAGCTTCTTTCAGCCTTCCCTAATTCAACAACAGGGGTCAGCTATTTTGTTCATTGGTTGGGTGCAAATATCTACATCTGATTCTTTCAGCTGCTTGTTGTGTCTTTCAGAGAGCAGTCATGATAGATTCCTTTTTTGTGAGCCATCTATAGCCTCAGTAATAGTGTCAGGCCTTGGGACCTCCCTTGAGCTAGATCCCACTTTGGGCCTGTCACTGGACATTCTTTTTCTCAGGCTCCTCTCCATTTCCAGCCCTGTAATTCTTTCAGACAGGAACAATTATGGGTCAGAGTTTTGACTGTGGGATAGCAACCCCATCCCTCACTTGATGTCCTGTCTTCCTGCTGGAGACGGACTCTGTAAGTTCCCTCTCTCTACTGTCCTGCATTTTATCTACAGCCTTTGAGTCCTGAGAGTCTCTCACCTCCTAGGTCTCTGGTACATTCTGGAGAGTCCCCACCACCACCTACCTCCCAAGGTTGCTTGGTTTCTTTCTTTCTTTTCTTTCTTTCTTTCTTTCTTTCTTTCTTTCTTTCTTTCTTTCTTTCTTTCTTTCTTTCTTTCTTTCTTTCTTTCTTTCTTTTCTTTTCTTTCTTTTCTTTCTTTTCTTTCTTTCTTTCTTTCTTTCTTTCTTTCTTTCTTTCTTTCTTTTTTTTAGGTATTTATTTCATTTACATTTCCAATGCTATCCCAAAAGTCCCCCACCCACCCACTCCCACTTCTTGGCCCTGGCGTTCCCCTGTACTGAGGCATATAAAGTTTGCAAGTCCAATGGGCCTCTCTTTCCACTGATGGCCAGCTAGGCCATCTTCTGATACATATGCAGCTAGAGACACGAGCTCCAGGGGGGGTATTGGTTAGTTCATATTGTTGTTCCAACTATAGGGTTGCAGATCCCTTTAGCTCCTTGGGTACTTTCTCTAGCTTCTCCATTGGGGGCCCTGTGATCCATCCAATAGCTGACTGTGAGCATCCACTTCTGTGTTTGCTAGGCCCCAGCATAGTCTCACAAGAGACAGCTATATCTGGGTCCTTTCAGCAAAATCTTGCTAGTGTATGCAATGGTGTCAGCATTTGGAAGCTGATTATGGGATGGATCCCCAGATATGGCAGTTTCTAGATGGTGCATCCTTTCATCTCAGCTCCAAACTTTTTCTGCTGGCCGTCAGGGCTTCAGTTCTTTTCCCTCACCCAATACCAGATCAGGTTCTCCTCTCCAACTACTACATCCCCCCAATCCCCCATCCACTTTCCTTCCCAGTTCCCTCCCTCCTCCCAATATGTGATTGCTTTCTTCTCAAGTGGGACTGAAGTACCCTCACTTGGGCACTTCATCTTGTTGACCTTTTCGAGTTCTGTAGACTGTATCTTGGGTATTCGAACTTTATTTATTTATTTATTTATTTATTTATTTATTGGCTAATGTCCCCTTATTAGTGAGTACATGCCATGCACATCCTTTTGGGTCTGAGTTACCTCACTCAGGATGATATTTTCTATTTCCATCCATTTGCCTGCAAAACTCAAGATGTCCTTATTCCTAATTGTTGAGTAGTATTCCATTGTGCAAATGAACCACATTTTCTGTACCCATTCTTCTGTCATGGAATATCTAGGTTGCTTCCAGCTTCTTGCTATTACAAATAAGGCCACTATGAACATAGTGGAACATGTGCCCCTGTGGCATGGTGGGGCATCTTTTGGGTATATTCCTAAGAGTGTTATAGCTGGGTCTTCATGTAGATCTATTTCCAATCTTCTGAGGGACCTCCAGACTGATTTCCAGAGTGGTTGCACCAGTTTGCAATCCCACCAGCAATGGAGAAGTATTCCCCTTTCTCCACATTCTCTTCAACATTTGTTGTCACCATTTTCTTAAGAAATAATTAATTTTAATTATAATAACCCATGTTTATTAAGTATCTATTTTAAAGGGTTAAACACTCAGTATAATCCCCAGAATTTTTCCCAATAATTATGAATTATGCAACTGAAATTTACAGAGACTTATTAATACATTTCAGGGCATTATTATAAGATTCAACCTGATGACTGATCAAAACATTGCCTTGGTTTTATCTAGTTTACAAATATTCAAGCACAATTCCTACTTAAAACAACTAAATTAGGTTCACACTACAGTTCTGCCTCTTTGGAGCTATGTAACCACTTTGAATTCGGAAATTTTGTTTAGACAGATGGATGCTAAGTGTACATCTTAAACTTCTCTGTAAAAGACTTTCTCTTCTGGCATTTCCCTGTCATACTGCTTCTTCTCCCTCCAGAATCACAAGAGTTGATCATCTGCTTCAAATGCCCTAGTCACTGCCAACGTATCTCCATATGCATCCTCTGTCATCATGCTCCAGATTCTCCCCTAATTTTCTTCATTTGTATGAGTTATGATAATATGTTTATGGCATTCCTTCAGTGAGAGTAATCCAATATGAAAACATTGTCTTTCTCCATCTGTTTCTACACTTAGGCTAGCTATCACATTTTAATTAGCAAGTACTACTCTGAAGCAGTCGTCCAGAACACAAAGAAAATGATCAATACTTCTGCTTCAAGTCCAGATGTAGGATAATGAGACTCCTGGACACAAACACTATTAGAACAGGTGATATATGGTCACAGAATTGGCAGATTATTAAACCACTAATAATGCCCTTGTTCCATTTGCCCAGGGAAAATAACTTCAAGGGATTCACCCCATCCTTACTCATTAATACATTTTCCGGTTACGATGGAGCATTTATTAGGTGGATTGTTAATCATAGAAGTAGAGACAGTATCAAGCTGGGTGATTTGAGAACATACTTTCTTAATCTCAAATTTTCTCGCCAATAAGAAAACATTTTGTCTAATATTGATTCAGTCACCTGCATCATATTCTGTCTTTTAGGTTTTAATTGCAGTTGCTTCAGCCTTTGCTGTTCTTCCAATTCAAGTGTCATTTGCAACTAGGAAATGTTTTCAACATTCTCATCCAAATAATTACAGTCATATAAAAATCTGTTAATGAAACATTAGAGCTAGGGGCTTAATTGCTGAAAAATCAATGCTTGAGCTAAAATACTCAGTTATGGTTCCATGGTAACAAGATCTATTATTAACTGTATAAATGTTATCTAATTGAAATGAACATACTACTTTAGGTAATTTAAAGACTATATATAAGATAATATGCTATTTAAAAATAAAATAATTGTTGAAATAGACTTCTGGTTGAAAATTATGGAGAAATTCGCATTTTTTCAATTATTTTCTGCTTATCAAATTTCATGCTCAGTATTTTCTATCAATTTAATGTAGATAATCCTCAACTGCTTTTGAAATATGATGGTATTTAATGTCCACATGTCAAATTTATATAATGTTTTTCTCTAAAGAAGGAAATGTTTTGCAGAAAATGAAAGTATACACTTCATGACATAAAGGAGCTTATATAGGGTATATCCAAAGCACAGAAACCAGGTCAGCAGGTTGTTCTATGAAGGAAATTTCCACTATGCCGGGGTCTAGCAAACACAGAAGTGGATGCTCACAGTCAGCTATTGGATGGATCACAGGGCCCCCAATGGAGGAGCTAGAGAAAGTACCCAAGGAGCTAAAGGGATCTGCAACCCTATAGGTGGAACAACATTCTGAACTAACCAGTACCCCGGAGCTCTTGACTCTAGCTGTATATGTATCAAAAGATGGCCTAGCCGGCCATCACTGGAAAGAGAGGCCCATTGGACTTGCAAACTTTATATGCCCCAGTACAGGGGAACGCCAGGGCCAAAAAGTGGGAGTGGGTGGGTAGAGGAGTCGGGGAGGGGAGGGTATGGGGGACTTTTGGGATAGCATTGGAAATGTAAATGAGGAAAATACCTAATAAAAATATTTAAAAAAAAACTTATAACAGTTCAACTCCAAAAGAAAAAAAGAATGTTCATGAATTTTTCAAGTATGATGAGTATGACAAAGACAATAAAATATTGTACACTTGTATCAAGTTAATAAAACATAAAAAATCTTAAGTAGGTGTATTACTGCCATCCACACAAAATGACTGAATAGTACATCTAATAATTGCACAACTGAGGACTCAGAGTAAGTGCACTAAGAGGATGATTCAGGAGAAAGAAACAATACTGAGATTTTCTTGCCTCAACACTGTCTATATTGCAGGAAAGAAGATATAAGCCTGGGATGTACAGCAGTATTTCCAAAGATATATAAGACAATATTAGTAGCTTTTGCCCATAGACTAAAGGCAAATTCCCCTCTCCTAGAAAAAGAACACAGCTCTGAGAAAGACTTTATGGCACTTCAAATACTGGAAGAAGTGTTTTATCAAAATGTACTTATTGGTTAGTGTGTTGGTCAGCAGGATATAAAATAAAAGCACACAGTATTTGCCCATAATAAGTAGCTTTTAATCAGTCTGGAAAAAGTATAGAAAAATTCCAAGTTCAAACACGTATGAAGATTTAAAAAATTATAACATAAAATTCAGCTCATGTTTCTGGAACAATTCCAGATAAAGAACAAGTTATGGAGTGATCTGAGTGTATATCTTGATGGATCTTCAATTTCTAGTACTTTGTTGATATTAAAAGACTAAGCACAAAAACACTATGGGTTTTTAAAAAGTCATAATAAATAACTTTACTTAAACAATTATGCTCCTTCTCTACAGTGTATTTATGGACTATATATATTAATTTTCAAATATTTATAACCTAATTGTAGGACAAGGACACATACATACAAACAGTGTTTCATATATTCCAGGCTGGCTTTAAATTCATACATAGCAAAGCACAACCATGAACTTCTTAATGTAGCTCTACCTCCCAAGTTTTGAGATTACATGTGTGCTAAGCCTGGTTATATATGGCTGAGTATCATACTCACACATGCTCCAGTGTGGAGCTATGGCTTTTGAACGTATTTATTTTTAAAGAAGAAGATATAGACAAGAAAATTAATGGTCTTATGGAAAATGACAACTTTTAAGAAAAATCAATTTAGAATCCTATAGTGATGTTACAGAAATAGGACTTTAAGGATTAGTGACTGCACAGGATGTGGAAATGCTGTAAATTCTGGAGTCAAGGAGATTTGGTTTGATTTTAAACTGACATTTCTGTGGTATGTTATTTTGATATGAAAGAAAGTTCAACAAAAATGTATTATGTGCAAAAATAATCTAATCAAATATTTCTAGGTATATATATAAAAGGAACAAAAGTATGTTTGTAACAAAACATGACTATATTTTTATAACAATATTATGCCTAATACCTAAAGTATCTGTGTGAATTTTTGCTATCGCTAACATCTAACATAATAACTTAATGGAATAAAGAAGATTTATTTTGGTTCATGTTTTTTTTTCCTGAGGATTTGGTGTTATAGTACATCATGTTAGAGGTGTGTAGTGTAATGGAGCCACATAAAACATGGTAGACAGGAAGCAGGAAGGTCAGACAAAAACAAGATATAACCTCCAAAGACATGTAATCTGCAGAACACATTTTTATAGGAACCATATCCTGTAACCCACATTCTTGCATTTCCCCAAAATTGAATTATAATGTATAAAAGAGTCCTTCAACACATATTCAAGTATTCAGAAGTTGTTTTCCCCCAAGCAAGTAATAATTCTTCAAAACATTATGCTAAATGAAAAACCCCTAGATGTAAAAGATATTATATGATCATGTTCATATGAAATGTTCTAGGAAAAAACCCTATAAATACTGAAAGCAGATGGATGGTTACCTATAATGCAGGCAGAGATAAGGAGTTAAGCAAATGAGCATAACAGGTATTTTGGGAATGACACAAAGATTCCAAAATTGATTTGTGGTCATCATGGACCAATTCAATGAATCATGTAAAACATAATTAATTACAGATTTCATGTGAGTGAATTTTATCTTGTCAGTTATAAGCCAAGAGCTAGGTTTTTTCAAAGTGCTAAGTGAATGAACCATGATGGAATTAAAGTGCCAAATGCTGTATGATGGTGATCTTATAGTACTATACTATAAGTGGTATGTTTGACTATCTTTAAAGCAATCAGTAATTGTCTTCTCAACTCATGGGCCTTTAGTAGGAAATGATGGGCTGTGTTTTTCCTAGATGGTGAGGAAATATGACAAAGAACCAGGAAGAATAGGGAAATAATATTAATGCTGAAGTGAGTGTGTAATAAGTTCAATAATTTATTTTCTTATAGACTTTAATAGTGTAAAGTATCTGTCCTATTGGAATGTGAATATTAGAATCTTTTGACTTCAGAACTGGCACTGGTAAAGGACGGGTAGAATGTGTGTGACAAGTAACATGCATCAATGATAGAGTAGTGGGCTACCCCACATGGTGCTAGGAATTAGGCTAATCTGGCTGTAGCTGTCTAGTGCTGTAACAAGACATGAAGCTTGATTTCTTTTCCTGTTTGTTAAAATATTATCACAAAAGAAACTTTAAAATAATTTACTATGGCTCACATTTCAAAGATTTAATGCATCATGGCAGGAAGTCAAGAAAGCAGGAATTTGAAACAGCTGGTTAAATAGTATTCATGATCAGGGAGCAGACTCTGATGGATGCTTGTACTCAGTACACGTTCTTTTTTATGCAATCCTGGATCCTGGCTGAGGAAATGGTGCTGCACACTCTTAGAATGTTCTTCCCATCACAACAAACATAATGTAATTCATTAAAATCATGACCTGTGGTGGGTAACAACTGGAATGTAAAAAAATAAAAATAATAAAAAAAATCATGACAAGAGGTTAGTCACCCACAAGTGTATCTGGAGACTTATCTTGTAAATAATTCCAAATCCTGTCAAATGGAAAACACTACCCATCACAGACACAAATTTGGGAAGAGTTTAGGTCATAGAATATTGATGTGGTATCTTTTATTTGTTATGATGTGGCAGGTGAGTAAGCAAGAATAGATTTTCATTTAAGATAGGATATAGCAAAGTGACCACATTGAGAGTGTGTAGGGTAAAGGTAGTATTGTGAACCCTGTGTGTAAAATAATTTGTGATCAAGTATCATACAAGCACTAACCTTCAAATCTTGTGAGTTATTTAATTAAGTAGTTCTGTCAACACTATGCCCTTTAACTCTCCAAGAGATTCGATAATGTACTGGGATAGGGAGGACCTCCAAATGTCTTATCTAAGTTGTCTAGAGTTGTAAAGATTTCCTACCCATCTTGAAACAAATCCTTACAGTGCTTGATCTAAGTGATGTGATAAGATCATGACCTTTTCAGAAATGCCTTTGATGTCAATCCTAATTCCACTAAATTTTACCTGACAGGGAAAGAATGAAACATTATAGGCTCGTTTGTCAAGCATCCTAGTAATCTCTCATGGCAATAATCTGCTCCAACTCAGCCCTGCAGTAATAGGGTGTGGGAGTGATTTACCCTGACTGGGAATAAACTTGTTAAGTGTTCAAACATTGATTAATGAAGTAAAAATGCACTAGGTAGACCTTGAAGTGATAAACTGGACAGGAACCTTGGCAGAAAGTGCTTCCTGCCCACTAGCATGCTATGATTTATTCTGAGAATGATGATTTTCTTACCCACATACCTACAACGCCATGGGAAAAATCAGTATTGATAGGTAAGATACAGAAGGGAAAACCATCACATATTACTCCTAATTTAAGTTTTAATCACCTTTATAAAGGTGAAGAAATATTCATGGTGAAATTTGTAAAAGCCCATTTTTGCTCAGCTTACCTTTCTGTTATAAAATTTTAAAGCTGTTCTATCATCTTTTGATAATATAAACATAAAAGATCAAGGAAATTGAAATTGCATTTTTATTTTTACAGGTACATTTTATGATTGACCATTTCAGCAAAGTAAGTATGTGATATTTTTAGTTGATTATTCATTAAGTTTTAGAATGCTTTTAATCTCTTCTTCCTCAATTTATCTTCTTTCTCCAAACACCACCAGTACTCCAGCTATCAAACTAAAATGGAGATGGGGTAGGGGGGATATATTTTTTTCTTATTGTTATTCTTAATGTTTTCATAAATTGCTAAATTTCTTTCTGGTAAAAAATACTTCTATAGCAAACAGAAATTACTTAATGCTTAGAGTAATATTAGAATAGGGCATGTCTTGTGACTCAATGTGATACACAAAGTTTAACTTTAATACTTGGGGAGCTTTTTTTTTTTTTTTTTTTTAGACTAATGGCCTATGAAGTCTCACTGTTGTGTTTTTACCATGAGTTTGATTGTGTTTGGAGGGGAGTCTAAGGACAATGTTATGCCTTATTTTTTAAGGTCCTTATTTTGATGTTGCGTTTTAATGGCAGTCTTGTTTCTTTTGGATATTTTGAGGCATGAATTCATTATTTAGCCCAAGGCTAAATAATGAGAACCCCTTAAGTTCTCAGTGATCTACCTGCCTCAGCCTCTTAATTTCTCAATGTAATAAGGCAAATGTCTATCACTATAGCCTTGACCAATAAAAGTTCATTTATGTGACATTATTATTGTGTGAACATGGCATAGCATTAAAGGAATTTAAATACTAAATGAGAGCTAAAATGTGGGAGTTGTGACAAGTTCTGTTAGACCTGAAAGGTTCATCACTATTGCCTTACAGTTTCTTCCTCAAACTTCTGAATAGTTCCTGTTCATTACATTCTTCAAAACATGTCTGATGATAGTCCCTGCGTGAGCAATTAACTTACCAGGAATTACTCTTCCTTTAAAACTGAGAAGTTTTTAGTTTGATAACACAAAGAAAATCCCGATGTCTCGGCCCCCAACTAGTACCCTTATAAATTACTGACAAATTACTGTAAATGGCTCTTCTTGCAATGCTGTCACTGATAGATAAATCTATGCTTTATAGTTCTGGCTTTTATTGTCTCTTAAAACATCATCAGATTGATTTTAGAGTAGCAATGATATAAAATAAATACACAAGATATACTCCCAATAAAACAGAAGAAAAGCATCCTTCTTTGTTTCTGAGAATTATAGCGTGAAAAGGAAAAACATTCCTGAGCACCTTTTGGTTCCAGCAGAAACATGTTTGTTTCTAATTTGTAAATTGTGGAGTCAGTTCATTGTATAAAAACTACAGAACTCATGGAAAGTCCAATATTTTCATTGTACATTTATCATTAAGAAATACTAGTTTTGATGAGCTGTAAGAGAAAATCTAGTTCTTATGGTTTAATAGAGATATATTCATATAATACATTCATCAGTTATAATTTTGTATCTCACTTATATTGGTCCAAAACAATATATAAATACAGAGCTAACAACTCTGAGCATGAAAAGTCTAGTCTGCTTCTTCGCAGGTTTCTGCATTAATTTATTCATGTTTTATAAACACCTAGATACCTTATCAGTGATACTTATAGAGATAAAGATAAACTATTCTTTTTTTCTTCACACTTAACAGTGATAAACAAACATTTGTAACATGGATAAGTCTTAATTAACTATAATATGTAGAGAGGCAAATGCTAATTAAGGCACTTTAAAATTAAGTAGCACATTTATCTTTTATTTCAGTCTTTGTCATTGAAATGTATTATAAAACTGTAGTCCATTTAATTATCTTGGTAAGTACAGTTTAGAGAAGATAATTGTGTTTTACTTTAGTATTTGTAATATTTCTTAGGGGCTCATATTCTTTATTCTGAAACCAATTACTATTGTTCAGACAAAGTTGGATAGTGGAATGAATCCTTGTAACAGCACATCATTTCTTGGGAGATGAAACTGTTTCTCTTTTAGTAAATCCAAGATACCTGCTTGCTTAGTCACAATGCTTCTTTTTTCTCATAAAAGTTTGAGTATAGAACATGAAATTAAATGTTTCATTAGTTGAGCTTCATTTAATTAACGTTTTACTGTACATAAAATCCTAATTAGTAATGGAGAGATCTGGCTGCTTTGGGGAAGAAGTAATTTGTTCAGTTTGGAATATGAGATTTTTGTTTGGAAAATAGGCTGACTCCATGATGGTATCCAGAAGGGATCAACCACATGCGTGAAGAGAAATCACATACTATGCAAAATAATGAGCTAAAGTTAAAATGTTTATGGTGAAGAAAAACACTGAACACGAGATACATCTATTTGATGAGCTTTGTATGAAGGACCGATGAGAAATCCTTGTTTAGAATGGACTCAAATGTTTCCCTTCTCAAAATGCACTTCACTTATAGATACTCATATTGCTTTGTAATATCTACAGAAACATTTTATTAGACATGTTTACCACTATACCCCAAATGTCATACCTAGATTTAACTTACACACTTTCATTTTATTGTTCAACAGATCTGTCCATCAGTTTTCTGAGGTGATACCTGAGTCCTTGCAGAAACTTGATGACTTCTTATTTGTTAAATTCATAACTGGATTTGTTAAACTTCTATACCTTTCTTCTCAGTCTTTTACCATTCTACAATAAAAAAAAAGAACCTAGTTTTTTTGGGGTTTGGTTTTGGTTTTGGTTTTTTATTTGTTTTTGTTTTTGTTTTTTGGTTTTTTTTTGTTTGTTTGTTTGTTTTCTGTTTTGGTTCCTTACTATTTCCTAATTAGCTTTCTAAACTTTTTCTATATCAAACAAAGAAGGAGTCATTGAGATGAATAAATGTCTTATGGAGACTGATATAGCAGAATTAATCACAAATGGAAATTGTGATGAAATTACCATAAAATTGTCACATCATTCCCTTTTTTTATTTTAGCTGGCTTCTACCAGGACAGTTTGTAATTCGCAGTGAATCATAGTAACAGTTCTGATTATTTCCAAGTCAGTGGCTTGTTATGACTTTGTATTTCTTTCTCCAACAATGCAAATCAGAGTGTTTTATGTAAAATTCTGTGTGCTTCAGTGTATGGTGCTAGACTCTTAGTTATTACTCTCTCTTTTTTGAAAAAGCATGTGTCTTTCAAGACACTGCAGGTCAATTCTAAATCAACTTTTTGCTGAAATTTTAGAAAATTGCAAGCTATTTCAAAGCCAACTTTTTTTTTTAATTTTTAATATTTTTATTACATATTTTCCTCAATTACATTTCCAATGTTATCCCAAAAGTCCCCCATAGCGCCCCCCACTTCCCTACCCACCCATTCCCATTCTTTTGGCCCTGGCATTCCCCTATATTGGGGCATATAAAGTTTGCAAGTCCAATGGGCCTCTCTTTCCAGTGATGGCCGACTAGGCCATCTTTCAATACATATGCAGCTAGAGACAAGAGCTCCGGGGTTCTGGTTAGTACATCATGTTGTTCCAACAATAGGGTTGCAGATCCCTTTACCTCCTTGGGTACTTTCTCTAGCTCCTCCATTGGGAGCCCTGTGATACATCCAATAGCTGACTGTGAGCATCCACTCCTGTGTTTGCTAGGCCCCTGCATCGTCTCACAAGAGACAGCTATATTTGGGTCCTTTCAGCAAAATCTTGCTAGTGTATGCAATGGTGTCAGCGTTTAGAAGCTGCTTATGGGATGGATCCCTGGATACGGCAGTCTCTAAATGGTCCATCCTTTCATCACAGCTACGAACTTTGTCTCTGTAACTCCTTCCCTGGGTGTTTTGTTCCCAATTCTAAGAAGGGGCACAGTGTCCACACTTTGGTCTTCATTCTTCTTGAGTTTCATGCGTTTAGCAAATTGTATCTCATATCTTGGGTATCCTAAGTTTTGGGCTAATATCCACTTAGTGAATACATATTGTGTGAGTTCTTTTGTGATTGTGTTACTTCACTCAAGATGATGCCCTCCAGGTCCATCCATTTGGCTAGGAATTTCATAAATTCATTCTTTTTAATAGCTGAGTAGTACTCCATTGTGTAAATGTACCATAATTTCTGTATCCATTCCTCTGTTGAGGGACATCTGGGTTCTTTCCAGCTTCTGGCTATTATAAATAGGGCTGCTATGAACATAGTGGAGCATGTGTCCTTTTTACCGGTTGGGACATCTTCTGGATATATGCCCAGGAGAGGTATTGCTGGATCCTCTGGTAGTACTATGTCCAATTTTCTGAGGAACTGCCAAACTGATTTCCAGAGTGGTTGTACAAGCTTGCAATCCCACCAACAATGGAGGAGTGTTCCTCTTTCTCCACATCCTCGCCAGCATCTGCTGTCACCTGAATTTTTGATCTTAGCCATTCTGACTGGTGTGAGGTGGAATCTCAGGGTTGTTTTGATTTGCATTTCCCTGTTCTCCTGACAAAGGATGGGATAAAAAAGTAGGGGAGTATAAAGGTTTAGAAGGGTACCTCAAGTAATTTTCTCTAGGTAAAGGTTTGAAAATGTAAAAACTTTCTGCTGAATCAAACAAACAAAAATACATCTTCCTACAAAACAAAGCAAAACAAATAAAAACCAACAAACAAATAAACAACAACAACAAACAGAAGTAAGGAACTACTTAGGTAAACTTCAAACTTAAATATAATCATACAAGCCCTACCATGACAGAACTTTGTTTTACCTCACCAGTTGTCTGTGAAAGAACATTACCTTTTATGAATGAACATGGGTAACTAAAGAGGTGAAAATGTGACACAATGGAGAAGGTGAAAATGTTAAAATGATAAGCAGAAAGTAATACCTTTTAAACAGAAAGAAATAGGCAAAAAAAATACTACACTCTATTAATAACACACCCCTTTTTGTGTCAACAAATTTCACATTCTTTCCCTTGGATTATCTGACAAAATTTGTTCCATCTTGAAGGTTGCAATCAATACAATAGAGTGAAATCTATGAGGACATTAATATCGTCTTTGGAAATAAATGGTCTAAAATAGTTGGAAACCTTCCTTCTTGTTAGTAAATGTTCGAGGAGTTGGATTTTTAACCCAAGATGACTTGGCTTAGATTCTAAGAAAAGTTCACTCTTTTTTTTTTGGGGGGGGGGCACGTGATAAGAATGTGTAGTTAGTATTTCTTATATACCCTGAAAAACTATTGTTCTCATATGGTGAAAGGGAAACATTCATGATCTGATCTGTCTCTTCTGTTTCTCAAGAAAACACAACTGAAAATAAAGTCCTTCTGCCTGAAATCCTCCATCGATAAAGAATATGTAGGGGCCTTTTACTTCTTTTTATGCCAAGCATTATTAAATTTCAATAAATGACACATTTTGGCAAAAATATGTAAATAGGAATGAGAAAGAAAAGAGGTTACTGTAATTTGGAGAAAGCCTGTCTTTAAAACATTCACCCCACAGGGCCCCGAATGGAGGAGCTAGAGAAAGTATCCAAGAAGCTAAAGAGATCTGCAACCCTGTAGGTGCAACAACATTATGAACTAACCAGTACCCCGGAGCTCTTGACTCTAGCTGCATATGTATCAAAAGATGTCCCAGTTGGCCATCACTGTAAAGAGAGGCCCATTGGACTTGCAAACTTTATATGCCCCAGTACAGGGGAACGCCAGGTCCAAGAAGTGGGAGTGGGTGGGTAGGGGAGTGGGGGGAAGGTATGGGGGACTTTTGGGATAGCATTGGACATGTAATTGATGAAAATACGTAATAAAAAATATTTAAAAAAAAAACCATTCACCCCAGAGTCAAGCAGCAAGCTCTTCTATAGTCAAAAGTAAAAATCAAAATATTATTACAGCATTCATGGACCTATCTGAATCTAATATGTAGTTTGGCAATACTTCATTCTTCTAGGTATATGCCCAGGAGAGGAATTGCTGGATCTTCCGGTAGTACTATGTCCAATTTTCTGAGGAACTACCAGACTGATTTCCAGAGTGGTTGTACAAGCTTGCAATCCCACCAGCAATTGAGGAGTGTTCATTTTTTTCCACATCCTCTTCAGCATTTGATGTCACTTGAATTTTTGATCTTAGCCATCCTGACTGGTGTGAGGTGGAATCTCAGGGTTGTTTTGATTTGCATTTCCCTGATGATTAAGGATGTTGAACATTTTTTCAAGTGCTTCTCAGCCCTTTGGTATTCCTTGGTTGAGAATTCTTTGTTTAGCTCTGTACCCCATTTTTAATGAAGTTATTGAATTTCTGGAGTCCAGCTTCTTGAACTCTATGTATATATTGGATATTAGTCCTCTATCAGATTTAGGATTGGTAAAAATCCTTTCCCAAACTATTGGTGGCCTTTTTGTCTTGATGAAAGTATCTTTTGCCTTACAGAAGCTTTGCAATGTTATGAGGTCCCATTTGTTGATTCTTGATCTTACAGCACAAGCCATTGCTGCTCTGTTCAGGAATTTTTCCCTTGTGCCCATATCTTAGAGGCTTTTCCCCACTTTCTCCTCTATAAAATTCAGTCTCTCTGGTTTTATGTGGAGGTCTTTGATCCACTTAGACTTGAGCTTTGTACAAGGAGATAAGAATGGATCAATTTGCATTCTTCTACATGATAACCACCAGTTGTAACACTAACCTGGCGATCCATCCCATAGTCAGCCACCAAATGCAGACACTATTGCACATGCCACCAAGATTTTACTGAATAGACCCTGATATAGCTGTCTCATGTGAGGCTATGCAGGTACCTGGCAAATACAGAAGTGGATGCTCACAGTCATCTCTTGGATGGGACACATGGCCCCAATGGAGGAGCTAGAAAAAGTATCCAAGGAGCTGAAGTGGTCTGCAACCCTATAGGTGGAACAACATTATGAACTAACTAGTTACCCCCAGAGCTCATGTCTTTGGCTGCATATGTAGCAGAAGATGGCCTAGTCAGTCATCATTGGAATAGAGGCCCCTTAGTCAAGCAAACTTTATATGCCCCAGTACAGGGAAAAGCCAGGGCCAAGAAGTGGGACTGTGTGGGTAGGGGAGGAGGAGCGGGAGGGTATAGGGGAGTTTCAGATAGCATTTGAAATGTAAATGAAGAAAACATCTAATAAAAAAAGAAAAATATTTTGGAAGTCATCTATTTCAGTTACTTGAGTTCTTCACAGCCCTTTCATGACAAATGGCATGAAATGCATACAAGCATGGCACATTTAATTATGCCAGTCACTGTCTTCTGAATATATTTGACCTAATGACCTTTTGAAGATGAGGATTGTAAAATCAGACACAGGCATTAGGTATTTAGGGGGAAGATGGTATGAAACTAGGAATCTGTCTTTTAATTTTCAGAGGTAACCTTTACAGTCATCTGGATAGGGATCACTCATCTGCATCATTCTGCTAACTCACCAGATATAGATACAGCTAGAAATTCATTGTCTCTCTCTGCACGAAAACAATGATTAAATCTCTTTACTTCCTTTGGTATTAGTGTTCATTCATTTATATTTCAATCTAATTATATTAATATTAATCATATGCGTGTGTCTGAGAGATTGAGAAAGAAAGAGAGAGAGAGAGAGAGAGAGAGAGAGAGAGAGAGAGAGAGAGAGAGAGAGAGAGAGTATTTTGAAGGACTTTATAAGATGCCTCACTGATGTGAGGTATAACTACCCATTTCCTTCTCCTACCAACTTGTTTATTCTATTTTAAAAGAACATAAACTAATCCATTGTCTTGTTCTGAGTATACATCTACTGATATTTAGTGCCATGAACTTTCTAGTGTAAAGATAAGTCAATATTCTTAGAAGTCTTTGCTAAGGGTCAGAAAATATTAGCTACTTAATATTCATTTTATGAATCATGGCCTTCAATTTATTATTGGTGATGCTCATCTATTCTTTTAGTCTAAAAGTAACATTTTTTTTTACTGAAAAGACAGATATTTAATAAATGTTATCTAGTTATTTACCCAAGGATTCATATGAAAATTGTTACATCACTGACTCTAACAGTATTATTATTTGTTTTTAATTTTTCTCTAAATAAAATGCCTCTACCTCTGCTGCACTTTTCCAGTCTGTATCATTAATGCATTGTATAAGGTTTAGGTAGTAAAGGTCTTGTCTTGGGTACGAAATTATTTTTACCTCTTAACATCCAGCAACAAGTGATTTATAAACTAGTAAATTTACTTTCTATCTCCTTCCAATATTACTAAAATGATGATGATAGAGAAGGCAATGACAAATATAAGTGCTAACTTTCTAAGTACTTTCTATGCACCAAAAATTAGTCAAAATATTTATCCCATACCAATTTTTTCAATGAGTTTCACTCTTTTGATATCAATTCTCTTATTGTCTTTCTCTTACATATGACCACATGGAGGCATAAAGAGGCCAAGTATTATTTTTTTATATCATGGTCAGTTAGTGTTGAAGCTGAAATCCATACATTGTGACTTCACAGCCTAGAATCTTAAATTTCCCTCTGTTACTTAAGAACATTGGTTAGACATGAAAAGAGTGAATTATTAGAAAAACCACACTACAGTCTCATAATATCTCATAGGCAAACATGGAGAATATACATAATTTGTGGCTCTTCTTATCTCTATATTTCCATATTTAACTATCTTCTCCACTTTTCATTGTCAACTTCTGGGTTTCCTCTATAAGCTCCTATTAGCTCTTCAGCTAAAACATAAAGTTTGCTAGAACATGGTCTGCTATGGATACACCTTTGTTTCCTGAATATTCTAGCCAAGCACAGTGCTAAGCAAAGAGAATATGTGAAATATTAAACAAGTGACAGATTTTTCAATTCATTTTTAAATGAAATAATGAGATATGTCCTCCTAGAAGAAGTGTGTGTGTGTGTGTGTGTGTGTGTGTTCATGTGATCAAATGCATTTTCAAATTATCTATGTGTAGTGAAGAAAAGCATGATGCTAATCACAGAGCAAGTGTTCTGTGACTATATGGCAAATGAATAAATGAATGAGGTAGAGAGGGAGAGCAAGTTTCCAATGAATATGATCAAAATCAATTGTCCTCATGACTTATTCTACACTAGGCATACTATTTTGTACCGTTAAGGAATTGCCATTAGGCATTAGTCTGATTTTAGCTTCAAGGCATAGTTATTGTACAAGCAATTTTAAGTACTAACTTCTTGTAATGTCCATTAAAAGATGAATGCATTTGTGGGTCCTGTATGTTTTTAAGTATCTAATATATACACTAATGACATGAAAGTAGAAGCAAAAGTGTCTGAGGAGAGAGGGGGTTGCCTAAAAGGAAGGGGAAGAAGTCAGAAGAGAGTGGGATATGGGTGAGTTATCTCATGAAATACTATGCATTTATATGAAGAGACCTTATATAACCCTGTATAATATTCAAAAATAAATTAGGTAATTGGAAATAAGTATATATACTTGTAGTTCACACACACACACACACACACACACACACACACACATATACACACACACAAATTCTTCCTTTTAGATACTGAATTACCAAACTCCTCATATATCCAAACCACTTATATAATTTTCATATAACCTGTACATATCCATACATTTTGTCTGTCATCTCTAGAACACTGATACAAGCGATGTCAGTGCTCACCCTGCTTATTTTGAATACTAATGTGCTCCAAATTTTATTTCTAATATATCTAGAGTTTTAGAGATATTCTTATGCACTTTCTAAGTCTATTCATGTGAATAGTGGTTTTTTTATATATATGCATGTATAATTTAATGTGATGTGTTGTATATGTATGTATGTGTGTGTGTGTTTATGTGTATGTCCAGAGAAATGTATACATATTTTGCATTATTTTCCTTTGGGTAAGTAAATTTATTCATATACCTTACACCTGGGTGAATATGCTTTATTATTTTAGTATCTTGGTAAATCTTGAGGTTCAAAGTGATTCGTACCTATTCAAATTTAATATAAGACTTTAGACAAATCCTTTCATAACAAAAAATAATTGGAGAACATATGATGGCTTAGGTCTTTTATATATAATTATATGGTTCCCAGAGGGGAGTTATAATTGAATTATAAGCTGCCTCATGAGTATTCTAGCTGGTGTTTAGAGAACCGCAAAGCAGAGCTGAGCAATTTTTTTCTCCAGCTATGCTGTGAATAAGACACCCTATAATTCAATTATAACTAGCCTCCAGGAACCATATAATTATACTATAAAGTAGTTTAGGGAAACTAGGAAACGGGATGTTTTTCAACACATTGTATATGTTTAAAATAATAATTTTATAATTCTGCTTTACCCTTCAACTTTTCCAAGTTCACAGCTCTGGGAAAACTTTTCATGACCATATTCTCTTATGCTTTTTATATTTTTTAATTGTAAATTGTCATCCTAAATAATCCTTAGATTGCCCCTTTTTCATTATGGTCTCTGTGCATATTCATACATACCACTTAAATTCTTGTCAACTTTTTGAACTATAAAATGATTAAACTCGACAGAAATGACCTGAGAATCATTTTCTAATACCAAGAGGGACTGGTGCTTTTATTAGTCAGGGTTCTTCAGATAAACAGAGGTTTGTTTGTTTGTTTGTTTGTTTGTTCATTCTTGATTTTCTTGCACTTTCACCAAAGCCTGACAAGGAATGGTTTGAATGTACAGTAGAGCCTTTGGAGAAATGGACATTGCAGGACCATGAGGCAAACAATGGCATTACATCCAAAGTCAGAAAGGAGAGAGAGAGAAAGAGAAAGAGAGAGAGAGAAGCCACTACTTACTGGCATCCCCTTTTTATCATTTTTATTCATTCTAGTACAACAGTCTATAGTATGGTGTGATTCTCATTTGGATTTAACCATCCCTTGTCATATAAACCTCCCTGGAAACACTATCTTACATATGGAAAGCAGTGTGTCACCTAGCTGATTACAAATCTAATAAAATTTAAATGAAGATTTCTCATCACAAAGAACCACGAAAAATAGGATAAAGAGACATAGGGATGTTATAGCAGTGGTGAGACTCTCAAGAAACTCGCTTATGCCATTGTGGAGCTAGCAATCTGCATGGCAGCCTTGCAAGGAACCATGAAGAATGTGAATGTTCCAGCGTGAGTCTGAAGGCAGTCTAACAGCAAAGATTCTTTCTTTGGAAGACCTCAGTCTTTTTCCTTAAGGCTACCAACTGCCTGGATGAGGCTTACCCACATTATAGAGGATAATGAGCTTTACTTAGTGTCTACTGGCTTAAATTTTAATACCACTTAAAATATTCCTTCACAGTACTATCTAGACCGGTGTTTGAGCTGAAAGTGAGTGCTAAAGAACAGACAAAATTCCACATACAGATACCATCACGCATTGATACAGGGAGAATGTGTTGCATTATTCAGGTTCTAATTCTTCAGATTTCAGATTACCTCACTGGGACATGAACGAAAAATAGAAAGGAAAAACTTGATCTTTGAAACATTGGAATAATGTAACGCTGTTATCGATATTTTATACTGAAAAATAGATGGCTTTTTGAGGAAAAGGGAATATCTTAGTTGTTTTTCTCTTGTTATAAAGAAACAACAAGATAACTTATAAAAAGAAGCATTTAATTGGTGGCTTGCTTCAAATTGCAGAGAGTAAATACCTGATGGTCTTGTTGGGGGGAATGGCAACAGGGGCAGTAGCTGATAGCTTACACTTGGTCCACAAGCAAGAGACAGAGCACCAATCGGAATGAAATAGACTTTGGAAACCACAAACCCTACTGTCAGTCCCATACTTTCTCCAATAAAACCATAACCCCTAATCCCTCCTAAAACATCTCTACCAACTAAGGACCAAGCATATAAGAGTGCATGGTGTCCATTCTCATCCAAACCACCACAGAGTGTATAACATAAAAATATAATAAGAAAGTGAATCTGAACTGTACTCATCACAAGACTATCTATGAGAATAGCACGTGGTAATTAATCTAATATATAATTAATTAGCTTAATATAAAATTGCAATATATAAAAGCATCATGTATGTCATAACTATTGATGATTTTAGTTATAAATTTAAAAATAGCAAGTTTGAAAACACAGCTATATCCACAGATGAAAAATTATTTTGTAAGTTGGAGTAGAATTCTGAGATGAAAGTAGGAAATGAGGAATGCATGCTGATGAGAACATTTCTTTTCCTGAGATTGATTATGTTTTACTTTAATTTTATGATGATAGCTAAAATGTTTTACTTTAATTTTTATGATGGTTCTATGGATATATGAAAATGATAGGACTATATTTATTAAATATATTAATGATAATGTAGGAAATATATAGAAATAAGAGTATGGTAAGAGCAATATATATGCAGGAAAATATTCATATAGTGTGGAAGAGGCTCTATTAAAACTTTAGTCCCCTTGTCTTCTCACTGTAGTCTATAATCACACCATCCGTTTTGATAGCCTATTAGTAGGCAATGTCACTATTTCCTGCCTTTCCCCAACACTCCACAGTCTCATGATGTATTTTTACTAACAATGTTTTCAGAATCTTCCTATAACAGCATAAATCCATTTTTGCCATTCTTTTGAGTATATTTTTTTTTATGTGGATGCATCAAGATCTATTTAAACATTTCCCTCCTGAGGAATTTGTTCTTTCAAGGGCTTGCAAAAATGCTGCATGGACATTCTTTGATATCTGCTTACAAGAAAGTACAAAATATATCTGGAGGATGAACTCTTACTAGTAAAAGAATGTACATCTTAGGATTTGATAAAGGTGTAGTAGAGGGAGCAATATATTTTCTTGATGACAATACTTGAAAATGTTTGTTAATATTGGATACTATGAATCCCTCTTCTTTGTCACCATGACAGATAAAAAACAACTCCACATTTCAGTTTCTAACTTTGCTGCTGATTATGGATGAGAATTATGTTAATTGACTATGCCCTTTCTTCATATTTCTGTTAAGTTTTAGTACTTGCAACATTCCGATTGCCTTTTAAGGTTCCTGCTGTTTTATGTTTTTACTATATTCAACCTACATTGGGGTAGAATGCTTCTTGAAAATATTCATTTTGCTATTTTCAAATACATTCTGCTCTACAATGGGAAATATTATGTGTGCTGAAATCACACACTATGTGTGTTGCTTTTTCCTTGAGTCCATAAAGTTTCTTCTTGGAGAAACCTTCAAGTTACCACTGATAATAAGTCTTCCACTGTACAGTCCTATATCTGCATGAAAATCAGATAGACCCTAATTTAAAATCTTAGGTTTCCTCTTAGATAAAAGGATCTTTATTTATTTTTAATTGTTCACAGATTGAACAATAAAACCTGATATCATTAAACAGATTTCACATATTTTTCCTTTGCCAAGGCAATCTCACTTCACCTAATGTAACAGCTGTCATAGTGCTTACATTATTTGCTAATTTAATTCCATTACTTTTTCACATACTATATAAAAGGACATTTACAACACACAATTTTAACATGGAGACAAAATGACACGTTAAATGATTCAATGTAGAAAATGTAAATACAAGTACAAAAAAATTACTGACTACAACTAGCTACCAGCATCAGTGTGCTTTTCTTCTTTTTCTAATTTTCTTTTCTCTTTTTTTGAAAAATGATTTATTTATTTATGTATTTGAGTCCATTGTCACTGTCATCAGGCACACCAAAAGAGAGCATCAGATCCCATTACAGATTGTTTGTGAGCCACCATGTGGTTTCTGGGAATTGAACTCAGGACTTCTGGGTGAGCAGTCAGTGCTCTTAACTGTTGAGCCAACTCGGCAGCCTCCTTTCTTCTGTTCTTAATATCTGCATTCCTCCCTTGTTATTGTGAAAGCAATAAATATTCATGGCTAAATATATATTAATATCCTTATATGTATATGAGTATTAATATTCAAATCATATTATAATAATCAAGATAAATAAAATAGCCCTATTCACCTCCTCACTTCTCTTCCACTCATTTGCCTCAAAATATATATCACTTCTTGCACATTTTATATCATCTTCATGGAAATATATAAATATATATATATACATGTGTATATATGTTTATATGTATATATACATATATATGTTACCTTACAAGAACATATTCATAAATAGATTTCCTCTAGTAACAGTTACCTCAGGCTGTACACTAATCCCAGTGCTATATTTGCTACAGAATTGTTGGATATTTTGGGGGTTATTTTGGTATTTGGTATTTTGGGACCTTGGAAATTATTCAATACTTACACTGCTGTGTTTTTTTATTTCACTAAGGATAGGTTTGATTTCGGGGACCAATCAAATTTTATTTGGGGTTAGGTATGTGTGTGTATGTTATGCATTCAACCTATCTAAAATGGTCTTTGGTCAAAATCACCAGGACAATAGTGATCATTCTCACAAGCAGCTTATAAGAAAACCCTATAGATCACCTGTTGTCTCTAGCTCCATATGTATCAGAAGATGGCCTAGCTGGCCATCAGTGGAAAGAGAGGCCCATTGGACACGCAAACTTTATATGCCTCCGTACAGGGGAATGCCAGGGCCAAGAAGTGGGAGTGGGTGGGTAGGGGACTGGGGGGGAGGGTATGGGGGACTTTTGGGGTAGCATTGGAAATGTGAATGAAGAAAATACCTAATAAAAAATTTAAAAAAGAAAACCCTATAGATTATTGTCAACAAGTAATCACAAAACCACTATGAGAAATGACAGTGTGTATACCTGGTAATCAAATTAAGAATCAGAATCAATTAAGAAGGTGGTGTTCATTTGAGCATACAGATTTTTTTCTGTGTTGGTTTTTAGATGTCATACTTCTGTTGTTCTCCTTACAAATTCACCTTAGTTTTCATCTCTAAATACTTAAGAAGCATCATTGTAAATCAGCACTGTGGTGTATATACAGCAAGATTATACTTCTGTTAGCCCCAGGGGCATAATGACAGTCTTAGATGTGAGGAACAACACTGAGATTTTTTTTTGTACCTTTTTAAATACCCATTACATAAAAGCTCTTTATTCATCTCTTCTTTTTTTCTTTGCTCTTCACCTTTCTAACTTCCTTCCTATCTTTTATCTTTGTTGCTCCTTCCCCTCCCCTCTCTCTTTAATTAAAAAAGAACACAAAAAACAAACAAACAAAAAACGGTCTGATGCATCTGATTCTGGAACAAATGTTTCAATTTCACTTTATTCATCTCTTCAGAGAAGCAGAATACATCTCGTAAGGTATTTAAAAATCACCATTTTCTTCACATGGAAATATTTTTTCAAATCTTTCCTTAAGATATTTAATTAAATCATTCTTATGTACTAATTATCCAAGAATTTCTTTCTTAAAATCTGCTTTTATTTCCACTAGCTTTGATGACCAGTATAAGAATTTGGAATTGAAATTTAAAAATTACTATAATCAGTGATATGCACTGCCTGGTTGCAGTTAAAATTGTAGCAAATAGTTTTTCTTTTTAAAAATTCATCAGCATAATATGAAAATACTAAATGGTAGGGGCATTGATGTACTTCAATACTCTTTTTTGTTTGTTTGTTTGTTTGTTTGTTTGTTTATTGGGTATTTTCTATTTTTTTTGGCCTGTGACTAATCTTTTATAATTATTCCTTTTTATTGGATATTTTCTTTATTTACATTTCAAACCTTTCCCAGTTGTTCACTCCGGAAGCCCCCTATCCTATCCCCCTCCCTCTTGCTTCTATGAGTGTGTTCCCCCACCCACCTACTCCTGCCTCCCCACCCTGGCATTCCCTTATGCTGGGTCATCAAGCATTCACAGGAACAAGGGTCTCTTTTCCTACAGATGCCTGACAAGTCCATCCTCTGCCATCCACATATGCCCCTGGAGTCATGGGTCGCTCCATGAGTACTCTTTGGTTGGTGGTTTAGTCCCTGGAAGCTCTGGGGGATCTGGTTGGTTGATAATGTTATTCTTCCAGTTGTGGTGGTACAGGGAGGTAGGATTTGCTGAAGGAGACAGAGGCAGTGGAATCAGGAGTTCAAGGCCAGCCTGGGCTAAGCACTTCAATATTGTTAAGACAATCCGTGATTATAAGACATGAAAGATAGAAATTGTAAAAGCCATTCATTTCTAAGCATCAGAATGGTAGGGGGAGTCTAACATTTTGAACTGTTAATAACTGTTCAAAATAATTTTGTCTCTAACTTTCAAGATTAAAAACAGTGCTCTAGAATATCTTCTTGTTTCCTTCAACATTGTTTTTCCAGATGAGTCACGATAGGACAACCTGATTATTGATTAACTTTTAATTCAAATCCATACGTTGTTGTAGGCCTCTAATGAAAGCCTTTGTTAGACAGTCTAAGCTTCATTTATTAGGTTACCTGTGATTCTTTGCACCAATCACTTCGCTTTTGGAACTGGCTTATCATTGTGAGGACCAAAGAAATGTGGGTAGGATGGGCATTTTCAAATGGTTTTATTGAATTCCCATTACAAAAATGCCTTTTCTTGGTGAGTGTGCTGGTTACTGTCTTTAATCTCAACACTCAGAAAGCAAACACAGGTAGGTTTCTATAAATTTGACCCCAGCCTGATCTACATAGAGAGATCTAGGCTAGTCAAGGCTAGATGAGACCCTATCTCAAAGGGAAAAGAAAATGATTTCCTTCATTAGCAAAACATGGGTTGAATATCTTCTGCATATGAATCACCATGACCACTACCAGGAATATAGGAACACAGAAGGTGCACCTTTGAGCACAGAAATTGAAAAAAAAAGGGGGGGAAGATTATAATCGGGGTAATAAAATAGAGAATTCCTGCACAAAAGTATTGCATTTATTAATTGGCTGTTCTAAAGCTTTTCAGTGTCTTCTCCTGTTAGAAGAAAAAGTTAAGTGCAAACATAATTAAATTGAGAACTCTGCTACTTATGAGTTGCATTGTCTCCTTCAAGTTCCCAAAATTCTGTGGGCCTAACTTTACTCATGTAAACTTGGGAATGATAACTATTGTATAGAGTTTGGGTAGGCATAATCATTTATGAATATAATGTGACCTTTTTATTGAATATTCAATGCAAAACAGAAGGTTGAATGTTCATCTATATTAATACATATATGTTTATATATATGTCATGAAGCTTGACTATTTTTTTCTGGAAATGAGATTTTCACAATTTTAAAAGTGACAGGCACAGGAGAAGAAAATAACTGTGTTTTCCTAAAGCCTCACAACTACTTGTAGAAACCACCAAACATGCTTTTATGGTGATGCATTTTGTATCTTTCCAGCATGGCATGCATATTATGGTTGCTGTAAACACAATAATTTCACTTGCCATTTAACTTCAGTCTCACACATTTTCCTTTCAGATTTCCCTTGCAAGGGTCATGTCATGAAAGGCAGTGTACAGAATAATGGTACCCTCCCCTCCTCCATGTGTCTTCTTTATATTCTCTGATATCTTCCCTATCAATTTGAAGTCTTAAAATTGGACTCAATCTAAGGCATCAAAAGCCAGAACTGAATAAAGAAATAAAAATATTTGTGGAAGACACTACATTTTGTGTTTATTTTCCCAATTGTTCTTTTAAAGTTTTCTCTAAGCAATATCTAAATATTTGATTATTTTGGAAAAAATAAATCAGTTAACCATTCATAGACTGTTTTTTAAAACTAAATCATCATCTGGAACTTTCTGATTTTATGATATTCTGGCACACAGCTAAATGTATCTTTCAAATGAAAGATAATATTTGTCTTGAGGCTAAAGTTTCAACTTCACCACATTTTTTGCTTAACTGAATATTAGCTCTGAATTCAGTCTATTTATCACTAATTAAAGGTCCTGCAGGTAATTTCACTTGCTTAGCAACTTGTTATAAAGACTGCTTAGGCAGCATATGTGTATTTTAAGAACCACATGACTATCATGTGCAAGCTATTGTGTATTTACTGAGTCAACTTAAAAATATTCTTTTTCCAAATTCTGAAGGAGTATTGTTTTGTATATAGAAGTTCCTATAGTCATGTGATGATTGTTAGAAATATAAACAAAGAGAATAGAACACTTAAATATTATTCATTAAATTATGAAGCATTTCTACCCAGATATGGAGAAGGATCAGTCAAGTGCTTGCTCTATAAGCAACAGAATCTAAATTCAGATCTTTAGCCACCAGTTAAAAATTGTGCATGGTAACAGATGCCTGAAATTCTAGTGCTGCAGAGGCAGAGATAGAACTCTGGGATCTCTCTGGCCAACTATTCTTGCCAATTGGTGAGGTCCAGGTTCACTAAGATGAGAGATTCTGTCTCAAAATCAAAGGCAAAGAACAATACAAGAGGACACCAGACTTCAACCTCAGTCCTCCAAATACATTATCATTCACATATAATCACGTGATTTTCACCACCTTGTATATGCACCCTGACACATGGACTTATTCCTAAGTACTTACTATGTATCAGTTAGAATGTGAAGCAATAAGAATGTACCAATGAAATTGACAGATCCCATCTCTTCCTTTACAGAATTAGAAGAGGCAGAGGAAAGAGAGACACAAAATTAAAATAGTAGCATGCTGAAGCATATATAACAAATGTTATAAGAAAATATACCAGGGACTTTAATTTAGTCTGAAGAGCACAGGATGCTTTCTATATTAAGTAAAATCACATTGAGAAGTGCAAGGAGGGCAAGAGTGACATATACAAAGGAAGCTGGACAAGTGCTTGTGGAATTGCAATAATGATTCTCAACAGAGGACATTTTGCTCAGGGAACACTTTAGTGTCTCCAGAGAAGAGTCTGAAGTAAGAGCAAAACAGACACTAGATTATAGTGACCTGAGTTTCTGTAAAAAATTTAACCTCTCTAGTGAAGAGTACCCTTGCCAAAACTGTTTCTAATGAAAGACATAGAGGTCATTGTTTCAACCATTACTGAGTATTTATTATGGTCTTGATAAGTATGGGGAAAAGAACATTACCATCCTATTTAGTTCCATCTGGTAAGGAAGACATATATTAGCTCCAAGAATAATCAGTAATAGAAATGAGAACACTGTGATAAAGAGATATTAAGTGGGATACCTCATATAGCATCATGGGTATGATACTTGAATGGGCTTAAAGTTCTTGGAAATCAAAAGAAATATTTTCTGAAACCTCTGGAATCATTAGTCCCAGGAAGTACAGTTATAGGAGATTTTAAAAAGCAGTAGGGATCAAAGTCAAGGCTAAAAGATGATGTGGGAGAAAAATCAGACTTATCCCAGTAGATGGATGCTTCTCTTTTGATATTATAGGCTACAAAATAGATGTGGTAGAGGAAAAGAAGAGGTTGAATATGTAGATGTTGCTTAGACTCTGAAATTCTCATCCAGTGAACAGAAAAAAGAGTGTCCAGGTGAAGGTCAACTATGATTCCTTGATCATAGAGAAACACTATCATCAGCACAAAATGAAAAAATGGATATAAATAGAGGTTTTAAGGCAGATGAAACTTAAAATGCAGCCCATAAAACACAGGTCATATTTAGGTGATAGATATACTCTGGATTCAAGATAATTTCTTTTCTTTTTTTAAATTTTTAATATTTTTCATTACGTATTTTCCTCAATTACATTTCCAATGCTATCCCAAAAGTCCCCCATAGCCTTCCCCCCCACTTCCCTACCCACACATTCCCATTTCTATGGCCCTGGCGTTCCCTTGTACTGGGACATATAAAGTTTGCATGTCCAATGGGCCTCTCTTTCCAGTGATGGCCGACTAGGCCATCTTTTGATGCATATGCAGCTAGAGTCAAGAGCTCCGGGGTACTGGTTAGTTCATAATGTTGTTCCACCTATAGGGTTGCAGATCCCTTTAGCTCCTTGGTACTTTCTCTAGCTCCTCCATTGAGAGCCCTGTGATCCATCCAATAGCTGACTGTGAGCATCCACTTCTGTGTTTGCTAGGCCCCAGCATTGTCTCACAAGAGACAGCTATATCTGGGTCCTTTCAGCAAAATCTTGCTAGTGTATGCAATGGTGTCAGCGTTTGGAAGCTGACTATGGGGTGGATCCCTGGATATGTCAGTCTCTAGATGGACCATCCTTTCGTCATAGCTCCAAACTTTGTCTCTGTAACTCCTTCCATGGGTGTTTTGTTCCAAATTCTAAGGAGGGGCACAGTGGCCACACTTTGGTCTTCATTCTTCTTGAGTTTCATGCATTTAGCAAAATGTATCTTATATCTTGTGTATCCTAAGTTTTGGGCTAATATCCACTTATCAGTGAGTACATATTGTGTGAGTTCCTTTGTGATTGTGTTACCTCACTCAGGATGATGCCCTCCAGGAACATCCATTTGGCTAGGAATTTCATAAATTCATTCTTTTTAATAGCTGAGTAGTACTCCATTGTGTAAATGTACCACATTTTCTGTATCCATTCCTCTGTTGAGGGGCATCTGGGTTCTTTCCAGCTTCTGGCTATTATAAATAAGGCTGCTATGAACATAGTGGAGCATGTGTCCTCCTTACCAGTTGGGACATCTTCTGGATATATGCCCAGGAGAGGTATTGCTGGATCCTCTGGTAGTACTATTTCCAATTTTCTGAGGAACCGCCAGACTGATTTCCAGAGTGGTTGCACAAGCTTGTAATCCCACCAACAATGGAGGAGTGTTCCTCTTTCTCTACATCCTCGCCAGCATCTGCTGTCACCTGAATTTTTGATCTTAGCCATTCTGACTGGTGTGAGGTGGAATCTCAGGGTTGTTTTGATTTGCATTTCCCTGATGATTAAGGATGTTGAACATTTTTTCAGGTGCTTCTCTGCCATTTGGTATTCCTCAGGTGAGAATTCTTCGTTCAGTTCTGAGTCCCATTTTTAATGGGGTTATTTGATTTTCTGGAGTCCACCTTCTTGAGTTCTATATATATATATTGGATATTAGTCCCCTATCTGATTTTGGATAGGTAAAGATCTTTTCCCAATCTGTTGGTGGTCTTTTTGTCTGAATGTTGGTGTCTTTTGCTTTGCAGAAGCTTTGCAGTTTCATGAGGTCCCATTTGTCAATTCTCAATCTTACAGCACAAGCCATTGCTGTTCTACTCAGGAATATTTCCCCTGTGCCCATATCTTCAAGGCTTTTCCCCACTTTCTCCTCTATAAGTTTCAGTGTCTCTGGTTTTATGTGAAGTTCCTTGATCCACTTAGATTTGACCTTAGTACAAGGAGAAAGGAATGGATCAATTCCCATTCTTCTACATGATAACAAACAGTTGTGCCAGCACCATTTGTTGAAAATGCTGTCTTTCTTCCACTGGATGGTTTTAGCTCCCTTGTCGAAGATCAAGTGACCATAGGTGTGTGGGTTCATTTCTGGGTCTTCAATTCTATTCCATTGGTCTACTTGTCTGTCACTATACCAGTACCATGCAGTTTTTATCACAATTGCTCTGTAGTAAAGCTTTAGGTCAGGCATGGTCATTCCACCAGTGGTTCTTTTATCCTTGAGAAGAGTTTTTGCTATCCTAGGTTTTTTTGTTATTCCAGATGAATCTGCAGATTGCTCTTTCTAATTCATTGAAGAATTGAGTTGGAATTTTGATGGGGATTGCATTGAATCTGTAGATTGCTTTGGCAAGATAACCATTTTTACAATGTTGATTCTGCCAATCCATGAGCATGTGAGATCTTTCCATCTTCTGAGATCATCTTTAATTTCTTTCTTCAGAGACTTGAAGTTCTTATCATACAGATCTTTCACTTCCTTAGTTAGAGTCACACCAAGATATTTTATATTATTTGTGACTATGGAGCAGGGTGTTTTTTTCCCTAATTTCTTTCTCAGCCTGTTTATTCTTTGTGTAGAGAAAGGCCATTGACTTGTTTGAGTTAATTTTATATCAAGCTACTTCACCGAAGCTGTTTATCACGTTTAGGAGTTCTCTGGTGGAATTTTTAGGGTTACTTATATATACTATCATATCATCTGCTAAAAGTGATATTTTGACTTCATGTTTTCCAATTTGTATCCCATTGATCTCATTTTGTTGTCGAATTGCTCTGGCTAGGACTTCAAGTACTAAGTTGAATAGGTAGGGAGAAAGTGGGCAGCCTTGTCTAGTCCCTGGTTTTAGTGAGATTGCTTCAAGCTTCTCACCATTTACTTTGACGTTGGCTACTGGTTTGCTGTAGATTGCTTTTATCATGTTTAGGTATGGGCCTTGAATTCCTGATCTTTCCAAAACTTTTATCATGAATGGATGTTGGGTCTTGTTGAATGCTTTTTCCCCATCTAAGGAGATGATCATATGGTTTTGTCTTTGAGTTTGTTTATATAAGGTATTATGTTGATGGATTTCCATATATTAAACCATCCCTGCATCCCTGGAATTAAAACTACTTGGTCAGGATGGATGATTGTTTTAATGTGTTCTTGGATCTGGTTAGGGAGAATTTTATTGAGTATTTTTGCATCGATATTCATAAGGGAAATTGGTCTGAAGTTCTCTATCTTTGTTGGATCTTTCTGTGGTTTAGGTATCAGAGTAATTGTGGCTTCATAGAATGAGTTGGGTAGAGTACCTTCTGTTTCTATTTTGTGGAATAGTTTGTACAGAACTGGAATTAGATCTTCTTTGAAGTTCTGGTAGAACTCTGCACTAAACCCATCTGATCCTGGGCTTTTTTTGGCTGGGAGACTATTAATGACTGCTTCTATTTCTTTATGGGATATGGGATTGTTTAGATCTTTAACTTGATCCTGATTTAACTTTGGTACCTGGTATCTATCTAGAAATTTGTCCATTTCGTCCAGGTTTTCCAGTTTTGTTGAGTATAGCCTTTTGTAGAAGGATCTGATGGTGTTTTGGATTTCTTCAGGATCTGTTGTTATGTCTCCCTTTTCATTTCTGATTTTGTTAATTAGGATGTTGTCCCTGTGCCCTCTAGTAAGTCTAGCTAAGTGTTTATCTATCTTGTTGATTTTCTCAAAGAACCAACTCCAAGTTTGGCTAATTCTTTGAATAGTTCTTCTTGCTTCCACTTGGTTGATTTCACCCCTGAGTTTGATTATTTCCTGCAGTCTACTCCTCTTGGGTGAATTTCTTCCTTTTTTCTAGAGCTTTTAGATGTGTTGTCAAGCTGCTAGTGTATGCTCTCTCCAGTTTCTTTTTGGAGGCACTCAGAGCTAAGAGTTTCCCTATTAGAAATGCTTTCATTGTATCCCATAGGTTTGGGTATGTTGTGGCTTCATTTTCATTAAACACTGAAAAGTCTTTAATTTCTTTCTTTATTCCTTCCATGACCAAGGTATCATTGAGAAGAGTGTTATTCAGTTTCCACGTGAATGTTGGCTTTCCATTATTTATGTTGTTATTGAAGATCAGCCTTAGTCCATGGTGGTCTTATAGGATGCATGGGACAATTTCAATATTTTTGTATCTGTTGAGGCCTGTTTTGTGACCAATTATATGGTCAATTTTGGAGAAGGTCCCGTGAGGTGCTGAGAAGAAGGTATATCCTTTTGTTTTAGGATAAAATGTTCTGTAGCTATCTGTTAAGTCCATTTGTTTCATAACTTCTGTTAGTTTCACTGTGTCCCTGTTTAGTTTCTGTTTCCACGATCTGTCCATTGATGAAAGTGGTGTGTTGAAATCTCCTGCTATTATTGTGTGAGGTGCAATGTGTGCTTTGAGCTTTACTAAAGTGTCTTTAATGAATGTGGCTGCCCTTGCATTTGGAGCATAGATATTCAGAATTGAGAGTTCCTGTTGTAGGATTTTACCTTTGATGAGTATGAAGTGTCCCTCCTTGTCTTTTTTGATAACTTTGGTTTGGAAGTCAATTTTATTCGATATTAGAATGGCTACTCCAGCTTGTTTCTTCAGACCATTTGCTTGGAAAATTGTTTTCCAGCCTTTCACTCTGAGGTAGTGTCTGTCTTTTTCCCTGAGAATGGTTTCCTGTAAGCAGCAGAATGTTGGGTCCTGTTTGTGTAGCCAGTCTGTTAGTCTATGTCTTTTTATTGGGGAATTGAGTCCAGTGATATTAAGGAAACGTAATTGTTGCTTCCTTTTATTTTTGTTGTTAGAGTTGGCATTCTGTTCTTGTGGCAATCTTCTTTTTGGTTTGTTGCTTTTTCTAGGGCATGATTTCCTTCCTTGTATTGGTTTTTTCAAGATAATTTCATGTCAGTATATATGAGACTTTTTTTTTTTTTTGCACCATTCCTGGAGGTACTTCAATACCAGGTCAATACGTGGAGTGGACAGAGCAAGCTCTTATTCCAACTTCTACTTCCAAAAGTCTATTTAATACATTGTCCTCAGATAGAGGGCGTATCAGATATTAAACTAAGAAGAACAGACCTTAGCTTGATCTTAGCCAAAAGGCCCAGAAGCAATGAGATGTCTTAAAAGATGTCTTCATGGTAAGGCCTAATCTTTGAAGACTTGAATCAACTCAACCCCTCTTGTATTTCTGCTACTAGCCAAGACACCAGTGGAGCAAAATAAGCTAATAAGTGAGCATGTCTTCAATATAATTCACAATTGGGGATATCTAATACACTTCTTAATTAAAAATGCTTTTTATCTTTATATATGGGATTTTAACTACTAGTTATCTATTAATTATTTGTTTGTTTTTTACTTCGGTCCTATACTGTAATAGAACTGAAATTAATTTAGATATGTCATGGATATTCTATAGGCATTTTAAATCCAAAGAATTCATATGTGTTAATGTCATTCACAACTTTACATTCAAAATCAACAAAAACAAAGAGTTGTAGAGTTGCAATTTCAGGCTAGCTATAATATATACTTCACTTTGCAGGTGTTACTACTAACTACTAGGGCTCCATTCCTTTTTCTTGGCAGCATGAATATTGCAGTTTTGTAACTGCTATGTGGGAGAAGGGGAATCAGATTTTTTTTAAATCGTTATTCTTTAAACTTTTTTTTAAATAGTCCAGTGGTTATCCCCATCCCAGTCTGCCCTTTGACTGATCCCCATCCCATACCTCCTCCTCTGTCTCCAAGAGGATTTCTACCAGACCTCACCATTTCCTGGACCCCCAAGTCTCTTGAGAGTTAGGTGCATCTTCTTTCACTGAGGCAAGACCAAGCAGTCCTCTGCTGTATATGAGTTGGGGACCTCTTATCAGTTGAGGTATGCTGCCTTGGTGGCTAAGTGTCAGAGAGATCCCAGGGTTCCAGGTTAGTTGAGACTGCTGGTCTTCCTATGGGGTTGCCCTCCTCCTCAGCTTCTTCCATCCTTTCCCTAATTCAACCACAGGGTTCTCCAGCTTTTGTCCATTGTTTGGGTGTAAATGGTTGCATCTGACTCTTTCAGCTGCTTGTTGGACCTCTCTGAAGGCATCTATGCAAGGCTCCTGTATATAAACACACTACAGTCTCAGTAATAGTGTCAAGCCTTGGAGCCTCCCCTTGAGCTGGATCCCAATTTGAGCCTGTCACTGGACCTCCTTTCCCTCAGGCTCTTCTCCATTTTTGTCTCTGCAGTTCTTTTAAACAGGAACAATTGTGGGTCAGAGTTTTTTACTGTGTGATGGCAACCCCATCCCTCCACTTGATGTCCTGTCTTTCTACTGGAAGTGGACTCTTCAAGTTGCCTCTTCCCACTATACAGCATTTCATCTAAGGTCCCTACCTTTGAGTCCTGAGAGTATCTGTCCTCCCATCTCTCTGGTAAATTCTAGAGGGTCCCCCACCTCATATCCCCCAAGGCTGCCTGTTTCCATTCTTTCTACAGTTCCTCAGGGCTTCAGTCCTGTTCCCCACCCCACCCCAATACCTGATCATATTCCCCCTTTTCTTCCCTGTTCCCTCTACCACCCAGGTACCTTTCTCTCTCTGCCCTACCCAGCAACCCAGTGGTTGCTTTCTGCTCTCTCCCAAGTGGGATTGAGGAGTACTCACTTGGGCCCTTTGGCTTGTTAACCTTCTTGAGTTCTGTGGATTGTATCCTGGGTATTCTGTACATTTTTTGGCTAATATCCACTTATTAGGGAGTATGTACCATATGTGTCCTTTTGCATCTGAGTTACCTCACTCAGGATGATATTTTCTAGTTCCATTGTTTGCCTGCAAAATCCATGATGTCCTCATTATTAATAGCTGAGTAGTATTCCATTGTGTAAATAAACCACATTTTCTGTATCCATTCTTCCATTGTGGGACATCTGGGTTGGTTCTAGCTTATGGGTATCACAAATAAGGCCACTATGAATATAGGGAATCAGTTTTGAATCCAATCACTTTTCCCCACAAATTCAAAATTGCTGCCAGTATATATATTAAACCAATTTAGTCTTCAAAATATTCAGCCATTTCTTTCTGGTTAGGTTCAAGAATTTCTCAAAGATCTGCCAGCAAAGTGAGAAGGAAATTGTAACAATGCATAAAATCTAGTCAATTGATACAGAAGTGTTTCCCAAGTGCCTTTGCACATTTATCAAAAGCAAAGAATGTAAGAATGAGGCCAGAGTAAAGATTGAAGCATTATTCTCTAAAATTTTCACACTAACCTAGTGTCACTTTGCCATGTAGTCTTCAAAAACCTGTAAAAATATTGGCTTAAAATTTCAACTTAACATAGTTAACTAGGTCAAGTATTAGATATATGAATTACGTTGATATTAGTTTTCCTCTCATGCACATGTATCAAAGTATCATTATCATTACACATACACTTTGAATATTTGTCAACCAAATGTCAGCAAATGTTAAAAAATTAATTAAAATCATTCCGCTTTTAGAATATTTGCTTGAGGGAGCAAACATTTTTCTGCTTCTGTTTTTGTTTTTGGCAAAGCCTGAAACATTTGTTCTTTTGAAAGTATTTAGAAGTTAGGTGTGGTGATGTATGCCTATAAACACAACATTCAGGAGGATGAGAGAATTTCAAGTTCCAGGATAACCAAGACTACATAGCAGGACTCTGTCTCAAAGAGTACTTGGAGCTTGTAGACAAAGGAGCTGAAGTTATATTTTGTTATATTATATTGGGTTATATATTTTATTTGAGAGATCTGTCCATTATCATAGAGCAATTTAGAAAATATTATAATATTGCCAATCCTCATATGATTGAAAAGCAACAACTTTTTTTTCATATTGTTAGGAATTGTTTCTCCAAGCCGGGCGTGGTGGCGCACGCCTTTAATCCCAGCACTTGGGAGGCAGAGGCAGGCAGATTTCTGAGTTCAAGGCCAGCCTGGTCTACAAAGTGATTTCCAGGACAGCCAGGGCTATACAGAGAAACCCTGTCTCAAAAAACCAAAAAAAAAAAAAAAAAAAGGAATTGTTTCTCCGTAAAATTGTATGAAATTTTAAAAGCTAAAAAGCTAAAAATATAAAAAAAATAAAGTCATTTCAATTAATTGGCTTTTTAATTGTGTAGCACTATGTGGGGAGTTCTGTCTTCTCCTACAAGAGAATACACAGGTTTTTGCTGATTTGGGTTGGTCTCCTCCCACGATGAGTCTTTTCTTTTAAAATCAAATGCATTAAATTTCTTCATTGCATCCAATTACTTTGTTAATTGAAAAGGACAGCATTCCACTTTCATTATATGTTCTCGTTTTCTACATTTCTTTTAATTTATGGAACAATAAAAAGTAAAGCATTGCAAAACCCAACTATTTAAAGAGCCATTTGGTACAGTCACCATTTGACCTTATTTATTTGAATTTCCCAGACTTCCTGTGATTTCGGTTCATCTCCCTAAGCATGGTTTGTTAGCTTCATTGGTTATTTTCAACAGCACATTAGAAGTCCCCTGAGATCTTGCTTTGTAGCTGACATTTGGTGCTGTTTCTGCTGTCACTTTTAAGATTTTGTACTTCTCCAGCTGTCACATTCTAGAGTAATCTGTTGTGTTGTCTGCATTTACAGACGCCAAGAAGCAGCTAGGAAATATGAATAAGAGTGTCATTACACTGATACTTCTAATGAGAAGTAGGTTTTGCTTTCTCTAATTAATAATAAATGGATAAGGGAAAGCAGTGAGACAACACCCAGAAGGTAATAGCAACCCATAGAATGAGAGAAAATATTTGCAAATCTTATAAGAGAGTTGTGGGCAAAGTACATGAATAATGATTGCACATCAATAATGAAAAAAAAATAAATAAGATAAAAGGGGCCAAGGTTCTCTAAAGAATGCACCTAAATGACCAGTGAGCAAATGAGATCAATATCATTAGCTATCAAGGAAATGCAAATCGAAACACAGAGATGTTATGTTACATTCACTAGTATGGCTCCAATAAAGAGGAATAGCAATGATAGGATTAGAGATATTGAAACACATGTAGATTGCTGCCAAAATGTTCAATGGTATGGTCATTGAAAAAAAAAAAAAACAGCTTCTTAATTGTTCACAAACAAGAAAATAGACATAGTTATTATATGACCCACTGATTTCTTTCATAATTATAATAAAAACCCACACCCACAGATATGTATTCAGTGTGTTCATGACAACATTAGTAATAAACCCCACAACATATTTATACAATAGAGAATTATTTATCCCTAAAAGAAGTAGGGTATTTTAAAGGCTGCAACTTGAAAATAGAGCTTTGCAACATTATCTAATTGAAAACTACCACAGATAAAAGACCAGATATTGTATAATTCTATTCCTTAAAATGTCTAGAATAGCTAAATTCCTAGAGATATAATGCACATTAGTAGTTGTAACTGGAGGGGAAGAGGAAATGACTAATGAGTAGAATTGGAATTAACAACTAATGACACTTACAAAATTCTGGAAAATAATAAAAGGCTTTGAATTATACACTTTATAGGGTCAATTTTATGATATGAAAATTATATCTCGATAAAATGGGATTAAAATAATTGAAGAAGAGAAAATAAGCTATATTATGTCCTTAGAGTGCTTCCAGATATACCCATACAAATTTCATGTATCTTCATATTTGATGTTTACAACAACTGCAACTGCATGTGTGCTGCAATCTTTCTACTTCACATATGAATAAACTAAAAGATAGCAAAGTTGCATAAAGTATTCTCCAAGGTACCAGGGCCTAAAATTCAAAAATCTGCATAGTGATCCAAAACCAATCTTACTTCTTTTCTGTATTTTAATTGCAGTTAATTATCACAGCATACAATTCATTAATGTAAATTAACCATCCATTCAGTAGTTTTGGGTGTATTCACAGATAGGAACACATCTCCATGGTTTCAGAGCATTTAAGTCATCATCAAAACAATCTCCACTTTCTAATGAATTGTATATGAATTATAGCTTAGTAAATTTGTTTTTAAAAACACTTAGTGACATTTAGCTATCAACACACTCCCCCTCCTCTTCCACATGCCAATCATAACTTGAATCACTGCATTCTCTTTTTAATCTCTTAGCATATATAGAACCAGGGAATTATAGACTTCTTTGTAAGAGATGGCCTCAAAATGTACTGTTTCCTCATACACCTAAAAAGCCAAGGAGGAACATTCTAGGTTTTGATTTGTCTTTGGAATCCCCTGCACTGTTTTAACGAGGAGCTGAGTAGTCTCAAAATGTAAAAGGGATGTTTCGCTTCTGGGAAAGATTGCAAAAACTGTCAGGAACACTTCTGGGGCTTTAAAATTGACATAATGCCCTCTAGCTAAATGGCTTTGCTAAGTGGCTTTGCCAGAAACCTTTCCTAGCCTCCTGTCCTGAAGCTACTGCTTTCCTCCTGACCCTCTTGACTTCAGTTTGAGTGTACGTCTTCCAGTTAACAAGTAATTTGGGGGAGTGTCAAAAGGTAACTAGTGTCCCCTGGGTTACAATTAACCTAAAATTAAAAGGTGGAGTTTAAAATCCTCATTAAGTATAAGGAAAACATAAAAGCTAGCTTCGGAATTGGACTTGGATTTAGAAAGTCACCTTTAAATTAATGAAACTGACTGTACTTCACCATAGAGCAAGCAAGTTATTTGAGAGAGGACTGAGGAGGAGGGAGAAGAGAAGAGAGAGAGGAGAGTGTGTATGTAATTTCATGTATTTTACTGGCTAATTAAAAATTAGTAGAGGAAAGGATCTTTCTAGGAGCTGTTTTCTATGATACCACTCATTCACTATGCACATAATGTCCTTCAGTTTTAATTAGCACTAATTTTTGAAATATGCTTGTGAGTGTTACATTATTTGAATTATGAATTAGTGCTTTCTCGTTAAACATGGTCCGATATTGGGAAGCATCCTATTTCCATAAAAAATTTGATGATTTATTTTTAAATGTGGAATAATAAAAGCAGTTGAGGTCTTTAAAAATGATTTACAGTGAACACTTACAGTCTGACAATAAATTCTCACTAATATGTACTTCTTATAATGGATGCCTGAAGATTATCAATTCTGAGCTAAAACTGAGAAACAATATAGGTACGGTTATTGCTATATAAACCTTAAACACCTGTGTTTTGCTGCATGGTTACCGCAGCTAAATGTTTAAAATATTTAATTATTCAGATTTGTTAATGCTTCTTTTAAAATGTCTTTAGAAACTATCTCTATAAGCTTCTTCTTGTAACATACACTTTTAAACCCCATTTTATCAAAGTCATTTTGTGGACCCCCTACAAACAGAATTATATAAATACAATAAATAATTTTCAAGTAAAATATTTGGAGAGAGATTCAAAATCATTACCACTTTAAACAACATTCATACCTGAATTGTTCCCATACATTTCCCAGAATATGAATGCCAATTATAGGAAGTGATATGCGTGTTTACTTACTTCATTAGCTTTTCTTTATTAAATTCCATGGATGCATGTGCACACATGCGCCCATACACACATACACACATACACTTGTATAACAGCTCACTCATTTATCTTTACCTTTCTGTATGTCTGGCTATTATGGATGATAGTTCATTGGTTTAGGTGTGAAATAGTTATGACCAGACTGACCCATAGTCAGCAAAGTATGTCTCTTGAGTTATCTAGAAATGAAGTTGATTGTGACAGTTCCTTTGTGACTTGAGGTATATGTTTCTATATATAGTACTTGGAGTTAAGGTTTCCTCATTTTTCATGGGTCGGACAAAAGATTATTGAATTTAGAGTCTATATTGCTGATCACTACACCCTAGGGCCAAGAGATCAGGCAAAAGATAACTGGCCTATTTGAGGATTGATTCCCCCAAGTTTGGTTGTCATGAGCTTTAGGCTTAGCCAAAATGTAGCAAAGGACAACTGAGAATTATATGGCTATTGACAGATATAGAGTAGGTATCAATTAATAGCATATTTTTCTTCTCCTTGGAAATGCATGTGCAGAGCCAAATTTATCAGTTCTCATCAAGATATCTAAGATATCTGGCAGTTTCAATTAACTGAGAAGAGAGCCATGTGGAAGCAAATCTGTTAGCTTTTTTAAAGAAAAGTATTGAAAAATGTATCCAAATGGATTTGTTTGTGGGACACTTAATTTCTTTTTGTTTACGTATTTACTTTATATCCCACTCCCTGTACCCTTCTTGGTCATCCCCTCCTACAATCCTTACATCATCTCCCTCCCTTTCACCTCTGAGTGGCTAAGAGCCCCCTGGCTCCCCCCTACCTTGGCACATCAAGTCTCTATGAGGCTAGGCACATCCTGTCTCTCTGAGGCCAGACCAAGCAACCCAGCTAGAAGAACCTATCCAACATACAGGCAACAGCTTTTGGGATAGCCCCTTCTCCAGTTGTTCAGGACATACATGAATACCAGGCTGAATATCTGCTTAATATGAGGGCAGAGGTCTAGGTCCATGCTCTTTGGTTGGTGGTTCAGACTCTGAGAGCCCTAAGGGTCCAGGTTAGTTAACTTTCTTCATCTTCCTGTGGAGCTCCTTTCTCCTTCAAGACCTCTTGTTCTTCCCTAAGAGTCCCTAAGCTCCATCTACTGTTTAACTTGGGTATCTGCACCTGTCTGAGTCAGCTCCTGTGTGGAGCCTCTCAAAGGACAACATGCTCCTGTCTGCATGCAAACATAACAGAATATCCTTAATAATGTCAGGAATTGGTCAGTGCTTGCCCATGGAACTGGTCTCTAGTTGAGTAAGTTATTGGTTGGCCATTCTTTAAGTCTTTTCTCTATCCTCTGTGCCTGCATTTCTTGTAGATAGGATACATTTGGGGTTGAAAGTTTTGTGGGTGGGTTGATATCTCTGTTGTTCCAGTGGGGTTCCTGCAATGGCTTCAGGAGTAAGGTAGAAGGGGTTATTAGTAGGTGAGCAACCTATATCATTTTCTTGATCCATGCATATGAGTAAAAATAAACAGCATAAGAATGTTAAGCTTTTATGCCCATTCTTTTCATTCTTCAATGCATTTATGAAATGAGAAAATATCTTTTTCTACTTGGTGGACCTTTTTTCAGATTAGTTTATATGACTGGAAACTGATCAGAAAATTTTGAATGTCTTTTAGATTTTAATGTTGCTTTTTCAATATTTTGGTTTTTTTCCAAAATACCTCCTACTATACAGGGTGCAAGGGAGGGAACTGATAGGTCTGCTTCATGTGGATTAAAAACTGGAAGCATATGTTTTAGTGTTTGGTAAATGAGAAATAGTTTACTAATACATATGTAGGGGGTCCTTTTAATTACAATCAATTAATGAAAAATTTTGGCTTAATCTGAATGAGTTATTGGTGTGCTTTAAACTCATGAAATACATGGATGATTTGATGGTGCCCCCCCCCAGGAGGGTTTGAAGCTTAGTGGTGATAAATCACTGTCTTGATCACTGAGAACAGATTACTTTCCACCTTCACTGGTCACAATGATGCTCTGAATATCCATGAGAAAAAATATGCATGCCCTGAAAGCTAATATGTAGCTTTTCTGAATCATGAAGGCAGATTTCCTAATTTCCATGCCATTCGATACAGAGGAACTATAGGTACAGTTGTAAGGCATATAGAAGAAACAAAATGTAAGAGCATACATGCATGCTGCCACCTTTCTCATAGATTAATACAGAGAAACATGGTTTAATCAAAACAAAACAAAACAAAACAAAACACCATAGCCATACTGTAGCTGTGGGATTTTGTATGATATTATTAGTTAGGTAATGTTGATAAAGTAAATTAATAATTGTTAAGAAGTGAATCACTAGTTAGACATTAACATAATGTTAAAACTATAGGACAATCATGTTTTTCAATGAATATCAACCAGTAAGACCCCCCCCCCCCAAGCTTCCAGGGACTAAACCACCAACCAAAGAGTACACATAGAGGGACCCATGGCTTCAGCTGGATATGTAGCAGAGAATGGCCTTATCTGGCATCACTGGGAGAGGAGGCCCTCAGTCCTATGTAGGCTTGATGACCTACTAGGGCGCTGAGGCAGGAGTGGGTAGGTGGGTGGGTGGGTCGGGGAGTGCCCTCATAGAGGCAGATGGAGGGAGGATGAGATGGGGGCTTGTGGAGGGGAAACTTGGAAGGGGAAATAACATTTGAAATGTAAATAACAAATAAAATGAAAAATAGTGTTATGCTCATGTACAGTTTATTTACAACACTTAGAAGAACACATTTGAATAGCACTTGAATATAATAGATAGAAATGAATGTTTTTCTAGCTTGCTATCTCACAACCAGGAACTTATATAGTCATTGATGAGTAATACTTTTGTTAAATAGATGCATCTCTATTTTTATTATGTTTTATTAAAGGATAGTCCATAGAATGACATGATTTTATAAGTTTTTAAAACATTTGTACTTTCAAAGATACCTATACCATATTTAATTGTCACAATCCAACAAATGTAAATTTTCTAGTCAGATATAACTTTTTTACAGGCAAATTCTGTCATTTAAAGTATTCTGACCAACCAGTTGTTCAATTCTAAGCTTGAATCTGACATTTGATATATAGTAATATCTAACACATTTATTTCAGTATCTAATAAGGTTTTTGAACCTTATTAGCTAATATTGTCTGTCCTCTCCCTAATGTTAAGCTCTACTAGATGATCAATCATGTTTCTTTTATCAGACTTATTTAACATCTACTGTATTCTAAGATTTTCACAATACCTTTGCTCTAAACTGGTAGCTACATAAAATCTTGTTTTCTTTTTCTTCCTGAAATAGCTTCTACCTCACCAAGTACAGTGCCTAATTTATTCCTTTAGACCTAAGAGGTTATTGCAGCATCATTCAGATATAAATTTACTTCCACTGACACATTTTTCTAGTATTTATCAAGAGTATTTTCAGGTGTGTTTTTTTCTTTAAAACAAGTTTTAAAATAGAAGATAAGTATGGATTTCACTCAAGAATTAGAGAGAGTGCCAGACATGAAGAACATATTAAGGATGGTACTGCTATTCACCTGCTAAGATAAACAACAGATGGGATAAGGAATTTAAGAAGGAAGACATAGAAAGGAAAATTAGAGTAGCAAGTGTCTAAGTTATCTTCTTAACTGTTCTTCATACACCCAATAAAACCAGTAAGAATCATCCCCACTAATTTCTGGCATTCACTTCAAGGTATATTGCTGCTTTTAAATTTAAATTCCAAGTATTTGATGAAAAGAAATTAATGATCAGTCGCAGCTCTCAAGTTGTTTCTTGCTTTTAAGATCAGTGAAGACATACTTAAAGCTATTGAATTTTAAAAGTGCCCATTAATTTAAGTATAGGGTGTATCTAGAGTTGAGAGGTTTTATTATGTAGCAAAAAAGTAAAACAATGATAGAATCTTTAAAACTAATTAAAACCTAGATATTCTGCTTGACTAGATGTATTTACATAATTCGTGTGACATTCACCCTTTTGGTTAAGTCCTATTTGGGTATATTCTCCTAGTTTCTCTCTATTTCATCCTCCTTACTGTTTATTCATGCTTTATTCACTTCTCTTCAACATTAGAATGCAAAGAGAAGATGTAATCTCATGAATAATACAATTCAAAAGGTATCCTTAACCTATTTGTTGAAGAGTACTTAGTCCTCTAATCTTACATTGCATTTTTGGTTATAGTTTATGCATTAGACTAAAACGAAATAGGAAAAAAATAATGTTGGCATCTAACACAACTATACTCACATTTACTGCTCAGAATGTACAGAGAATGTAAAGTGTTCCATTTTAAAATATTTATATGGCATAAAGTATAAGAATTAGAAAGGATCTTTGAGGACATCTCTACTTTTTAATTAAATGTAGATTGTTTTCTTTTAAAGTTCTTTCTTCCAATGACATCTGACATGAAAGTTCAGTGTGAATGGGAGAACATTAGGGTTCATAGTCTCTGCTCATTATTGGTTCTGTGAAAGCCCAGAGGTTCCATAGACTTTGAAATGAACTGATAGTTTCAGAGATATTGTGCAATGAACATGTGAACATAAGCCCAATTTTATGATTCCCAATAGCTACATTTGTGTGTTTTTTTTAAAATTTAGCAGAATTTCTTCTGTTCTAGAAGTAGTCAGTTTAAGGTGTCTATATGATAATACTGCAGCAGTGCCTAATAGTGAGCTGATGACCATAGGAAAAAAGAGAGAAAGGGATGGTGGGAGAACACTTCAGAAACAGAAACCTTTTTGCACATTGTACATATTCTAAGAGAATATCAGAAATATGGCCAAGTATTAAGAATGGGTAGGGGTGTTTTATTATTGATAATTCGTGCTTAACAATTCCATGAATGATATTAAAACAATATCAAAGTAAAGTGCCCGTTAATAGAAATAAGAATGAATTGGAGGTCAGATTGTCCCAACAGCAGAAGATTACTTTCTGAAAACATAGAGCAATATCTGGGGGGGGGGGTGAGCTTACTGAGGTCATGAGCCTAAATTTTATTGCAAAACTCCAAATGATGAATAGTATCAATTTTTCCTTCAGATCATATTTTAAAGAACCTTGGGAAGGATATTGCATATGGCAAAATAGATGTACTTTGTGAATACAAACAGAATTATGAACAGGAAAGTACTGGATCTAAAGAGAAACTTATTCACCAGGATGTATTATATTAATTAGGAGAAGAACTAATAGGATGACATATATTTACTGATGTTTCAAAAGATGATAACTAACAAGAAATGCCTATCCCAGGCTTACAAATGTGTTTTTGCAATAGATATGCTTTTTCAGTTTGCGTGAACTCTGCACAAATGTTAGAATGGGGCTGAAAATAAAATAGAAGTAAACAGGAGAGCATAGTTGACTTCTTGTGTGTGTGTGTGTATACACCCACATATAATATTTAGGAATATATATAGTGTTTAGAAATATATATCAATATTACAATATAATATATGATATATAATATGTAATATTATATATATATACATATATATATATTTCTAAACAGGTAAATGCAAACTGTTCAGTTTCTATAGCTTTTCCTTTAGAAGAACTTCGCTCTCTGAAATTTACAGAAATAAGTAAATATCCAGGTTTATACATTGTGGAAACTCCTATTTATGAAAAGACTATACAATTGTATATGTAAAGTTAGGTATGGAAATGCTTATGTAGAAGGAGACAATTAAAGTGAGAAGTCCTGAAGTTTAAACTTTAAAATTAAACCACTGTTGCATAAAAAACTCATTGGGATATAATTTACTATTTGAGGAGTACTGTTTTTTTTTTTTTTCAAAAACCAAAACCCTTTGATATTGAAATGGTTTGATATGCTATTAACACATATGAAACAAGTGACAAGATTGCTATCATCTGGTCAAAGAAAGACAGACTTAGAATGCACAGTTTGATAAGATGAGGTCTAAATTAGATCAATTAAACTTTGTTAGTGCTGTGACAATCTGGTATGTCATTATGTGTTGCATCCTGAGAAATATAGTTACAATTATTTTAAATCACTGATAGTACATTTAAAACCAATTAAATAGGAATTATCAAGAAATATATTAAACTGAGCAAGGTTAATAAGAAAAGGCTCAACATTTTTACAAATGCCCTCTAAACAGATGGTGTTCTGTGGCATGGAAGATGAAAGCTAGGATCAAAGTAAGTATGTTCTATAAACTGCATTACATTCTGGAATTACTCTACTTTTAGGCAGTAGGAATTTTCTTTTGTCTTAATTGATCACTAAATAGTGGCATCTGACTACCTTCATTATTATTAAGACTTTTTGTATACAAGCATAATTTCCCAAAATTTAGTCAATGACATTTTTCTTTATTGGATGCTCATGACCTACTCATATAAATACTAGCAGGAAATTAGAACATATAATAATAGTTTACCAATGATAGGCAAATGCAGATGAATCTTTCTAAAATTATTTTGTAGCAGCCCTGGGGGTGGAATGTGTGTGTGTGTGTGTGTGTGTGTGTGTGTGTGTGTGTGTGTGTGTGTGTTGCTAGCTCAAAATGGACTATGTTATGTGTCTATAGGACTGTTATAAAGAGTCATTACTTCATAACAATTACAACTCATTTAAATAAGACAGTGTGATAATCATTTTATTTTATTTTTTTAAAGATTTATTTATTTATTATATGTAAGTACACTGTAGCTGTCTTCAGACACTCCAGAAGAGGGAGTCAGATCTCGTTACGGATGGTTGTGAGCCACCATGTGGTTCCTGGGATTTGAACTCCAGACCTTCGGAAGAGCAGTCGGGTGCTCTTACCCACTGAGCCATCTCACCAGCCCGTGATAATCATTTTAATACTAATGATATATTGGTGGCATTTGAGGCTATTATTATCCACCTTTTATAGATAATGAAAGTAAGTCACAGACTCTACCTTTTCAAATATACAAAGTTTAAAATGGGATGTGGGGGAGCGGGTCTAGCTGCACAACACTAATGAATATCAGTTTAATATGGAAAATAGAGGGATACAAAAAACTAGCAAACAGCATTGAAACATCTCAGTGAGTAGCCAAGAGAAATATTTTACACAAAGAAAGATTAAGCTAATGACTAGAACTCCTTATCATAATAACTTACTAGAGTGTCTTATGTAAGCTAAAAAGAAAATATGAAACAAATATAAATGAGCCAATGTTAAAAAAAAACATAAAAATGCATCACATTTTTCTCATTCATGGTGATATGAATAGAATTAGAGAACATAAGTTGAGTGATATAAATCAGGTACAAAAAGCACTAGATATGAAGAATCTAAAATATATTTTCATAAAAGAAAGCAAATTAATGATCAGCAGAGGATGGGAATTATAAAGCAACTTCTGAACGTTCTGCACAGTAGAGTGACTACAGCTCTAAGTTTTTATGGGTTTTAAAAATCAACTACCAGGGAGGAATTTGTTAGGTTTCTAAAACAAACAAATGATTGTTAATTTTATGCATCTTCTATATGTACCAAATAATTGCGTTTTACACTTGATCGTAGCCAAAAGGCCGAGAAGTGATAAATTATTGCATTTTTCTCATAAATAAATGCAATTATTAAATGTCAAAAAAATACAGTTTAGCCTAGGAATAAGGGTAGGTGGCAGAACACTAGCCTAGCATGTGTGACAACTTGTATTATATCCTTAGCACTACCACATAAAATAAACTTGAAAGACTTAATTATAGACAACAAAAGTACAACCAGGAGGCCCCACTATTTTACTGACTAGATGTCTTAGAAAAATGATTACAGTTCTTACAGAAGTACACCTGTGAATATGGAGTTCCATATGTCAATGCAAATACTACAAGGTTCTTTCTCACTTGATTCAATTAGGACACTGTGCAGAATATTTGGCACCTAATCACTAAAGTCTGGAAAAAAAAACTACAGAAATGTAGTACAGAGGACTCAGATCATGCCAAGAGTCTAGAGATACTAATTTATAAGATTAAAAGGAGGAATTATATTCAACTAGGCTAAGTAATGACTAATGAGGAACATGAGAACTGTCTACAAGTGACTGAAGAACAAATATTCCAAACAGAGAAAGGACTCTGGGAATGGCCACATATGAAAGCAGACACTTTGACTAAAATTGAAAGGATTCTTTTACATACTAGCATATGAAACTACTTGGGTGGTAATACATAGTAAACTGAAAAGTAGTCAGAGCATAAAACAAAACAAAAATAGGAGTTTAGTGTGGGCTTTAGACTATAAGCAGGGCTTACAGAAGGTATGTTTAATATATTTATAGCTTAGATTAAATATTGTGTTTCTAGATTTCTATATCCCTTCCAAATGTCAAGGTATCTGTACATTGCACCTCATATTAGTGTCACAGTGCAAATTAGAGACATTGTATTTGGTTTCTTATTGTCTAATGATATGGAATACTTATTGAGGTTCCTGGGCTCTCTGTTCAGAGATGAGTCATCAGGGATAAACAAAACTGCTTTCCTGAGGTGAAAAACATTTCAACAAGGAGTTAAAAATGCTAATTGGGTGCTTTTCTAAACCTATTTGATGTTCATTTATGGAATAAATAAATGATTGAACATTGTTACTAACTCAAAACATGTTCATGTGTAGGATCAATAGAATCAAACCCCATCCCCAAACCAAAAGCTATCCCAAAATGATAACCACTTAAAAATGAAAAATTAATTCTTGACAATGGAGTTTCACTGGTGACACAAACTATACTTAAGGACAGATGCCATGCCCAGCAGTAGATGACCAACATAAAATGAACTCAGTGACATATTTGGAGTTCTTTGTCTCATAATGTTTTGTTGCAACATTTTTTTAACTTCATGGGTATTTATGTATATATTATGGCTTTCTTTTTTTTGTTTCTATTAGATTCTTGTGTGCACAAATGTGTGTATATCTGTCTATATGCATTTCTTATGTGTTTTCTTTGGTTAATTTAATTTTCTTCTGTTTTTCTTGTCCTATTCCAGTGTTTATTTTTATTTTATTTTATTTTATTTTATTTTTATTATTCTTAGACTCTTACCTGTTTTCAGTGAGAAAGGGTGTGGATTTGGATAGGAGAGGAGATGGGGAGGATCTCAGAGGAGTTGAGGGAGGGAAATCCATATGTAGTCTTACTGTATGAAAAAAAGTTTATTTTCAAGAAAAGGAAAATATGCTCATCTGTAAAATATGGTATGTAAAACCTGACTGCCCATAACTAAATATCTTATTCAATGAATTGAGGTGAAGGAAGACAAACACATGTGTTAATGGTGATTTCTTGCTACCTGCACAAGTATAGAATAGTGAAGCGTTTCCTTTGATTCCTCCTTTGTGCTTCCATGTCTTTCTATGAAAATCTCTTAGCAAAGTGCTGCCAGGAGTGGTTTAAGGAAGTAAGTAACCCAGAATAAGAAGCTGTACAAGAATTCTCCTTTGGATTACAATTAAGCCATTTTTCACATAGTGGAAGCTTGATGGTGCTGCTGAGAGAAGAAATAAATCATCTTATTTCCCAGCATCAATCTAGCAGCACATATAAAGATTATCTTATGCCATAGAGTGCCAGAATGCTTTCCTATCCTTTGGTTCTCTATCAGTAGAAAACATCCATCACCATAAAGCCAAAGCACCAGCTAGTCTTTAGAATAATCTCATTGGTGTTCCATGTTTTTCAAGATGTTGTAGTATATCAGAATGTAAATGTACTACATCTCAACTATTTTCTCCACCATGTATTATAGTTGAACACCATAGTCTTTGTCTTTGTAGTTACCCTTTGAAATCTGAATATTTGATGTTGAGAGGCTACTATATTATACTAGAGTTGGGATTATCAGTGAAGAAGTTGACATAGTGTTATAGTCACCCAAATGTGTAGAGAAGTCTTGGCTTCATCAAATATCTACTCCCTATTGGACTTATTGGGATATTTTCTGCAATTCTACTAAGTTGTTAACAATTAACTTTATTTTTATGTGAAGATCATTCTGGAAAGTAAAGTATCCACTAGTGCTAATGTTGGCAGTGAAAAAAAGTGCTACATTTTTAGCCAGAAAATGGCTTTGTACATGACTTTTGTCTTGTATTTATAGAATCGTTAAGGGCATGAAAAAGGTCTGTTAAATTTGTCGGTTATACTTGAATTTTATGAGGGAAATTATATGCTAGAATAATGTTTAAGTATGTGAGGAGCCAAGAAGGTCACAGGACCTTTCTCTTGTGAATGGATAAGGTGGACTCTCATCCCATTATGGCTCTCTTTTAGAAACAATAGTATGTCAGAAACAATAGCCCATTGCTCTTAGTGCATAACTTCATGCTACTCCAGGGAATGCAGGTTAGTAATCTGCTTACAAACAATCAAATCATTATTAAAATTCCTCAAAACAATTGAAAACTTAGGGTTGTTATTATTTGACATTTTATAAATTCAGATTCAGCAGTCAGTATCGTTATACATCAGGACAGGACACAGACTCATGAAGTCACTTTAAGAACAGTCAAAATGGTACTATTAAATCCATACATCCCAATGGAAGTTGTTTCTCAATGGTTTTTATAATGTAGTAGCAAAAGTAGGTGATGCTTACTGTAATCCTGTTACTCTAATCATTTCTACAAAGAGATCTGGGAAATTGAATTTGAGTTAGAATTGAAAACTTGAGCACAACTTAATGTTTCTGTATTCACTTTCTATACCCCCAAATGCATGTCTAAGGATATCCTGTAAATTTTATTTTTTTTCTTTTAATTTTAGGAATTTAAATGTCCTACTCTGAAATCATATTTTAAATAGTAGTATATGAAAGCAATCACCACATGCTAGATAGAACACTTGGCTTTCACTATAATGGATGAAAATATTAATATAGAAGCATCCATTTGTTGTTAATTTGTCATATGTCAGGCACTTGGTAATCATTTTACATCCATTATCTCATTATTCCTAATGATGGGCCCATGAGGAATTCTTGTCACTGAAAGCCTTTGGTCTATTTAAAGTGACAAGTCATGGAGGGTTGAACTGGATGCTTATTTAGGATGATCGAAAAATCACTTAATGTTTTACTTACAAAATGTATTAGGCATTTTTCAAAGTAACTGTGTTTCCCTTTTTCTTAGAATAAAAACCAACCAAACAAACAAACAGAAAGATTAATTTAGAATATATGCTAAGTCAGCTAGATAGTGCTTGAATTCAGATAGATATCTCTGAAGTTAACCTCTGTATATCTAAATTTTAAGGTTTTACAAATAATGTCAATAGTAAGATGTGAGTGAAATTTTCATCATTAGATCAATTTGCTCTCGTGCTTTTATATTAAAAGCTTTTATGTTTCAGGTAGCAGGATCTTTATTGTTTATTAAAGAAAATCCCACCGCCCTGTTGAAGTGACACTCATTTGTGAGTCTGCTGTTATCCTAGCAGTAATCTTTGATCAAATTTTTCATTATTTCCCCTGGGAGCTGCAGAATTGCAGTGGTGTCAAACTTGCTTCTTTATGGCAAACTCAAGTCACTGAGAAAGAATTCGTTGCACAGTGCAGATTGATGCCAACTTTTGCAAATGACAATTTTTGCTCTCTCGCCTCCTCTGGTGTATAGTTAACTTAGAGCATGTAACATAGAAAAATTGTGCAAAACCAAACAGATTGCAGAAGTCTAGCATCTCGGTTGGTATATGCAGATTTGTTGCTTTTCCTAAAGCAGTCTTTTCTGTAAAGCAATCAAGGCAGTCTTCTGAGTAATGTATTGTCTAGGTAAGCAAGAGCTTTGGTGCCTAGTCCAGGCCTTGACACAAGCTATGACACTTTTTGGCAAGCAACTTTACCTTTGGGGGCTATGATTTTTACAGGTATAAAAGAAAGGATGGTGTCTTTCCTTTGTAAGGAAAACAAAACAAAACAAAAGGGTTATCTTCTCTTCAGAAGTGCACACTATGCATCCAAAGTAGTATTTTGAGATGCACATGGATGTTTTCTCACTAGTGGCATATATAATGACAAATATTTTTATCATTTAATTGTTGCAGCCCAATAAGAAGTACAAATGAATACAAATTGTTTACAAATCAGCAAAATGTTGTGTATGTGAGCTGAGCCACTTTTAATTCTATAACATATTCAATTTATGACTTTTATAACCTGGAAGAGGATATGGAAAAAAACAAACTTTTTTAAACTCCAATCATTGCAAGACAAAAGGGTCCTTCACTAACTCATGGTTAAAGAAAAGGGTTGCTACTTGCTGCTAATGTGTTAGCAAGCATGATGTTATCCCTTTCCCCTCTTCTATGTTTTCAGAAATGCCATGCTATCTTGTCCCAGAATTTGACAGTTACCTACCCAAATAGTTTAGCTGCCCCTATAGGCATAGCTTGATCTTCTTTGATTTCTAATATAGTGCATATATCATGATTATCTCTGAGAGCATGCTCCACTGTATGACATATTATACAATTATATTGATACAATCATATTGATTGATGGTGTCATCTGTTGTGTTTTAATTAGTGTATTTTTGCATAGTATATACTCCCAGAAAAATAATGGTAAATTTAATGATAAAATGAAAGAGAACAACCATTTCTATTACAAATTGGGGCATGACCAATATTACCCTGCTGAATAGAAGGATATTGTCCTTAATTCTGATCAGAAGCTTGTCCTGGTTAACTGATTTTGATCATCAGTATTAAGTATACGTTTTGCCTGGTGCCTGTGTATAATGTATAGTACAGTGAAGCTGGTCATATCAAACTAACAATCAGAAAGAAAAGCACCATGAATACATGCTGTCATTCAGCTCTCATTTCTATACATACAGTCGAGGATCCTAGTCTGAGAATGGTACTGCCCACAGTGGTCAGGACTTGGCATCTCCATTAGTTCATTCAAGATACTATCTCACAGGCAATGACAGGAACCCATCACCTGAGTAAGTCTAAATTCTGTCATAGTTTCAGTTAACAATAACCATCACTGTATAACAGTTTATCCCAAGGCATTTTGGACAACAGTTGAATCGGTGACTCAAAACAACAACAATCACCAACCCAGACAATCCCACCAAACAAACAAACAAATAAAAAGCTAAAAGAGTTAAGATTTTTTCTGTTTCCTGGAAAAATTTGATCTAATATAATCTTGTTCCAAGAAAGGGCAATTTGTTCCTCCTCTTGAGATTTTGCCTAAGGGTAGACTAGAACTCTTCTTAACAGTTGTCTTAACAAATAGTCACACGGAAAAGAACACAGAGGTAAGAGTCAAACTTCAACAGTCCAAGACTAAGGAGTCCTTCAGAAGGACATTGATTGAGTAAACAGACTTGTAGGAATTTGTTGTGTATGCTAATAGACATTTTTTTTAGGATAGGTCATCTTTATTAAGTATTTTCTTCATTTACATTTCAAATGCTATCCCCAAAGCCCCTTATATCCTCCCACAGCCCTGCTCCCCAACCCACCCACTCCTACTTCCTGGCCGTGGCCTTCCCCTGTACGGGGCATATGATCTTTGCAAGTCCAAGGGCCTCTCCTCCCACCGTTGGCCAACTAGGCCATCCTCTGCTACATATGCAACTAGAGACACAGCTCTGGGGGGTATTGGTTAGCTCATATTCTTGTTCCTCCTATAGAGTTGCAGACCCCTTTAGCTCCTTGGGTACTTTCTGTAGCTCCTTCATTAGGGGCACTGTGTTCCATCTAATAGCTGACTGTGAGCATCCACTTCTGATGGCAAATAGACATTTTTAAAGTACATCTCTAGAATAGGAACTTATGGGTTGGACAGCACATTTTCCCCAAATTTGTAAGACGTTGCTAAATTAATTGTTTTGTAGAGAGTACAATACTTACTCGTACAATATGAAATTCCTAATTCTCCTTACTAAAATTTGGTAAAATGTTGTCACTCTGTACATCTATAGGTCTTGAGTATTTATTTAATTTATATTCCATTGATTGATTGTAAATCCAAGTGCTTTCTCATAGTTCTGTTATGTTAAAATTGAAAATTACCTCTTCACACAATTTGTTCATTTTCTGACATTCTGTTTAATTTTATTTTTTATAATAAATTTTAACAGCAAATTCCTTGTACTACATGTGCTTTTAGTTTGCATTTCATGTCTTTGTTATAGCATCAGATTAAATTGAGTACAAGTCATACTTTCTTGATACTGTGTCTTTTAGTTCATGAACATATTGTACCTTTCCTTACATGTGAATCTGGTATGCTCTACAATGTTTGCTTATTCTATAAATGTTTGCGTAGCTCTGGCAAGAACTATTTCTAGGTTCTTTTCAACTTTTTAGTACTATAGATATAATCTTGGGGCTCTTTTCCTATTGAGTTATTTTTGTTATTGATTCTAGTACATTGATTTTATTTCATGAGACCTTTCAAAAATTCCTTTTAAATCATAATAGCTTGTATGAATTCTAGGATTTCTCTGTGTATATAAACATGGCATTTGAAATTGGTAAAAATTCTATCTAATTGTCTTCATTTTATACCTGATTTGTTTTCCATGTTCTACTGTATTATCTAGAATCTTCATTAAACATTTTAATAAAAAGATTTATTGAAATTTATCAGTGATAACCAGACTTACAACTTAAAAGTTGGCACTGTCCCAAGGTGAGGGAAAAAATATGTTGCAGATGTTCTTTTGTGCAGTTGAAACACAGGTTAGGAAACAGCATGGCACTTCTAATGTCCAGAAGGGAAATGCTGAAAGCAGACAGTGTGCACTAGGAGGAACAGAAGTCACATCAGAGTCCCACTAGGTAAGAAAATACAATTTTGCGTTCCTTTTCCATGCTCCAACATTCAGAAGAAGCGGGGAAAATGAACAAAAAGAAATCCTGCAGACATGCAGTGAGCCTCCAGCACTTAAATTTGTAAAAATGTTCCAATCTGGAGTATGAGAGATGAGTCCTCCTGTCATATCTGCTGAACAATTTGCTCTAATATTTTGCAGAACAAGATAGGACAGGCTATTTTCTGAAGGTGTCATTATTATTATTATTATTATTATTATTATGACTACCTAGTCCACTTCATTTGTATCTCCTAATCCTGTCGTTTTTGTCTCAGGTTCACAGCTCCAGAGGCAAAAGGTTTCTTTGCAAAAGCAAAGCCCACTATTATCTGTAAAGAGGAGAAGGGGGAAGAAAGGTTGGGAATATCCCCAAACCAGTGCCAAAGTAAACTTGAAGGTTACTATTTACAAACCAGGGTAACAAATGACTCTAGCCAAGACCATGAGACCATATGGATCAGAACTAGAGTTATTGAAGACAGGTGGGGTTCAATGCTTCCAGGGCTGTGAATAAACTGATGGGAGCCAGCCATATCCTCCTGACCAACTCTGGGAATGAGGGACAAACCTGAAATAAGAACAAATGCTTGCTTGGTATGTACTAACATCATATTGACAATGACATTCCAGGTGCCAAGAAAAGGGAAAGGAAATAAAGAGTGGCAGTAAAAACAGTATTTTATTCCTTCCCTACTCCCTTTTCTCCTCCTCACAATCTCCAGTAATCCTTTCTTTCCCTACATTCAGAAGAAATATAAATGCAGGAAATTGGGGTGGGGGGAACAAATAGTTAGAAACAATCAAATCACAATAGGAATTTCACAAAATTGGTTAATGTTCCTTAGTCATCCTCTTCATCCTCATCTTCTGACTCTTTAACTAGCATACTCTTCATCTTCCTCATCATCCAAAGCTCCATCCTTGTAACCTTCATCCTCCTCCTCTCCAGTCACATCATGTTCTTCCCTATCCTCCTCCGCATCCTCTTCTTCTTCCACTAGCTGCATATATTCATCATATTCCTCATCCTCATTTCCCTTGCTGTAAACCCCCAGGTAGCATTTCTCGACTTCAGAACCAGAGTAAGAATCAGGGGCCTCTTTGTTCTCCCTGTTGTAAGCCTTTGAAGTATGTGACCTGGAGCTAGAGCGTATACATATATATGTATATCCTGCTCTGTCTGTGTAATGTTACTTGTATGTATATGTTTTTAAGGTTAGGCATTTGGTATTGGATAGCCAATTGGTGCACTCTTCCTTGGAGAAGACTATTTCTCCCAGCCTTCAACATTCTCTAGTTGCCTGTAACTCTTTGTGTAAGGGTGAAGCCTTGTGGGAATAGCATGTCTATCTTTTATCCTGTTCAGCTCGTGTTCAGGTAGTCATGTTGGTAAACCTTCACACATGTAGCTTCTGACACAAGTAGGAGACAGAATCTTACAACACAATACCTGATGCTCTGGTTCTTATGACCTTTCTGCTCCTTCTACAATGATCCCTGTACTTTAGCTGAAGAAGTTTGGTATAGATTTATTAGTTGAGACTGAGCTCAACAACTCTGCATTTTGATTGCTTGTGATTTTCTGTAATTGTCTCCATTTTTTGCATAGTAAAGTTTCCTTGGAGGGGGGCTTACTTATCTGTGCCTATGCAGAAAAATATTTAGAATATATTAGTGGATTATGTGAGTTTATATTATCCCCAGCCCTGAGTAGTTTCTAGGTTTAGGTATCCAGTACTTGATATGATTTCTTGTGTGTGTGTGTATGTGTTTTAAGTCCAATTAAAGACCCGCTAGTTACCAAGAAAATATTCATGTCACTACTACCCCCTTAAGACCTATTGCTCTCAGCTGATCATTGAAGTTTGTGAGCATTGTGAATAAGACTGTTAGAATCTTTCATGAAACCTTCTGATATATTGAAAGCTAAACCTCTGGGAGGAGGCTTTCAATTCAAATCCAGCTTATAGGCATTTGGGCTCTGTGACCAAAGTGCATGTTTTCCCCCCTCAGGAATAGGGACTAATCCTCCACCTCGTGGAGACAATCAAGGTCATTAACAATAGCCTATAAAGTTTTGAAAGTCTCTTAGACATCACTGATCTTCTATTCAATGGAAGGCTTCTTCTCATGCCTGGTACTGGGATTACTGTTAGACGGTCTAAAATGAAAATTTCCCATATGGGCTTACAGTGCTCCCTCCCAGAGGTTCACTGATTATTTTTAAAAGAATTATTGCATGAACTTTTAATGTGCAATTTTTCTTTTTCAAATTGGTCTTGTTAAATTTTTATATCATGATTACAAGTCTCACTAAATAAGCACATGGCTTTCATTCTTATTTTAATATTGAAGTGTGTTCCTTCAGAGAAATGTATTGAAAGCCTGATCAATTTTACACAATATGGATTGTATATGTTATATATAATATTCATATATTATATTGGATATGTATCTATCATCTTTGAATATCTATTCATATACATATATACACAAATGTGTTATATCATCTTAATCATTTCTATGTAATTGAAATGGAAAGGTGAATCACTTTGAATTTTGGTGTCTTTCCTAATTCAACTCCTCTTTAAATCTAAAGAGGTCAATCCAAAACAAACTAATAATACAATATGCACTTTCATAATCTCTAGCTTTCTTTGTGACACTACATTTATACTTATGCTATACTAAAAATCCCAATTTAGTGTATAAACAAGATACTTTCATGAATATTTACCTTTGTTTGTCCGCAATTTCCATTTCATTTTGATAATGATCAAATAAAATTGTAACCTTTGCTTTTGATTGACTAATTCTCACATAAGATATTTAGATTAACTTTCAAGTATAAATCTGAAGGTAACACTAATTATTAACAAGTAGCTTGCAAAAGGAAGTAAAAAGACCAAATAGAATTGATTGGGGAGTGATAGCCCACACTGAATTGTCTGGACTTATTTAAAGAAATTTAATACTTTTACAGTGAAAGTAATGGAAATATAAATAGTTGTTCTATGTTTTTGTAAACATAGTGATAATATTTTATTCTTTAGTAAAAAGGCTAACTTGCTTTATTCTATACATTTTAATGGGTAGTGAGAGTCTATGTTTTGATTGATAGGAAGCTCCATGACTGAGAATAGTGGACACTGATCTATCCCATAACATAGTCTATACCACTGACTAAATGACACAGGTTTTCAGACTATCATGCCCTTACTCATGAAAGCACATGGAACTCTTGAAAATTTTGTACATGTTATATCTCATTGTCTAATGTCAACTTATAGCTCCTTCATTGGGGACCCTGGGCATATGAGCAGTTCTTAATGATCTAACTTATATTGAGCATATGTTTTCATATCTCGAAATGTAAGATATTTGATAATAATAAGTCTGCATCTAAAAAGATTATTACTGGGCACAGGAAAAATGAAATTAAAATAAATAATTACAAAAGAAATTGCATCAATAAAATGATTCACGCACAAATAAAGTAACCCTAAGTTTCTCAAATATAGTTTGTAACTCAGAGGCATAAATGTTCTCCTTTCATGAAAAATGATTTACTCTAAATGAATTAGACTCCTTGATGCTTAGGATGTCAAAGACGAATTTTAAAAGAAATGTTGCTATACAAATGGTTTAAAATAGTTCACTATATATACTATTTGAGGATAGAGTTTTGAAGTTCTAGGTTTTAAAATTCCCAAATCAGAGATAGATATAGACATAGATATAGATGTAGCTATAGATATAGATATAATGATAGTAATTTTTTTACTTTGCTTCCATTTCATAATACCACCTTAGACATTCAGGAATAAACCTGAAACTGCAGCTGATATTTCATAACATATTCCCTGGATACTTTTCTGTTGCTTCCAGCCTCATTTTCCGGAACACTAAGCAATTATTCTCATTATTGCTTAGCACCTACTTTGCACAGTGACAGGATGCGAGATATCCAAGTATGACAGAGCTCTCTGAGTTTCCAGCTGTATTTCAACTATAATTTGAGTCTCATCAAAGAAGCCATGTATATAAAACTTTTAGCCAGTGAGTAGTGTCTGTAAGGTTTAAAACAAAGTAATCTTTCCTGAGGAAAGCTTATTGTTTCACCTGCTGGAATGAGAAACATACTAATATATGGATGATCAGTAAGGCCCTTGGTGTTATATGCAAGGAGTTAGCATCAGATATTTCTAGTCAATTTAATATTCAACAAGTATTTTCTGGATTGGCAGATAGCCATAATTTCTTCCAGATATTGGTACCGTTTCCTCAATTTATTCAGGACTTATTTGGCATCCATTATCAATGGGAACAATGATGTTTTTGTTTACCTTTAAATGATATAAGGCAACTTAGAGCAGGGGTTGGCAGGCCATGACCCCAGTTAATGTGGCGCAGCCTTCATTTCTGAATGGGTTCATAATATGGTTGCTTTTGAAACTTATTAAAATTAAAAAAAAGAAAGATGTTTGTGCAATGTAATAGTTATATAGTTTTTGTGCCAATGAAAACCAAATTTTATCCAACATGGCCACATTCATTCACTTAAATGAGTTGGTTTTTTTTTTTTTCAACAAAGGCATAAAACGTTTAGTAGCTGGCTTTTTACAGAAAAATAAATCAAAAAAAAAAAAAGAATGTTTTCAGACCCCTGACTTATGAGATTGATGAAATGGTTTTCATAAAGAAATCTTCTTTCATAAAGAAGTCACTAGAAATTGTGACTACTTCATTCTAAATGTGCTATTCTACCTGAGCAACCGGCCTTATAGTATTAGCAGGTACGAATGCACAAGCAGAGAACAGTAACTCCTGACGTAATTGTCCACATTCAGAGAAAACTGTATGTGCAGCTGAAGCCAGATGTTGAAGGAATGGGAACAGCAATGAAACTTCAGAAGTTGTTATGAAAAAACTAGAGAACTGCTAGGTGAGCTGCACCAAGGATTTGACAGGAAGCTCTAACAAAAGAACTATTAGTTTTTAATTTAGTGTGTATTCCCTGGGACGGATTTTTAACAGACACCTTCACAAAAAGCCAGTTCCCATAAAAACAGTTTTAAATGCTAAAGCAAAAGACACACTTCCTTGAAATTTACATAATATCAACCAGTGTGAGGGAAGTTTTCATTTTATTTTATCAACAGTGAATCTTATAGAAAATGTTGACAATTAATTTACAATTTATATTATGAAGTTGTATCGTGATATTTGCATCCAGATGAGATAAGTAAATCAGTAGAGGAGAATAAATTCAGATTTGGAATCAAAGAAAGAAAATAGAGATTGCAGTATCACATGTATTTTTAGGGTTAAAAGCTTCTAATGTGTTGTGTGTTAAAATAATACAAATGGAAGTAAAGTTTAACTAATAGAGTTCATTTAACTAACAAAGACAATGAAAGCAGATATTTCACTCCCTGAATGGGATTACATTTGGCGGTTATCTAGTTAATTTGATTCATTGGGATTTGTAAATTGGATCATTCAGAGTCCAAAGTGAAATGGTGATTTAAATGCAGCCCAATGGCCTCTAGAGAAATAATCAATTCCTTAGAATTCATCTGAAGAATTAAGTTTTATCCTAATTACTCACCTGGAGAATTAGCTAGAATTTTGAAGCAGTTGACTGGGGGAAAAATAAACCTGGTCCTTCCATTTAGACAAAACCTCCAGGGAAAACCTTTGGGGACATTTGAGCCCATTAACAACAGGCCTGAAGCCTATTTTCATGATAAAAATTGTATTCAATTATGTGGCTAGGTAGAGTTAGCAAATCTATTCACTTGTAACTTAGTATTTAGGAAAGTCTACTATGTACCAAATACTCCCCAAATCATTAAGCACACCAATGTAATGTGTAAACCGCAAAACAGTTTGGAATCGTTCCTATAGTTTACATTATTTATTGCAGTATGTGTGTGTGTGTGTGTGTGTGTGTGTGTGTGTGTTGCCTGCACATGTGATATGAATTCTTACATGTGTATAGTATATGTTGGTAAGGAGTATGTATATATACACTTGTACCTATGAAAGTCCAAAATTCATTTCAGATGTCTTCCTCCATTAAGCTACACTTTATGTATTTATGTATTTATGTATATATGTATATATTTATTTATTTCCTTTTTTACTTATGAGTCAGGGCCAATCTCTGAAAAAGAAGCTCATGAACACTGGGTAATTCCTTGGGAATTCCCTATTTCTGCTTCTGGAGTACTGGCATTATAGGCAGACACTCTGTCCATTCCACTCTTGTGTAAGTCCTCCAAACTTTAATGTCCATACTTTCTGGCAAGTGCTTTATCTACTGAGCAGTCTTTAAACCTGGACTGTGAAATATTTTTATAGATTAGCATGGTGGACATATCTTTAATCCCAGCACTCAGGAGGCAGAAGCAGTTGAATCTTTATGAATTCAGTAAGTCCAGTATACATTGTGAAATAATTGCATTATGGTATTTTTATTATTATGCAATAATTTGAAATTTTATGAATATAATTATGAAATATTATTAAAATATATTATGAAACAATACTGTTTCATATCATTATGAAATAACTCCATTGCTTTATTTTTATTATCTTACTTTAAATTATTTTAAACTGATATATATATATATAAAAAACCATAAAATTCAGTGAGGTACCATGCTATATTTCAATAGATATACACATAATATGATGACATAATTTATAAACCATATTACATATTATAACCGCATACATTCCTTATTTATTTATTGTTAAAAATATGAACATCATTTTCATTAGTCTTTAAAAAATTATGATTGTTTTCTATAGTTACCCTGTTTTCTAACACAAAGCTCCAATGCCTTACTCCTATAGGAGTATAACTTAGTACCTACTGATCAGCCTTTCTCATACTCCCCCTACTTACCCCAGTATTCCTTTTTTATACAACTTCTAGGACATCAATGTCATATTCTGCATATCATAGAAACTCGTCTTTCATGGGTGGCTTATTTTATTTAACATAAAAATTTCTAGTTTCTACCATTGCTGTCACAAATGACAAGATTTCATCTCTTTTAGCTAAATAGTAATCTGCGCCGCAGCAGCTGACAGACACAGGTTGTTATAGTTCCCATTTTAAGGAGGTAGACACAAACAGTAATTACCATAAAAAGTAATTTCAGGCAGAGGCGCACCTGTATAACAAAACAGAGTAGATAGAAACAAACTAAGATGAGTGGCACTACTTTGTGTAATAAAGAGACATCAGAGCTTCATAAGGTGAAAGCTAAATGCCTAGAAAAGGCTAGCATGGGAATGTTTGAGGTGTATATTCACATATGTAAAATCAACCCTGATATACAAGCAGATTTCATTCACAAGACTATGGTGTCATGCTCTCAATTCAAGCTCAAGTTTTGTCTTGCAGGCAATAGTTTGAACAAACTTGTGAAAGATAACTATGTTGTCTATTATTATAACTATTTCATCATAAGCAATATTCCAATACACTATGGAAGCTAAGAGATTTTTTTTATAAAAATCGTGCCATTTCAAGGTTTGCTAGATAAAAGAAACAAAACAAACAATATTCTTATTTGAATTTTATCTTCAGATGAGCAACCCTTTTCAGGACAAATATACTCAAATATGGTAAATGCTTGCTAAATTGGACAGTGCAAAATTATTTTTCAATAACCTGTGGAAATGGCTCATTAGATAAAGTGTTCATTGCACAGTCATGAGGACTGGAGTTGAGACCCCCTAAACACACATTAATGTTGAGTAAGCATGTCAGATGCACCTGTAATTCCAGTACTAAGAATGTTGTAAACAAAGGATTCCTGAAGCAAACAGAATATCCAGACCAACTGTATCTGCATTGTCTTAGTTCAAGTAAAGGACCTACTTCAGTAGCAAAATATAGAAGATGGATAGCCCAAGATCTTTAGAGACATGTGCAAACGCACACACACACACACACACACACACACACACACACACATCACAAATAAAAATTTAAATAAAATAAAAAGATGAGTAAAGATAATTTGTCATATAAAAACACTAAGAGATACCCCAATCTCTTTCTCAAGAATTTGCTCTTTACTGTTTTCTTTTAGTTATGTTTAGAGAGTGTTAGCAAATGTTCAACACATTATTTTGGCAACTTGTTAATGCTGGGAATATACATGACCTGTTAGAAGATTAGTGTTCCAAAAATAACAGAAACCCTTCCCCAGAACTTTTCAAGAGCTGGGCTGAACCTTCCCCACTACTTTTCAGCCTATTCAAATGCATCTCTTCTTTTGATACATATAAAAACTTATGTCCCTGAACTCCATTGAGAGGATTATTTTCTGTAGCTTCTTTATGAAAATATTTTATGGTAAACATGTTTCAAATATAAAACTATATTGTGATAGTAAGCATGTATTTCCAAATTCCATACCATATAATACTACCATAGGGATTTTTTAAATCACCCTTCAGAACCAGTGGATGTTGTTGGGAATCAGACATTGGTCCATACCATGCCAAAACAAATCAGTGAAAATTAAAATAATCAACTTATTATTTAATTAAAAACATCTTTGTGGGTACTACAAACACATGGTGCATATGTGCAGTCAAAGTAGCCATACCCATAAAATTAAATAAATAATAAAACCTTAACATTTGGCTAAATCAGTGTTTCTCAAATAAATATTAAATAATAATTATATGATTTTTTATTAAATAAGACTAGCATTCTTTTTTTAAAATATTTTTTATTACATATTTTCCTCAATTACATTTCCAATGCTATCCCAAAAGTCCCCCATAGCGCCCCCCACTTCCCTACCCACCCATTCCCATTCTTTTGGCCCTGGCATTCCCCTATATTGGGGCATATAAAGTTTGCAAGTCCAATGGGCCTCTCTTTCCAGTGATGGCCGACTAGGCCATCTTTCGATACATATGCAGCTAGAGACAAGAGCTCCGGGGTACTGGTTAGTTCATAATGTTGTTCCAACTATAGGGTTGCAGATCCCTTTACCTCCTTGGGTACTTTCTCTAGCTTCTTCATTGGGAGCCCTGTGATACATCCAATAGCTGACTGTGAGCATCCACTTCTGTGTTTGCTAGGCCCTGGCATAGTCTCACAAGAGACAGCTATATTTGGGTCCTTTCAGCAAAATCTTGTTAGTGTATGCAATGGTGTCAGCGTTTGGAAGCTGATTATGGGATGGATCCCTGGTTATGGCAGTCTCTAGATGGTCCATCCTTTCATCACAGCTAGAAACTTTAAGGCTAGCATTCTTTTCTGTTGTAATAATGAAATGTTTCTGTTTGTCAAAACTAAGTTTTGGTTTTATAGAAATGAAAACAATTTTCCTCTTCATGTGCAAAGGAGAAAAAAGTCAATCTCAGTATGTCCAAACCTTCTCCTCTAAACTGGACTGCTGTTTGTCTTTTGTAACTAAACAGACTGCTCTCCTTATGACCAGCTACAAATCTGAAAAGACTTTGGTTACAGTTGATAATTGTACTATTATATTAGTTTGCATTCATTATTTATACCTTCAACATGGAAATAAGATGTTAGCATTCCCATCGTGCTGATAAAGATTCTGAAACAGTGAAGACAGCTTTGGTTTTGCTATTGAGGATGAGATTATAAACTTTGTTGTAAATCACAACACGTTTTAATTTTTATTGAATTATTCTTAAAACCCACATTGCTGCCCAATTCTGTGCCCTGTGTGTCTATTGACAGATGAATTATTAGATGTAAAGGGATAAGGCTTTGTGAGAAGAGGAATAGCAAGGCAATTATAGCCCCAGGAAAGAAGTGTTGATACACATCCTTATTCTTATAGATACGTGCTCTATTTTCAAACAAATAATAGGCTTAGCTTCATGCAAAGAAATATTTAACAAAAATGTTTTGTATTATCCTCTTCTGGTTTAAGTTTCCTGAACTGTAGGAGATAGCCAAGGTTCACCCATTTAATCTAGTTACAGTGTGTACTGCACATTAACTAGGATGTATTGATTTTTTTTGAAGTTGGAGAATACAGTGGCTCAGAATCTTTAGCCTCTGATTTAATCAACCTCAAATAAATACCAAACCAAAATGATTTCTCAGTTTATCAAATAATATCACTTAAGTGCAGACTATCCTTCATCACGGAGCCAAATGAGGGAAAGTCCAAATTACTTAGTGAAAGTTTTGGGTGCAAATGTATAAAAACACCATTTCGACATTCAAGCAAACACCCAGTATTAGTACTAACTGGTAATAAAAAGAAGAAATGGTTAAGCATGACCTTTCTTGGAAATTATATTATGAATTATATTTATGGTTGTTGCCAGTTAAAGTATTAAGTACTATTTAAAATTAAATAGTAAGGTATTTATAAAGCTCATTTTAAAATGTATAATCTGTTTTAAAACAATTTCTGCAGCAATAAAATCTAGACAAAATGTCAAAATCTTCACCAAAAAATACTCATTTTGCAGTTAGTCTTCTCATTTGAACACCCATCCCCACTTGCTTCAAGTTCTCAATGTTCAAGAAAATGAGATTGGTAGTGTCTACTTTTCTTCACAGAACAGCTAGCTAATGAGTGTACAAGCTACTTTAGGGATGAGACCATTGTAATGCAGAAAGTATAAGGAATGTTATAAGGTGCATTTATGAAGCCTCTTAATCAATCCCTCTGGTTATAACTGGGGATGCCGAATGTTTTGAAGGTCTTTGGTGCACACCTTTAATCACAGGAGTTGTGATCTCAACCATTATATCTGAGTTGGTTTAAGCATGTTTGCAATCATTCTTGGTCTTGAATTATCAAGACCCGTTTTCTTCATTTGGACTTTGTGTAAATTGACCTTGAGGCTAAGAAAGGATAATTCACATTAAATGTAGTGTTTCCTTCATATAGAGTGGTTTTCTAGAAACACAGTTGTACTATTCCATAAATGTTACTTCCAATTATATAAATAATTTTGTGGAGATTGATTAAAAATATTTTTAAGTTATTTCAAGCTGCAGAACTGTCTCTAGGAATGGTAATACAATGAAATCATTTCTGCTACAAGCTGTTTTGTATTATGTAACATTGATAAATATATTACATTGACTCTCTAGCATATTATTGTTATTAAGGAGCTCATTCATTTATAAACGTATAGTGTATATCTGAATGTGGGCAGGGATGTTTTTCTCACTTTGGTATACTTCATTGCTCTTTCTGAAAGCTTTTACTACTCTATATTAATTGATCAATTTAGGGTAGATGATAATTATTTCTATGAAAGCACAAATTGAAGCAAAAATAAAAACTTAGAAAACTTTTTGTAACTGAATACTTAGTATTGTACATGTATCCTAAATCAAAATTATATAACCCTTTGTTAATACACTTTAAATGACAAGGCCATTTGTTGATGATTTGTCATGTCTATTACTACCACATGGCAAGATTTCCTAATATTCATAGAAACACATTTTCATTCTTAGCATCACAGATACTTTCCTCACCTGCTTTTCCTATTATTATTTTTTACGATAAAAAAGACTGTTTCTAATCCTGACAACTAATGTGTGAAATTTGCTGGCACTATCTTGCTGGCAAATAGAGGATATATCCTCAGCATTGCCAACTGTGGTAGGTTTTACCATTTCCAATGTTTACACTAGTGTTTGCCTTGAATTTATCTAATTCCAGAGTGATTAAGAACTAAAAATTTCCCAAGGCCACTGAAAAGTTCTTTTTAGATGATTAGGATTAAGGAAATTGAATTTGTGAAGATATAACATATTCTACAATTTTTAGCTGGAATTTGCACCAGTAGATATTAGTGAGGAAACAAGACTTAGGGAAGAAGAACATTTTATTCCTTTGCTTTATTTTTGCCTAAACTTCTATGTAGCATTTTAACTGAAGCCCACCAGTGAAGGCCTTGATGTGTTAAATATATAGCAATAAAATGTTTCAACTATTTTGATTCTGAGACTCTGAGTGGAAAACTTAGCTGTCAATGTGGGGACAGGTTAAAAGCAAGTTTGTGATAATGATAAGGTTCAAGAAATTCAGAGGTGCCCTGATATTGTTGAGCTTTAGATGAAGAATGAAGTAACCCCAGATACCTCAGGAGAAGATAGAGTGATTTTGAAGACTGAGGATTTTGATCACTTTGATATGTACAATCCCAGGACTTTTCTGTTTGCCCCTGATACTAACTGCTTAGAACTTTAAAACTTTTCTAAATTCAGACGTTTTGATTAGACAGATACTTATGAAGTATTTTGTTCACTAGAAAAGACAGGCGTTATAGTAATTATAATAGAAAGTGATAGACATAGATTCTGTTTGCATTGATTTGCTTTGTTCTCTCTCTCTCTCTCTCTCTCTCTCTCTCTCTCTCTCTCTCTCTCTCTGTGTGTGTGTGTGTGTGTGTGTGTGTGTATGAATGATGATGCATGCTTGTTTAGGCACAGGTGCGCACATGTGTGGTTGTCTTTCTCCAATCACTCTTCACCCTGGTTTTTAAGAAAAGGTCTCTTGCAGAACATGGGACTTGTTAACTTTTCTAAACTGGCTGGCCAGCAAGCCACCTCCCTGCCCTAGCTTCCCGAATATTGAAAGAGTGCAGGTTTCTGTCAGTGCTCTTGGTTATGAATAGATAAAAGGTTCTATAGGAACTGAGGCAAGATGCACTATACAACTAAAACCTATGCTTGCCCATTAAACAACTTGTTGTATACATCCTATTTCTCTGGCACTGAGTATAGATGGAGCACAGTGAACTGAAAACTTAGAGTCTGAAGGATGCAGGGAATAAGGTGAGCCGTATATACTTGTGTGTATTCATTTGTGAATATAGGGCAGGTAATACAAACTACTATAAGAAAAAGCACAAATCAAAGTGAAATCTCATTGTGCAAAGTGACTGCTGAGGGTGCAGGACAGATTCCGTAATCTTCTTCTATGCCTTCCATTGTGGTAAGTACCCTTGTCCTACAATGAGTTGTTATATATCATTTTAAGGATTATATTTTATCTCCATAAAAAGGTTTCTACGACCCTTAAGATATTAAACTTCTTTGTTACCTTACCACCTATCATATGTCCATTCAATATATAATTTTCTATGTTTATAAATTATTAAATAATGGAGCACATTCAAAGTGAGCTGAATCACAGATTTTCCAAAGTGTGTCCTATTCATTTTTAAAAATACCTAAAGTGGCATAATGTTAAAAGGGAAAGAGGTTTGTTTACCACACAGGTCTAGAGCTTGAAGGTCATGTTTCCAAGATCAGGTTAGCTCTTATCAGGGCTTCATTGGAATTGTATCCCAGTGGTAAGAGGTCTTGAAAAATGGAGAGATCACAGCAGCACGGGTGAGCGTGGACGAGGTACTTTTGTGTCCTCCCTCTGAACCCTGACTCTTAATGGTGCAGTAGTAGTACATTTCAATACAACAAACAAACAAACAAACAAACAAACAAAAACACCCTGGAGAATGCTCTCAAGACATGTTCTTTGATTGTCACGCTGAAAATATTCCAAAGCACAGAAAGGGAGAAGAAACTCAATAGCATGTACCCTTAGCTACCTCATTGCTCAGATGAGAAAACTGACAAAACAGTTTTGAGCACTAACATCTGTCTCGAAGAATTTCATCTGATTTAGTGAGACACCAAGGAGCACTGTCATATGCAAAGGACATTGCTACATCCAAAGAGATGACAGGCAACTATGGTGTGCATTGATTTCTAAGGTACAATTGGGGGACATTTTCGTTAATTCACTTTTTCTGCTAATTCACTGGCTCCTTAGAACCCCTCACCTCATCAGCTTATCTATAAAATGATCCCTTCAAATAAATAGCATAATTTAAAAAGTGAACACAGACGGAAATACATAAAACTCAAAGTAAAATTACACATTCACTAATGGGATGTCTGTAGCCAGACCCTTACTATACAGGATAAGTCCTTGACAGGCTTATTATTAGCACGGTTGCCTTTAGAATTTAATCAAGACACTAATTTCAAACTGAAACAAGTGGGGGGGAAAAGAGCACATCAACTACAGTAAATTGAATTCTAGAAGACTAAGCCTCTGGAGGCCTCAAAAGTGGGAAACAGGAAGCTCAGCCTCATGCAGTCAGCTGCTCACAGTATATTTGGTAAATGTCGTATTTCAGAAGATAGCTTGCAAGAGTCTGGGCTCACTGGCCAGGGATAAAGCATTTGGTTGCAACAAGTCTAACATATGCGTGATCATTTTTCATTTTAAGTGAAAAAACCAGACTGGCACAGAGCTTCGAATTTTCAAAACAATTTAGCACTCTGCACAGGGGAAAAAAAAAAGTAAAATAACTATTTTGCTGTTAAAAGGAGCATCTACTGTGCTTGCCAGAATCTGGCTCATATTACATGAATATGTCATCTCTCATACTTGTAATGCACCCGTTTTGGAAATATGATGCTTTTAAAGGAATTCTGGAAAGATAAATCTTATCAAGCAACCTACCCTTTCTTCATTTACTACTTTTTCCTGTTGATGTCAATGAAAAGATGTTTCCAGTGTTCTCAGTGGTGAGCTGCAGGCGAACTTTTAAGTTTCAACAATTTTCCTTGCTTGACGTCAGATCATATTTTCAATTATTAAATCTATACTCTTGAAGACAGCCTAATTTTTGTAGCTTACGTGTAAATTTGCAATTTCAATGACTTAGTTTATGCAGCGCATAAGTAATAAACCATCACAAATTAAAATTGGAAAGTACCAAAAGTGAGGAATAAGATTTACAATGTGCTACAAAAATGATATTCATTATTATCTTGCATTTTACAAATTCGTGGTAAAGTAGTGCAAACCCCTGTTTAATTTTAATTAATAAAATCAGGGAATTTTGGGGGGATGTATTTTATGTAAGAAATAATTCTCTACTAGCTAGTAAGTGCCTACTTTGTAGAAAGAACTCTCAGCATTTCCTGACTTGAACTAGCAAACCTGTTCATCCGTTTGAAAGACAATAAGGCATTGCTAAAAGCTTATCTACACACTGCTGATGGCCCTTTTCTGTTCTTGCCAATGTGCCCTGTCTTTAAAGCAAGGTCAGGGGGAGGGCCTTTAACCCAAGGGAGAGAGAATTTGAAGTATCCATGTTCCTTTCCTTTTCTTTTCTTAAATTGCCTTTGTAGAGCAAGACATATTAGTGAGCCTTGACAGATCCTTGAGACTTACAAAATCACCCGTGGAGGGATAATAGGCTAACTTTGGATCATGTTTGAACTTCTCAGCTGGTAGTCATGCAGCAATACCCTCCCCTGGAATCTGGACCCACCAGCCTGTCTACACTCCTGTCGACCTGCTCTATTTTATTAACAACTGTTTCTGGTTGATGCTTAGTTTAAAAACTGGGGTGTAGGAAGGCTATTGTTACATTCAAATTAGTGTACTTTTTTTAAGTTAACTCTATCCTTCATAGTAAGTATTTGACTTTAATTTGTTCTTTGAGCTCACTTCTCCCCTCTTGTTATCCACATTGATCTCTACACATATCAATAGCCATAGTATTTAACACTTTTTGTACTCGAATATCTCATATGCATGAGTATTATTCTCTAATTGTCTTACATAAAACATATAATTTAAAATTTGTAGCCTTTTGGCTTTTGTATAAGCATTTACACTGGAATATAAATATACAGTTATAAACATATACTGGAAGCCAAGTTAATAGAAACTAGATATTTTCTTACAGCCAGGCTATTATTAAACTGAATGATCTTGACATTGCTTTAGAATTTGGTGCATGGTAGAAGGTGCTTTCAAAAGAAACTTTCCATCTCAGTTCTTCATATCACATTATGCTTTTAATCTCAAATGACATATTTCAGCATGAATACTAACTAACTCCGGTTGACCAACTCAACTGCAGCTTTGTGTTCGCCATTACAAAATTTAAATTCAGCCTAGAGGAAACATTTCCTACAGTTGAATAGGATAAAGATGTGTTTCTGGTTTAAAAAACAATTTCTTAAGGGTTTTGGAAATATCTTCATCAGTGTAATAAATTTGTGGTTGTCTATGGGGGCTACTTTAAAGGGTATTTTTGACTATGCAGATGCATTTGTCTCTGTATGTGTTTCTGGGCCTTTTCTTTGGTTCTTTGTTGGGGGGGCATGTTGGCTGTTTTGGCTTATTCAGGTTTGTTTGTTCATTTTAGATGCCTATTTGGTTTCTGATTAGAGAGAGAGAGAGAGAGAGAGAGAGAGAGAGAGAGAGAGAGAGAGAGAGAGAGAGAGAGAACGAATGCAGATTTGGATGGCTAGAAGATGGGGAGAATCTACTGTTTCACTTAATTGAACCCACTATTATTATAGTAACAGGATGAATATGTTGAGCTGAATGTGCAAGTCTTACTGTTTCAACCAGAATGTAAACTCGTGCTTCAGTAAAGCATCTATGCACAGTACATAAATTACTTTTCAATGCTTTCTTTATGCTTCACTTTTCTCATAAATCAAATGATTATAATCTATCTCAAGGATGCTACGCAAACTAATTTATATATCTACATACATAGTAGCGAGTTTCCTTATGACATTTTCATACATGCTTAGCTTTCATTGATATGCACCCTGCATGATTGTTCTTACTGCTTTCTTTAGTTCCTTGGTGATATCTTTTTTTCAACTCTTATGCTGAATCTCTTGTTTTAGATCCCAGCCTTATAATTGAGTGACTACAGACACATTTTTACTAAATCAACTTTATCCATTTCTAAGTATAATTCTTATTTTATAATTTAATTTTATTTTTATTGAAAAGTTTTTTTCATGAGATGTATTCTGCTCATAGTGCTCATAGTTTTTTTTAATATCACAACTCCTCCCAGATTCTCCCAATCTCCTGACCATCCAAATCTTCATTCTCTCTCTCTCTCTCTCTCTCTCTCTCTCTCTCTCTCTCTCTCTCTCTCATCAGAAAACAAACAGGCATCTAAAATGAACAAACAAACCTGAATAAGCCAAAACAAGCAAACAACAACACCCAAAAAAAGGAGAACCAAATAAAAGGCAGAAGAAACACATACAGACAGAGACACATACAACTGCATACTCAGAAATTACCCTAAGAAACACAAAATCAAAAATAATAACATACAAGCAAAAGACCTGTAAGGTAAAAAAATAAAATCCAGACAAACCATCACTGAATTCATTTTGCACTGGCCATCCACCACTAGTAATAGGGCCTGCACTTAAGAGTGATTTGGATATCCAATGAGACTCCATTGGAGAAAACTAATTTTTTCCATCCAAGAAGATTTTCATGGGATATAGCTTCTGAGTTAGGGATGGGGTATTAAGTGATCCACTTTTCCTCTCAGTGCTGGGTCTCCATTTGGCTTAGACCAGTGTAGATCTTGTGCATGCTGCCACAGTCTCTGTGAGTGCATTAAAGCATCAGTCATGCTATATTTAGAAGGCCCTGTTTCCATTGTGTTCCCCATACTCTGGCTCTTTCTGACTCTTTCAGTCTCCTTTTGTGCAGGGTTCCCAAGCCCTTAGGGGAGGAATTTGACATAAACATCCCATTTAGAACTGTATATTTGAAGGATTCACTCTCTCTGTGCATATTGTCTGACTTTGGGTCTCTGTATCTGTCCTATCTGCTTCAGTAGGAAGCATCTCTGATGATGGCCAAGCAAGGCACTGATATATGAGAATAGCAGAATTATATTAGGAATCATTTGATTGCTACTTTAAAAAAGTAGATTAGTTTGGTTTTACCCTAGGTCTCTGACCTATCTAGTCTGTATTCCTGTTTACCTGGTGCTGGGTATCTGTGTTGAAAACGGGACAAGGCAACAATCAGATGTAAAGTAGAAAATTCCAGCCCCATAGGTTTTCTCCTGAGTCTTCCTTTGGTGGCCAGAGCCATTGCTTCACAGAAGCACAGAATATATCCAGGAATGAGAATCCTTGGCACTTGAGATAGACAGAATACTAAACATGTTCTTATCATTTGCTTGACCTAAATTAATGGCAACATTGATGAAGAACAACCCAGTAGGACTAAAGCACATTAAAATTAGAGTTTTGTTTCTCCAAAATAATGTTCTGCTTTGAGATTTTTTTCATTACACAAAAGTAATGAAACAAACAAAAAGTGAAGTACATCCATATTTGTTGATACCTGACATTTTATTATAACATGAGATTTAGGCAAAATCTTATTTAACCTGGGTTTCAATGTTCTGTGGTTTATCTTGTTACCATTGGGTTTCATCTCTGTAATTGAACATTGAATTGTCACAGCCTAAAATTAAAAGGCCGTCTTCCTTTAATTAAGTATGCTTACAGTTTTTGATCCTTTATTCAGCTCCTTCATTTTGTAGGGTTGAAATTAGAGGTTCCTGTGGGAGATCATAGACAAATGGCAGTCTCAATTGAAGTTGTGTTTTTGATGAGTTCCAGAACAGTTTCAATCGTCAAAGGCTTAAATTCCAACAGTTTTCTACCATTTAAGCCTTTTATAAACTATCCCAAATTTGCCTTATCATTTCATAAAATCCAGAGCACATTTTCTATATATGACACTGGCTTCATAAATCAGATCTATTCTTCTTTCTCATCAAACTTATTTCTTGTACTTTAGTCAAGCTCAACTCTCTACCTATTTTTTAAAACCTTCCTCAATTCTGGTGTAAGTTTGCCAATATTTACCTTGGCTAGATCATTTTTCATGATTAAAATGGACAAAAACTACATCTTATTATATATAGAAATACATCCTGCATGGTGCTCAGCATAGTGCTTTAAGTTTATAAAAAGAAGTTATTGATCTTTAATGAAAGGATCGTTTAACCTGCTCTAACTTTGATATTGTTTCCTCAGTGATAACTTATTGCCTATCTGAGTTAATATAGATGACATATTAATTTGAATTTCTATTAAAACTAGAATTATATTATTCTGAGAGGGAAAAATGTATGTGTTGGCTTATTTGCCTTTTAGCTGTACTAAAATCAGTAAATACCTTTGTGATTTGATATAAAATCAGTTTGTAAATGGTTGTTGAATTTCTAATCCTGAAATTCAGTAAATAAAATTGGACTTTCAACTCTAGTATCTATTTTGGGAGTGCTGTATTAGACACATGCTTTCCGATGATTTACTTGGAACCCAACAATGTCTGTGTGGTTGTTTCTAGCACACAACAACTTCAAGAAATAGTAGTTTTATGCCATGAGAATGTTCAGGGACTTAAGATTATTTTGACAAAAGCTAGGTCAGAAAGTTAATATGAAGGATTAAAGACTTTGAAAGATGCCAGCAACTATTTGATGATTATAGCACTTAGGGATTATAACTTGCATTTTCTAAATACTATTCACAATTCTCAGATTTCACCATTAAAATTCCACTTACTAGTTTAAAAGAAAAACCTCTAGAAGTAGCTCTTCCAGAAAAAGCATTCCATATTTCTTAGTATTACACTTAGCTTCTAAAGTATAAAAATGAACACATCTAATCTTAAGTTTATTCAAGGAAGGAAAAGGCCCTTTGTGGTTATTTCATTCATCAAAAATAAGTAACAATTTTGTCTGTAGATAAATATTTCTGATAGGTCTCTTGAAACATTAAGTATTTTTTTAAATGAAATCCTGAAATTCAACTCAGCAAACTAAAACGTTTTTTTTTTTCTAAAGGACTTTAAAAATGCCTGCAACAATATGATTTATTTTTTCTTTCATATTAATGTTCCAATATACTTCTTGAAATTGACATGCATACTACTGCGATGATGCCAACCCTTTATGTGTGGCTTCTTTAATGCATGTATTTATTGTCCTAATAGTGTAACTGGGGTACTGATGCATTCATACATTTTCTTTGATGAAAATGTCTTGTGCATATATAGCAACTGGCAGACGGAAGCAGGTTCATTTGTAAGTCCCAAACTGCTCTGAAACTGCTAAATGATCCAATCTTGTGCTGTTTGCCTAAATAGAAGCAGCATTGTGCCATGAAGAGTTCTGTACTAGGCTGAGGAAACATGAATGCTGGCTATGTGAGCCTCTGAAAATCGATCTATTCATTTATTAAATCATTATATTATGGCATATAGGTAAGGCATAGGACTGAGAATTGGAAGCAGTATAAAATCAAATGTATAGGTACCTGACCTAATGGAATGTACAGTCTTGTGACAAAGAGGGATGGATACATAATGACAGCATTGCACTGTGATGAGTATGAACAGGGAGAGATGCAGTGTTATATGTAAATATGTCATAGCAGAATTTATTCAATACTGAGAAGTCAGAATACATTTCTCCAAGAAGATGAGAATTTACTAGCTCTGTAGCCACAATTAAGAAAAGAGAGATCACAACATTCCAGAGATATGAAAAGCATATAGAATGCCTATGGTATTAAAAAACAAACAAACAAAAAAACATGCTAAACTTCTTAAAGACAAAACGCAGGTCAAAGTGGTAAAAAAAAAAAAAAAAAAAAAAAAGTGATGGATCAGGTAGTACTACTCTGTTTCCTGAGTGCTGCTGTGATATGAACATGTGTCTAAAGTATCTACCTCAGTAACTTCCCACTTTCAGATTATGACCCAAAATATACTGTGTTGTCCTTCATTTGTTTTGTTAGGTGTTTTTCACAGCAAAAAAGTAACTTACACAGTAATATATGATGTTTAGGTCATATTAGAGATATTTTTTATGGTGACCTTAAAATCTAATAGAATGCCTTTGAAATGATTTGGTCAGGGAGATAAAATTGTGAAAATTTGCATCCAAGAAAGATCCCTCTAACAACATTGTAAAGAGTCAATCAGAAAGTGCCTGGAGAAAAAAGGTAGGAATCAGAAGAAAAAGTGGGCCAGGAGGATGACAGTGTCAGAGAGGTATAAGTAGGTGGCAATAAAGAAATGGAAGATTCAAGAGGAAAGATGTAAATTGGAAGAGCTTAGATTAGATCTAGGGGTGGTAATGAAGGCTGGAACTATCAGTACTAACTCATATATTTAAGGCTTAAATAGGTGGATAATATGTCATTACTTGAAATATAGAAGACCAGAGGAAAACGATTATTTGTTTTGGTGGGCTCAGGAGGACAATTTAGATGTGATCATTTTGTTGTATTTGTTTGGTTGCTACTGTTATGAAATTTTTGACTCATTAGTTTCTAAAACTTTCAAATAAGGGTGAGTCATAAAAGTATCTTCTATTGGGAAATTGAGAACTTTATGTGGGAAAAAAAGCCACAGAGAATGTTACCTTTGGGGCATGTGGAATCTCAGTTGTAAATACTACCTTCAGACATTATAGCTGTATTAAACCGTTGAACCTCAGTTATCAAGTATGACAATCTTTAAACCATATCAATATAAACCTGCCAAATAATTTGGTCAATAACATGAAATGATCAGTTACATAAATAATTGAGTATATTATGAGTTATTAAATTAAACCACTAAGATTAACTGGCACAGTAGTCTAAAAATCTGTATGTGTATATAGATATAGATATAATTATATATAAATCTCCATATATAATATCAATGCTGAATGGCTGCAGAAGACACTTGCTCTCTGCATAGAAGTTCCTTTAGGGGAATTTTCTCTCCTGTTTCCACCATGGTTACTGCCACTCATGTTGTCTTGAGGTATCAATCATGAGTACTGAACATACAGAAACAAAATATATAATAAAATATAATACAGTCTACTCTGTTTATTCTAAGGTTTTAATTTTTGACCATATTTAGTCCCAACTTTGTAGGCTCACTATACTTCATTTGTATTTGTCTCTGGCCTCGCTAGCCAGTATTTCTCAAAAAGAGCTTTCTCTTGTCTTTAATTAGCACATATTTTGTCTACGTTCCCTTCTTAAATAAATGCATATGTGTAAGTAAGGTTTCAATCATTCCATAGTATACTCTCATAGCTAACCATTTTAGATTTTAAATAGCATGTTGTTTTGAATAAAATGATTTTCAGGATTTCAATATTAAGACGGATGATAAAGGGTTAGTAGAATCTGAACATTACTTATGTAAGAAGCATGAAAAATGAGCCTTCTCAGTCCATGGACTATGGCAACTGAGTGAATTATTGACAACCTTAAGGAAAAAAAGGTAAAAATTTCAACCAAATCATACCCATAATTAATCTTAATGAAATACTAGTTCATTCTTTTTCTTTACAGCTTGTTATGCATGAATATATAAAAGCAAGGCCTAAAGCCAAATATATTTTTCATGAAATTCTTTCAAATTGAGGTAGATGAATTGGCATTTCCATGATTTATGTAATAAGAGATTCTTTCCTGTGAAATATGATTATTATTGGGTATTAAACATTACAGCATATTTGGGCATAAACCTAAGATTAGTCAAATATTGTTTGTTCTATTAAAGAGAAAAACTTTTATTTGTATCACTGGGCCAAACTTCCTAGCCCTACACAATATGACTAGAACATAGCTAGAAGAAAAGTCTATGTTAGTCACCTTCCCATTACTTTGACAAAATCTCCAAGAAAGTCATTTGGTTAAGAGGGAAGACTTATTTTGATTCATACTTTCAGTATTACTCTGGCTCCATTGCTTGCTGACAAGGCAGAAACAGAATGTAAAAGCCATGTGACATGAAACAAAACAGAACAAAACAAAATGAAACAAAACGAAACAAAACAAAACAAAACAAAACAAAAGTCAACCTAGCCAGAAACCATAGAGACTGGGTACAAAATAAACCTTTCAAAATTATTCTTCCTTGGTGGTGACCTTCCATTAATTAAGCGATAAACCTTTTGACTATTAATTCTTTAGTAAATGAGGTTAACCTCTCAATAGATCTACTAGCTGGGGATAACGTTTTGATATAGTATGAGAAACATTTTATATCCAAACCATGTCTAAGCTCACAGTAGAAGTGGCCAAAATTTAGAAGCCATGAAAATGGAAGGTCTTGGCAGAACAAAATAAAGGATAAAATTCTTCTTAGGGAAGTAAACAGTAAGCTAAAATCCTAATATCCAGGTTAAACATGAATAAAACAAAGACAGAAGCAGTATTTATTCTGGGATTCAATATCAAACCTAGCTCTATAATAAATTTTGTTATAAAGCAATGTATGACACTTTACATGCATGTTTATGTTTAATGTTTATGAATTCCATGAAGAAGGTATACTCATATTTTTTTTTCAATTTTATAGCTAGGAAATATGAGTTATGTGATTCTGAGCTCTCTCTGTCTCTGTCTCTCTGTCTTTGTCTCTCTGTCTTTATCTCTCTCTCTCTCTCTTTCTCTGTGTGTGTGTGTGTGTGTGTGTGTGTGTGTGTGGGCATTATCTAAATTTCTCTATGTCTATAACAAAAGTTAAAACTTCATTTGTTTCTCTTAACTTTTCATGACTAACATAGTGCTTGCCCTATAAAAGACACTCAGATAGATCCTCAGGAAGGTTGCTGCTGGATGAAGGAGTAAATGCTGTGTAAGCCCCCAGTCACAGTGTGTCATCTAGTCATGGATGTGTGAGTTCATCCCTAGCCACTGCCATCATAAATTGTATTTTGCTATATTAGACACCCTGCAGGCCTTATTTCTACTGGACAATTGATAAATGAATCCTGATATAGGATGATAGCAGTAAATAATTACTGTATGTTAATGTGTCATCACACCTACATAACTTATTTGCATTTTAATGGAGCAATTGTAGATGTAATTCCTTCAGGCAAAAGAAAATGAATCTTGAGGGTAGGAAAGTGCTAATCTAGGATGTGGTATGGAGAAAGGTGCTAATATGGAAATCCCAGGAGACTCCCTGTATGTGTTATATCAGTTGTGATCTTTCCTTAGCTTTGTATTAGATTTGTTGATTCTTTGGAGCAAAACTTCAAGCCCTCTTGGGCAAAGGCAAATGGTTAAACCTAATAAGATGCATGCTACTGTGAAATTAGATTAATTAGCTAGGATTTGAATTAGCGTTGTTTTGCAGATAAAATGTATCCAAAAATCTACGTATATAAAATTTTATTTGATATGCCTACAATGTACTACATTAAATATAATTTTTCTCTTGTGGCTCACAAATGGAGAAAAAAATGAGGCATCTCATGAAATGATTGGAAATATTTCATTTTATACCTGTGTATCATTCAGAACTAAATTTAGCTTACCACAGTGAAATCCATTTTTGGTCAATTCTTTCTTTAGACAGCTACAATAAATATATTATTGCATTTTGTAAATGTTTCAGTAAGTTCGCCTTTTTGAGACATGTTCACAGGTTACATAAATGATATACTTTTTAGGTCAATGAAACAATTTGAAGTTATTACAAGATGTGATTTGTCACAAAATGTAGAGAGAGCTGACAAATGATTGACGGACATAGTGGGAATACTTAAGATGGTCATTTATTCAGCGAGTATTTGGTGAGCAAAGTCTATGCATCAGAAGCTGTGAAAGGAAGCTTAGGAACAGGAAACATTATCACATAAATGTTTCATGTATCGTCAAGTTAGTTTGTGGAGCTTACACATTTTTCTTGTGAAAGATCTTAGAAACTGTTTCAATTTGAATTAAGAAACTTATTGATTATCACATTAATTTCATATTTCTTCAACTGCTATCATCTTGTAATAAGTTTCAAAATCAGTATTATTGCTTTAGCATTGCTTCTTTTAAATATTGTTTGGCTGATCTGGATATTTTGGTTTCCTTTAAAAAACATTAGATCAGGATAAAATTGAAGAGAGATTTGACATTACTTGAGAATTTAAAACATAAGTACTATATTTACATCCGTTCCCCCTCCCTCTCCTTCCTTCAACTCCTCCTGAGACCATGTACCCACATGTTCTTAAATTCATAGCCTCTTTAATTACCATTGGTGTGTGTGTGTGTGCACATTTATAAATAATAACCTGATGAGCTCATGTAGCGTTGCTCATATGTGTTTGAATTTAGAACTGACCACATGTATTGGATCACCTAACATTCCTGGAGTAGACTGATTATCCCTCTCAGAAGATGGTAATTGTGTGTAGCACTTCTTTTATGGGTGGTACCTTATGCTGTTTACCTCATCTATACTGGCATGTGAACTGCTGTTGTCCTTGTCTGAGCCTCTTTAGGCAACCATGTTGAGATTTCATGAGTATATCTTCTTGTTCCTTTATAAAAAAACAGAATCTTGCAGTAGACATCTTTGTCTTCTGGCTCTTATAATCTTTCTGACCCCTCTTCAGTGGTGTTCTTTGAGTCTTAGATTTATAGTTGTGTTGTAGATCTCCAACTTATTTTTATCTTTGTTGACAGCCAACAAAATTCTTTATCCTGTGCTGGTTCCACTCCCTATTAGCAGCTTTCCTCAGCAGATAGCCCAGGGCTCTATCATCTCAAATATCTTGGAGTCTCCAAAGCAACTTCGACACTACAGCTTCTTGTTCAGGTTGATCCACTCCACTGACACTGCTGTTCTTGCTGATTATCCCATGGTACTAGTGTCTTCAATACACTGGGGTCTTCCACTTCAACTATGCCTCACCAATAGCCTCTCATAGGCTTTCATCATAGTGCCCAGCCTCAAATCCTTTGCATGACCTCTTGTGCCATCAAATGCAACTGAGGCTGCACCTTCACCAATGGCCTTCCATAGCATCTCAGTGACAAGCCTCAGCTGATCTCCATGACCCCTTCATGCCTTCAAAACCAGTACCAATGTATCTATTTCTTCTATTTTGTCTTTACTGCCTGATAGTCTCTCTTGTATTTCTTTGGTCAATCTTGCATCTGATATTCTTGACAAATTTCTAAGTTCTTAATTTCCAGTCTTCCCTCAGTTTTGTCTTTATTCATTCTATTTACATTTTCCTGTCTTTATCAGTTTTATTTATTCCACTGTTTTTGCTGTTGTTATTGTTTTCACATATTTCATTGATAGAATTTTTCAAATGCTCCTTAAGATCCTTGAGTATATTCATAATAGCTATTTGGAATTCTTGCCTTATGCTTCAGCTATATTGCATTTTTTCAGGGCAGTTTTACTCATTTTCATTTTTGCAGGGTTGCTAGACTCTAGTGGAGCCAGAGTTTCCTGGTTGTCATTAATCGTGATTTTATATTGTCATCTAGGCTTCTGCGTTGGATATAATTTGTCATTCTAGGTACTGTTATCTGGTCTTGTCTTTGTTGGGTGGATTTTCTGGTCCTTGGTTTCTGTAACCCTCTCTGGATTTTAGGAGCATTTGTTGAGTGTGGGTTGCTTGCAAGGAGTAGTACATCTGAGTCCCTGCCAACTGTGGTCACTGAGGTTTCCTTGTAGAATTTGGTTTAAGGTATTGGAAGCTGACAATGGAGATGAGCTAGGACAAGGTATTAAGAGGTTACACAGGAAGGAAGAAAGGTTGTCTGTTAAGAGGAAGGAAGAAAGGTTGTCTGTTAAGATGTGTCTATAGGGAAAGGAGGAAGAAAGGGAAGACAGATCTGTGAAAGTCATCTCCTACTGGCCTTGGGCTAGGGATGAGACTGAAGAATTGCAATCTGAGATTGTGAAGGGAGGTGAATGTATCATCACAAATGAATGATAATGTCAGATAATGTCTATGACAGACATAATCAAATAAGCTCTCAGCCTAGATTTAAAGCACATTAGGAAATTCCGGGCTAGGTGTCCTTTATCTTACTCCATTTCTAAGGACATTGCATTACCTGGAAATGGGGAATGAAATCTGTTACCAGTGGTGATGTCTGGAAATTGCTGACCCATTGTCCTTGCTTCAAGTTAGGTGACTGGGCACTTTCTAGTTTCTGACTATATGCCTGAAGCCTGGGATTTTATAACAGACTACCTGGACTTCCCAAGTTCTTAGGCCTAGTCTCATAGACTGCCAATTTGAAACCAGTCAGCGAGTCTTCCTGTCTCAATGCGATTTTCTTTGTCCCTAATTTATGTCATAGCTTGATATTTAATTAAGTGGCATCAATAACCTTGAACTATTACTTTATTTTGACCCAATGTATTTTTTCTATTTTTCAATTCTTTCAATGATGAGATGAGAATTTTAATAAATTTAGTCTTTCTCCTTATTTCATATTACTTAATTAAAATTAATTAATAAAAAATGTAATTATAATCTATCATTGAAGTGGAAAGCCACATGATTTATTTTTAATTTGATTAACCTAAGAGATTTTGTCATCTGCAAACAGTACCAGAATTCTTCAAGCTGATTATTAGTAGTTTTCTTATAGGATTATTAAGTTTTGCATACTGAAAAAGTTCTATGCTAAAGGTGAAGCAAATTGTAACAGAAATGAAAAAAATGTTAAGCCTCTAAAAACCCTGATGTTTTCTAAGGAATCTAGAGCTAGCAAAAGGATTCACTGAAAGAGTGTTAGAGCAGTGTTGTGTACTAAGCCCACACCAGGCCATATGCTGTGACAAGTAACTTGTACAAAATGAAAAGCAGTAATACCAGGTCAAGAATTTCTAATTTTGTTATATTGGATACACAACCAATAAAGGCCTATGTGAATGCTCTAGTTAAAAAAAAAAAAAAAAAAAAAAAAACAAGTAACAAACAAACAAAAAACCCACTACACTAAACCATCAAAGCTGAAAATAATTTTTCTAAGGTTGTTGAGCACCTTGTTTTCTTATTATAATCATAGGAAGTTGCCCCCTATAACTATAATAAGAGAGTTTAGTATGACCAGGTAAGTCATTTCAATTTTTTAACATAAATTTTAGGTGTTATATGTGAGTAACAATTCCATTTTACTTGTTTACTAAGAGGAGAAATATCACCCTGATCATAATTCTCAGAAAGATTTATGTGAACAGTTCAGATATATTCACCATGATACCATTGTGTCAGGCCTGACCAAAGCAGTTGCATACCTTAACATTTCATTTTCACATACTGAATGGTCATGGGTAAAAGAAATTCAAGAGAAAGGAAACCAAATACTTTATTTTTAAGGGTATATCTTATTTTGAGTAGAGCTATTGTTATTATTATCATTCCAAAAAAAATCACAGTGAATATTTTTCCTTATGTTCCCTCATATTTTAGCTTCTACACCATTTTTTGCAACTTATGTTCGAGCTATCAGTTACTTATTACAATTTTTAGCAATCAGATTCTCTCTTACTCTTCTTTCCACACACACACACACACACCCCATACAACTGATACCACATCATGATATAATTGACATATCACATTTAATTTTTATTTTGTTTTAAAATAATATGAAAGTGGTAATTTTGAATAGCCATGTCAATGCTATTGACTTGTCAACCTCGTTATTCTTTGCTTCAGTGATTTCTTTCCAGATATTGATTACTTTGTAAGGAGATCATGTCTGATGTCTTTAGGATTTTCCCTTTAATTCTGACCTTTATATTGCTTCAAATATCAAATACACCTAATTAGTGTTTGTATTATTCATTGTTCAGTGCCCTAGCTACATATTATACAAAATACTGAAAATGTTGTTAAAATTTATTCCATACACACTTCATTCCCGTGATAAGTAGTTTGTGAATTATTATATGTTATACTACATTTGTCACTATATAGATAGACAGGTATAGATATAGTTATAGATATAGATATAGATAGATATTCTGATGTTAAAATGCCTCAGACAGAGGGCTTTGCCTCAGCATCAGCGGGAGCCATCTTGGATCTGGGAATCCACTGAAATTAGTCTGCACAGGTGAGAGTGTGCACTACAGAAGCTAACAGTTTCTGGGACAGGCTGGAGCCACAGAGCTTCTGAGGCAGCCCACTTTTCGGGCTCCAGACATCTGGTCACCTTCGCGGCTAGAGGATAGGTGTCTGCCCAGCCTGGGAGGGCTTTGCCTCAGCATTGGCTGGATATATCTTGGTTCTGAGACTCTGCTGAAAGTAGTCTGCACAGGTGAGAGTGTGGACTACAGAAACTAACAGCTTCTGTGACAGGCCAAAGCAACACAGCTTCTGGGACAGGTCCGGTTTTGGGCCTTCATCTTCGGCCAGGAGGGAGGTGCAACCCCAGATATCTGTGCACCTTCCCTGTAAGAGGAGAGCTTGCCTGCAGAGAGTGCTCTGACCACTGAAATTCAGAGGAGAGGTCTAGTCTCTCAGGTCTGCTGATAGAGGCTAACAGATTCACGAGAGGAACAATCCCTAGCCAGAGACAACTATAACAACTAACTCCAGAGATTACCAGATGGCGAAATGTAAACGTAAGAATCTTACAAACAGATACCAAGACCACTTACCATCATCAGAACCCAGCACTCCCATTTTGCCTAGTCCAGGGCACCCCAACACACCGGAAAAGCTAGACCCGGATTTAAAAGCATATCTCATAATGATGGTAGAGGGCATCAAGAAGGACTTTAATAACTCACTTAAAGAAATACAAAAGAACACTGCCAAACATGTAGAAGTCCTTAAAGAGGAAGCACAAAAATCCCTTACAGAATTGCAGGAAAACATGACCAAACAGATAATGGAATTGAATAAAACCATCCAAGACCTAAAAAGGGAAGTAGACACAATAAAGAAAACCCAAAGACAGGCAACGCTGGAGATAGAAACACTAGGATAGAAATCTGGAAACATAGATAGGAGCATCAGCAACAGAATACAAGAGATGGAACAGAGAATCTCGGGTGCAGAAGATTCCATAGAGAACATTGGCACAATAATCAAAGAAAATTGAAAATGCAAAAAGATCCTAACTCAAAACATCCAGGAAATCCAGGACACAATGGGAAGACCAAACCTACAGATAATAGGAGTAGATGAGAATGAAGATTTTCAACTCAAAGGACCAGCAAATATCTTCAACAAAATTATAGAAAAAAACTTCCCAAACCTAAAGAAAGAGATGCCCATGAACATACAAGAAGCCTACAGAACTCCAAATAGACTGGACCAGAAAAGGAATTCCTCTTGACACATAATAATCAGAAAAACGAATGCACTAAATAAAGATAGAATATTAAAAGCAGTAAGGGGAAAAGGTCAAGTAACATATAACAACAAGCCTATCAGAATTACACCAGATTTTTCACAAGAGACTATGAAAGCCAGAAGAGCCTGGACAGATGTTATACAGACACAAAGAGAACACAAATGTCAGCCGAGACTACTATACCCAGCCAAAGTTTCTTTTTCTTTTTATTTTATTGCGTATTTTCCTCAATTACATTTCCAATGCTATCCCAAAAGTCCCCCATACCCTTCCCCCCACTCCCCTGCCCACCAATTCCCACTTTTTGGCCCTGGCGTTCCCCTGTACTGGGGCATATAAAGTTTGCGTGTCAAATGAGCCTCTCTTTCCAGTGATGGTCGACTAGGACATCTTTTGATATATATGCAGCTAGAGTCAAGAGCTCCAGGGTACTGGTCAGTTCATAATGTTGTTGCACCTACAGGGTTGCAGATCTCTTTAGCTCCTCGGTTGCTTTCTCTAGCTCCTCCATTAGGGGCCCTGTGATCCATCCAATAGCTGACTGTGAGCATCCACTTATGTGTTTGCTAGGCCCCGGCCTAGTCTCACAAGAGACAGCTATATCAGGGTCCTTTCAGCAAACGCTTGCTAGTGTATGCAATCCAGCCAAACTTTCAATTACCTTAGAGGGAGTAACGAAAGAATTCCATGACAGAACCAAGTTCACACTTTATCTTTCCAGGAATCCTGCCCTTCAAAGGATAATAACAGAAAAAAAAAAAAATACAAGGACTGAAACAATGTCCTAGAAAAAGCAAGAAGGTAATCCCTCAGCAACCCTAAAAGAAGACAGCCACAAGAACAGAATGCCAACTCTAACAACAAAAATAATAGGAAGTAACAAATACTTTTCCTTAATATCTTATAAAATCAATGGACTCAACTCCCAAATAAAAAGACATAGACTAACAGACTGGCTACACAAACAGGACCCAAAATTTTGCTGCTTGCAGTAAACTCATCTCAAGGAAAAAGATAGACACTACCTAAGAATGAAAGGCTGGAAAACAATTTTCCAAGCAAATGGTATGAAGAAACAAGCTGGAGTAGCCATTCTAATATCTAATAATATCGACTTCCAACCCAAAGTCATCAGAAAAGACAAGGAGGGGCACTTCATACACATCAAAGCTAAAATCTTCCAAGAGGAACTCTCAATTCTGAATATCTATGCTCCAAATACAAGCACCGCCACATTCAATAAAGAAACTTTAGTAAAGCTCAAAGCATATATTGCACCTCACACAATAATAGCGGGAGACTTCAACACAACACTTTCATCAATGGACAGATCATGGAAACACAAACTAAACAGGGACACAGTGAAACTAACAGAAGTTATGAAACAAATGGACTTAACAGATAGCTACAGAACATTTTATCCTAAAACAAAAGGATATACCTTCTTCTCAGCACCTCACGGGACCTTCTCCAAAATTGACCATATAATTGGTCAAAAAACAGGCCTCAACAGATACAAAAATATTGAAATTGTCCCATGCATCCTATCAGACCACCATGGACTAAGGCTGATCTTCAATAACGACATAAATAATGGAAAGCCAACATTCACATGGAAACTGAACAACACTCTTCCTAATGATACCTTGGTCAAGGAAGGAATAAAGAAAGAAATTAAGGACTTTTTGGAGTTTAATAAAAATGAAGCCACAACATACCCAAATTTATGGGACACAATGAAAACATTTCTAAGAGGAAAACTCATAGCTCTGAGTGCCTCCAAAAAAGAAACTAGAGAGAGCACACATTAGTACCTTGACACCACACATAAAATCTCTAGAATAAAAGGAAGCAAATTCACCCAAGAGGAGCAGACTGCAGGAAATAATCAAACTCAGGGGCAAAATCAACTAAGTGGAAACAAGAAGAACTATTCAAAGAATCAAACAAACAAGGAGCTGGTTCTTTGAGAAAATCAACAGGATAGATAAACCCATAGCCAGACTCACTAGAGGGCACAGGGAGAGCATCCTAATTAACAAAATCAGAAACGAAAAGGGAGACATAACAACAGATCTCGAAGAAATCCAAAACACCATCAGATCCTTCTACAAAAGGCTATACTCAACAAAACTGGAGAGCCTGGATGAAATGGACAAGTTTTTAGACAGATACCAGGTACCAAAGTTAAATGAACATCAGGTTAATGATCTAAACAGTCCTATATCCCCTAAAGAAATAGAAGCAGTCATTAATAGTCTCCCAGCCAAAAAAAACCCCAGGACCAGTTGGATTTAGTGCAGAATTCTATCAGACCTTCAAAGAAGATCTAATCCCAGTTCTTCACAAATTATTCCACAAAATAGAAACAGAAGGTACTCTACCCAACTCATTCTATGAAGCCACAATTACTCTGATACCTAAACCACAAAAAGACCCAACAAAGATAGAGAACTTCAGCCCAATTTCCCTTATGAATATTGATGGAAAAATCCTCAATAAAGTTCTCCTTAACCGAATCCAAGAACACATCAAAACAATCATCCATCCTGACCAAGTAGATTTCATTCCAGGGATGGTTTAATATACAGAAATCCATCAACGTAATCCAGTATATAAATAAATTCAAAGACAAAAATCACATGATCATCTCCTTAGATACTGAGAAAGCATTTGACAAAATCCAACACCCATTCATGTTAAAAGTCTTGGAAAGATCAGGAATTCAAGGTCCATACCTAAACATGATAAAAGCAATCTACAGCAAACCAGTAGCCAACATCAAAGTAAATGGTGAGAAGCTTGAAGCAATCCCACTAATATCAGGGACTAGACAAGGCTGCCCACATTCTCCCTACCTATTCAACATCGTACTTGAAGTTCTAGCCAGAGCAATTCCACAACAAAAGGAGATCAAGGGGATACAAATTGGAAAGGAAGAAGACAAAATATCACTTTTTGCAGATGAAATGATAGTATATATAAGTGACCCTAAAAATTCCACCAGAGAACTCCTAAGCCTGATAAACAGCTTCAGTGAAGTAGCTGGATATAAAATTAACTCAAACAATTCAATGGGATTTCTGTACAAAAATAATAAACAGGCTAAGAAAGAAATTAGGGAAACAACACCCTTCTCAATAGTCACAAATAATATAAAATACCTTGGCCTTACTCTAACTAAGGAAGTGAAAGATCTGTATGATAAGAACTTCAAGTCTCTGAAGAAAGAAATTAAAGAAGATCTCAGAATATGGAAAGATCTCCCATGCTCATGGATTGGCAGGAACAACATTGTAAAAATGGCTATCTTGCCAAAAGCAATCTAGAGATTCAATGCAATCCGCATCAAAATTCCAACTCAATTATTCAACAAATTAGAAAGGGCAATTGGCAGATTCATGCAGAATAACAACAACAACAAAAAAATCTAGGATAGCAAAAACTCTTCTCAAGGATAAAAGAACCTCTGGTGGAATGACCATGCCTGACCTAAAGCTGTACTACAGAGCAATTGTGATAAAAACTGCATGGTACTGGTATAGTGATAGGCAAGTAGACCAATGGAATAGAATTGAAGACCCAGAGATGAACCCACACACCTATGATCACTTGATCTTTGACAAGGGAGCTAAAACCATCCAGTGAAAGAAAGACAGCATTTTCAACAAATGGTGCTGGCACAACTGTCAGTTATCATGTAGAAGAGTGTGAATTGATCCATTCCTGTCTCCTTGTACTAAAGTCAAATCTAAGTGGATTAAGGAACTCTACATAAAACCAGAGACACTGAATCTTACAGAGGAGAAAGTAGGGAAAAGCCTCAAAGATATGGGTACAGGGGAAAAATTCCTGAATAGAACAGCAATAGCTTGTGCTGTAAGATCGAGAATGGACACATGGGACCTCATAAAGTTGCAAGGTTTCTGCAAGGCAAAAGACACCGTCAATGAGACAAAAAGACCACCAACAGATTGGGAAAGGATCTTTACCTATCCTAAATCAGATAGGGGACTAATATCCAATATATATAAAGAACTCAAGAAGTTGGACTCCAGGAAATCAAATAACCCCATTAAAAAATGGGGCTCAGAGCTGAACAAAGATTCTCACCTGAGGAATAACGAATGTCAGAGAAGAGCCTGAAAAAATAAATGTTCAACATCCTTAATCATCAGGGAAATGCAAATCAAACAACCCTGAGATTCCATCTCACACCAATCAGAATGGCTAAGATCAAAAATTCAGGTGACAGCAGATGCTGGCAAGGATGTGGAGAAGGAGGAACTCTCCTCCATTGTTGGTGGGATTGCAAACTTGTACAACCACTCTGGAAATCAGTCTGGCGGTTCCTCAGAAAATTGGACATAATACTACCAGAGGATCCCCCAATACCTCTCCTGGGCATATATCCAGAAGATGTTCCAACCGGTAAGAAGGACACATGCTCCACTATGTTCATAGCAGCCTTATTTATAATAACCAGAAGGTGGAAAGAACCCAGACGTCCCTCAGCAGAGGAATGGATACAGAAAATGTGGTACATTTACACAATGGAGTACTACTCAGCTATTAAAAAGAATGAATTTATGAAATTCCTAGGCAAATGGATAGACCTGGAGGGCATCATCTTGAGTGAGGTAACCCAATCACAAAGGAACTCACACAATACATACTCACTGATAAGTGAATATTTGCCCAGAAACTTAGGATACCCAAGATATAAGATTCAATTTGCTAAACACATGAAACTCACGAAGAATGAAGACCAAAGTGTGGACACTTTGCCCCTTCTTAGAATTGGGAACAAAACACCCATGGAAGGAGTTACAAAGTTTGGAGTTGTGACGAAATGTGGACCATCTAGAGACTGCCATATCCGGGGATCCATCCCATAATCAGCTTCCAAACGCTGACACCATTGGATACACTAGCAAGATTTTGCTGAAAGGACCCAGATATAGCTGTCTCTTTTGAGACTATTTCGGGGCCTAGCAAACACAGAAGTGGATGTTCACCGTCAGCTATTGGATGGATCACAGGGCTCCCAATGGAGGTGCCAGAGAAAATATCCAAGGAGCTAAAAGGATCTGCAGTCCTATAGGTGGAACAGCAATATGAACTAACCATATCCCCCTGGAGCTCGTGTCTCTAGCTGCATATGAATCAGAAGATGGCCTAGTAGGCCATCAATAGAATGAGAGGCCCACTGGTCCTGCAAAATTTATATGCCTCAGTACAGGGGAACGACAGGGCCAGGAAATGGGAGTGGGTGGATGGGGGAGTGGGTGGGGGAGCGTGTAGGGGACTTTTGGGATAGCATTGGAGATGTAAATGAAATAAATACCCATTAAAAAATGCCTCAGACATATAAATGACTACCTAGCGCTAAAGACAGTAAATGTTACCCATGTGTTAGTAAGACTGTTACATGAGTAACTTCCTTGAAATAACAGTGCCTCAAAGGAAGTTAAAGCGGCCTTAGTGGGTGATTTGAAGCTGTAGGTCTTGATGGTGGTAGCTTATTAATAATTAAGTGTAGTATTATTTATAGTTGTATTCCTTACTTAACTGAATAGCACCCTTTGTACCAGTTCTAGAGAATGAAAATTAAATAAGTCATGTTTACATTAATTACATGTCTGCAATGACTCAATGTGTCCTTTCTTGAAACATTACAAGTTATATCTAGTTTATGCTGTGTTTTGGGATCATCATTACAAGTATCTCATATGAACAAAAAGAAATGAAAGAAAAATCTATTATGATAATGACTTAATTGCAAACAATACAAATTCCCTGAAGAGAGAACACCATAGCATGGAATGTCATCTGTTTTTATATGTTTTATCAAGGAAGAATGAATAAGAGCCAGTTACTTTAGGAAACTTTACCTTTGTATTTGAAAAAAAAAAAAAAAACACCAAATATGACTTTGAGAAAATGAAAATCTCAGAAATACCAATTCCCTTTCAGCAATGTGAAGCCTGAAGCTTTTCTGGGACTTCTAAGGACATGTAGAAGCATAAAGAGCCTTAGACTTGTATCACTGAATCACATGAGAAGAATTTTATTTGAAGATATTAACAATCATCTTCATAGAAGTGTCTAAATTCTTTAACTGTGTGGCAAAATACAAATTATGTCACACTTATTCTTTCTAAGGCTGTGGAAGAAAGAAAAGTATCATTGTTAGCTTCCAAATGGGAGGAGAGCCCTTGGTCTGGAGAAGATCATATGCCTCAGTACAAGGGAATGCCAGGGCCAGGAAGCAGGAGTGAGTGGGTTGGGAAGCAGGGTGAGGGAGGGTATAGGGGGCTTTGGGGATAGCATTTGAAATGTAAATGAAGAAAATATCTAATAAAAAAAGACAAATCGAGTCAGAAAAATTGAATGGAGTTGTGTCACAGTAGGGGATGGGAATTGGGTGTAGCCCAAGATTGACCAAGAAAGCAAGAGGCTCACAGGACCCAACAGGGATGACATTAGTAAAAATACCCAAGGTAGGGGAGAGAGAACCTGTAGAGACCATATCCAATGGATAAATATGGTCCCTGGTTGAGGGATGGGGCCACCCACTGATCTCAAAAATATCAACACAGAATTGTTCCTGTCTAAAGGAAATGCAGGAAAAAAGAGTTGAACAGAGACTGAAGGAAAGGCCATCCAAAGACTGCCCCACCTAGGGATGCATCCCATCTGCTGACACCAAACCCAGACACTATTGCTGATGCCAAGAAGTGCTTGCTGACAGGAACCTCTTATGGCTGTCCCCTGAGAGGCCTGCCAGAACCTTACCAATACAGTTACAGATGCATGCAACCAACCATCAGACTGAACACTAAGACCCAAGAGGAGTTAGAGGAAAGACTGAAGTAGGGGTTTACAACCCTGTAGGAAGAACAATAATATCAACCAACCAGACCCCGCAGAGCTCCCAGGCACTAAACCACCAACCAAAGAGTATACATGGTGTTTCCATGGCTCCAGATACATATGTAGCAGAGAACTGCTTTATCTGGCATCAATGGGAGTGGAGGCCCTTGGACCTGTGAAGGCTCGATGACCTGGTGTAGGGGAATGCCAAGGCCAGGAAGGAGGATAAGGTGGCTGGATGGAAGAACACCCTCATAGAAGCAGGGGGAGGGGGAATAGGAAAGGGAGTTTGCAGAGGGGAAACCGGGAAGGGGGATAATGTTTGACATGTAAATAAATTAAATAACTAATAAAAAAACCAATCTACCCCCAAAGACAAGTTGCTGTCCTCACTGAATATTAAACCCACAAATGATGGTCTATATTTTCTTGGATTATTTTTAATTCAGGAACTAAAAGCAATCTCCAGTCACAAGATATCTACCTTAAATAGTCAAATATGGGGTCTACAATTTCAAGCCAATGACAGTATCTTTAGTCAACTACTGAATTTCCAGATTACTTCTACAGCAATTTCGTTCTTATCAGAGAGGTAACACATTTAATACCAAATAGTTGTTAATCACTTCGTGTAAGTTGTTGAGAGGCATCTGGGAATCCTGAGAAAAAGGAACAAATATAGGCAAATCAAGTAACCTGTGAAGAGAGAGAGATGAATATGGAAGAAGGTAGAAGGCAATGTACTAGAATCTTCGGAAGCTGTTACAGTAGAATCTTACACTGTTGCTTGGCATCCGTAGGAAACCACTAGGATTCTGAAGAATTTAAAACAATGAGTATGTCTGTGTGCATAAACAAACACAAAAGCATGTATGTGCATGTTTGTGAAAACGTAGTTCAATGAAAGAAAAACAAATAAAAAAGAAAGAAAATATGTGCCTGGGTATGTGTGGTGGAGGAGAAAGTTTTCTTGTAGGAAAACTGGAGAGCATAGACAGAGGCAGAGAGAGGGGGAAGGAAGAGGAGAGAGGTGAGACAAGGGAGCCAGCTGCTGCAGTCCTGAGGCCTAGGGTACAAAGGTAATCAAAACAGCTGGGTTAGATAAGGAAGAGCCTCTGGGGGAATGGCAGCCCAGTCCCAGGCCTAGAGACTTAAGGGTAGGAGGCTGGGTTTGAGAGCCACACCTTGTAAGAGGAAGTGACTGAGGGATACTGGGAGAAGATGGCAGCCAGGCCCACTTTGATATGTTAAATAGGTTCATCTGCAGTTGTGCCTGGTTTGCAGTTTAGCAATAGTGAGTTCTAAAAGCTTGCCACACACAGTGTCATGGTATTATGACAAATTTCCAATTTTTTTTTTTTGAGGTTGTTATCTAACTCTTTAAAACTACTCATTTTCTTCTTTTGAGATTATAATAAAATTTCTTGATTCCAGTACTTCTCTCCAAAACCTCCAAACCTTCCTTCTTGGCTGCTTTCATATCAATGGCCTTAAGTTTTATTACTGAATATTTCTTTTCTTGATATGATTATATGTATCTCCTTCAAATATGTGCCTATCACTTCTTGAGTTCATTTGGTTTTGGTCAAAGAGGTTTTTTGTTTGTTTCTATTGATAACAGACCTATGTATGTGTTGATCAGGTTTGGCTTATTTACTTGATCAAATAAATCATTTTGCTCTTCATTCATGAACGTTATCTTCATGTTGGTATTAATGACAACCAAAGAATCCTACAATGAGTCAGTGAGTAATTATTCGATAAATCACATTAGTCTAGGAGCTTTGTATAAATTGTTTTATATACTATGCATTATATATTTTTCATTATACTCTTTAAGTTTTCATTCTTAAAAATACAATAAGAAAAATTAGCAAAATTTCATTAGTACTGTAACTTATTATTCCACTTAATCTTCCATCTATCCATTGTTAACACCTTTATGGTATACATATTTTCTGTTAGAAATAAAATATGAATGAATTATGTTTTAGTCACATCAACACTGTGATTAAGCTCCTGTTTTAATTTTATAAATATGGAAACAGTAACTGGGGAAATAGCTCAGTGGGTAAGTTATACAAGCATGCTAACCTGAGTTCATATTCCCAGAACCCATGTCTTACAGAAGCATGACTATGTGACCCCACTGTTTCTATACCAAGATTAGAGGGAGAGAGAATCATAGAACAGCTAGCATAGTAAATGCAGTTGCTAATGAATAGAGACCCGGTCTCCAACATGATGTAACAAGCACAGACCAACACCTAAGTTTGTCTCCTGACTGCTATATGCCAAGGCACACATGTACCTATCACACATACAGAGAGAAGGAGAGAGAGAGAGAGAGAGAGAGAGAGAGAGAGAGAGAGAGAGAGAGAGAGAGAGAGAGAGAAAGAATGTGGAACAGTTACACGTATAGTTAATAGTTATTAGTAGAATATACCTCTTTCTCCCATACAAAAGGTTTCTGGTATGCACTAGTTCTTCTTTAGTAGTAGAATAATTTAATGGCTCATACACTTCCTATAGATGTCTAGATTAGGGTGAATTTTGAGAAGGAATATTGGTGCCTAAGATAAGATTTATTAAATAAAAAGAAAATTGACCATAGCATCTGGGCAACCAAGTCATCCAAAATGACAGATAGATTTCTGGGAAATATTTAGTCAGCATGCACCTTCCTTAAATAGGAGTCCCTTTATTCCTAGTTGATAGTTTGACCCTGAGAGTTTCTGTTAAGGAATTGCAGTAATAATATTAAAGTGATGTTTTCTTAAAAATTCTATGAAAATAATTTCTTCAAAAATGTCTTCATTCCCTGTTCACCAGAAACCACTTTCTCTGTGCCATAAGTGGTAGACTCAGTTGCAAAGACTTAATTCTTTGGCTTAAACCAGGAGCATTTGGACAGTTTACCTCCCTGGAGGCAATGATACTATTGTACAAAAAGAGTCAAATTGCTGCTTCTCTAGGCTTTTAATACATGTGATTGCTTCCTTTTTAATCCCCCCCCAGTTATTTTAATTTGATGAGTTCCTTTTTAAAAAGCATAATTTATTGAGATGGGTAAACCTAAGACTGAGATAGAAACTCAGATGACAATTCAGTCCTTCAGTACAGTGGATAATATGGATAGTTTGTACCCACAAATGGGTCAAACATATTGCAACCAATGTTCCATCAAGTCATGCCAAGTCCATCCTCTCATGGGTTTAGGCTACAAAAGGAAAGGCTATGAGGTTGCCCGTTCCTTGGCATGGGGTATACCTCTTAGTGAAATGAAAGACACTTTGCAGACAAAAAGCTGGCATGAAACATACCTTTGATTTCACCAGCAAGCATGCCATATGTCACAAAATTCTACTGCTTCCTCCTGTTATTTCATCTGAATGCCTCTTTCCTGCACATGGCTTTTGGGTACAGTTAAGTAAATAAAATGGATATTACATTTAATTGATGGAAGGACTTTAAATTCATGTGAGTTTAAATAGGTTGGATGATAAAGAAATAGTACAACCAGTTTCCTTTGTGGTATGATGCATGTAGTAAAAATAGCATCCGGTGAGAAATAAGGACACCTGTCCTCTGCCATGTTCTAATACCATCTTGCTATGTGACCTTTGGCAAATATCTGAACCTCTGTATTTTCTTTTGAACATGGGAGTAAAAATAAATTATTATGTCAGAGAGATGTCAGGCATTTAATGTATAATACTATATGTGATTGTAGATAGTGTGAAAAAAGACTAGCATTCCTTGGAAACAATAGTTTTAATATATAGAAGTCTGAACACATACATCTATATGGATATGATATAAATATGAAAAGGAATGTGAAAATAAGAAAGTGAAATAAGAAAAATTTCCCTTAAAACTTATAATTGACATTTTAATAAAAATGAAATATGACTTTAATGTACAGAATGGATAAATAAAATCATTGAAAAATAATTCATAATCACAAAACAAATAAGGTAATCTTGTGTGTTTCCATTCAATGTTTTATTTTTTCAAGAAATAATCTCCTCTGTATGTTAATGGATACTGTTTTTCACTGTGACACTTTAGCAGACATTGATTGTAGAAAATTAGGTAAATAGAAAGTCATTCCTCTCTTTGCATGAAATTAGTATTAGTAACTTTAATTCTTGCTTTCTATTCTGAGTTTCCACTTGATATTATATTCTGTTATCCTCCCACAACATTAAAACACTTTCTGCTGTGATAAAGTACCATGACCAAAGCAACTTATGAAGCAGAGCATTTAATTTGGGGTTTGTGGTTTTAGAACCCTAAAGCACATGATGGCTACCAAAAGCATGGAGGAAACAACAGCTGAGAGCTCACATTTGATCTGTAAGTTGTAGGCAGAAACACACACACACACACACACACACACACTGCAAATGACCCAAGTCTTTTGAAACATGAAAGGCCACTCCCAATGACACACCTTCTCTAACAAGGCCATTCCTCTAGTAATCCTTCCCAAATAATTGCGCAAACTGGGACCCAAGTGTCCGTTCACATATATGAGCCCATGGGGGTCAGTCTTATTCAAATCGCCACAATAAATTCAATAAATTTTGAAACAATCTCAATATAAACAGCAAAAATAGCCTAACTATATTTAAATATCTCAAACATTGCAATTAACAAAAAAGGATTCAAAATGATGATTAGTATGTAATCAATGGAAAAATGACAAAATGAACATGTTTTGCAGAAGAATGTAAAAACTATTATAAGAAGTAGCTGAAACTTCTGACTAAAAGGCAAGTAATTGCAATAAAGAATTCACCAAATAGGTTCAAAAATCATTGAAGATGGTGAAAGAAATAGTCAGTCAAATGCACATATAGATATATAGAAATTATCTAATCTAGAAAGAAGAAAAATAAATCAAAGAAAACTAAACAGAGTCCCATTAGCTCAGGCAAAATGTAAACTGCATAATACAGATTAATATATACTTAAAATGAATAGCAGAAGTCAAAACAGAAAGGGAAAGAAAAAAACAGTTTTAAAGGATTATACCAATCAAGAAAAAGGACTTTATTTACTGATATGCATTACAACATAAACAAACCATAAGTGTATTGTGAAAGAAGCCAGTTATGAAAGATCACAATTAGGTCTCGAGAAGCAGCTCTTATGCTAAAGTACTTGTAATAAAGCTTAAAGAACTGAGTTCAAGTCCTAAAGCATGAATAAACACTAGTGATCAGAGGTAGCTCTGGTCGTGCAAGCCTTTAAGCTCAGCACTCAGGAGGCAGAGGCAGATGGGTCTCTTTAAGTTCAAGGCCAGCCTGGTCTACAAAGAGTTCCAGGACAGCCATGGCTACATGATAAACCCTGTCTTGAAAATAAAAATAAAAAAAAATAGTAATCAGGGGCTAGGGATATAATTAATTATGGGTAAAAGGAAAATGCTAATAGATTATTGTTAGAGATTTTGTTAGTTTAGTAAATTAGTAATTGTAGATTCTTCTCCAATAAGTATGGCTACAGAGTCGTTAGCTAGGCCTCCCATACCTAGTAGAGTACACCTCTTACAGAGCTCCCCATGAAGGAACCTTACAAAGATGAAAACTACAGTTCTGTCTGTAGGGTGTCTTCATTGTGTAACTGTTGTTAAAAATAATGTAGCAAATTTCTTTCTTTTAGTCTGACATAGAACAGAAGTCTATATCAAACTGATGATTCATTGACAGTGCTTTGTTCTCTGACATGTGCATATGTGCAAGTGCACTCATGTACATGCATATGCAAGCATAAATATAAGCACATGCAACTGCCACATATTATATGGCACTGTTTATAGGGAGTACTCAAATTAAACCAACCCATAGAAGCAGGCAGTTCTAGCCTTCATTTAATTGGGCATGTAGTCTAAGTGCAAAATTTTGTAAGCTAGAGGTGGTATGGTAGACTTACACCTGATAACCTTACATAACCTGGATTTTTTTGTCTTTCTGATTTTGTTCACATCATCATCAGGTTTAGAGTGTTCCTTTATGATTACTGTTATGCCATTTTGTTCCAAAAGTTTAATATCATTGTTTCATTAGTAAGGCCAAAAACCTTTCACCTTTAAGAGTTTGCAGAAGATAATTGCTCACCTTTTAAGCCGAAGATGAAAATCTTGCTAGAATTTCATCTAGTGTCTTCCTTTGAAACTCCCAAAACTCTGTTACCCTAGCCAGCAATGAGAATAAGAATACTCTAGAGTTGAACTAGTCAGAGTTGAACTCTGACTTTACTAGCTGTATCTTCTTGAAAACCTTTGTTAAAAATTCTATGCTTTTGTTTCTTCACCTGTAAAAATGAGGAAAATGTTCTCATTATGAAATATTTGCGGATTAAATGTGATTATGGATGTTAATTTAAAAAAAACTGTCTACTTTTCAGACTTTTATTTTGAAAAACTAATGATTTACTAGTTATTAGTATTGACTGTTTACAAAATTATACCATATTAACAAGTACATGCAATAATATATAAGAAACCAGACAATATGAACAGATACTAGAGTGTTTTACCTTGTCCTTTTTAAAGAAAATGACTAATTTACCATTTTTGTGTTAGATATGAAATAGAGGCAGACTACTTTATCCTAAAGCTTTACCTAAAGGTTAGACTGGAAGACTATTTTATGGAGATTTTCCCAATAATAACTACCAGCTATGACTTAGTTGTCATTTGCCCACAACAGTAAACTCCTTAGTATAAGTCCCAGAGATCAGAATTAACCTCTGTATCCACCTCTGCAATCAAATCACTAAAGGGTCTATATTTTGGAGCATATGTTATGTTAATTTGATTAGATCTTTTACAGTCTAATGTTTAGCATAATTGCAAATGAGATTCTAGTAGCAAGCAGTGAACATGTGACTGCTTCCAATTGTTACACATGAAATTTGAGAGGGTTACTAATAAAGTGCCAATTTTGCTAAACTAATGCTGAAGATTGACAGCGATAAGTGTGTGTTGATTAATACTTGTTATTCGTAAACTATGGACGGAAATGGTATCTCCAATTACATAACACCACGTTTAAAACCTATTACTTTTGAAGATACTATATTAAGTTTGATGCTACATTTTGGATAAGTATGTTAATGCTAAAATTACTATGAAATTTACAAAACCCCAATGGATTTCATTGTAAGAAAATGAATTGAATATGATTGTTTACTTGGGGAAGCAAGCAGCTATTGTTTTTCTCCAAAGAGTAAAAAGAAGCTTTTATATATTGAGTTACCTTCAATTTTCTTGAAGATTGCTCTGCCTATTAAGTGGTTAGATCATCTGCATAATCCAACACAGAGGATGTAAGAAAGTAATAAGAAGCAGATAATTTGGAATTACTTTAGGGCATTGTTAAAGTTTCAAAAGATGTGAGGAGATAGAGATAGATGTCACTGCAACTCAAAGATGAATTATTACTTGCAAATTACTAAGAAATAGAAATGTGCAAGTTATTTACACAATTACTGAAAAAGTTCTTCCTTAGTGATATTTTGGGAACTCATTTTTCCTTCCCTCTAACACTGCATTATGAACTAGAAATTTTTCAAAATCATAATATAGTGTCAATTCATAGATATTTTATTCAAAATTCTGGTGTGTGTGTGTGTGTGTGTGTGTAAATTCAAGGTCAAGACTATCTTAACTACAATGGAGAACACTAAATTGTATTAAGTCTTCTGTTTCTGAAATAGTTGTTATAGAATTTCTTTGTGGAGCCCTTTCTATCTCCTTTCTTTCCTTTCTCCACATTTCTTATATGAAGCATATTAATCCAAATAGTGGAAGTTTTAACAAAAGCAAACAGAAAATAAATAAAATACACACAGCAATAAAGAACAAGAATATCTGGCAAGAGATGCAATATCACTATTTAGTTGTAAAATTGCAGACTGGATTTTTCTCCTTCAAAATGATCTAAAGAACTAGCCTGGCAAAGCGCCGTGACAATATCTATTGCAGCTGTTTCAACAAATGACTCAGATCATATTTGAAGAAGTTTTCCAGGTGTTACTGAACATTCTTCTATTGTTAAGATTTTTAAAAATTCTAATGTAATAATTAACTGGATACATATGAAGTAATATAGTAAGTAGAATTCATATCAAATCTGGAATTTCAAAACCCAAATGCTGATGTACCTACCACAAAAACATTTTTGTTCAGAATACATCACCTTCAAGGTAAAATGATCATACTATATCCTAAAACCTGGGTAATTATTTCCTTTTTATTTGCTAAAACAAGTTGGTGTGTCCATTAAATGGGAAAAACTGGCAAATACAATGACAAAATCAAATTAATTTGGTCACTTTCTGTATTTCTTTTGGCCATCACCACATAGAAAATGGTCATTTTTATGATAGAGTTCGGCTAAAACGCCATTCACTTTGTGAATAACTGAATATAGTCAATTAAGCAGCCACTTAGCAATCATATTTTAACAAATTGCTTTTGGAAAGGTTCTTGCTTTTATCAAGTTTGACCTATTTTTTTCAAAAGTAACTATATCTACTCATTGCTCATGTTTTCCTCCTCTCCTGCTTACCACCCCCCCAAAAAAGAAAAACAAAACATAAAGTTAAAATGGCAAAGAATTGACTGTGAAAGTTAGCTGCAGCAAATATTCAGGACGGAAGGTTATACTATTTGTTGCATAGCCTGAGTAAAGGTTAATGTCTTTTGTTGTGTAGGAAAAGTTCCCAGTAGATAAACGTACAAAAACTACAAAGAGCTCAAAGAGGAAACAGAATTAGAATGTGTGCAGAAAGTAAAGTATTATCAACAAGCAAATACAAACTAAAATATGGCACTCATAATTTACTCATTTAAACAGACATTTAAAACAATATGCAAAGTTGGCCAGGGTACAATGAAAGAAATGTCTCACACGTTGCTAATGACTGTGTATATTATAATTTTCCAAGCAACAATAATATTCAAGACTTTTGGCTCATTGATTCATAATCTTGGAATCTATCCTAACAAAACAATAAAGATAATAAAAGATGTTTATGGTGTCTTCATAATGTTCCAGGCTATGCAACAAATAGCATGACCTTCCGTCCTGAATATTTGCTGCAGCTAACTTTCACAGCGAATTATTTGCCATTTTAACTTTATGTTTTGTTTTTCAGGGTTTTTTTTGGGGGGGGACGTTGGTAAGCAGGAGAGGAGATATAATACTCATAAATTAGGGGCGGATGTAAATATCCAACAATAAGAGAATGCACAAGCAAGTTGTGGTACATCCACTTTGCAGTGATATTTAAAGTTATTATCATAGAAATTGTATAAAAAATGTGTCACAAGGGAAGGGAGAAACATGAAACTTAAGAAACTAAATCAGAATGATGGTAGTCATCTTTCTAGATAGTAAAATGATGAGTTTTCCTCCAGTTCTTTAAAGACTGGGTGACAATGTTACTGTTATAGACAGCTTCCACAACTCTTTCCCATTTCACTTTTTTTTTTAAGAAAAAGAAAATTAGAGAAGAAAATCAGTCAGAATTTCACAATCTAAATTTGTCAAGCTAAAATAATCTAGGAGGATTTTATTGCGAAACAAGTATTGCTACATTTGCAGCGTTCACCCTTTAAGTGCCGTGCTATGAAAGGCTTGCTAACCTTAATCTGCATTCTATGTATCTTTTACTTGTTTTCTCAATTAGAGTGTGACTTCTTTGTTAAGGCTTCAACTCATAAACAGGTACTATGGGTCGAATGAGATGATATTCATCATGAATAAATTAGGAACAAGTGTCCATCTTGAGAGGCCAATGTATACAAAAGCATATATAAAATTAACATTAAACAGACTGAGCAGAATATATTTATGTATCTATGAACATATCTGTATACATGAATATACATATATATGAACATATATGTATATACATGTATATACATATATGAATGTAAACAATGTGAAAAGAGGCTATCCATTTCAAAAGAGCTAGGAGGGTTTATGAGAATGTTGGGTGGGAGGGAGAAAAGGGAAGGGGAAAATGATGTAATGGTATATCAAAAATTTAAAAAAATAATTTAAAATAAATGAGATTTAGAAACAAAATAAAATAGAGAGGAGGGAAAGTGATTATTAATTCATATATATGCACAAGGATTCATGGATTCAAAAGCAGTATTTTTGTTTTATTCCAATATCCTATAGCATATTGGAATGTATATTATCCATTTGGGGAGAGGAAAGAAACAGAAAAGAAATGAGAGAGCATGATTAACAATGCAAACATAGAATTGATTATACTTGATTATACTTCTTCTTTTATGTCTAATCAACCTCAGCTTTTCTTTCATTTGAAAGCCAATAGGGATTTTTAGAACTAGAAGAGATCTCTGAGATAACTCAGTCTCTTCACTTTATATTTAGAGAAACTAGCCTCTCAGAGAGAGTGTGCTGTTTACTGAGCATCGCAGCCAGTTGTTCCATTGAAAGCAAATACAGACTAGTGATTGGAATTTAGCATTTCTTCCTCATGTCTAAAGAAGACTGACATAGCATTGGACTTAATCAAAAAAAAAGAGCAGTGAAGTAATTAATATTTACTATCTTTTGTCCATGACAGTTTTGCAACAATGCCTTTTTGAAATTACTGTGCTTTCAAAGTTTGTTGCATTTCAAATCTTGTTAGTATTTTTCCAAATGTTAAATTCAGAGCTTGTAAATTTTTCATAAAGTCATTTTTGTCAATCATATTTGAGATATAATTTTTGAGCTTTGATAAGTATCACAATTACATATTTTCAAACCCCAGCCCACACAATTGTGTGAATCAATCTTATTTTCAAAAAACAAAACAAATGAAAGACAAACAAATAGAAAAAAAAACTAGACTGTTTTTCTCATATCTCCTGGATTAACTGACAAAATTTAGGACAAAAATGTTATGATATTCCAGTCAAAGAGCTTTTAGTGGTATTCTACTTTAAAGAAAGAAAAACAAACAAACAAACATTGAATAGGTGTGCCATTCCTTATTCCTAGCTGATTTGTAGGTGGGAATTGCTGTGACTTGAACTTTGAAAATGACTCATATAACAGCTATATAAAATCTGTCTTTCTGCATTACTTTCTGTCTCTTTCTCATTTCATATATGTACTATCTCATTGTATGTTTCAAATAGACACATTGAAATAAAATTATAGCATGATAAATTATAGTTGCCATAATATAACATTAGACACTAGAAATGAAGTATTTTTAGTTTTTAATTTCATGTATTATATTTGAATGTCATTATGATATATATAAATTCCTAATCAATGGATGATTAATAGAAAGCATTGTCTAAGTTCTTTTTGTCTGTAAGTCCTTGATAGTTTTCTACAATCAGTGATATTATGTGGAAAATAGTGGTCCACCTCAAAATTGTTAAAGTCCCATTCTATAATGAACAGCAACAAAAAATTTTATATGAGAGTTTATGTTGGTAGGCATCAATTTAAATAAATTTTATTGATATGGAGTTTTTGCTGTGTGTCTGTGTGTGTGTGTGTGTGTGTGTGTGTGTGTGTGTATGGATGTGTGTGTGTGTGTGAAAAATCTCTCTTCCTTTAAAAAAAGTCTTTGTGCGGTAAAGTTTCTAGGGCTCATCTATTGATCAGTGGTTTGCTATGTACCATTATTCAAAGGTATAAAACAACAAATACAACAGAAAATGCCTATTGATATAAGGCAGACAATCAAATAATAAACCTTTATAATGCCATTTGTTGATGAATTTTTTGAAAGGACAGAAGAGGAGAATGAGTAGTCTCATGAGAGGTCGTTTTTTTATGGAAGGTTACCCTGAGGTGGGAAAGGATTTAGTGGTTTCAGAAACAGAACATTAGTACATGAACTACAGTACATGAACAGAAGGAAAAGAAAAGTAGATGAGTTGGAAATTTTTAAGCTAAGGCCCTTGTAAGTTTCTGTAGGCTTTTTTCTTTTATTTTAGAGTATGGCACACCATTACTGCTTCAGAAAATAGGAGAACATGAAAAATCATCTTAGTAAATGTTCTATTGCTCTGAAGATACACTGTGACCATAGCAACTTTTATAAAAGAAAACATTTAACTGGGGCTGGCTCATACTTTCAGAGGTTTAGTTCATCATTGTCATGGTGGGAACATGGCAGTGTGCAAGCAGACATGATGATCAAGAAGAATCTGAGAGCTCTACATTCAGATCTGCAGGTAGAGCTAGAGACACTGAGACTAGCTTAGGCCTTTGAAACACCAAAACCCATCCCCAGTGACACACTTCCTTAAACAAGGCCACACCCACTCCAAAAAGGCCACACCTTCTAATAGTGCCATGAACTGGTGACCAAACAATCAAGTCTATAATCCTATAGACGGCCATTTTTAATTTTTTTCTTTTCTTTTCTTTTCTTTTTTTTGGGGGGTGGTAGTGGGGGAGTAGAAACAGGGTTTCTCTGTATAGCCCGGGCTGTCCTGGAACTCACTCTCTAGACCAGGCTGGCCTCAAACTTTGAAATCCACCTGCTTCTGCCTCCCAACTGCTGGGATTAAAGGTGTGTGCAGCCACTTCCCGGATGGCCATTTTTTTTCAAACCATCATATTTATATATTAAAACTTATACTCTGACTACAGTGATGATAAATTGCTGTCAGGCTGCAATGGTGTAAACAGGATACCCATTAGGAGAAAAGTCACAGTACTTGGAAATCCTTTGATCCAAAGTAGTATTGAAGAAGTGGATAAATATGTTTGGATTCTATTTTTTTTTCAAAGATGCCACAAATGTACTAACCAATGGAATGCATGTAAGATGTGAAAGATGATAGGAAGCAAGGATGGCTTTAACTTTTTGGGTATCCTCAGCAGCCAGTTAGATACTCAAACTTGTAATGCAGGAGAAAGATCTATGCTGGTACTAAAAGTGAAAAAAAATACAACTGACTAGACAATGCATTAGAAAATTATAGAGAGAATAGATTCATAAAATGACCTTATAATCAAGCACTGCTGAATGAACAGCATATATAGGCATGCAGCAACAATTAATGAAATAGAGACCATGAATTTGAAAGGGAATAAGGCTTTTATGGGAAGACATGAAGGGAGGAAAGGGAAAGGAGATAGGATGTAATTATATTCATCTCAAAGCATAAAATAAGTAATAAAAACACCATATCTGTCTTTTCTTTCAAGATGCTCATTTCTGATATTAACCCAAAGAAACCTTGGAAAATTCCTAGAATGTTTGGAGTATTTATGTATTTGGATAATAAACAGTTTCTAATACGTGTTTGACTAGATGAGTACTATATAGTACTGCAACTATGAAGTTTGAAGGTTCAGGGTTTACTGCCCTGAACCTTAACATTAGGTTTAATAAGTCTTCAAAATATAATGCTTTGTTCATATAATAAAGTAGAAAGAACTATTTAGCATCAGCCAACCATGAACATTACTGAAGGATTTTTGGTTTCTATATGCTTACCATTAATCCAATAGAGATTCTAAGCTCTACGCTACTATATATGGTATAGGACGCATAGTTTATATGTCAGTAGGTTTCATTGAAAATATATATGATAGATTCCTGGAGTTCAGGAGAAGTAATATTACTCTTTCTGGTGCTAAGGCAAGAGGCTAATAAATTTGAGATGAGTTGGGGCTTCATAGTAAGGCCTTTCCTCAAACATGTCTATGGAGGCCAAGCATGGCAGCTCACATCAGAAATCTTAGTACTTGAGAGCCTAGGACACAGAGTCAGTACAAATGAAGTCAACCTAGTGAGTTGCAGGCCATATTGAAATACAAAGTGAAACCCTGTCTGAAACTACAAATAAACAAACTGGGTAAAGTGCTGAAAAAAAAAAATGAAGGAATCAATACTTGATTTCAAACTATATATTTAAGCATTATAGAAAAGAAACAGGTTGCAGACTTATTGCAGCACAAAAATGATGGAAAGATAAATGTAAAGAAATTAGCTTGAAAACAACAACAACAAAAACAAGACTTTTAATGTTCCAGAAGACTTTGACATCTTAAATGGCACTTGTTCTCAAACAGTCTGTGATAAATAGGGCAGCTAATGTCTTTACTAGCCCTAAGAGCTTCAGCAGCTCCTAGCTCAGCATTGGGGGGAAAGGGGAGATTCAGTGATTTATCATGAAGCTCTATATTGCTGCTTACAAACCCAATTTAGATCCTACTGTTCCTATACCAGTATAGTCACTAGAGATGTTGTTTACATCCTCTCAGTACTATGACAAACAAAAATTTACCACCACCTAAGTCATTAAAAATGTTCTGCAGGCCGGAGACTCAAAAGCCACAAGATAAATACAAGAAGTCCAGTCCCCTCCAGCACACTTTATTTCATGAGCTTTGGTAGCTGTCTCTTCACATTCAGAGCCCTTCGCATCCTCAGAGTCCCAGTCTTAAATGTAATATTAAACCAGAGGCAAGGAACGATTCTTTGTGAATGTATTTTTCTTACTAGATTCATTTCAAGTGTGAGCTGGCTATGCTAGGTTAATATTTATACTCCTGGCCACTTCCAAATCCCATAATGTTTTCTAATCTAACCACAGTCTTTAACATTAAAAACACACTCTCATACCAAAGAAATAGTGCCCTTTGTATGCATTCCAATGCAAATACTTTTGTAAGCTATCCTTCTTTTAATTTGAGCTTTTTCTGATGCTACAACCTCTAGCTTCATCCTAAATGCTTGAGAATATATGCATGTAGAGTACAGTGTTATTATTGCCTCTGGCTAGCTTCATGTCATCCACTTTGTCTTTTGCTTCACTCCTTTGATAGTATTAGCAGGCCAATTGTGAATCTGCCAGATGTGTTTCCTTGCAAAAGGACAAATCTAAAAAGGCTCATGTTTTTCACTCTCTTCCAGGACTGTTTTCATTAAAGAACTTCCTTATCCTTTTTTCATGAAACTCAGCTTGCTTAATCAGAGATGGAGCAAACAGACTGCAAACCTTATCAGCCTCTGTCCAAAGTCAAGCATGAAATGGATCTAGCTTATACCAGTTCTTCTGATGAGAGTGAAGATGGGAGAAAACCAAGACAGTCATTCAACTCCAGGGAAACTCTGCATGAGTATAACCAAGAGCTGAGGAGGAATTACAATAGCCAGAGTAGAAAGAGGAAAGATGTGGAGAAATCTACTCAAGGTAGGTTTTTATTCAATTTCTATAACTAATATTACTTTTCATTAATGAATATTTATATACATAAACCTATGTATCAAAAACAAATTTGCCAGTGCTAACTGGTTAATAATTCCTACTGCTTACATATGCTCAGTTAATCTGTTCCACATGTGCACCCAGCTGAGGTTGTAGGTTCCATGTGCTTTTTACGGATTATGCATGAATTTGGATGCAACAATCCTCTTATCTGAGCTTTCAGAATTTGTCTAATCCTACAAATAGCCATTTACAGATTAAAGGATTAAATAATTTATAGTAAGACGTAAAGTAAACAGCTAAGTGCTTTTTAAGCCATGGCCCATATGGGACAGAAGTCTCAAAGAAATACTCAGCTGCGAAAACGTGACACAGGCTAGTAGAGACTACCCAAAAGGGGGTTAGGATGTCTGTGTAAAGAATGTGGAAAGGCTTTACAGCATAGCTTACAAGGTAATGAAGACTGTTGACAGTTTCTTAAAGAAACACACAGATGTATTTGTAATCTATTTTTTGGCTACTGAAGTCTCTCATTTATGGAAGGCATAATGGTTTCTAACAAATTTAGGGAGATAGAAGTACAATTTCTATTTTTTCAGGTAATGAAATAGAAAAATATATTGACATTATCATAGATTATTTGTTAGGGATAAGTCATAGTGACATTTTAACACAATATTATTCATCTGGGACAGTGATCTTCAGATTGTATACCCCTGACTCAGTAGTATCAGCATTAACTGAGAATTCACTAAAAATTCAAACTCTCACAACCCATCTTAGAAAACCTGGGTTTAGAACTTGTCTATCAATTTACAGTTTTAAAAGGCCCACTGGAGATTTCTGATGCCTGAATGATTCCTCCAAAGTCTTTTGTTCAAATGAATTCATTGGTCACACTTGTTTGGGGAAATTTCCAAATTACATTTTAATTCAGCTTTAACCTCACACATAAATTACAGTTTTAAACATTCAATTATCTGATGGACATTTCCAAATTGATACTATATCAGTTACTCTAAATTCTGTATAACTAAAAGGAAGGGAATCATTCTAACACCCTCAATTATAAGCCTGTTTACATTGTTAGACACTGGCTCCTTCATGCTGGCCCTCTTTCAGTGAGCCACCAAAATTTCTCTGTGTAACACATTGCTTCATCCAGCAAAGTTGAACTCTATATCTGAAATGTACTCTTAGTGTATCTCACTGAGATTTTATAAAAAAGGAAATCTAATTAATCTGCTTGTATTTCCTTTCATTCCCCTTTACCCTTTTACTGTGCTGTTGCCTACTTCCTGAGAGCAAAAAGAAAAATATCGGGGGGAGGTAGAATAGATGCAAAAGATAGAGCTGGGTGTCTTATGTATATGGAATAAACACTCTACCACCCAGCTATATCTCCAGATACAAACTCTTGGACTCTGGGAATGCCCATCCTCACTGTCTCTCTTTATCTCTGTTCAACTATTATTCACATATTAACTTAAAAGCATCCTTTACTCTCAACTCTCACTGTGACTCTATCACCAAACTTTTGCTTTGTGAAGATGATTGATCTCTTCTTCCATAAAGCATAAGTATATTTAATTTACATGACTCACTTTTGCTGTAGATCTTCTTTCCATAATCTATACCTAATGAGGATGAGGATCATGGTTTCTTCCCTGCTCTCTGTTTTTCTGTAAAATGTACATATATGTTCTATGACTTCCCTATTTGATAGTATATGTAATAGTATATCTATTAGAAGTTGTTTGTTAAATATTACTACGTCAGATGCATTATTACAAATTAAACTTATTACATTATAAACTATTATTACAGTTCTACATTTACAAAAGTCTAAATTTAGTCAATAGTTCAATATATACTAACATGTAAATATCCATTCACATTTATAATATCAACTCTATGATCATTTACATTTCAATATAACTGGAAAGGTTTTGTACCCATCTTTTCAAGAATTCACTTTAATCTGTCATGTCTTTAGTTGAACATATCTTACATTTGTGCAAACTAAAACCACCTCCCTTTTGGCAACATTTTTTTTCTTAATATTTGGAGTCTCTATTTCTCTTTAAAAAGTGTATGGATTCATTAAAATATTTCTCAGTAAATTTGTCTTTACAGAAGACAAATTCATAATTATAAGTTGTGTGTTGTGGAATAGGCTCATAGAGTGATTAAGGCTTTAAAAATATGAATAATGTTACACTAAATCTGAACTGAGAAAGTCAGCCTCACATTTTGTTTCTGTGCAAGGTGACCAAAAGAAATATATGATGAGTGCAGTTTATCTTTTCTAATGTCATGCCTACTTCCTTTCAATTGAGTATTTTAAGCAACTAGCTTTTGTTTAGCATTTAATGTTAACCATACCTTGAGTCCAATGTTGGAGGTGAAAATTTAATGCCTCTTGGAAACTCATAGGTGGTAGATAAAATTGCTAAACAAAGTAATCAGTACAATTTTGTGATAAGTGCTCTTGAAATAGCCTCCGCAAGCATGGCATGACTTTCCAATAGATTTTAGTTACATAACCAAGGTATACACACACACACACACACACACACACACACACACACACAAAATTCAGAAATAAACCATTTTTACGTTTCTGGTTACAAATCATGCTGACTAGCATAATGATGTTTTCCAACTAGCATCTCTGTCCCACCCCGTGTAAGAATCATCACTTTGTTCAATATGATTGTATTATATATGATATCATCCCTTTACTTATTACAGAACTCTAGTTAATAGATGAAGTAGATGGCATTATAGGGCTTGTATTCAAGTAATCTACCTAGTAAGCACTCCAAAGCTTGAGAGTAGAATGCTGTCAAATATAAATACTACATTAAACAATCAATGAAAACAATCCTGTAAATGAGAAAGTGAGAGGTTTTGATTTAAAAAGAAAGAAAAAATTATATGCTGAGGTTACTAGAATTACAGTACAAACAAATCTATGAAATTAAGGAGAAAGGAAAAGAAATTCACTCCAGTTTTGAAGTTACACAAAAAATCATTTAAGTTAAAGTCAAGATGCATGATAAGTGCTTGGTAAAGAGAGAAAATGTATCAAACCTGTGAGTAAAAGATATGAACAGAAATATTTATACTGACTCCTGGAACATGTTGTAGCAGAAAGCATTGAACCTACAGGAAGACTTACATTAACAAATGGTGCTGGTTCAACTGGCAGTCAGCATGTAGAAGAATGCAAATTGATCCATTCTTATCTTCTTGTATACGAAGCTCAAGACCAAGTGGATCAAGGACCTCCACATAAAACCAGATACACTGAAACTTATAGAAAACAAAATGGGGAAGAGCCTCGAGCCCATGGGCACAGGGGAAATTTTCCTGAACAGAAGACCAATGGCTTATGCTTTAAGATCACCAAATAGACAAATGGGACCTCATAAAATTGCAAAGCTTCTGTAAGGCAAAGGACACTGTCAATAGGACAAAATGGCAACCAACAGATTGGGAAAATAACTTTACCAATCCTACATCTGATAGAGGGCTAGTATTCAATACATAAAACAAACTCCATAAGTTAAACTCCAAAGAATCAAATAACCCTATTAAAAATGGAGTACAGAGCTAAACAAAGAATTTCTCAAATGCAGACACTATTGTGGGTGCCAAGAATTGCATGCTCACAGGAGCCTGTTATAGCTGTCTCCTGAAAGGCTCTGAGAGAAACTGTCATATGCAGAGGTAGATGTTTGCAGCCAACCTTTGAACTGATGACAGGATCTGTGATGGAGGAGTCAGAGAAAGGAGTAAAGGAGTGAAGGAATTTGTAACCCCATAGGAAGAACAACAATATCAACCAACCAGACTCTGAAGAGCTCCAAGGGACTAAAGCACCAACCAAGGAATACACATGGAGAGACCCATGTCAGGGAATGTGAGGGCAGGGAGGCAAGACTGGGTTGATGGGTGGGGGTACACCCTCATAGAAGCAGGAGGAGAGAGGATGGGACAGGGGGCTTCTGGGGGGAATTGTGAAAGGGGATAACATTTGAAATGTAAATAAATAAAATATCCAATAAAAAAGATAATGGAAAAGAAAAGGCAAGGCAAGAAAAAAGAAAAGAAAAGAGAAGAAAAGAAAAAAGAAGAGAAAAGAAAAAGTTCAACATCCTTAGTCATCAGGGAAATGCAAATCAAAACAACCCTGAGATTCCACCTTACATCAGTCAGAATGGCTAAGATCAAAAACTCAGGACACAGCAGATGCTGGTGGGGATCTAAGAGGAACACTCCTCCCCTCCATTGCTGACAGGACTGCAAGCTGGTACAACTACTCTGGAAATCAGACTGGCAGTTTCTCAGAAAATTGGATATAGTACTACCTGAGTACCCAGCAGCTATACCACTCCTGGGCATATACCCAGAAGATGCTCCAACATGTAGTAAGGACACATGCTCCACTATGTTCATAGCAGCCTTATTTATAATAGCCAGAAGCTGGAAATAATCCAGATGTCCTTCAACAGAGTAATGGATTAAAAAAATATGGTACATTTATACAGTGGAGTACTACTCAGCTATTAAAACAGTGACTTCATGACATTCTTAGGCAAATAGATGGAACTAGAAAATATCCTGTGTCACAAAATAACACACATGGTACTCACTGATAAGTGGATATTAGCCCAAAAGCTCAGAATCCAAAAAGATACAATTCAGAGACCATATGAAGCTCAAGAAGAAGGAAGACCAAAGGACCAAAGTGTGAATGCTTCAGTCCCTCTTAGAAGGGGTAACGAAATACTCACATGATCAAATATGGAGACAAAATGTGGAGCAAAGACTGAAGGAAAGGCCATCCAGAAACTGCCTGCCCCCTGCCCCCCGAGTATCCATTCCATATACAGGCATCAAATCCAAACACTATTGTGGATGCCAAGAAGTGCTTGCTGACATGAGCCTAGTATAGCTGTCTCCTGAGAGCTCTGCCAAAGCCTGACAAATACAGAGGTGAATGCTTGCAGAATATCATTGGACTAAGCATGGGGTACCCAATGAAGGAGCTATAGGAAGGACCCAAGGAGCTGAAGGGATTTGCAGCCCCATAGGAGGAACAACAATAAGAACCAACTAGTACCCTCAGAGCTCCCAGAGACTAAACTACCAACCAAAAAGTACACATGGAGGGACTTATGGCTCCAGCCACATAATGTTGCAGAGAATGGCATTGTTGAGCATCAATGGGAGGAGAGGCCCTTGTTTCTGTTAATTCCCAATGCTCCATTGTAGGGGTATGCCAGGGCAGGGAGTTCAGAGTCAGTAGGTGGTAGAATACCCTCATAGAAGCAGGGGAGCAGGGATGGGGGTTTCTGGAGGGGAAACCTGGGAAAGAGGATAACATTTAAAATGTAAATAAAGAAAATATCCAATAGAAGAAAACAAACAAAAAAATAAGCAATACAGCCAGGCGTGATGGCACATGCCTTTAATCCCAGCACTCAGGAGGCAGAGGCAGGCAGATTTCTGAGTTCGAGGCCAGCCTGGTCTACAAAGTGAGCTCCAGGACAGCCAGAGCTATAAAGAGAAACCCTGTCTCAAAAAATAAAAAAAAAAAAAATTTAGGAATGAGGATTCAGATTCAGGAGTAGGCTTGGACTGAAAAGTAGAAAAATGTTGGACAGGTTGTTTCTGGTGATAAGAATTACCACTGTGTGTACAGCAGATGGGAGGAGACTAATGAAAGAAGACTCACCCTCAGCAGGCTTTGTGTACAACAAAACTAAGCTCTCTCTAAAAAGATGCTCAATGGAAACTCTTCATTAAAGAGCTGGTGAAGCACTAAACCATAAAGTCAGTAGAACACATTAACAAGTACTATATCATTATACTACAGAGGGCATAGTAAAGCCAGGTGTAGAATGCATAGCAAAGAACTCTCACTCTCTCTTTCTCTCTAAAACAAAACCCAAATTAATCTTCCAAGGATGCGGCAACATAGTCAAAAATTAGGGGTGGCAGTCACCTTGTTTCTGATGTTTTTATAAATGTTTTATCCCAGAAGTGAAAACACGATTTGGAAGAGGAAGGATTGATAGTTAAAGCCCTATTAACAATGTAACAGCAACTTGGCCCTCTTAAACCTGATCATTATAAAAATTAATATTTGAAGGTTGTAGTTTTACCTTGTCTCTTGACTAGAATATTAGTCCATCAAGGCTATATATACTAACCTAGTACTTAGTCTTCTTGGTTCAGCTTTTTAAAAAGAATTCTTTATTTCATGCTGCTAGAACCCTATACCAGGGGTAGGCATGTCCACAACCAGTGAGCTTTGTTCCCACCCTTGGATCAGTTAGAATGGTAAGCTTAATCTGGACATAATACAATGTTGAAAGTTATTGACTATGTCCAGTACACTAGCATTCCTTAAGATCCATTCAAAAATTAAAGGAAGAATACCCCATGAAGATTTGGAGGGAAAGAGTGGAGGTAAATATAATCAGGATACATTGTATGTGTATATGAAATTTTCAAAGAATAAAAATTAAAATGAGAAATCAAACTGAAGAAGATTGAAGTATAAGAACCTGCATTTTCCTCAGTAGGGCTACAGAGAGAGAAAAGCAAGATAAAATGAGTTTGCTATTGTCTAAACTGCTAAACCTTTGAAATGTATTGTAATTTAATAAATTCTGACTTTCAGAAAGACAAAAATATCAATGAAATTCATTCTTAATTCAATAATCAAAATGATAATTTATAATTAAACTATTCTTCTAAGAGTGTCCTACAGGGAAACCCAAACAGAATAACTTTTATCTACAAAGTATTCCAAACCATGAATGTTGTCTAGTGCCTGATCTCAAGTCTTTGACTTTATCATTCCTTAGTTTCTCAAGACCACACAAAGAAGATGATCCTCCTCCTGACTGAACACCACACATCTAGTCCTTATTTAGCATTTATTACTGTGTCATTCACTTCATTTCACTTCATCAATCAGAGCATCATGAGAAGGATGGATACAACACACTGAGAAATTTTTAGTCAAAGAAACCCCATTGATATATCTTCTATTGTACTATTGTTTCAGTTTAGTGGTAGTTATTGTTGTTGGTCTCTTATTACTTACAAATCAAACTCTATTATAGGTCTGTGTGAACACAAATTTATATATGTTTGTAGTATGATGCAGCATTATTGAAAGTTCCAGGCATTCACTCATGGTCTTAAGATATCACTGTGAATAATAGTGAAGTTTTGGACAATGGACTCATAGATTTCAAGTTTTGTAATGTAAAGTCCACAAGAGAATTGTAAAGGTTTAACACAAGAGTAGGTGTAATTGAAAATAACTGAATAGGTGACTGTGTGGAATCTATGAGGTTGCAAAGTTACCACAAAGCAAAGAATGGCATGAAGAGAAAAAAACATAGCTAAAAAGGAGAAGAGAAACACTCAAGAAATATTTATGTGATGTAAGGGAAATGATTTGGGTAATTTACTGCTGGTTGTATTTACAAAATAAAGCAGAGTTGAAATCAGTCTGCAGTTTCAAGGTTTGGAAATGGTGAGGATGCTGATCAATTTGATAAGAAATGGATGTTAGGTTTAACATGCTGGTGTGACAGCAGATGGATCGTCCAAAAGGTTGTAGAAGATGCATCTTTTGAGTTCAAGATAGATTGAGGCCAAGGTTAAAAGTGTGGGACGCCTGACTCGCCAGCAAGAAAGACACCACAATAGGATCCTTCTGCACACGTTTATTGGGAGAGCATTGATTGTGTAGGTGAAAGACCCCAAGCCCTGGGCCTCTCACTCTTATATACTATCAGTTCCCATCCACTCACAGCAGGCCACATCACCTCACCAGGTACGCAGCTTCAGCTAATCAGGGCAGCAGGAGCATATCTCCACCAAAATGGCTTTGCCAGTAACCTGGTACACCTGCGCAGCTCTCACGATGTTTGTGGCTTATATTCAGATGTATGAGGAAGTCAGGTGCAAGTCATAAGACTTAGCTGCAGTCCCTGGCGCCTTCTTGGGACTGCTGCCACACCTGCTCCCCACATAAAAGCAGGCTTGATCACATTAGTTCCTAAAATATGCCCAGGGATAGATGAGATTATTCAGGGCAAGTGTATAAGGTAAGACTAGAAAGGCAAGGGACAAATCCTGAATCTATCATCTGTGAACTGACATAAACACAGTTTAAATGTACTTACATTGTCAGCCAGCACCATTCTTTAGTGAACTGATTTATCTAAGCTAAAATATAAAGGTATAGAAAGCCAAAAGCCTGAAAACTTGAGATCTTATATGCTACTGTCTTTCTTACTGATCTATAGAGGCACTGTAGAGAAATATCTGCCCCCTTTGAAGAGAAATGCATTATCCTATATTAAGCAAAAAAAAGTTCAATTTTCTTTTCTGTAAAGTCTAGAATCTACATTATTATTTTATTTCAGCACCACCTGTAAATCAGAGAAAACATTATTAGCTGTCAAAATTGCATGCCAGTATTTGTAACTTGCATTAATCTAGGTAAAGCTGAGCCCAACTTATTTTTAAGAGTGACAGATAAAATTGTATGTATTTATCACATATAATATGTTTTAGAGAGTGCATAGATTGTGGATTCTCAGAAAGTCATTTGGTTTTAGATCTGCAATGAAGAAAATAAACACCATTCTTTATTTACTATACTACCTATTCACACCTACACCAGGAGGCCATGATGAGGATCAACTGCTTTCACAAGTCTGAACATACTGCCAAACTAAAACTGTTTAGATTCCCTTCATTTCTGTCTACAATTTTGGCAGCTTCTTTATGTTCCAATGGCCAGTGGTTGACAAGAAATTTAAAAGCCTTTTTAAACTCTGAGTAGCATTAGTAAAAGATAAGTGCTATGCTGTATAATTTATTATGAATGGTTTCTTTGTTTTTATCTGTCTGAGAAATCAGTGGGTTGTTGTTCTTGTTAGTATGTTTCTAGTTGAGGACTAACTTTTGATAAATACTGAAAAAATACTTTACTTCAGCTTTGTCACCTCAGCAACTCTCCTGTCCATGTGCATGTAGATTGCCGAATTCTAATGTTGTTTCTTGTTGTTGCTGTGTTGTTTTAGTCTTCCAAAAGTCTATGAAAAGATAGACAATCATATGCTATTATTTGTTCTTTATTAACAGGATGAATATAAGGAGGCTTAGTGTGTGATTTGTGGTAGATTGAATAGGAGGTATAGATTTTTCTGGAAGTAGAATAGCTGGATATTGTTCCCAAGTATGCCCACATCCAAAGGCAGCTTCGAGTATCCAATAAACCTAAGAATCAAAATATGGAAAAGTAAATGTGCTAATTTTTCTATGGCTTTAACATGGCTAAGGTTAGTCTGGAGTATAGCCATTTAATTTCAAAATAATCATGAAGGAACATGGCCTGTGCAGGCAAAAAGGAGGTATGGCAAAATTCAGCTGTAGCTCATACAGTACCAAACACTCTCAAAACAGTAAAGAGGAAATTCTCTCTTTAGATCCTGTTCTTTTATGGTTTATTATTCTTCTAATATGATGGTTCATTGCTTGGTTGCTTGGTTGTTTTGTGGATTACAGTTTTATCTGGTGGAAAACATTCAAACTGCGATTTGTATGTATTGTGATTACAAAGCAAATAGTCTATCATCTACTGCTGGCCTTTAATTTATTCACTTATATATGAACACTAATTTAGTATTGAGTATGCCCCAGGGCTATAGTTCTAAGTAGATGACATTCTCCTTGGAATAAATGTACCCTAATGACTGTTATGTTCCCATTCCTTGACCCAGGTTAATGAGCTACTTCATACCACAGCAGAAGCTGTTCAAGCCATGTTGGGACATATTATGTTCAAGGGGGTAGATAGAATCCCAAAATTGCAAAGCATACTTTTTCTGTTCTTATTTCAAGCAGTTTTCCATAGTTTGAACTATAGTTTTTGTATATGTAGATGACATGGATTACAGTTCTTACAAAATTTTTGTAAGAACTCTTAATCCCAGGATCCATATTTATAGGGAAGAGATCACAGATGGCAGGAGTAATATAATGGTAACAAGACTTATAAAATGAGATTTTCAACAGCATTTGATCACACATAATGATTTTTCTGCCGTGAACATGTTATACTTATAGTTGTCCAGAATTTCTACCATAAAGAGTTATAATGAATGCTGTGAAAGAGTTTAGAGTCTAAAAGAGAATTAGTCCAATTATTTAAGAACATTTCCAATTGGCTCTCATCTTTTAGGTGGTAACTTGCTTATGAAAATGTATTCACTTTTTTTCAAATGGAGCATCTAAAATTGTAACAGAATGTCCTTGACAATTGTTCCATGGCTCCCTCTACCTGTTCCATGGCAGGGCAGAATCATAATCAACCACTACATCTTTACCTATCAAGACCAGCTGTATGATATCGAACATTCTACCATATATCATATGCCAATCAACTAGAATTGTAAACAAAGAAACATATTTCTAGACTGTGATATGACTCTGGCAAACCCTCTGAAATTCTAAAAGTTAACTGATGAGCAACCGATAGTCCTTGCAGTCAACCAAAAAACAAACAAAACAAACAATCAGAGTTCATCTGGAAATGGAGACAAGTAAAGTATACACTATAGGGGGACTTAGAAGCTAGAAATGTGTACTTATTTGACTTGGTGAATTATGCCAGTGATTATGGGAGAAACATGTAGCATAAATTTCATAAGTTTCAGAGAGGAAGTTTAAGAGAGTGTCAATGACTGTTTGTTTGTAGGTATTTGTATATGTGTGTATATTTTATATTGTCAAGCTATCTGTGCTACCCAATGTGACTTGTGGACTCAACTTCTATTACTACACCAACATTCTACTGGTGCTCAGACACACACACACACACACACACACACACACACACTACCTGTGAAGTTGTAGTAATGCAGGAAAATGTATACAGAATGAGAGCCTAGCATAATAGCTTGATGATACATTCATATAAGATAATGAGCAGAAAAATAATGATCTTGAGATATCAAAGAAGAATATAAATACCGAACATTGCATAAACTTACTGATGTGATTTCCCAAAAAAAAGGGTGACTAATTTTTTTAAACTTCAGAATTAACAAAGTAGGATGAAAAATTGACAAAGAGTGATTGAGCAGATGAAGGCTAACTTTAGACTAGAGAGTTTCCAATTTGACTTGATATTAAAAACACTCCTGTGGAACCTAGGTATTTGAAAAGAGTCTCCTCAGTGATATGGGGGTTCCAATAACATTTGAGATTCGGATCCATTGCTAAACATATTCAATGATCTTAGAGAAGTCCTATATCAGAAAGAGTAGGAAAATAAATGAAACTGAATGTCTGTTATAAATACTGTAGAAGAAAAAATGACAGGAATGCTGGTAGAAGGAATTTTAATTTTTTCTCTTCTTAAAAATTTATACACGCATACAATGAATTTTGGTTAAATTCACCCTCTAGCTCCTGTGTTCTAATTCTATCCCTTCCCTCTTCCCATTCTTGACTCCCAATTACATTACTTCTTTTGTTTTGTTCTTGCTGAATCCACTCAGCAATATTATTATGTGTATGTGTGTAGGGCCATCTTCTTGAGGATGGGCAACCTCTGAAGAACCATATCCCTAACAAAAATTAATATCCTCTAAGGGAACATTCTTTGCATCTTCTGTAACAGAAAGTAGGTTCCACACTTGAATGTCAAACATTAAAGAAGGTCATATTTTAGTGTTCCCATTTCATTGGATAAAAAACAGTCAAGGTCATCTGCTGAATGTGTAAATGTAAGCAAGTACTGCAGGAATAGGGAAAGGATTTTCAGACTAAGCAAACTGCATACATATATAAACCCTAAATGAGAGCTGATCAAAAATGAATGTATGAAAATGAGAATGATCACTCTGCTATGTGGATTTGTATATAGTTTAGATTTCAGTGCTATGGTGTGGAAATAGCCATAGTGACTTTTATTTTTATTTTGAATTTCTATTGATTTCTTTTTTTATTAGATATTTCCTTTATTTACATTTCAAATGTTATCCCCTTTCCTAATTTCCCTTCTGAAAAGACCCTATCCCCTCCTGCTCCCCAACCCACCCACTTCTGCTTCCTGGGCCTGGCATTCCCTTATACTAGGACATAGAACCTTCACTGGACCAAGCACCATCAAACCCAGACACTATTGCAGATGCCAACAAGATTTGCTGACAGGAGACTGATATAGCTGCCTCCTGAGAGGCTCTGCCAGTGCCTGACAAATACAGAAGTGGATGCTCACAGTCATCCATTGGACAGAGCACAGGGTCCCCAATGAAGGAGCTAGAGAAAGTAACCAAGTAGCTGAAGAGGTCTGCAGCCCCATAAGAGAAATAACAATATGAACTAACCAGTACCCCCAGAGCTCTCAGGGACTAAATCACCAACCAAAGAGTACACATGGTGGGAGACTCATGGCTCCAGCTTCATATGTAGTGGAGAGGCTTTTTTAATTTCAATAGAAGGTTGAGTTTTATAAATGTTGAGGGTTAGTTTTACAAATATCTAAGATTTAATTTTTATCGATAGAACCTATTTTTATAGTCACACAGATTATGAACCTATCAGAGCTGAGGCACACAACAAGGCTCACTGACCATCATATACATTTTTTTATACTTCTAGATTCATCTATAAGACAATATGTCCACACTGTGATAAAAGGTTCAAGCAGAGTTTTTCATTTTAAAAACATGTTTTGCAATGAGAATATAGTGCCAAAGCAAGATTGGAAATCCCATAATTATTTTTTGGAGTGCCTTTCTGTGAAACTGATTTAAGAGATTATAAACTATATATTTTGCGTGTTAAATTTTATTCTAAGTACTGGGGAACCCAACTTCTCTTCCTTGTTGTTACCAATGGCCTTTTGAGAATACAGATTTGATAATAACATTATTTTTGTAAGATCTTTCATTGTTTCTCAAAGCCTGGAGTCATATTTCTTCAGTGTGGTGGATGTTGGGGTATTAAAAATGCCTTCAGAATCTCATTAAATCCCTGAGACTATTCGGAAAATCATGCATACAGACACAATATTTGCCTAAAATTCTATAGGATTCAGGAAGCCCTTGAAGACTTTCTTTATCTATGGTCTCCCAAACTTTAGTTATAGAAGATACAAGTCTGCAGAGCTACAAAGCTACCAACAAGGAAGTCTGTCTCTGAAGCTCTCACCTTCCACTGATATTATGACATCCTGATATGCTACTGTTATCCTCAACTGGAAAGTTTTCCACCAGTGCCAAATCTAAAATAAAGATGGGTAGATAAATTGTTTTAAAAAACAAACTAGTATCTCCTTCCATAACTATTTATACATATTTATATTGATGGATACAGATTTTAACATATTGTACAAGTATATTTAAAACTTAGTTTCAAAAAAGAATATGTAAGTAGAAAATAAATGCCGTATGTTTGTAATGCTACAACCTAAATATTATACCTTCAGACAGCGTTTTGAAGGACATTATCTCTGTAACACGCTCATTTTCCTTTATAAGATTTATGTAGGAGTACGACTCATGACCTTCTAGATGTCAATTTAGCAGCAAATGGCATAGGTTATTTAATTGGGTTGAGTTTGACTGAAATACTTCTGTATATAAAGAATTTAATTCACTTTAGAAAACAACAAAAGCATATAGCTTGTTGTAGATATATTTTACAGTTGCCAATATAACTTTGAAAATCAAAGCAAAGAAGAATCATGTCAGTTTCTTAATTTTGGCTTGGTCTTTACTCTCAGCCTAAAGATAACTCTTATATTGCATTCTCTAACCATCAGCCAACTTTGCTCAATGCTGTTTCCTAACTTTTAATGTTTCTTATTTAATCTAGATGAAAACCTACACACCAATATGGGAGATAATGCTGGTGTTTGCTTCTTAAATAATTTTGTTCAGGGGAATTGTGTATTTCCTTTAAGGATACACATAATTTGAGAAGATAAAAACAGGTTCCCTGGCTAAGTGTCACATAAATGACTGTCCCCTGGGCAGCAAAACTACTCTCTTTTGGGGCATGTAATTTGGTTTCTGCTGAATTGCTTTAGCTACAGGGAAGGAACAAAATGCATGTTTGTCTCAGACTGTGAAGATTGAGGGGAAAATATTTGTTTCCACCTTCGCACCCCCTTTGGGGCCTGTTCATGATGTATTTTGGACAAAGACCCAGAGACCAAGGTAAGACGAATAATTTGAATGAAAAACAGAATAGGTAGTATGGTTGAAACAGAGAGACACTGCAGAAGATAAAAAGTAAAAGTTAGTGGGATATAGAAGGAAGCCATTACCAAACCTAAAAAGCCAAGCATCAAGGCAAGGATTTGGTTCTATAGATAACAGGGACCTCCATGGTGCCATGAGTTTTAGTTCATGATGTGTATTGAAATTACACCCCTATTTCATGCTGCTTCTTTTTTATTTATAAAGGTTTGAGGAGGCTTCAGAGTTGGCATTTTGAAATCTAGCCTGATATTCATTCAAACAGTCGAAAATTGTTTTAGATATCTGTGGTAGGATAAGTATGAAGTATTGTAACATGTCCTGTCAGGAAATCACCCTGTGTGAAAACTGTTCTTAGCCTTTTTTTTTTTTTTTTTTTTTTTTTTTTTTTTGGTCATCTGTGAGGCAGAACTGGCACGAATACAAATAATTTCTATTTATTTTTAGCATTTTTCATTCTCATTATAATTCTGCATGGGAAAGAGGTGACAGAAGATAAATCTTGGGTCCCCTGAAACATTGGAAATATTCTCATTGGAAGCCTTTATAACAAAATCTGAGGCTTCTGCTGTCCTGTCAGTATAAGCTCAAGCATATGCAGTGCTATTTTGGCACCATTCCTTCCTGTACCACATGAAATATTTAATTCTATTACTCTTGAGTCTGTTTGAGCAGATGATTCTTTGTGTCTTTTATGTAATGGAATAAAAGGCAGTTAGAAATGAGCTCAAAGACAAAAAAAAATTAATAAGGATACACTCGAGCCTTAAGACTCGCTTTCTAAGCTGCAGCTGAGACATTTACAAAGATTCACTACTAGAGTCCAATTATGTCTTCTCATGAATGGCTCAAGTTCAATGTCTCATGAACACTTAAAAAATTATCACATTGACATCTAACCAAGCTAAATGCTATGGTGTCTCAGATAATCAATAAATATGATCTAAAATCACCTTCACTAATTGGAAAATTACAATCTGTGACTTTGATTAAGAGAATGGCCACAAGAAGTTCATAACTGTGTTGTACATTTTATATGTATGGATACATGTATTTCTATCAAATATTCACTAATTGTGTATGGATGTATGAAGCAACAAGGGTAATCAATTTATAATACAATTACACTCTAATTTATTCTATTGATTGTATTTTCTTAAGCAAGACATACTTGTATATCATAATAAAAGACAAAACAAAACAGACCCTTTATAGAACAGCATGTAAAATTCAGACAGGAATACTAATGCCTCCTATTAGTGTTGTAGATTTCCATCTAAAGTTCTCTAAGCTCCAGCTCTGCTTGCCAAACACTAGTGGCTGGCAAAGTCTGTTTCTCTATGGTTTCCTTCACACCACCTTTTGGAAAGAAGGCAATAAATCTGCTTCCTGGAGCATTGTGAATGTAACAGACAGCCAAGATACCCAGTCTGTGTATTCTTTCCAAGCCTCACATGGGATTGGCAGAGCCAGCACATGACTCCAATGGATGGTAGCACATATTTGATCAATTTTCTTTAAAAAAATACAAGCACATGGGTGGTGCTACATTCCTCCTATCATGCTTTTAAAACTTATATTAGAGACTGGAACAATATTTGATACATAATACACATTCAGTATATATTTATTGGAAAAAATGGATTTATTAAATTTTAAAGCTATTTACAGAATTTCAAAAGAAAAGACTGAGGTATCATCACTTTTGCTTTCACTCTTCATAAAAGGATGGCAGCACATTGAGTATTTTCTCTACATGGCCTAAGAAGAATATTTGATTATCTTATTACACGGTCTGCTCTCATATAAATGTAGTAATTGTATTCCCAAAATGTATATTCATAAATTCACAATAAGATTTAGTTTAAATCTCACTGATAAAGCCATTCTATGTGTCCTATTTCTCTCATGCCTTTAGCATATGAAGATATATCTGGACATGAAATTAATTTCAGACTAAATTTCTCTGTATGAAAGTTGTTTTAGTCTTCTGTTTTACAAGACTGAAACTCTAAATAGTATTAAAAAATCAAGTCAGTACACATAGCCTGAAAGCTCACAAGTAGCTTTCTATTCTGTTTTAGTCTTATTCATTCTAGCTGCTGAGGTAAATAGAAGGAAAATATCACAAATAAATGACCCTCTCTGATATTTGGGGTCCTGTGGATTACAGATATATTACATAATAACATGATTATCTTTTATGTATAAGTACATCTCTTGTTCCATGTGTTTAGGAGTTGTGCAGTTGCTATTTGATTTTGAATATAAATTTTGAAGCTATCTTGTTTTGATTGGTTTTGTTTGGTTTGGTTTTTTTTTTTTTTTTTTTTTTTTTTGGTTTTTTGAGACAGGGCTTCTCTCTATAGTCCTGGCTGTCCTGGAACTCACTTTGTAGACCAGGGTGGCCTCGAACTCAGAAATCTGCCTGCCTCTGCCTCCCGAGTGCTGGGATTAAAGGCGTGCACTACCACGCCCGGGGAAGCTACCTTGTTATAAGTGTACTTTGATAAGAGCATTAGAAGGCAATCACAAAGACTCTGGATTCAATTTGATCCAGGAATTAATGGCATTTAGAAATGGTAAGAAGACCATTAGAAAAGTACTTCAACAAACTAAACACTTTTATCATAATCGTATGCAAAAAATCAATTGAGCCTTTGCTAAAATAAATATTAAAAACACAAAAGCTATAAAAAAGAATCATGGATAAATATTTTTTAAATATTTATTTAATATATATGAGAACACTGTAGCTGTCCTCAGACACATCAGAAGAGGGCATCAGATCTCATTACAGATGGTTGTGAGCCACCATGTAGTTGCTGGGAATTGAACTCAGGACCTCTGGAAGAGCACAGTAAGAGCTCTTAACCTCTGAGCCCTCTCTCCAGCCTGGATAAATAATTTTATCATGCATGTTCAGAACCAATGTTCAAACCACCTAAAAGTTAATGATGGTAAGGTCAAGGATCTCTGTAAAACTTACTATGTCTGCTCCCTTAAAAAGATATGTAGAATTTGATTCTAGTTCAATGGCCTCACCAATCTTTTGTCATAACATATATTCTGTTTTCACTCCCTACCATATCAGAACAATTTTATTTACTTATACAATTTCTGCCCAAGTTCAATTTGACCATTACTACTTTGAGGAGCTTCAGGTGAGGACATTGTTTGATTTTGAGGCAGCCAGATTTCTTTGTATTGACAGATGACTCATTGCATAAGCATACTTACCAGGCAAGCCTGGTGAACAATTTTACAAAATTGTCCTCTAAATTCCATATACATCTTATGGTCCATGCATACCTGCACTCATATACACATATTTTGCATATCCACATAACTTACACAGAAGGAAAAAATTGTCTTCCATTTTCTAGAATGTTTTCCAGGCTTCCAGAGGTAACAAGCATTTCAAGTTCTTTTCCCTTGCCATGCCCTTAAAGGACATGGAATATAACAAGCAAACATTATGGAGTAACTAGACACTTTAATATCGGTCGATAATACCCAAGTTGGAAATTTTTAAAAATATTTGGTAATTTGGATCAGAAAGTTAAAACTTTGGCTTTCCTGTATTTCGTGGTGAATTATTCAGTGTTGTATAATATAAGGAATATTGAACTAGCAGGAATTTGCGTGGAAATTGCTCTTTTCCTTGTTAGCTTAGCACAGTGTCACCACAGATTCAACACTTAGTAAGATTTCTTGAATAAATTGAATTTAATTGGAATTGAAATTGAATTGAATTGAGTAATGTCTTATATAGCCCTTCTGTTACAATTTTCTCCCTTGGTTCCTCTTACTCTCCAACCTTCTTCAGGTGTGATCCGTTGAGACCACAGTATCTCTAACAATCATTCCTTAGGAACTAACTTTTCTTGGGAACTAAAATTCCTTTGGAACTTAAATTTCTGCTACAGCACTGAAATCTACCTTTGTGTTAAAATTAATATACCTCAATTAAAATAGTATGCATACTTCCACATCCCCATAGGGTGTATGCCATGCAACCACATACTTATTAACCTTATAGCCATAATCATCTATGGCTTTTTAATATTTCTAGAATGGATAGCATTTCCAAACTGTTTCCAGTTTATTATAAAACAATGTGCATTTCATCACTGGCTAAAGCACTGCTTGTAGACTAACTCAAGGATGAGTTTAGAGAAGTGCATGAAGAGGTAAATGTAATCAGAATATATATATATATATATATATATATATATATATATATATATATATATAGTTCATGTTTAGATGGGTCAGTTGATATTTTCAGGGACAAAGAACTGATCAAAGTAATATAAACACCCGTTTTTCCCCATTGGTTCACAACAGCACACTCTTTTGATGTAGCTTTAATACATGCAGAATATTTTAGCATATGATCCCCGATGGTATTCCTAACTATACTTCCAGTGGATTATTTCACAAGTCTATTCAGAGTAAGAATGAGAGTTTCTAATCTTCCAGGGCATATCTTCTCTTCCTTCGAAGGTTATGATAACTAGAATTGGTGGGTCATGAAATGCCCAAATCAATATTGTCATTGACTTAATCCACATAAGAGGATTAACTTCATAGGTGACTTCTGAGTATCTGAGACAAAAGGAAACAAAAAAGAATCAGTCTCTAGCAATGTCCCAAGGTTTGTTTTGTTTTGTTTTGTTTTGTTTTTTTAATAGCTGTAACAGGAACAGAATTCTAGACTCAGACAGCCAAGTAGGACCTTGTAAACAACTATCTTTTAATAAATACATCCTCATCATTCCCGGTTGGGTGAATACAAATCAATCACATGTAACACATTGAGGATGTCCTAATAGAACATTTTATATAGCCCTGACTCAGGCACACTATTGCTCCTCATTTGACAGGTCATGAAGTTGAACCTTGAAGAAGGTTATCTTTCACAATATGACAAACCTAATTTGTGGCACAATTAAGACTTTAACATGTGCTCTGAAAACTAAATGTCATGATTTTCTTTCTTTAGAGGTTCAGAGACAATATCATTGAGTGATATGCTTACATATGACAGGGTGCACCAAAAATACCTACCATTTGCATATAATTTTTTTGTTTATTATTTACAGTTAGTGTCTCATGTCTTTCCGTTTTTTACAATTTCTTATTTCTAATCCATTTAGATTGCCAGTTCAACTTTTTTGCTTTTATTTATTTATTTACTTACTTATTTGTTTATTTATTTTAAACTCCAGATTTTATTACCCTCCCAGTCCACTCTCCCACTGTTTCACATCCCATACCTTCTCCCAGACCCCCTGTCTCCATGAGGATGGCCCCACCCCACACCCAACCTGACCTCTATACTCCTTGGGGCCTCCAGTCTCTTGAGGGTTAGGTGTATCTTCTCTGACTAAACCCATACCCAGCAGTCCTCTGCTGTAGATGTGTTGGGGGCCTCATATCAGATGGTGTATGCTGCCTGGTTGGTGGTCCAGTGTTTGAGAGATCTCAGGGTCCAGATTAATTGAGACTGCTGGTCCTCCTACAGTATCGCCCTTCTCCTCATCTTCTTTCAGCCTTCCCTAATTCAACAACAGGGATCTGCAGCTTCTGTCCATTGGTTGGGTGCAAATATATGCATCTGACTCTTTCAGCTGCTTGTTGGTTCTTTCAGAGGGCAGTTATGATAGGTCCCTTTTTGTGGGTGCTCTATAGTCTCAGTAATAGTGCCAGGCCTTAGAATCTCCCTTTGAGCTGAATCCCACTTTGGGCCTGTTGCTGGACCTTCTTTTCCTCAGGCTTCTCTCCATTTCTATCCCTGAAATTCTGTCAGACAGGAACAATTATGGGTCAAAGATGTAACTGTGGGATGGCAACCCCATCCTTCACTTGATGTCCTGTCTTCCTGCTGGAGGTGGACTCTGTAAGCTCCCTCCCTTTGAGTTCTGGGAGTCTCTCACCTCCCAGAGCTCTGGTACATTCTGGAAGGTCCTTCTAACCTCCTATCTCCTGAGGTTGACAGTTTACTTTCTTTCTTCTGGCCCTCAGGGATTTCAGTCCATTTCCCCCATTCAATACCAGATCATGTTCCCCTCTCAGACTCCCATCCCTTTCCCTGCCAGTTCCCTCTTCCCCTTTGTGGTTGTTTTGTTCTCCCTCCCAAATGGAACTGAAGCATCCTCACTTGGGAACTTAAGCTTGTTGACCTTTGTGAGTTCTATGGACTGTATCTTGGGTGTTTGACACTTTTTTTGGAGTGGGGGGTAATATCCACTTATTAGTGAGTACATAGCATGCATGTCCTTTTGGATCTGAGTTACCTCACTCAGGATGATATTTTCTAGTTCTACACATTCATTTGCCTGCAGAGCTCAGGATGTCCTTGTTCTTAATAACTGAAGAGTATTCCATTGTGTAAATGAACAACATTTTCTGTATCCATTCTTCTGTCGTGGGACATCTGGATTGCTTCCAGCTTGGGTATCACAAACAAGGACACCATGAACATAGTAAAACACGTGCCCTTCTGGCATGGTGGGCATCTTTTGGGTATATTTCCAAGAGTGACATAGCTGGTTCTTTAGGTAGATCTATTTCCAATATTTTGAGGAACCTCCAGATTGATTTCCAGAGTGGTTGTTTTTGAGAATTTCATATAAGCATACTGTACTTCATTTCCATTTTTCTCCTACCATGTTTCATCTGTGCCTCCATATCCCTCTAAATTTTATAACCCCTTCTGTAGTTAGTGTTACACACACACACACACACACACACACACACACACACAAGACATATACCACCTACTCAGTTCATTTAGTGTTACTTCTGTGTTTCTGTGTACATGTGCTTAGGGCGAACTACCCATCAGGATAGCCCATAGTGATTCTTTCAACCTCTATGAAATTGCTTTTACATCTTCATCTATGAGTCTGGTCCATGTTGAAATGTCCCTAGTATAGTCATTGTACAGGTCTGACTTAAGTAACCATATTGTTGAGATTTCATGGGCGTAAAAGTTGATCTGCATGTGTATCAGCTGAGACTGGGTACACTGTGGTCAGTTGATATTTGTATTTTGACCAGTTGTGACTTTCTGCAATGGTCTATGTCTGCTCAAAAAGAAAAAAAAAATACGTTGTTTTGATTACGGTGACAACTACATTTTCCTGGGCATAAAAATAGGTATTTAAACTGCAGATACAAATGAAAATTGTACTAATAAGTTTCCCTCAAGGCTCCATGACCTCCCCAGCCACAGGTTGTTGGCTTAGTTTACAGTAATAGCCATCAATTCCCTTATATTGAGTGGAACTTTAAGTGCAATTAGACAGCTGTTAGTAACTCCCAGATCTCAATGCCACTATATTACCCTTGAGGTTATTTTGCCATGATGATGTTTGTTGTTGCACACAGACATCATATCTCCCTAGGAATATTTATTGCTTTTCTCCCTTGGCATCTTGCATAGCCTTTCAGATTCTATGAGAGAGTTAGTCCTAGAGTGCCAGCTCAATTCCCATCCTGTATTCAATATCTGTGTTGTCTTCAGCAACAGGGTCTTTCACATTTTGGGATTCAAGCAAGTTCAAGAGCATGTGTTTATATTATTTTGCATCAAATCAATATACCATGTATGTAGAATGTATTCTTGGCATGTACTGGTTAATGTACAAATGGACCTATAAATGATATTTTAATTGAGTTATAAAATAATAAATTTGAATTTGCTTTCTCATATACCCCTTTTTATGGTTAACCCTCACTCCTATATCCAAATTTTCTCTGCCCCCTCTTCCTTGTCCTACATAGAACATTCTTTTAAAAAATTATTTTGTTTGCCTTCCGAATGTCGACCCACTTCCTGGCTCCCCATCCCCGAGTTCTTCATCCCATTCCCCTTCCCCATTTGCTTCTGAGAGAACACTTCCCCACCCTTCCCCACCAGCATCCCCCCTTCCCTGAATCATCAAGTCTCTACAGAATTAGTCCCATTTCTCTCCAGACAAGACAGTACTCTGTTATATATGTGCCAGGAACACAGACCAGCCATGTATGCTTTTTAGTTGGTGGCTTAGTCTCTGGGAGCTCTGAGGGGTCTGGGTTAGTTGATAATGTTTTTCTTCCTATAGGGTTGCCATCCCCTTCAGCTCCTTCAATTCTTCCCCTAACTCTTCCATAGGGATCCCTAACCTCAGTCCAATGGATGACTGTAAGTATCTGCATCTTTCTCAGTCAGCTGCTGGGAGAGTCTCTCAGAGGACAGTCAAGCTAGGCTCCATTTTTGTCCCTGCATTTCCTTTAGACAGGAACAATTCTGAGTCAAAAAAATTGAAGATGAGTGGGTGACCCATGTCTCAACTGGGTGCCTGTCTATCTACTGGAGGTGGTCTGTTCAGGTTCTTTCTCCCAACTGTTGGACATTTCAGCTAAAGTTATCCCACATTGGGTCCTGGAAGGCTCTCACATCCCAGCTCTCTAGGTCTTTCTAGACTTTCCCACTTCTCCTGCACCCTACACAGCTGCATATTTCCATTCATTCTCCTGGCCCTCTGGGCTTTTCTGCTGTCTCCCCCTATACCTAATCCTGCCCCCTTTCTTCTCTCCCTCCCCTCTCCCACTCAAGTCCCTCCATTTTTCTGCCTCCTGTGATTATTTTGTTCCCCCTTCTAAGTGGGATTGAAGTACCCACCCTTGGGCCTTCCTTCTTGTAAAGCTTCATACGATCTGTGAATTGTATCAGGGGTATTCTGAACTTTTGGGCTAATATGGACTTTTGAAGGAGTACCATTATCTATCCTCTCTACTTTCATCTTAACTACATTCTGTGATCCACTTCCTCTAGGGTATCCTAAATGACTACTTTCTAATTTCCTGTCTTCCACAGGTATACCCAATTAAACACACACCTAACAATTAAAATTTAGTATTCACATATCAAAGAAAATATGTGGCATTTGTCATTCTGGGTCTAGGTTACCTCATACAGTGTAATCTTTTCCAGTTATTCCCATTTACATGAAAATTTCATCATTTCATTTTTCTTTGCAGCTAAGTAACATTTTGCTGTCTATATGCATATTTTCTGTATCTATATTTAAGTTGATTTTATTTCACAATTATTATGAATATAATACACAGGAATATGCAGCATTTTCTGTTCCTTCACTTGGTCCGAGTTTCATATTTACTTTGTGTCTTCATATAGGAGCAATTATCCATTTCCACTTCCCTTTGTTAGTTTTCTCACATCTTACCAGTGTAGGAGCACCTGAGGACTCAGTCTTCTCTTACCATACATACTCTTACTCCCACAGAGGACTTGTTTCATACCAGTATCAACTATGTGCAATAAGAATATATCCACTGAGGCTCCAAGGCCTAACATTATTACTGATGCTATAGTGTGCTCACAAAAAGGGACCTAGCATGACCATACTCTGGAAGACCCAACAGGCAGCTGAAAGAGTCAAGATGCACATATTTGCACCCAATCGATGGACAGACCTCTGTGGTTGAATTAGGGAAAAACTGGAAGAAGCTGAGGAGTGTGACCCTGTATGAGGACAAGCAGTCCAATTAACCTGGACTCCTGAGATCTCTCAAACACTGGACCACCAACCAGGCAGAATACACCAGCTAATATGAGGGCCCCAACACATATACATCAGAGGACTGCTGGGTCTGGGTTCAATTAGGAATGATGTCCCTTGAGAGACTTGAGGCCCCAGAGAGTGGAGAGTCCTAGTGGTGTGGGGACATTCTTTTGGAGATGGGAGGGATGAGGTATGGGATGTGGAACAGTCAGAGGGTGGACCAGGAGGGGGATAAAGTCTGGACTGTAAAAAAAATATTACAGAATTAAAAAACAAAAGAAAACCCCAGAATATATCCCCCAAATTGACCTCCCTCTTCATATTCATATTTATGTCCATATTTCCCTTTTTCATATTCCCTTAGGTAAATAGTAACATATTACACAACTGTTCTGTATTTCATACTCTTCAATGCTACTTTGTCATTTTAGCTGTTATTGTAGCTACCAGTTGTGCAGAAACATACATTAGCAATTCCTCTTCACATCTGAAGCAAATTAACTCTTATGTGTTGCCTATTCTGTTATGTGTTTGAGGAATGTCTATAGCAACCAACTCAGCCAATTTTTGGTGTGTGAAAACATGTGTGTAAGAAAGTTGATATATCTTTGAATAGCATTTGACCTATAAGAGAAAGAAATACTTTCATCAATATTTCTTCTGTGTTTGATCAGGTTTTCTTCTGGTTATTTTATAGCAGCAGCATCAACAACATCTATCTCCTGTTTCCCATATCTGTGGCCAGCTCAAAAACACACAGTGGAGTAACTGACCTTACTTATCTATTTGGTTTTACTTGTTCTTCATTCTTGTTTTGTTCATTATTGTCCAAAATAAATTCAGTGTATACAATGCTTTCTCCCTGGTATTGATTTCGGGATACCCAGGCTTAAATCTATTCAAAACTCTTGACTCAGAACCTCAGAACCTCCTCCTCCTACCTCACTGACCTCAGATTCTTGTAACTCTTTCTCCCAGTCCTTATACCTTGACAGGACCCCTAATCATAACTATCAGCATGTCTTTTCATATCCTCTTTGAAAGCAGACTCAGAATGTGACTAATTCTCATCACCTCCTCTGCCATTGCCCTTGTCTAAAGCACCATCATTTCTCATATTGATTTTTCAGGGAACTTCTAACTAATCTTCCTGCTTCTGTTCTACATTATAACCCTAACATTTTACTCAAAGCACAATAGCCAGGCTAGTAATTTAAAAATGAATCATAGATAATGTCACTTCCCTGATGATAACCTGTAGCCACAGCATAAAAGATACTATACAAGGATAGTTTCCCTTTCCATTGGTGACTCTGCTTCATTTATTCTGCTATACCTTTCAAATAATGTTTCTTCAAAATGCAAGGGTATTTCTGCCTTCGAAGTTACTCATCCTTATACCTAAACTATGTTTCCTCTTCACATTTACTCTTTACCTGATGCAGATCGTTATACATATATTTCCTTCTTAGTGAGACATAGCTGACTATGCTACTTCAATTTATCATCTGTGCACACTACTCTCCTTTTTCTTTCTTTCTGTACAGTATATATGCTTAGCTAACCATCTATATTATTTATTCTTTAAAGTAGGAGTTTTTTGTGCATTCTCTGTGTGTATTTGTGTGCATTAGTGTTAGTATGTTATGTTGTAGACACAACACAGGAACTCAGAAGACAAGAACTATAACAGTGACCTATGTCAAAGCACTACACTGAAAGTGTTTTGGAAGTAAACAGCTGCACTAAGAATAACACTAGGATCAAAGATATGAACCAAGGCCATATGGGAAAGTTGAGGCATTATCAGTCCTACTTTTCACCGTTTGACATAGTATTTTACTTTTCCTCATTTAGGCACTATATATTGGCTAATGCTTAATGTGTGTATGTATGTGGAATGTGTACTAACTTACTATACTGCACAGGGAACTCTTTCAACAGTATACTATACATTTTTTAATATGTTCATTTGATTGCTGTTTTATCCACTAATATTAAGTGCCGTGAGTGAACAGATTTTTGTCTCTTTTCTTCTTTGGTGAGTCACAGTATGAGGACAATGCTTAGAACATAACATATATATATATATATATATATATATATATATATATATATGCATACATATATATACGTATATGTGTACATATACATATATATACACATATATACATATATGTGTACATATACATATATATACACATATATACATAAATATGTATATATGTGTGTGTATCATAAATTACTAGAATGCAAAAATATTATCTAGCACATCATCATCTCTTAATCGCTACTGATTATTATTATTAACAGGAAGTATTAACATTATTTGTCATCCAATAAAAGGGATATTTTTCTTGACTCGGATTAATTATTGAGATGTTTGGGTGACATTGTTATATTTTACTTACTCCTCCATAATGCCTTCTTTGAATATATCTGTGAAGGTGCTTGAGATCATCAAGTCATTTTTCTTTTGCTTTTCTAGAGCTGTTTATTATTGTTGTTGTTGTTGTTGTTGCTATTTTGCCTTGTAGGTAGGTGCTTGCAAATCTTTCACATTGTTGAGGTCACTTTCTTATCCATTGGTTTCTATAACAAATTAGTAAGAACATAGTATGGTTTTGAATTTTAAATTGCACTGGGTTAATTTATTTGAAGTCAAGTTGTGAGCATTTTGTAAAAATCCTTAGCATTCTTGTTATGATAATAAGAAACACATCTCTTATATGCTTTATCCAGCTGGAAACTGTGGATAAAAATATCTAAGAAGAGGGACTTTGAGTTCTTTCAGTAGAATTCTAGAAATGCAAATTCATATAATTGTAATGATCAATCATTTACTGGTATGTTAATTTCTTAATGCTTTCAATTTATCAGCAGCAGGTTTTTCCTAATTCTAAAGAAGCAATGCTTAATTCTCTTTTTACTGATTAATTGTGGAGAATTATACTTCTGGCAGTTGACAAAGGGACTTACATGGTTTGCTTCAATACCATTCAAGACATAGGTAAATAATAAAAGTAAACAATTCATGAGAAGGGGAAACATAATTAACAGCATTCTATGAATGTTTGTCTCCTCTTGCAAAAATCCTAGTAAGCTATGGCACAGGCTTCCAGTTTTCTTTTGATGAGAGCACTTGTTAGCTAATCAATTTATAATCCCAAGTGATCCTTAAACATTAAAAAAAATGACATCAGCCAATTAGCTAATTCAATTGGACAAGCATTTATGGAACATTTACTATTCAAGCAATTGTCTTTTGGTCACAGACACAGAATGAATATAGCAATACCCTTGTATAAAGCTTACATTAGAAAGCATAGCTGATAGATTCAATTTTTTTTTTTTGCTTTTGATTTACTGAGCCTTTATGTTTCAAGACACAGGATTTTCTCTATAGCACATCTGTGGTCTTATAATCACAGGCTGTGTTATAATACAATTGTGCTTTATTGAGACAGAATAGATGAATAGAAAGTTCACTTTGCAAGTCCTTTCATTTAATGTTGAATTTCATGCTGAGGAGCCTTGTCTTCTAACAGTTTGTATAGATAGTGTCTCTTATTCCCATTTGCTCCCTTTTGGCTTGCCTCTACCATATGGTCTTCTAGAAAGATCACATCACTGGGTCAAGACTCATGCTTTCAATTTTGCTTCGTTCACTCACTGGATGACCTTAGGTCTTCTTTTAACTGCCTTTACTAGTATATTAATAGTCACCTGGGGTCTGGTGGCACAGTTAATCAAAGTCCTAAAAATAATTTGAAATGTATAGCTTTCTTTCTGCCCCTGGAGAGAATCTTTGAACCAAGGAACAAGGTAGGAAGGAAAGGGAGATTTGCTCAGATAATCAACAAGGTCTCTGTGTGATGATTCCCCCTTCAGCACTGTCTCCTGTATATTCCTACTTAGTCTCCAAAAATGAAATAAACATTTTATATTCTTCTGTATAATTCTTTATTTGAAGATTGGAGATTATAAAACGACAAAGCTGACATCTATTTGAAATAAAAGTAATAAAATTGGCAGTTTTTCTTCATGATGCTTATTTGCTATTTAACAAAAAGAGCTGAAATATTTATATATTTTGCACCTCTCTCTATATACTATATATACATATATATCTTTTATAATATATAATATAATAGAAAAGACAACATAAATTTGTGAAGTGAGGAATCATGGAAGGTGTTGGGGGATGAAAATAAAGGGGAAAGTAATTTATATTTTAATTAAAATATATTCAAAGAAAAAAACAAAGAACAAAATGACATCTAAATTAATTATATTCTAACCATATAATATCGGACATGAATGGTAGTAACATAGAAAGTGTAGCCAGGCATCTAGTAAAACTTGTGATCTCCTCCATATAACATTTTTGTCTCTCTCCAGTGTTTGTTTCCACCTCTTTGATAATGAATGTTATAAATGGTATTCTGTAGCTTCCTGTTGCTGTTAATAGACTGTTCCTTTACTTAATTATGGTTCTATCCAAATAACTGTGAAAATCTTCAAAGGTATTTTAATTAAAAGTATTTGTTTATTATTGTGTGCTTGCATGATGTGTAGGCGTACATACCACAGCATGCCTGTAGAAGCCAGAACAAACATTTGCCTAGTTGGTTCTCATTTTCCATCTTCACATGGGTCCCAGGAATTGAACGCATGTTGCCAGCCTTTAATATCAAATTTCTTTACCTACAGAGCCACTTTGGCCTCCCTCAAAGGTAGGTTTTAGTTCTTCATAGTGAGCCTCATGGAAAACTATGTTCAAGGTGGACTTCTGGATGTGTTAAGCATATTCCTTTATAGCAAGGAAGGTTTCAAGATTTTTGAGGATTTTTTAGGCAATAAAGATCACAAACAGTAGGAATAAAAATGATTTGTAACATTACCATTTCAATGATAATACACTAATCTAGACAAAAAGATCAGGAGAAGATTATCTTTTGCATTAAATGGTAAATAAATAAGAGGAGACATCATAAGATAAATATTAGAATTGGCAGGACTTAGCAGCTGACAGTATGTGAGAACTAGAAGAGGATCAACATTTTAATCTTTGTTTAATCAATAACATAAGAAAAGTGAAGTAATCAAGATAGGGGAGTAATAAAGTATTTGTGAAAAATCTATTCTCTTTAGAACATGAATTTTAAGGAATTATATATTGTCAAGGTCTAAGTATATAGTTTGAATTAAAATATATTTGAATTGGACCTGTCATCTCATAAATGACTGACATAAAGTAAAGCACATGAAAATTACTGAGATATGAATAGAGACAATGCAGTATTATAGAAGTAAAGAGAAAAACACAATATCATAAAAGAAGAATAAGGGGATCTCATAAAAATAAATTTCAATACCCTTACCAGATCTGGAATTTTTGTTAAATTTTTGAGCTAAAATATAATTACATCCCCTCCTCCTATTATCCCTCCTATGTCCCTTTCATTTAAAACACCCCCTCTTACCCCCGTTGTTTGCCTTTCAAATTGATAGCCTCCTTTTATTTTATTGTTATCGTTTCCTATATTTAAATGCTTAAATATGAACATATAACCTGCTAAGTCCATATATTGTGGTGTGTGCACCTGATTTCAGGACTGACCACTTTGCTATGGACAATAAGTTATGGTGCTCATCTCTGAGAGAAGCTAAGTTTCCCTCTTTCAGCAGTAATTATTTGTATGTATGACTTTATCAAAGGATGTGACCCCCATGAAATTTTCCCTTTTCACATTAACATGTCTGTTGATATTGTCTTTCTTCGGGTCTGGTTTAGAGAGACCTATCATTCAGGTATCATGTGTATAGTTTCCCTGTCTTTTCTAGAGACAAACCACACAATGATTTTCCTAGTTCCCTGGTCCTCTAGTTGTCAGATTTTTTTCGTCCTCTCTTCCACCATGTTCCCCAAACCTAATGTACATGAAGTGTGTTGTAGATGTATCTACAGGGGCTATTATCCCCCACAATTTTTAATCTCTGCACTATGGGCAGTTGTAGTTTTCTGCAATGTTCTCCAGTTGACGTAAAGTGAACTTTCCTTAGAAACAATGCAATGTAGACACAGATCTCAAAAGCTGTAACTGACCTGAATTTCTACTCTCTAAGAATTACTTTTCATGGTAATATAAAGTAGCATGCAAGGTTCCAAAGGGGAGAAGAAACCAACAGTTTTTCCCAGCTATGATGCCTTGTCCTACAACAATGTACAGCATGACAATAGTAACACGTATTTCTTAGATTTGACCAAGAGTTCTTATCTCCTTGTACTAAGGTCAAATCTAAGTGGATCAAGGAACTCCACATAAAACCAGAGACACTGAAACTTATAGAGGAGGAAGTAGGGGAAAGCCTCAAAGATATGGGTACAGGGGGAAAATTCCTGAATAGAACAGCAATAGCTTGTGCTGTAAGATCAAGAATTAACAAATGGAATCTCGTAAAATTGCAAAGCGTCTGTAAGGCAAAAGACACTGTCAATCAGACAAAAAGGCCACCAACAGATTGGGAAAGGAACTTTATGAATCCTAAATCAGATAGGGGACTAATATCCAATATATAAAGACCTTAAGGAGATGGACTCCAGAAAATCAAATAACCCTATTAAAACATGTGGTACAGAGCTAAACAAAGAATTCTCACCTGAGGAATACCGAATGGCTGAGAAGTACCTGAAAAAATGTTCAGCATTCTTAATCATCAAGGAAATGAAAATCCAAACAACCCTGAGATTCCACCTCATACCAGTCAGAATGGCTAAGATCAAAAATTCAGGTGACAACAGATGGTGGCAAGAATGTGGAGAAAGAAGGACACTCCTCCATTGTTGGTAAGATGGCAATCTGGTACAACCACTCTGGAAATCAGTCTGGCAGTTCCTCAGAAAATTAGACAAAGTACTACTGGAAGATCCAGCAATTTCTCTCCTGGGCATATACCTAGAAGATGTTCAAACTTGTAATAAGGACACATGCTCCACTATGTTCATAGCAGCCTTATTTATAATAGCCAGAAGCTGAAAAGAACCCAGATGTCTCTTAACAGAGGAATGAATACAGAAAATATGGTACATTTACACAATGGAGTACTAGGCAGCTATTAAAAACAATGAATTCATGAAATTCTTAGGCAAATGGATGGAACTGGAGGATATCATCCTGAGTGAGGTAACCCAATCACAAAAGAACACGCATGATATGCACTCACTGATAAGCGGATATTAGCCCAGAAACAGAATATCCAAGATACAATTTGTAAAACACATTAAACTCAAGAAGGAAATCCAAAGAGTGGATACTTAGCTCCTTCTTAGAATGGGGAACAAAATACCCATGGAAGAAGTTACAAAGTTTGGAGCTGAGATGGAAGGAAAGACCATCCAGAGACTGCCCAACCTGGTGATCCATCCCATAAACAACTACCAAACCCAAACACTATTGCATATGCCAGAGAGATTTTGCTGACAGGACCCTGACATAACTCTCTTGTGAGGCTATGCCAATCCGTGGCAAATACAGAAGTGGATGCTCACAGTCATCTATTGGATAGAACACAGGGCCCCTAATGAAGGAGGTAAAGAAAGTACCCAAGGAGCTAAAGGGGTCTGCAACCCTCTAGGAGGAACAACAATATGAACTAACCAGTACCCCCAGAGCTGTGTCTCTAGCTGCATATGTAGCAGAGGATGGCCTAGTTGACCATCAATGGGAGGAGAGGCCCTTGGTCTTTCAAAGATCATATGCACCAGTACAGGTAAATGCCAGAAAGTGGGAGTGGGTGGGTTGGGGAGCATGGTGAGAGGAGGGTATAGGGGGCTTTGGAGATAGAATTTGACATGTAAATGAAGAAAATATCTAATAAAAATGCCTTTAAAAAAGAGTGACAATATGACTGGTACTGGAAAGATAGCCAACTACTCAGGACTACTAAATGCATAGATCTTGAAGGAAAACCTACAGGCCCCAATTTAGTAAATGAGCACAATCCCTAACTATATTCAATAGATCTGTTCTTATAGGCATAGATAAGTATAGTCCTCATCACCCAGCAATGGAATATCTTTGTGCAGCAGACAGATTATTACAGAATAAAACAATAGATCAAAATGCAGAGTTGTGGAGCCCAGTCCCAAGTGACACATTTTGTAAACTGAAGGCTGAGAGGTCATTGTAGGAGAGAGCAGAATGAGTGTAAAAAATCACAGAAACAAAGAGGCTGCTATAACTGTATGTATACTATTAATATTAGAAGCTACTTCTATAAAATATCAATAACATGGCTGCTTAAACATTATTTGAACAAGGATAACCAAATAGACATAGCAACTACCAGCAACTGAGGATCTTCCTCAAGGAAGAACCACATTAAATGGTTTTCCAATACAAGATTATCATCCCTGAAAATATATACACAAATAATATACAGAGCAAGCATGCATCAGGTAGTATTTGTGTGTGTGTGTGTGTGTGTGTGTGTGTGTGTGTGTGTGTGTGTGTGTGTTAATAACAAGTAGAATAAGAAGCCATGGATTTGAAAGAAAGTGAGGGAGTACATGGGAAAGTTTAGAGAAGAGAGGAAAGGGAAGAGGAAAATATGTAATTATAGGTTTTAAAAGTACTATGTAAACAGAGAAGCACTTTGATGAGGAGCAAGAGCTACACTCATCTATGAGGATAATGATGCTTTAGAATTTGCTCAGTAATTATGCTGGTCTCATAAAGTGATGGTAACAATTTGGTTTTTGTTGTTGTTATCTTCTAAAATAGAATCCATGACCTATCTAGCCATGGGTAATTTTCTAGGTTTCTTCTACCAAACATGACTTTTCTCCTTTTAGTGGCCCTTAACACTCATTAAACAGTTGTTAGTTACCAAGAACATGTGACTGATACTTATTGAACATTTAGAGATATCTTTCTATGCTGTTTATTATTGTAGTTCATAGGCATCATAGCTGGATAAGACTATGAATTACTATCCTCCTTTGATATTTTACATAGTACTTACAGGTAGTATGGAAACTATATTGCAGAGCCAAGGTTTTCAGATAAAAATCAGATTGAATCATTTGAATCTTGTGTCTTAAGTGTGTAGTGTCTTAAGCACTAGGCACTTATTTTCAAGTTATGAGAAGTAACCAAGGGCAACAGCAATAGCCAGTATTGTTTTGGCAGTTATTAGACTATGCTGACAACCTGTGTGGTGATGAGTTGGCACATGGAAAGTGCTACTATTAGGAGGTATGCCCTTGTTGGAGAAAGTCTATCACAATATAGGTGGACTTTGAGAACTCCTAATATTCTAGTTCCATTCAGTGCAGAAGAGTCAGTCTCCTGGCTGCCTTTGAATCAAAATGTAGAAATCTCAGCTCTTCCTGCACCATGACTGGCCAGATGCTGCCATTTTTCCTGCCATTATGATAATGGACTTGACCTCTGAAACTGTAAGGCACACCAATTAAATGTCCTTTATAAGAATTGCCTGATATAGCTGTCTCTTGTGAGACTCTGCCAGGGCCTAGCAAACACAGAAGTGGATGCTCACAGTCAACTATTGGATGGATCACAGGGCCCCCAATGGAGGAGCTAGAAAAAGCACCCAAGGAACTAAAGGGAACTGCAACCCTATAGGTGGAACAACAATATGAACTAACCAGTACCCAAGAGCTCTTGTCTCTAGCTGCATATGTATCAAAAGATAGCCTAGTCGGCCATCACTGGAAAGCGAGGCCCACTGGACATGCAAACTTTATATGCCCCAGTACAGGGGAATGCCAGGGCCAAAAAGGGGGAGTGGGTGGGTAGGGGAGTGGGGGACTTTTGGGATAGCATTGGAAATGTTAATGAGGAAAATACGTAATAAAAACAATTTAAAAAAAAAAAGAATTGCCTTGGTCATGGTGTCTCTTCTCAGCAATTGAAACCCTAACTAAAACAACTTGCATACAAGTTGCACATATCAAGTACTGGGAGTTCTGTTAGGGAGTCTATGGCTCTTGTATGGAGCATAATATGCTGAAGGTAAAAGTTAATTATATACATACTTCTAGGTAAATACAATTTGTCCCTTCTCCCCCTTTTTATTTTTGTACTGATATTAGTCAACACAGATTTGGCATTTACAAATTTGTTGCCCCCTTTAACATGGATTGGTGTAACAATGAACGTATAAATCAGAGTTTAATAGATTGAGGAATGAATGGAAAGGAAAGAAGTAAGCATAGATTTTTGAGATGTTTAAGTGAAAAGAAATTAAATGGTTTAGGATAGATGTAATAAATAACTAGTTTCAACAGAAGATTTTTATAATCACATGAGTTTCTAGACAAAAAGTATAACTTCAGCATGTATGCTTTCCTATTTCTTTACTGGTCAAATTGATAACAAGTAAATATTTGAGGGATGAATAAATGACTACTTATAAAATTTCAGAAAAGAAGTAATATATACAAACCAAAGGATGGGAGAAAATAGTGGTATCTAATTTTACAAACTCTCAAAACCCCTAAAGTGATGAAATATGGATGTGAGTCTCTCAAACTCATGGAAGGTATAGTAGGAGTTACCATATTCATAGTATCTATTTTATTATGTCAAGTAGAATACAGTGATATCTGGCATGCTTCAGAACCACAAGGTCATGAGTAGATTAACAAACATTGGAGGATTGAAAATGTGATAGACTAAACTTAGGACAACGAAAGTAAGTGAAAATAGGATTAAAAATGATTAACATGCAAGTTAGGATCTTTGTTACAATGTTGGAAAAAAATCTTCAAACTAGCTTAAGAAAAGTAGAGAGGTTTGGGGTAAGAGAACTTTAGAAAAACTGAATATCAAACTATAGTAATGATCAAGTAAGTCAAAGGTTACCAACATAGTTCTTAAGTCATTTTAGAATTTAAGTTTCCTTTTCTTTTAGACACAACACAGTAAAAAGTATGACTGTGGAAAAGCTCTCAAGATTTTTCTCTTGCAGTTGTGCATTCTCTAATAGAGGATTCTGTTCTATTTGTTCCAAATACTAAAAATCGTGAGCAGGAACATTGACTCTCCTTGTTATGCTCACTTGTCACTCCTGGTTCAATCAGTCATGACCAATAGTGCACACATGTGAAGTAAACATTAATAAATAAAGCTCATGTCAGGCTTCCTATTTGAATTGATCTGTGATAACAGTTTCTTTCATCATGCAATAAGTATTCATTTGGTCTTTACAGATTCCCAAATCCTAATGTAGGTAATGAGAAAAGAATGACATGAAAATAGTTTTTGTCCCTACTTTTGAATGTTTGCCCTCTTATAAAACAAGATTAATAATTAATAAACTCTTTCACATATTATCAGAATAAATTATACTTACTATAAAGAAAAGGTAGTGAAGGTGAACTTCAGGATGGATAGTCATATAAGTCTATATGGAGTGATCACAAGAAAGATGCAGCTATTTGAAGATTTGAGTAAAGGTCATTGATGCAGAGAAAAAAGCAATTGCAAGATCATAGGGTAGGAAATGAACTTGGCATAATTAATAATTAACAGAGAGATGGTTGTTGGAAAAAGAATTTATGGAGTGAATGGGTGAATGCTGTGACATAGAATGAGGAAATTGAGCAGAAGTTAGATCTCATATGTTCCTGTATCTACTAAGTTCTTAATCTTGGATGAAGGAAAGCAGACTGGTATAGGCTTTCTTTCCAGTCCCTATAAAGAAAAAGCAAACCAAGCTAAGTCTTATAAGAGGATTCACAGGTTGAGTAGAATTCACAGGGAATGCAAAGATAATGTTCATTGACTACTTACAAGAAGTTGATCCAGGAGTCAAGATCATGATAGTAAACAGCTAAACTTAGGAGGGAGTCTGATAGACTAAGAGAAAAGAAAGGTCATTGATCTTGTGGTATTTGTCAAGGATGAAAAGTACACTATAAGTCCAGGAGAGAGTCAGTAGTAAAAGAATGACACTGGCAGAAATATTTTTTAATCACAGATTTTGCACTACCTTATTATTCAGATGAATTCTTGTTTTTATGTTTATTTCATCCAACCAGACTATGAATATCTTGTTAGTGTACCTAGTTTCCAGGAACGTGCTTATTTGGGTTCAAAATACTCTCTCCTCCCCATTCTCTTTTAAAATTGTGATCTTTTCCATTATTAAACATTGGCTATTTTCCCAGAGATGGCACTGAAGAAGAAAATCAATGACATATCTAGCCAGCCGGCTTGGACTGAATGGGCATTCAAATATACTCCAAGGGCCAAGTACAGATGGTGATTTATTGTGCATACAACTTCTACAGAATGCCTTCATTTGAGAATTGATGTATATACAATTACTCACCAGAATGCTGCAGTTTTACAATTCAGCCAGGAATCTGTGGAGAGAGATCATGTTCTCCAAGAAATCCACAAATATATTTTCTACATTTTCAGCATTTCTAAAAACACTCAGTCATCTTCTGTATGAAGAAGCAATTTCAAAAACCACTTCTTTCATTTTTACCATATTTGTCATTATTGTCATGTTTTCACAATTACCATTTGATGACAAATTCAGATTTGTTAAACATTATTTCTCTCCCAACATGTGAGTAGAAGGAGTTGCTTGAGGCAAATCATTTACTGTGGCTATTGTGAAGGCTAAATGTGCAGTGGTGATCTATTTATACCAGAGACTTGCTCAGTGGAAAAATCATTTTATGCATTGTTCATATCATAAGGAAACAAGTCATTGAATGTTAAGCAATTTATAGAAACCAACTACTTAACATTGCATGGGCAGAAAAAATAGTGAAGATACATCTAAATTCTTTTCTTATTGAAAAGTCTTTGAGTGAACATTTTGTCCTTATAATCTGAATGGCAATTGAAATGATGTGGAAACTTCCACCTTTAGCAGAATAACTTTAAAAAGTAATACTCTTTATCTCTTGCCACATATTACTTATTTGTTACACTATTAGTGGAATGAAAGTATGGCCAGGAATTTATATGTTTATATTTTACTTCTATTTTCTATTATTGATAATGTGTTGTTCTGGTTAATAACTGGAATTAAATGATATTTTTTCTTTGCACTGCCATATTTAGAATTACAACAAAAATGTATTGTCTTGAATATTTTGGCTACAATTCAATAATAATATTTACAGAATCATTTCAGACTTCTCTATAAGGAACACAGTACACAGTCAAGATTAATAGTAGCTATAAATAAAAAGAAGCTGTAATGGTATTGATAAAAATCAGCTCAGCAAATGAAAATGAGGAAGTTCAATAACAAATAATATACTGCAATGACATAGTCCATCGAGTTGCTAGATGAGGCAGCATGAAAAATAATCCTTCATGTTATTTCTGTTCTATAATCAGCATCCTGGAGAGTGAGCTACTGGTGGAAGGGATGGGCAAACATTGTATATGGTGCTAAGCTTAGTACCACGCTCACATTAAATTAAATATATGCATTTGATGTTGCAAAAGAAATTCTTCTCACTATTAACACATCCCCAGCTTTCATTAGCGTTTGCTCATCTGAACTTTATTCCTATGTCTAGGAATTTTTCTGTACTTGTGTAACACACAAAGTAAACTGAATTATGAAGAAAACAAGCTTATTTTGGCTTAAGTTTCTGGAGGTGTGTATACAACATCTGCAGTCCTAATTTGGAGATGACTTTCTTGTTTACATAGTACCTAAGCAGTGCATAACCTCCAGTCAATAGCTGGGAACATGTATATGTTTCTCTTTTCTTTTTATCTCTTTATCTTCCATCTTTTATAAAACTACAATTCAATTACATGGACCCCAGGCCTTTGTCTTGTTCTAACCATATTCCAAAGGATCTACTTCTAAACACTATGGTTAAAACATTTCAGAATATAAATGCCATTAATTTATCATTTGATATATTCAATTTCTGAATTAATTAGAGAAAGAATGGACAAATTATAACCATCTACTCTTAGATCTTAGTATATGGTTTTCATATCTGATAAAAATCAAAGTCAGGTTTGATAAAGGAAGACTTAATTATAAAGGAGTTACTTCAATTAATTAAGCACTAAAATAGGTGCTATTCAAGTAATAAAGTACATTTTATGGACATTTCCCTTCATGTAGATACATGAGTCAGGAATAAATGTGTGTGTGTGTGTGTGTGTGTGTGTGTGTGTGTGTGTGTGTACGTATGTATGCATGTGTGTGTGTGTATATATATATGTGTATATGTGTGTGTATGTATGTATGCATGTGTGTGTACATGTATATATATGTATATATATATATATATATATATATATATATGTGTGTGTGTGTGTGTGTGTGTATGTTTATGTGTGGTATGGTATGTGGTATGGTGTGTGTGCATGTGTATGTGTGGGGTCACTTGTGTATTTGTGTGATATTGTGTGTATGTGTTCAGATATTTTAATATAAAGAAAATTAGGAGAAATTGGTGGATAGTTTCATTTTATTTTATGATTTTATGAGACCATTCTAGCTTTGTAGCCCAAATTGTCCTTAAATCTATGCAGCCAGGCCTGGCCTCAAATTCAACATGCTTCTGCCTTTGTTTCCTAAGTGCTGAGATTATAATCTTGTAAAAGCATATCCAACTGCATCCCAATTATAATACGATAAATTCTTTTACGAGAACATTTTACAGATTTTCTGTGTGTTATCAAGCTCATTGATAATTCTGTAGTAATCATCAGTCATTGAATGGATGGATGGATGGATGGATGGATGGATGGATGGATGGATGGATGGATGGATCTTCTGTGTTTCTTGATAATACATATGAATGGTGGTTAGTGTTTTATTGAGGAGAAAATGAATATGAAGAATCAAGTCTCAGGGTTCTCAGTTTAGGAGATTGATATGAGGAAGATTGAAACGGAATATTTTTCAGGCTAGACTTGAAGAGTTCAATTTTAAACATGTTTATTTTGAGAAACCATTAGATGACTGAAAATATAAATCATTGTATTTACCATCCAATGACAGAAAGTTCAAAAGTTTCTACATGAAAACAATTGACAAAAGAGGTTTACTGGTCATGCTTTAATTAATTCAACAAAGGTTTGTTGACTTTCTGCTGTGTGGCAGCTATTGTGCTAAATAGTAAGAATACAAAGGCACAAAGTCAATGAAACAGTTTATTACAATTGAGTTTGAAAGGGAAAGCAGTTAGTTTGTAATACATTTTGAAGAGAAGAATAAAGAGCATCTAACTTGAATAGCTGGGTAGATGAGTCAGGAGAGGAGGGTTCCTGTAACATGCACATATGAATTATGTTCCAAACTTCTAGACAAAGAGAAGAAAGGAATACCAAATTTAAAGTTGTTAAAAAAAATAGTTGTGCTAATCATAGCTATGTGACAACATTTTAATCATTGTGAACATAGGATATTTTGAATTATTAAATATTGCTATGATATTTACATAAGTAACTATTAAAACTAAAGTAGCCAGGAGTTTTTTCTTTTTTAAAAAATATTTTTTATTACATATTTTCCTCAATTACATTTCCAATGCTATCCCAAAAGTCCCCCATAAGAGAAGTTCCATGTACTGACCTTCAGTTATATAAGTTTGTTTCTACTTCATTTTCAAACATTATATATAGTAAATCATTACATGGCCTTCCAAAGCAATTATTTAATTTTCCACATTACCCACCTCTTTCAAGTTTTTCTTATTCCCAGAAAAATGTCATTATCTCTAATACTCCTCAGTTACTCTATACCTTGATGAGCAGTGAACAATGTGAAGTGACCCTTTATCAACTAGTATTGGCATGTGGAATTTAGCAGCCTTGTGCCATGTGTAAGGAGAGACTTAAAAGTGATCAACAGAATGATTGTAGTCACATTCTTTTTACTTGTTCTTCTTTTATTTTTTTTTTTTTTTTGGTTTTTCGAGACAGGGTTTCTCTGTATAGCTCTGGCTGTCCTGGAACTCACTTTGTAGATCAAGCTGGCCTCAAACTCAGAAATCCACCTGCCTCTGCCTCCCGAGTGCTGGGATTAAAGGCGTGTGCTACCTTTAACAATTTCTGTCTCTATTTTTCTTCTATTGGATATGCCAATGTTTTGAGATAAACACGAAAATATTCACAATTCAAAATTCAATTTTATTTGGTTTTCTCCTAGCCCTTTTGTTTGTACTGTTGTTATCCATTGCTAGAGTGAATTTGATCTTCCACAGTACGGATGTCCTAACTATTCTGTCCCTATCATTTCTAGTACTACCCACAAGTCATATTTACACTAGCCATCAAAACTAGCACCAAAATGAAAAACAAACTGCTTCTTTTCCTTCTCTTCTTTGTCAAACATCAGACAACTGAAACTTTACCAAATGTCACAAATTATGTCCTGCCAATGACAACAGAACTTTCAGAAGAATAGGGCAAGATTGTAAAGTAGGAACTAATTTAGACCAGTTAAAAAGAGTCTCTTCTGAATGTCAGAATACATTTTTAAAACTCGCAAATTTATTTCATTAAAATCTATATTGTCAGGCATTTACATGTGCTTCAAAACCCACAGTCTCTTTGGAGGACAATTTATAGATACTGGACAAAAGCACACTGGTAATGCTTTAAATCTCTGTTAGTATGGACTGCTTGAAAATGATGGAGAGGGTACAAATCCAAATTATTCATTTGTCCAATAAATAAAAGATATATAAATGTTAATAGCATAAGATTCCAAGTGTCATTGAAAATGTTACCTATATATACATATGCATATATATATAAACACACTTAAAACATGCACACAAAGACATATGCAATCATATAAAAAAGATGCATTTTGGGATATGTACACAGAATGAATATACTGATATTTTAATTATTATAACTTCCAGAATGGAAGTACTTCAAGGCAGACATAAAAGGGAAAGTCACTTTGTATGTATTATCTATGTGTGTGTATATCATTATATATATAATTTTGAAATGCTTGCCATATGCAAATATTCCTTTTTAATAGTCAAATTGTTTGGGATAGTATAAAATTGTTTATGTGGAAAATAAACTGTGCAAAATAATGTATTCCTCTTGCATAGCTATAAAAATTATAAAATTAAATATGTAAAATCAGTTCTAAAATACACTTGAATTTTAACTGGGTAAATAAAATGATAAGCAATCATTGGAATGCAAATGTGTTCCTTTAAAGTAATTTTTAAAGCTTCTTTTAAATTGCTTAAGCACTTTCTTTCCAAATTTCAACTTAAAAATTAATTTTGTTTGTTCATCTTTTTTTTACCAATACTATATTTATAAAAGAAAGACTCTCAGAGTATTTATAAGAAAGACTAGAAAAAAATTAACAAATTCTGGGCTTTTAATATCTCAATTAGGATTCCAAAAAGCCTCTTTATACTAAAAATAAATAATGTCTGATTTTTAAAAGTACCTTTTGAAAGAATGAAATATTGTCTATAAGTTAAAAATCACTCAAATTGTTCTTCACATCCTCAGTTAACCTTTACATTTATTTTTCTCTTTAAACTTTTCAATATGTTCTCTCTATATTGAATATTCAACTTTGATGTATGTATATGCTTGTAACTGTCTACTCATATCTCTTTCCCTCTCTGTCTGTCTGTTTGTCTTGGAGGGTGTGTGTGTGTGTGTGTGTGTGTGTTTGTGTGAAAGTATGTGTACACATGTGCAGGTGTCCTAAGAGGCCAGAAGACGATATTGTTACAGGGAATTGTGAGTCATCATGTGGTTTTCTAGAAACTGAACTCAGATCCTGAAAAAAGATCAGGAAGTTCCTATAAGCACTGAGCCATGTATTCAGTTGCAACATGTTCTAATTCTTGGTAAGAAACCAGATGGTCGCCATAGTGAGTTGTTAAAACGGCTGTTCTGATTGTGTTGTGTCTGATTTTTCTTGTCTTTAGGCTAAACTTTTTGGCTTTTACACTTCTCCATAACACCTTCATGGGGATATGAGGAGTAGAAAAGAAAAACAAAATGCTGATTAGTCTTGCTGCTCTAGGGCAGCATGAAACTAGAAGGGTGTGTGTGTGTGTGTTTTCTTAATTCATCTACCAGAATATTAGGATAAGGAACTGCAGAATTAGGCAGTTTTCTATAAAAATTACTCCTGGGATTATTTTTAATAAGAATTTACAACTAGTTTGAATGTAATTTCACCATATGTAGTTTCACTAAATGTAGTGACATTATGGAATTCATTTTGAATAATCTCTTGAGATTTTTAAAAATTCTAGTATTGACTGTGATCTCAAGCCTCTTTCTGAAATTTAATTACAGTAAATGTTTAAAATTATTTCTTTCATGTGTTCTATAGGTGTACTTTGAAAGCCCCTTTGTGAACTGAGGTAATTCACCTCTTTTTAATCCCTTCAGACTTTATTTTCTGTATCAGGAGTTCACTCAGGAGTAAACATAGTGAGGTGACCCAGGCCAATGGTCATGTTTGGTATCCCATATTTCCCTTAAGTCTTATTTACAATTTTTTTCTGCAATTCATTCTAGCATTTACAGATCTCATCTACCTCTAAGGCCTATTTCAAGTCTTTCCCCTTGGATCAATTTTTCCTTCACGGCTTCTGGTTTCTACAAATATTCATATATTGCTCACAGCTTCTGTGAGCTATTGCAGTTTTCATTGTCTGACAGTCAGTCCTGTAGTTCACTATATTACTATTTTAAGCATTGGTTGTAAAATATGTCTCCTAACAAAATGGTAAGTTCCTTTAAATGACTGGAGATACTTTTTTTTAATTTTTAATATTTTTATTACATATTTTCCTCAATTACATTTCCAATGTTATCCCAAAAGTCCCCCATAGCGCCCCCCACTTCCCTACCCACCCATTCCCATTCTTTTGGCCCTGGCATTACCCTATATTGGGGCATATAAAGTTTGCAAGTCCAATGGGCCTCTCTTTCCATTGATGGCCGACTAGACTATCTTTCGATACATATGCAGCTAGAGACAAGAGCTCCGGGGTTCTGGTTAGTACATCATGTTGTTCCAACAATAGGGTTGCAGATCCCTTTAGCTCCTTGGGTACTTTCTCTAGCTTCTCCATTGGGATCCCTGTGATACATCCAATAGCTGACTGTGAACATCCACTCCTGTGTTTGCTAGGCCCCGGCATCATCTCACAAGAGACAGCTATATTTGGGTCCTTTCAGCAAAATCTTGCTAGTGTACGCAATGGTGTCAGCGTTTAGAAGCTGCTTATGGGATGGATCCCTGGATACGGCAGTCTCTAAATGGTCCATCCTTTCACCACAGCTACGAACTTTGTCTCTGTAACTCCTTCCCTGGGTGTTTTGATCCCAATTCTAAGAAGGGGCACAGTGTCCACACTTTGGTCTTCATTCTTCTTGAGTTTCATGCGTTTAGCAAATTGTATCTCATATCTTGGGTATCCTAAGTTTTGGGCTAATATCCACTTATCAGTGAATACATATTGTGTGAGTTCTTTTGTGATTGTGTTACTTCACTCAAGATGATGCCCTCCAGGTCCATCCATTTGGCTAGGAATTTCATAAATTCATTCTTTTTAATAGCTGAGTAGTACTCCATTGTGTAAATGTACCATAATTTCTGTATACATTCCTCTGTTGAGGGACAGACATCTGGGTTCTTTCCAGCTTCTGGCTATTATAAATAGGGCTGCTATGAACATAGTGGAGCATGTGTCCTTTTTACCGGTTGGGACATCTTCTGGATATATGCCCAGGAGAGGTATTGCTGGATCCTCCGGTAGTACTATGTCCAATTTTCTGAGGAACCGCCAGACTGATTTCCAGAGTGGTTGTACAAGCTTGCAATCCCACCAACAATGGAGGAGTGTTCCTCTTTCTCCACATCCTCGCCAGCATCTGCTGTCACCTGAATTTTTGATCTTAGCCATTCTGACTGGTGTGAGGTGGAATCTCAGGGTTGTTTTGATTTGCATTTCCCTGATGATTAGGGATGTTGAACATTTTTTCAGGTGCTTCTCTGCCATTCGGTATTCCTCAGGTGAGAATTCTTTGTTCAGTTCTGAGCCCCATTTTTTAATGGGGTTATTTGACTTTCTGGAGTCCACCTTCTTGAGTTCTTTATATATATTGGATATTAGTCCCTTATCTGATTTAGGATAGGTGAAGATCCTTTCCCAATCTGTTGGTGGTTTTTTTGTCTTATTGATGGTGTCTTTAGCCTTGCAGAAGCTTTGCAGTTTCATGAGGTCCCACTTGTCAATTCTCGATCTTACAGCACAAGCCATTGCTGTTCTATTCAGGAATTTTTCCCCTGTGCCCATATCTTCAAGGCTTTTCCCCACTTTCTCCTCTATAAGTTTCAGTGTCTCTGGTTTTATGTGTAGTTCCTTGATCCACTTAGACTTGACCTTAGTACAAGGAGATAGGAATGGATCGATCGCATTCTTCTACATGTTAACAACCAGTTGTGCCAGCACCATTTGTTGAAAATGCTGTCTTTCTTCCACTGGATGTTTTTAGCTCCCTTGTCGAAGATCAAGTGAACGTAGGTGTGTGGGTTCATTTCTGGGTCTTCAATTCTATTCCATTGGTCTATTTGTCTGTCACTATACCAGTACCATGCAGTTTTTATCACAATTGCTCTGTATTAAAGCTTTAGGTCCAGCATGGTGATTCCACCAGAGGTTCTTTTATCCTTGAGCAGAGTTTTTGCTATCCTAGGTTTTTTGTTATTCCAGATGAATTTGCAGATTGCACTTTCTAATTCGTTGAAGAATTGAGTTGGAATTTTGATGGGGATTGCATTGAATCTGTAGATTGCTTTTGGCAAGATAGCCATTTTTACAATGTTGATCCTGCCAATCCATGAGCATGGGAGATCTTTCCATCTTCTGAGATCTTCTAGAATTTCTTTCTTCAGAGACTTGAAGTTTTTATTATACAGATCTTTCACTTCCTTAGTTAGAGTCACGCCAAGATATTTTATATTATTTGTGACTATTGAGAAGGGTGTTGTTTCCCTAATTTCTTTCTCAGCCTGTTTATTCTTTGTGTAGAGAAAGGCCATTGATTTGTTTGAGTTAATTTTATATCCAGCTACTTCACCGAAGCTGTTTATCAGGCTTAGGAGTTCTCTGGTGGAATTTTTAGGGTCACTTATATATACTATCATATCATCTGCAAAAAGTGATATTTTGACTTCATCTTTTCCCATTTGTATCCCTTTGATCTCCTTTCGTTGTCAAATTGCTCTGGCTAGGACTTCAAGTACAATGTTGAATAGGTATGGAGAAAGTGTACAGCGTTGTCTAGTCCCTGATTTTAGAGGGATTGCTTCAAGCTTCTCACCATTTACTTTGATGTTGGCTACTGGTTTGCTGTAGATTGCTTTTATCATGTTTAGGTATGGGCCTTGAATTCCTGATCTTTCCAAGACTTTTATCATGAATGGGTGTTGGATCTTGTCAAATGCTTTTTCTGCATCTATCGAGATGACCATGTGGTTTTTGTCTTTGAGTTTGTTTATATACTGGATTACATTGATGGATTTCCATATATTGAACCATCCCTGCATCCCTGGGATGAAACCTACTTGGTCAGGATGGATGATTGTTTTGATGTGTTCTTGGATTCGGTTAGCAAGAACTTTATTGAGGATTTTTGCATCAATATTCATAATGGATATTGGTCTGAAGTTTTCTATCTTTGTTGGGTCTTTTTGTGGTTTAGGTATCAGAGTAATTGTGGCTTCATAGAATGAGTTGGGTAGAGTACCTTCTGTTTCTATTTTGTGGAATAGTTTGTGAAGAACTGGGATTAGATCTTCTTTGAAGGTCTGATAGAACTCTGCACTAAACCCATCTGGTCCTGGGCTTTTTTTAGTTGGGAGACTATTAATGACTGCTTCTATTTCTTTGGGGGATATAGGGCTGTTTAGATCATTAACCTGATCTTGATTCAACTTTGGTACCTGGTATCTGTCTAGGAACTTCTCCATTTCATCCAGGTTCTCCAGCTTTGTTGAGTATAGCCTTTGGTAGAAGGATCTGATGGTGTTTTTGGTGTCTTCAGGATCTGTTGTTATGTCTCCTTTTTCATTTCTGATTTTGTTAATTAGGATGCTTTCCCTGTGCCCTCTAGTGAGTCTGGCTAAGGGTTTTTCTATCTTGTTGATTTTCTCAAAGAACCAGCTCCTTGATTGGTTGATTCTTTGAATAGTTCTTCTTGTTTCCACTTGGTTGATTTCGCCCCTGAGTTTGATTATTTCCTGCTGTCTACTCCTCTTGGGTGAATTTGCTTCCTTTTGTTCTAGTGCTTTTAGGTATGTTGTCAAGCTGCTAATGTGTGCTCTCTCTAGTTTCCTTTTGGAGGCACTCAGAGCTATGAGTTTTCCTCTTAGAAATGCTTTCATTGCGTCCCATAAGTTTGGGTATGTTGTGGCTTCATTTTCATTGAACTCTAAAAAGTCCTTATTTTCTTTCTTTATTCCTTCCTTGACCAAGGTATCATTGAGAAGAGTGTTGTTCAGTTTCCACGTGAAGGTTGGCTTTCTATTATTTATTTTGTTATTGAAGATCAGCCTTAGTCCATGGTGATCTGATAGGATGCATGGGACAATTTCAATATTTTTGTATCTGTTGAGGCCTGTTTTGTGACCAATTATGTGGTCAATTTTGGAGAAAGTACCATGAGGTGCTGAGAAGAAGGTATATCCTTTTGTTTTAGGATAGAATGTTCTGTAGATATCTGCCAGATCCATTTGATTCATAACTTCTGTTAGTTTCACTGTGTCCCAGTTTAGTTTCTGTTTCCACGATCTGTCCATTGGTGAAAGTGGTGTGTTGAAGTCTCCCACTATTATTGTATGAGGTGCAATGTGTGCTTTGAGATTTACTAAAGTTTCTTTAATGAATGTGGCTGCCTTTGTATTTGGAGCATAGATATTCAGGATTGATAGTTCCTCTTGGAGGATTTTACCTTTGATGAGTATGAAGTGTCCCTCCCTGTCTTTTTTAATGACTTTGGGTTGGAAGTCAATCTTATCAGATATTAGAATGGCTACTCCAGCTTGTTTCTTCATACCATTTGCTTGGAAAATTGTTTTCTAGCCTTTCATTCTGAGGTAGTGTCTATCTTTTTCTCTGAGATGAGTTTCTTGTAAGCAGCAAAATGTTGGGTCTTGTTTGTGTAGCCAGTTTGTTAGTCTATGTCTTTTTATTGGGGAGTTGAGTCCATTGATATTAAGAGATATTAAGGAAAAGTAATTGTTGTTTCCTGTTATTTTTGTTGTTAAAGTTGGCATTCTGTTCTTGTGGCTGTCTTCTTTTAGGTTTGTTGAGGGATTACCTTCTTGTAGTTTCTAGGGCGTGGTTCCTGTCCTTGTATTGGTTTTTTTTCTGTTATTATCCTTTGAAGGGCTGGATTCGTGGAGAGATAATGTGTGAATTTGGTTTTGTCGTGGAATACTTTGGTTTCTCCATCTATGTTAATTGAGAGTTTGGCTGGGTATAGTAGCCTGGGCTGGAATTTGTGTTCTTTTAGTGTCTGTATAACATCCGTCCAGGATCTTCTGGCTTTCATAGTCTCTGGTGAAAAATCTGGTGTAATTCTGATAGGCTTGCCTTTATATGTTACTTGGCCTTTTTCTCTTACTGCTTTTAGTATTCTATCTTTATTTAGAGCATTTTTGTTCTGATTATTATGTGTCGGGATGTATTTCTTTTCTGGTCCAGCCTATTTGGAGTTCTGTAGGCTTCTTGTATGTTCATGGGCATCTCTTTCTTTAGATTTGGGAAGTTTTCTTCTATAATTTTGTTGAAGATGTTTGCTGGTCCTTTGAGTTGAAAATCTTCATTCTCATCCACTCCTATTATCCGTAGGTTTGGTCTTCTCATTGTGTCCTGTATTTCTTGGATGTTTTAAGTTAGGGTCTTTTTGCATTTTACATTTTCCTTGATTGTTGTGCTGATGTTCTCTATGGAATCTTCTGCACCTGAGATTCTCTCTTCCATCTCTTGTATTCTGTTGCTGATGCTGGTATCTATGGTTCCAGATTTCTTTCCTAGGGTTTCTATCTCCAGTGTTGCCTCATTTTGGGTTTTCTTTATTGTGTCTACTTCCCTTTTTAGGTCTAGTATGGTTTTGTTCATTTCCCTCATCTGTTTGGATGTGTTTTCCTGTTTTTCATTAAGGACTTCTACCTGTTTGATTAGGTTATCCTGTTTTTCTTTAAGGATTTGTAACTCTTTAGCAGTGTTCTCCTGCAATTCTTTAAGGGATTTTTGTGCTTCCTCTTTAATGTCTTCTACCTGTTTAGCAGTGTTCTCCTGTATTTCTTTAAGTGTGTTATTAAAGTCCTTCTTGAAGTCCTCTACCATCATCAGGAGATATGCTTTTAGATCCGTGTCTAGCTTTTCCGGTGTGTTGGGGTGCCCTGGACTGGGCGAAGTGGGAGTGCTGGGTTCTGATGATGGTGAGTGGTCTTGGTTTCTGTTAGTAAGATTATTACGTTTACCTTTCGCCATCTGGTAATCTCTGGGGTTAGTTGTTGTCGTTGTCACTGTTTAAAGATTGGAGCAGAAGCTGTGTTCCACTCACCAGCAGTATCAAAATCCTGTGGCTGGGGTCGTGGGTAGCTGGCGGGTGTCAGCTGACCCTGCGCTCTAGCTACACAGGTGCTGTTCCGGCTGGATGAGGCCTGTGGCCCTACTCAGGCCGGTTTCTGCTTCCCTAACTAATGCAGTCTCAGGTCCCGTGCGCAATTGGATTGGAGCAGAAGCTGTGTTCCACTCACCAGAAGTCTTAAGATCCTGTGGTGGGTGTTGTGGGTAGCTGGCGAGTGTCAGCTGACCTTGTGCTCTAGCTACACTGGTGCTGTTCCGGCCGGATGAGGCCTGTGGCCCTACTCAGGCCGGTTTCTGCTTCCCTAACTAATGCAGTCTCAGGTCCTGGGCGCAATTGGATTGGAGCAGAAGCTGTGTTCCACTCACCAGAAGTCTTAAGATCCTGTGGCGGGTGTTGTGGGTAGCTGGCGAGTGTCAGCTGACCCTGCGCCCTAGCTACCCCGGTGCTTTTCTGACCGGAAGAGCGACTGGAGATACTTTTAATTGTACTGAAATAGATGTCTCTTGACTGCCTTACAATACCTAACACCTAGTATTTAGTTGCTGCTCAAAATGATTGGACTTGTAAACTCCATTTTTCTGGCCAATATACAAGTCACATTTAAAATCCCACTATTGCCACAGCCTCAATTAGTTCCCTCCTTTAGTATATCATTTTTTTTACAAGGCAGGACAAAATATTACCGCTGATATTGAACTCTAGTTTTGCTTATCGGCTGGTGGCAGGCTTTCCTTTAGGGCATTATGAGCTTTTACAAAGCTAGTATACCTAATCTGTTACAGAGCTATCTTGCCCTTTTTGGTCTGATTTATTTTCTCACAACTGCAGTATTCTCTGGGCTACTGTGGAAGCCGAGATTTCAACTTTTGAAAGTAAAGCATTAATAACCAGCAAAGTTGTAGAACAGCAAATAAAGGCACATTCATAAGTGACCATCTATACTTAAAATCCAAGTAATTCCTGTGGGAAGGACCTTCTGACAATCATGCCCAAGTTCTCCAAACCTTTATCTACCCTACCAGTCACAGAAAATTTCATGCTTTTTGAGATCCAAGACCTTTAATATTTTAATTTAGAACATGATAATTTCTCAACTTAATTTGAGGTAGACCTTAGAAACTGTTTGCTTCCCTTCTTTTCAAGCTTTTAAGGAATTTTGTTTTATCTGCCAGAAAATTGATTTGAGAGACTATGAAATTTGAATATCTTAAACTGAAACTTACATGGCTACTGTGCATTCTTCTGTACACAGAAAATAGCTGAAGATGAGTCAGGGACAATAGCTAAGTGTTAGCAGAGGTATCCTATCCTCCTCTTGGGCATTTTCTGCTGCTTCAGCTCATGGTTCCTCTCCCTGCAAAGAACAGGTGTGCCTGACAGCAGGTGTGTTTGTTCTACTTTTCCTATGGCAGCTGTCACTCCCCAGGTAACTCCATTTTCCAGGTGGCAAATTCTTACTACCCATCATCTTCTTTCCTGCTACCATTACTTCTGGGGAAAAAAAAAAAAAAAGGTTTGGCTGTTAACCCTCCCTGTTTGGACTGTAGATTCTGTTGAAATAAATATTATAGATGTTATTGTTGACTTCTCCTCCTCCTCCTCCTTCTCCTCCCCCGCCCCTCCTCCTTCTGCTCCCCCGCCCCTCCTTCTCCTCTTTGGTTTCATGTTTTAGAAAGATGTATTTTAGGGGAAAACTGTATCTTCAGTAATCTTTTATTTACAATTAAGATGAATGATGTTTTCCTATTGAATTCCTTTGCGAAAGTCAGCAGCCTTTGATTTGGACTGCACTTCAGAGCTTTCTTCCGGGGCAGCTATGGGTTTCACCATTTTCATATTTTCTAGTAGTTTGAGGTCCACCCTTAATCAAGACACCGCTGCTGGGACTGCCAGTCACTACAGGCTTGGCTTTGATCCGCCTTTGTTTCTATTCATAGCATGCATTTCTCATAACTCTAAAAGACTATTTGATGCCCCATGTTGTTTAATATCTATGTGATTAAAGCAGCGGAGCAAATTAGCTCATGCCCTAAGTCTAAGGAAATATCCAGTCTAGAGGAAATTGTATTGCAAGCCTAGATCATTTTTAATAAGCTCTGCTGCTCACTCTTTCCAGTTCCTCTTTGGGAATCACTTGGGCATATTGCAAGTATTTGAGAGACATTGAAAAAGATTCTTTCAGGCATGTGTTTGACTATTAGAACAATGTTTACTGAAATCCAACATTGTATAGCTCCTTGACAATGGTCCTACAATCAAGTACAAAACAAGCAAGTGTGCCTTTCTAACATATAGGGAAATCAAGCACTCTGGATGCAGTAGTTGATAAAAATTGCACATATTTAAAATTATTGAGTGTAGGCTATACTGAAGTCCTCAAATGAACAGGCATTGTAGAACCATGAACCTGGTAAGTAATGGGGAAGAAAACAAAAAATTGATAAACAATATTGTTAACTGCATAACATAGTGTGTATGTGTGTGTAAGAGAGAGAGAGAGAGAGAGAGAGAGAGAGAGAGCAAGCAAGCAAGCAGGATCTAGGAATTTGAGTTTGTGACTTAGCTTCAGTGTAATATAAGTGAATAAGAGAACACAAGAAGAAAATCTGATTTAAAAAAAATAAAGATTGAGACCAAAAAAAAAAAAAAACCTTGAATTATTTACCTTACAAAAATATTTTAACTTAAACTTTGGGCTCACTTTACTTACTCATAATACAAGAAAATTTTTAACATTAAAAGTAAGAGTTTTCACAGGCAAGAGTTGTTTCTCTAAAATGCTGATTGTGTTCTCAGAATTCTGTAGACTAAAACCTACACTGAGATGATATATAAAATGGCTTATCCCTATAATAAGGTGTTTGGGGGGTTAGAGTAGAAGGAAGGAAAATTGAGATATTTCGAGGCTATGTAGTGAATTCAAAGCCATCCTGAGATGCCTAATAAGACCCCACCTCAAAACCTGATTGCTGGCAAAATGGCTATGTGGTGAAGTACTTATCTACCATGTACCAGGCCTTGGTTTAAAGCTCTAGCCCCCAAAACAAAACCTTTCATGTTAAAGTTTAATTAACATTGCAATTATAAAGAAGGTGAAATCATTAAAAGGTTATACTGACATGATAGCTTAGCCTTCATGAGTGGGCTGATAAAGTTATCAGGGAAAAGTATGGTCTTCAACCTTCCACCATGGGGTGAAGCCACACAAACACTCTCCCTTCCACCATGAGGTGAAAACACACAGACACACTCCCTGAAATCTAGTGCAATGTCTTCATATTTCCTTGCCTCAAAAACAATCTGTGTATTAGACTTGTATTCTTCAATTGATTTAAGACACAGAGTATTATGAATTTCTACATATTTATAATCTGTGATGATTCTGATATATGGTTTTGTAAGTTAACCTGTCAAACATATGTTGGAAAACATAGTAGGTAGGAAAAGATGAAAACTAAATCTCAGAGAGACTCAAGTAATCATGTTAGCATGGCTTAGCTGAATTGTGGTGTTGGAAAATGTGACCGGAGAGCCTCCTAGAGCCCAAGTAATTTGCCTGAGGTCTCTTTCCTGCAGGTGAAATCTCTAGTGGCAGTTATCACAATCATGCCAGAGGCTTATTTTCATGCTGACATACTCTCTGGTATTTTCAAAGCATCTATTGACACAACTGCCAGTGTATGCAGACCCAGGTCTACTAGGGAACACCAGCAATCACTTAACAGTCAGCATATTTTAGTGTGCTTTTACTATATGACTAGCATATAATTAGACATCAAGAGGATGTAGATACAATAAATCATCCATTGGGATACTTTGTGGGACTATAATATTTACAGGAATGCAATAGCAAAAAGGCCATTTTTTCATTTTATTGAAAATAGTTTTTCTTCCTCACATAATATTTCCTGATTATGGTTTCTCCTCCCTCTAATTCTTCCAGTTGCTTGCCAACTCCTATCCAATTCTGATCTATCCCCTTTCTTCCTCTCATTAGAAAACCAGCAGGCTTCTAATGGGTAATTCTTTTAAACATATAATATAATATAATATAATATAATATAATATAATATAATATGATAAAACATATACTAGTGTATCAAAATAGTGCAAAGTAAACAAACATGAAAAGAGCTCAAGAAAAGACACAGGAACAAGATGCTTACTCATTTATACACTCAGGAACATTTAAAAACACTAAACTGGAAGCCATAATATATACCAAACATTCTTAAAGGGTATAAACATCGAAAAATGTAAATTAAATAAAAGGAAAATAAGAAATGCAATTTAAATGTGTGACAAGACACAAGACATTATAAGTGAAGGAATCTCCAGATCAACAACTGGTTTTTTACTCTGTTCAATACCATTTTAAAAATCAAACTGCATTTTGACAGTAAAGTAAGATTTTAGAATGCTAGGAAAGGAAGAGATCAATTAAAGCAATATACTGAGAATGCCTTCATAAAGGAATTATAACTTGCCCTATAACTAAAAAAAAAAAAAAGCATAAATTTCAGAGACCAAATGAGAAGAGAAATACTCTCAAAGCAATTCAAAGCAATTCTGAGGAAGACACAAAATAACAACAAACAAATCAAATAACAAAAACCTAGTATTTATTTACTTGTCTAGTTAGTTAGTTTTGACAGCTACAAAGTGAGTGTGCTACATAGGAACTCATAAACTGTTGCTCATTTTAAAATTTTTATTGAAATTAGATTCTTCTTTCATACAGTACATCCTGACTGCAGGTTCTCCCTTCACATTTCCCAGTCTCCTCCAACTTCCCCTCTCAGCCAGATTCATTCCGTCCCTCCATTTCACTTTAGAAAAGAGCAAGCCTCCAAAAGGCTACAATCAAACAGAACAAAGACTCTAGCTGCATATGTATCAAAAGATGGCCTAGTCGGCCATCACTGGAAAGAGAGGCCCATTGGACATGCAAACTTTATATGCCCCAGTACAGGGGAACGTCAGGGCCAAAAAAATGGGAATGGGTGGGTAGGGAAGTGGTGGGGAGGGTATGGGGGACTTTTGGGATAGCATTGGAAATGTAATTGAGGAAAATACGTAATAAAAAATATTTAAAAAAAAAAAAGACAGGGCAAAATTCCTCATATCAAGGCTGGACAAGACAACCCAACAGGAGCAAGAGTCTCAAGAGCAGGCAAAATAATCAATAACACACCTGTTCCTAATGTTAGGAGTCCCACAAGACCCTCAAGCTAACAGCCATAGCACATATACAAATGACCTGGTGCAGATCCATGCAGGATCCTTGATTGCAGCTCCAGTCTCTGTGAGCCCTAGTTAGGCTCACAATCAATTGATTCAGTGTTTCATGTTCTCCTGGTGCATTCCATCCATTCTGACTCCTACATCCTTGCTCTCTCTCTCTTCTATGATGTTCCCTGATCTCCTAGGGGAATGACCCATGGAAACCTCCAGTTTAGCTTCTCTTTCCATTTAATGTCTGACTTGGGTCTCTGCTCCCATCTGCTGCCAGAGGAAACCTTTCTTGATGACTGGGCAAGCCTCTGGTCTATGACTATAGCAGCATACTATTAGGAATCCTACATACTAATCGCTTTGGTACAGGAAGGTACACTGCAGGCTACTGAAAAAGAAATGTGGACAGCAACCTAGCCACAAAACATGGACCTACAATCTGTCCTGCCTGCAGGATGTTTTGGTGGAACAGATCTGCTGGGAGTAGCCAACCAATTTCTGGTTTAACATGAGTCCTCTTCCATAAGAGGGAGCCCATGTGAAACACTGCGTGGATGGCCAGGAACTGGAGAATGGATAGCATGGATACCTAGGGTAGAATTAAACACTATTGGCGAAAAAATAAAAAGCACCTTGTATTTTAAATGGAAAACATTATAGTTGCAGACTCTCTCAAAGAACTCAAAAGCAGGCCAAATACTTTGAAATAAGTTTTAAAAAATTGGTTGCCATTGTTACATGCACTATAAAAGTATGCCATAATCATTAAGGGGTATTTTAAGACAAGGAAAATGATAAAACATTCCATATAGGTGAAGAAGAGGGAGGAAGATACACAGGTAGAGAGTGATAAGTACGTAACTGACTTTATCCTTACTTTCCCAATTCATAACGGCCAATGCCCCTGAAGTTCTAGATTTATATTACTGTTAGAGTGAAGTGTAAGGCTGGAAGTAACATACACTTGCTTTATTGGAAAACATGTCTGTCTTTCAAATTTGATTTAACCTGTACAAATGTTCCTTAAGAAATTGGAATTCCTTTTTATTACATTTCTTATATTTGCTAATTCCAGGATTGATAACATCTTAAGATCTTTTACTTTCAGATGGAATGAAGTGCATAAATAAAATGGCAAAGTAATAATTTACACAGATGATACAAAACCCATTAGGTATCTGATACTATAACAAAAATGTGCACCTTTGAGGGTTAAGACAAACTGGACAAGAAAGGCAGTGCAGAGAACTCAGAGCATGAGTTTCATGTGTAGCAATTCAGTACTTTCACATTTGCTTCATCCAAGGAATTATTTCTCTATCAAATTTTAAGTATAAATTTGATCACGATATCAAAGGAAATGAATGGCTTGCTTTAAGGAGAGGAAACAGTTTTAATAAATTAGAAAGTAAAACACAAGGAAGATATTTCTTTCAGGAAAACTCCTTGTATAATTGATGACTCTGTAAAGGAAAAGAACAATATAGGATCCTTTCATTTATTTGTCTTTTGTCTTTCTTAATCATGTTTCTCTATCATAACTTCTTTGTAGAGCACTGTTTCAAACCTGGTTCTATGAATGTATATCACTATGGGAATTTTCCCGAGAGCACAATGCAATGTAAGTGTCCTATTTTCAGCATGGCCCAATAAACAAACAAAAGCACTGTCAATAGACCACTTTAAATCCACACTTTGCCATTTTCACGAGACTGTCAGATATACAGAATTGAGAATTTTTTCTTCATGGGATTATCACTGGTATCTTTTATGCCACCCCATCATTAAGGCATAAGAATTTGTATAAAGAGATATGCCTTTTGTATATTGTTAACAATGATGACTGAAGTTTTGGGTTATTTTTGACTACCTACTAAGTTTTGACAAGTAATAATTGCACACCTAAATAGCAAACAAGAGGGTAAGCAATAACCAGGAACAGAACAATTATCTAGGACCTTCTGAGAAGTAAAGGGAGTGATACTACCCAGATTATTAGATGGGTGTGTGATTATAAAAGAGTAACCTAGAACTGCAGTGTGTTGCTGGTTATTCATGACTACTCCTGCAGATGATTTGATGGTCATTTAGTATCCCTATGTTTCCCTAAGTTAGAGAAAGCCAGCTACATCTAACTTCATAATCCAGAGTTGAGACTTATTTAAAAACCATAAATAAGGATTATATAAGACATTGTTTCAAGTAAAATATTATAAATATTATAAATACAAGTTATCATTTTCAAAAGTAATAGGTATTTTTGTCAAGATATAAAACCTAGAATAACCAAAAGAATGTTGCAAGTGCTTTTGACAGTCCAATTCCATTCTGCAGAAACATGAATAGCAGATGTATTTCTTCTGAGGAGGCTACCAGGCAAATCTTACAATTACAGTTTTTATAGACATAATAGGTGTTTATATTAAAGTAAAAACTGTATACTTCAATAATGTGATAAAATGACCATTTAGAAGGTATTTGGTATGATTCCAACTTTAAGGTACAAAATTACTTTGTCTTATGAATGTTGAAACAATTTAGAGATAGATGTAAACAGAGAAGATAGATAGATAGATAGATAGATAGATAGATAGATAGATAGATAGATGGATAGTTTTATTTGCCCTTTTGTTAAAATAGATTGGAGGTATTATCATTTGTTAAATTCATTAGTCTATATAGTACATATTTATTAGAATGTGTATTTGTTCAGGTACTATGTCTAGAACTGGGAATATACCAATAAAAAATATAGACATATTTTATACCATCACGAAATTTAAAGTCCAGTAGAAACTGGGTTGTAAGATGGGTCTAGGCAAGGAGAACTCCTATTGAAAAAGTGTAATTAAGCTAAGTAGGGACAAAAAACTAATGGGACAAAACTTAACATATTCCTATTGCCAGACTGCTCCAAAGACACATCTGATATATAACTCTATTTTTAATTTTTTATTGGATATTTTCTTTATTTACATTTCAAATGTTATCCCCATTTCTGTTCTGCCCCCCAGGAACCCCCTATCTTGTCCTCCATCCACCTGCTCCGATGAGTGTGTTCCTCTACCCACTCATCCACTCCTGCCTCCCTGCCCTGGCATTCCCTACACTAGGGCATCAAGCCTTCACAGGATCAAGGGCCTCCCTTCCCATTGATGTCCAACAAGGCCATTCTCTGCTACATATATGGCTGGAGCCATTGGTCCCTCCATATGTACTCTTTGGTTGGTGGTTTAGTCCCTGGGAGTTCTGAGGGTCTAGTTGGTTGATATTGTTGTTCTTCCTATGGAGTTGCAAACTCCTTAGCTCCCTCAGTCCTTTCTCTAACTCTTCCATTAGGGACCCCATGCTCAGTCTAATGGTTGGCTGTAAGCATCCGCCTCTATATTTGTCAGGCACTGGCAGAGCCTCTCAGGAGACAGCTATATCAGGCTTCTGTCAGCAAGCACTTGTTTGCATCCACAATAGTGTCTGCATTTGATAACTGAATATGGGATGGATCCCCAGGTAGGGCACTCTCTGGATGGCCTTTCCTTCAGTCTCTCCTCCGCACAGTGTCTCCATATTTGCTCTCGCATTTTGTTCCCTCTTCTAAGAAGGACCAAAGGAACCACACTTTGGTCTTCCTTCTTCTTGAGCTTCATGTGATCTGTGACTTTTATCTTCAGTATTCTGAGCTTTTGGTATAATATCCACTTATCAGTGAATGCATAGCTTGTGTGTTCTTTTGTGATTGAGAGACAAGCAGGAAGATCAATTGAAAAGAATTAAAGACCTAGAAATGAACCCACACACTTAGGGTCACTTGATCTTTGACAAAGGAGCTAAAGCCATCCAATGGAAAAAATACAGCATTTTCAACAAATGGTGCTTGCTCAACCAGCAGTCAGCATGTAGACGAGTGCAAATCAATCCATTCTTATTTCCTGTACAAAGCTTAAGTCCAAGTGGATCAAGACTTCCACATAAAACCAGATACACTGAAACTAATAGAAGAGAAAGTAGGGAAAAGCCCTGGATACATGGGCACAGGGGAAAATTTCCTGAACAGAACACCAATGGCTTATGCTCTTAGATCAACAATCAACAAATGGGACCTCATAAAATTGATATATGACTCTTAATTCATCTTCACATGTATATTATTATGCTCAGTTTTCAGAAATGAGATAGGCTCTGAGAGTATAGACACCCTCCCCAAGATTGCCTAGTATGTAGTTATCACATTTAAATTTAAAACTATGAATCCAAATCTGTGTACATTTAAAAGTAAGAGTTTCATATTAAATGTTGATTTTATTATTGTCTTAGTATTGGAAGGCTAGAGCCTATGTTCAGACAGGTCAGTAGTCAACAGAGATCTGACTATGATACTGTTACTCATTTCTGTGTTCTCTAGAGCCCAGTCCTACCAATGGTTCTTGTCATGAGTGATTGATTTAACTCATTTCTTTATATATGTCTCTCCTGTAAGTATAATATTTGTGAAACTTTAGACCACATAGTATGAAAATTCTTTGATAATTCTGAAGTTATAGTTTACTTCTGAAGATTAAGAAGGAGACATGACTTTATTAACTGCTAATTTGACTGTTTACCATCATTTAAATGAATATATATCTTTATTTCTTTCTCTTGACGGGAATAGTCATCACATAAAAAGTGAGAAAACTCCACACTAACTCTTTTCCCACTTTAAACATGACATTCTACTGGTGCGCTCTCTCTCTCTCTCTCTCTCTCTCTCTCTCTCTCTCTCTCACTCACACACACACACACACACACTTCATGTCCTTATGCAGAAAAATGTAAAACATGATAAGCATGTTATACCATTCAAGTATGCATATGAAGCATATTGGTAAGAAGCTTCACTTATAATACCTAAAAACTAAAAAAATAGTGTCATGTCCATCACTGGAAATGTGAATAAACAAGCTGAAATATTCATATAGTAGGATTCTATTCAACATTAAAGGGGAGCAAATTCCTGAAAGATTTGAAAACCTGGATAAATTTTACAAAGCTTTACACTGAGTGAGAAACAAGTAATTCATAACAACAGTTTAACTTTTCCAATATCGAGACATGCAATCTACTTTAAAAGTCTATACTTTTAAGTCTGTAATTCACTATAGCCTCTAAAATCTAACTAATTTATTAATTTAATATAGCTTAGGAAAGAAATACTAGTCACAATACCGCGGAGGTATAGAAAAAATTCTTTCATGAAAATCATTCAAAGAATAATTATTCTTTAGCACATTATTAAAATGTATTTTCATAATATAAAGTTTTTATTAGTATTTGTGATATAAGATGTTTTAGCGAGCACTGTGTTAAATTCTTTCTTTTTCCATATTTATATGTTTTATAAGGTTTAAAAAAAAACAATAAACACTGGAATTTCTCCTAGACTCACAGAGAATTAGAGTTGTTTAACAGCACAGATACAAGTTGTTTTGTCAGCTCACAGGACCAATTATCTGTTCATGTGTCTGCCCTTGAGCTTCCCTCGGGCAGTATAGCCACTATAGCTAGGGTATCTAGTTTGTTTGGTGGCTCCTCTTTTCCTTTTCCTTTTTTGATTTCACACAGGAACAGTAAGATCCTACTTACATAGTGTGAAGTGAAGAACGACATCGGCCACCAATGCTTCCCTATGTAGTCTGCCGCAAGGCAGACTATGAGTCCCATAAGTGATATTGTGTTCTACTGGAAAAGAAGACCACTTAAAAATGTTGAATCCATTCCCAACATATAAATGTTATTGAATTTATTTTACTACGAATTTGTGCATTGATTTCCATATCAAAATCTCATGGATCTTGGAGGCAGAACACAAAAGAGACAGGTACCTTCAAAGGAGGAATGAAACATTATAACAGAATTGTCTATTATATTAGATTAGGAACCATTATCAACTACATATTCCACTGAATTTTCAAGTGGCAGAGGCAAAATAGATGGAGAAAAGGACAATTCAAAATCTAAGGAAATGAAAATGAGGATAAATAACAAGAGAGTATCAAATTCTTCCCTTGAATTGAGAATTAATTTTACCCAGGAATAAATGTATGCATCTTAGCAGACCATAATCAACGTTCCAGAAAGGTTGCCTTCCTCTCTCCCAGCTTCTAGAGTCATTGTTGTTCCTCAGATTATTACTTCTTTATCTACAAATCTAGTCATTGTGTCTCTGTTTAACTCTTCCTCCAAATTCAAATCTTCTAAATCTTTTTTCTGCCACACTTATCGACTTAAAAGGACCCTTGTGGTTAGTAGTAGGGATATCCAAATGATCTAGCATAGCCTCAAGGCCATCTGGTTATTAAACATAATACAATCTGAAACCTTGATTTGCCTCTATCATGCATACTAACAGGTGGTACGCATGTGGGAATTAGGGCATGGACATTTTGCAGACTATATTATGCCTACTATAAATATATTTAATATATAACCTTGCACTGTGATGAAGAGAATGTGTTTATCACAACCAAGAAAATGGATATCATTTTTATCCCCAGATAAAAGCACCCAAATTTACAAAGTTTAGTTGAGTACAAATATTAGACACAAACATCAAACAAAATGATGTAAATGTTTTAAAACAATAGAAGGAGAGAGAAGTATGCCAGGAAATTTTCATTCAATAGAGGTTTGGATAAGGAGATCAAATTTAGATAAAGTAGCACTGAATGTTGAAAGCAACATAATAATCCCTAAAGCAATTTCTCAATTAAGCATATATGCTATTTGAAGTGCTGTATAATATATATAATAAAACTATGGTGATATTTAGAGAATACAATTATTTTAAATTTTGAGACATGCACAAACCAAAACGTAACAATACAAATATTTTCATATTGTAATATGAAACTTGAAGTATTATTTTTATTTTTGAGATTGTATTTTAATTACATTTATCCCTTCTCTTTCTTGCCTCCAAACTCTGACACATCTAACACACCCTCCTTCAAATCATAACTTGTTTTTACATTGATTTTTTTGCATACACATATATATATGTATATGCTTATATATTCCCAAATATAATCTTTTGAGTTCATAGGATGTTTCTTGTAGGCATGTATTCAATACTGCAGTTTAACACAGGACAGACAATGGGTGAGCTCTTCCACGGGGAGGGCTACCTCTCACAGCTGTAGTTTTTTGTGAAGGATGCGGCTGTCTCCATAAGGATTGCTGTGACTCTTGGTGTCCTCTTTGTTCAACTCACATTTGGGCAGTCATGTTGGTGAGACTTTTGTGTTTGAGTTTTCAATTAATTGTTTATTTTTTGAGATAATTATGTCGTTTCCCTCTTCCCTTCCTCCCACGAAACCCTTTCACATACCTCTCCTTGCTAGCATTCAAATTTGCAGTCTTTAAAAAAAAAACACATAAAAATTACATTAGTATATAACAATACATATTTCTGTTTTATAAATCATGAATGAATGAAATTATATAATGAAAATAAATAAAATTATAAAAATTATGAAGTTATACATAAATTTCTTTTTTCTTTCATTAAAAATTGATTTTCTCAGCCGGGCAGTGCTGGCACATGCCTTTAATCCCAGCACTTGGGAGGCAGAGGCAGGCAGATTTATGAGTTCAAGGCCAGCCTGATCTACAAAGTGAGTTCCAGGAAAGCCAGGGCTATACAGAGAAACCCTGTCTCGAAGAACCGTCCCCCCCCAAAAAAAAAAGATTTTCTCATGTTATACCCTGATTATACTTTCCTGTCCTTTCATTACAAATTGATTTTCCCCCACATGTTATATTCCCCACTTTTCCTTAAAAATTGTGGAGAAAAATATTTATCTGCAAGTGGTTATCAATTGGAGATTGGTTCTGGGTTCCGAATGAAGGCAAGTTCAACTTCTCCTTTCAATCAGAGAACCCAGTCTGATTTATATCAGAGCATGACTGGTGCATCTCTCTGTGTTCATAGAGCTTTGTTCATCTTGATTTAGATGGTATTCTTTTCTTTGTGTCCTCAATTCCCTCGGTTTTTACACTCTTTCTGTCTCCTATTTCTCAGGGTCCCCTGTCCTCTCAGGGAAAGGATTTGAGGAAGACCTTTCATTTAGGGCTCAGTGTTCCAAGATCTCTCACTCTCTACATATCTGGCTGTGGGCCTCTGTATTTCTACTGATCTGCTTTGGGAGGAAGCTTTCCTGATATTGGCTGAGAAAGGCACTGATCTTCTTCCCTGGCTAGAGTAACCTGTGGGTGTGCAGGGAATCAATATTTCTGGGGTTTGACTCAGAGTCATTTTAAAAGCTGAATATATGCTTTGCCACAGTGAAAGCTTAAATAAGCTCTCATGCAAAGGACTGACACAATATTTTCTGACACAATTCTATGAAGCTAGAAGTCAACAAATAGAAGATGAGAAAAGTGCCCAAGAATAATGGTACACATCATTGATCTTAGTACTCAACAAATAGAAGGCAGTGACAAGCAGACCTCAAAGACATCAAGACAAGCATGAACCACAGAGCTACAAATGAACACATTTAGACAATTTAACAAAATTGTATTTGTGGGATTAGCATAGACCAAACTTATGTCTAGTATATGTGAGAGGAACGATTTTTATACACTGAAACACACAATGAAAACCGATTGACGTGCAAGGGGAAAATCTTACAGGTTTTTTACAAAGAAATATAATCAAAATTAGTAGTTTTAGTGTCTATATCCTGGAATGTATAAAAAAGAAAAAATAGAACAACAATCCAGGGGAGAAAATAAAAAATAGGTATCCTACTTCCTAGTGAACATATCATTCACATGATCAGAGAAAGATTTATGGAGGTTGGAAAAATTCAAAAAGCATGATGCTCTCATGTACCAATGAAAACAAAATTTGATTTAAAAAGTCATAAATGGCTTAGAATACAGAAGCTAAGATGGTAAATGAAAAAAGTAATAAAATTGGCTTTCTCAAAAGGCAATTAAATTTAAATGGAAATCCACTTAGCGGTGGATAAAATGCAAAGCTAGAAATTTTTGAACAGGACAGATATTTCATAATATTCTAGAGGAATGTCATCATTTACAAATAGTTAACAACTTATATGAATGCTTGGCTAAGCTTTATATAGATTCTTTTGAACTATAGTCAACTATGGTCCACAAATATTGTTCCAGAAATAGAGAATAATAAGTTCCAATATCTGGGGAGAGTGATGAAATCTCATTCCATTCCTCTTCATCTTTTCATGACATGAATTATCATTTTTTAGTAATGGCTATAATGTGTATACTAGCAGCTTATTGGTCATGTAGCACCAATCTTACAGATCAGCTTTCATGTTATTGTAATATTTGTATTCAGATAATTCACAGTTTACTTAATAATGACCCCAAAGTACAAGACAAGATCAGTAAGTTATGCTTTCACTTTAAATATGCTGAAGAGGAACTGTAAGAATTTTTCTCTAAGCAAAAATGAAGGATTTTTTCTTATTATATTACATGGTTTCTATTTAATTATTAATAAACTTTCCATTATGCTTACTATATACATTTAACTCTCATAAATATATATGACATATATATGTGTATGTATGTATGTGTATATATATATGATTGTATTATCTGTGCATTGAGATATGAATTGCAGCTCTTAAAACGTGTAATCTACAGATAAGAAAGAGCTGCTGATCTATGTCTGATTTTAGATTTTTTGAGTAACCACACTATAAAGAGTAATAATGAATGAAATTAATTAAAAGCCTTATTTATTTAATTATATACACCATCATTCCAATATGAAATAAATATATTTGTCATAAATTCGACAATTATACATCATATTTCTCTGTTAAAAATTAGAAATCCATTACATATATGTACTTGCATCACAACTCAGTTCACACTGAATACCTTTCATATATGCTCATGTGACTTTAATAGCTACCATACTGGATAACACAGGTCTATGTGTAAATATATCAAACTTCTCAAAAAAGACATAGTACTGGGGATAAGAAGAAAAATTGTAAACAACAGTATTCAGAAGTTCTCAAGGATGAGAAAGAAAAGTGAGAAATATTATGAGCATAACATTATAGAGTTGACAATGATGGGAAAAGAAACCACCTGAAAGTCTAGAAATAGGACATTACTTAAATTACGATGGGTTTATAGTGTACAATGTCCTCACATAATGTAATAAGAATATAGAGTCAGACCATCCTGTAGTAGCACCATCCTGTAGAGGCTTCCTTTTTCTAAGGGTGTGCAACGTAAGCAGAAAATATTAAGCTTAAAATTGGAAAAATAAGAATCTCTTTATATGTGTTTAAATATTTTTATAACTTTTATGAGTCTACATAAATGTATCAAAATATTCTAAAATGCATATTAATATCTTAATGTGAAGACTGGAGGAAGCAAAGAGGGAGACATTCATGATATTTGCCCTTATAAACACCTTATTACTTGAATTTGTTTAATGAGGACTTTTCAGTAATTTCCACAATAGCTTATCTAAGATAAAGTGAGTAATAAATAACTGTACATTTTAATGTTTTAAAAAGACGTGATCTTTCTTATAAGGTCATACAAAGTCTCAGTTCATAGCATTATTTGATCATTAATAAAGGAGAACAGGACTAAGGAATATTAAAAGTGCAACACTTCTTTTTTTAAATTATTTTTACACTCCATATTCCATTCCCTGCCCCCCATTCACCCTGAGACTGCTCCACATCCCACACCTTTTCCCCACTCCCCCTGTCTCCATGTGGATGCCCCCACCCCCCACCCCACCTGACCTCTAAGCTCCCTGGGGCCTCCAGTCTCTTGAGGGTTAGGTGCATCATCTCTGAATGAACAAGGACCTGGAAGTCCTCTACTGTGTGTGTGTTGGGGGCCTCATATCAGCTGCTGTATGATGTCTGTTTGGTGGTTCAGTGGTTGAGAGATCTTGGGGTCTAGGTTTCTAGATTGAGACTGCTGGTTCTCCTCCAGGATCGCCCTTCTCCTCAGCTTCTTCCAGCCTTCCCTAATTCAACAACAGGGGTCAGCTGCTTCTGTCCATTGGTTGGGTGCAAATATCTACATCTGACTTTTTCAGCTGCTTTTTGGGTCTTTCCAAGCAGTCATGCTAGGTCCCTTTTTGTGAGTGCTCTATAGCCTCAGTGATAATGTCAGGCCTTGTGTCCTCCCCTTGAGCTAGATACCACTTTGTGCCTGTTGCTGGACCTTCTTTTCCTTAGGCTCCTCTCCATTTCCATCCCTGAAATTCATTTGGACAGGAACAATTATGGGTCAGAGATGTGACAGTGGGATGGCAACCCTATCCCTCTCTTGATGTCCTGTCTTCCTGTTGGAGGTGGGCTCTATATGTTACCTCTCCCTACTGTCAGGCATTTCATCTAAGGTCCCTCCCTTTGATTCCTGAGAGTCTCTGACCTCCCAGGTCTCTGGGGGCATTCTGGAGGGTTCTCCCAACCTCCTATTTCCTGAGGTTGTCTTTTCCCATTTTTTCTACTTGCCCTCATGGCTTCAGTCCCAATACCAGATCAGGTTCCCCTCTCCTCCCCCACTTCCTCTCCTGTCCACTTTCCCTATACATAATGTGAAGCATGAAACTCAAAACACATAAAAGAGAAAAATAGATGAAACACTTGACCATGTTAAAGGCTTATCGTGGTAAATGAAAATGTATAAAGATGGCAGAGAGAGAAATAGAAACTAAAGGAGAGAGGGAGTATAGAAAAGGGGCCCAAGCTGACATTTTATAAATTTCTTTTTGATGGTGGTTGTGATTGTTGTTGTTGTTTGGCTTTCTTTCTTTCTTATTTATTAATTTATGTCCCAAATGCTATCCCTCCTTGGTACCTCCATCACAGAATTTCAACCCCCATCTCCCCTTGCCAGGAGGATTAGGTTCCATTTCCCCACTGCTATGAGTCTCGTGGTAACTCACAAGATAATGGCACTAACCAGTTTATGAGGCCCACATAAGCTCTTGAAAATCACACCTCCAAATATTGTTACAAAGACAATTGCATATTAGCATGAGTTTTCCAGGTTATTATATGAACCATAGAATGTATGCTAGTAAGATTGACCCAAACACAATTAGGTAGCCATCTCTTGGACAAGCACTGTGGCTAAGATTTCAGCATCAATCTAGGAGCTTCTTAGATACAAAATACCGATTTGTGGAAAATCATTGGGAGCATGTTATCCCACATGGTATTATTTAAAGATAATTAAAATAGAAACAAATATTTGGAAGTACCAGCCTGAACTAGAGAATACAAGGGTAGCTGGAAAATCTGTAGGTGTTCATAGCAGTTCTTAATTATGTTAAGCCTTAAGTTGTACTCTGTTGCAGTTTACTAAATTCTGAAATATTCATCTCAGTATTTTAAGTCTGGCACAATCTTCGTTTCTAATACTATCTTCATTTTTGTCCTTTGTATGAACCCTCTAAACCAGCCAGCCTAGCATATTTACTGAGCAAAACGATCTGTGCTATAGCTATATTCACACTGTAATCAGTCCTCCAGATATGGCATCTTCATTCCTGTATATGTCCTATGATTTGATCTTTACTTGAAATGATTTTTCAAAGCACTCCTTTATACACCAAATGTTGATTTGTTTTTCAATGTATCAAATATAGTTTTATGGACTATATATATACAAGGACAGTGCATAATTATATAAGTGATTCTCATGTTATAATTATGTAGAGTGATTTGGACAAAAAATAGCTTAATCTAATCTAGACAATAAAGAAAGTGAATTAAAATCTGAAAGATAAGATTATCCAAATAAATTGATGGAAAGGACAGAACAGAGAAGTTCTGGAAACACCATACACAAAGAGAGTAAAATGAAAAGGAGGTTGTCACAATTAAATATCTGGAAAAAAAAAAAACATCCAGAATTGGATAGCTTTACAGCAAAATTATAAGACAAATTAATGTGAGGCTGGAGAGATACCTCAATGGATAAAGCTATTGCGGCATGATCATGAAGACTGGAGGTTTTTTTTTGTTTGTTTGTTTGTTTTTTGGTTTTACGAGACAGGGTTTCTCTGTGCAGCCCTGGCTGTCCTGGAACTCACTTTGTAGACCAGGCTGGCCTCAAACTCAGAAATCCGCCTGCCCCTGCCTCCTGAGTGCTGGGATTAAAGGCGTGTGCCACCATGCTCAGCTAAGACTGGAGTTCTGATCCCTAGCACCCACATAAATATCAGGATTTATTGCCTTGCAATCCTAATACTCAGGAAGCTTAGCAAGTGAACCCTGGAGAAAGCTGACTAGCTAGACTAGCCTAGTCATTGAGCTTCAGGTTCAGCAAGAAAAATGGAAAGCAGTCCATGAAGATGCTCAATGTCAACCCCTGTCCTTCAGAAGACATATACACACACACACATGCTTGTATATGTATGCATTTATGTGAGACTCACACACATCTACAGACACCTGGAAAAAGCAAAAGATATGATTTTAGTGTTGTGTCAAATATGAAACTGATAATGCCTAAATTGCTAACCTCAACCAGTGAACGTATAGTAACTATTCACTGAACATCAATACCAAAAGGAGAATCAGATTTGGAATAAATTATTATATTAGCTTTATAACTTTTAACAATACATAAAACACATAAAAGCTCAAAGCATGCTAACAGAACTGAGAATATTCTCTATGCCTATTCAAACTTTTCCATTCATCCATTAGTTACTTAATCTACCACATCTACAAGATGCCACCATCCTGATCATCCTCTTCCAGATGTTCATTGTCTTGATCGTGTACCCTACTCTTCGTATTAAATGTGTCATATATCCATAACTATAAATTATGTTCTCCGAATGTAGGGATTCCCATTAGATCAAGGTAACTTTGACCTCTACCACAAAGCTCTGTATGTAGAAAGACATCATTTTTGATGGTTTTCTATTTTCTGAGATTGTAATATAATTTTCCCTTTTCTTTTCTCCATCAAAATCCTCCCATTTAAACCCTCTTTAAAACTCTCTTTCAAACATATGGCCTCTTACTCTTTATTGTTACATATGTATCTGCATGCTTTCAAGGCTGCCCATTTGGCATTAGATAAACAATTGGTGAGGAAGACTATGTATCCCCCTCACAACATTCCACAGTTTTCTGTATTTTTTTCTGTATGACTGATGCCCTATGAGCTTTTGTGCTGTCCACTGTAGCATATTGATTACTGTCATCCATGTTGAGATCCTTTTTGCTGTTATAAAGTGAAAACATACATCCCTCCTGCTAAATTGGTGTAAAAACATGACCATGTATTCTGATCTGTCCAGAATCAGTTCTTCACCTGCTAAAATATCAGCACAATCTTGAAATGTCATTTCAAAAATCCATTATAATAAACAATATGCAAGGAATATAAAATACATCCTGTAATAAAACACTAGATTAACTGATAGTTGGCTCTGTTGTCATTGTTATTATTCATTTTGTAATAATCTGAAAGTACCATAATTTCATATGACAGCTAATTCTTTGCATTATGTCACACATAGGAAAATTATGTCCTCTTTTCTGCACTTTTTACTACCATAAAATGCACTTCTTTCTCTACTTCTGAGAATAGGTGTTAACATGTTTGTTTTACCCCTGGCTGGAGCATAGCATCTAGTTTTAGACAACATTACATTGTGGTCAGTCTCCTGTGTTTCACAAATTACAAATTAAACTATAGTCAAAGTTCACAATGTGTGTTGATTTACACATGTTTATGTGTGTGTGTGTATGTGCACATGTGTATATGCATAAGTGTTTATTAATCATGTTTACAAAGAACACTCATTTCTGTTGCTATGTACCATATATTGGTCATTATGAGAGTGGAGCAATTACAGGAAATTATCTACTTTGGGTCATGAAGCACAAACTTTTTAGTAGTAGGGGTACTTTTAGTAAAAAAAAAAAAAATCTTCCTGTTGCTACTCATCTATCACTAACACATCGCTGAACTCTATCTGGTTTTCGGCCACTTCATCAAAAGAACAAGAATATTTATTTTGTTTGCATTAAAAAATACAGAGCGAGGTGAGTGAAGAAGTGGCTAGATGGATAAAAACACTTGCTACTATTGGAGATAATCCAAGTGTTGGTCATTGCACACTCTCCTTATCTTTGGCCCAGGGGCATCTGATATCTCTGAACTTTGAAGGCCCTTAAGCATGTGTGCAAACACACACACACAGATATAAACACAGATATGCAGATGTATAAACTACTAAAAAAAACAATGGAACATATATGAAGGTTTATTATTTATTTACATTTATGAAATATTTGCTAACAAAATCAAGCTGATAATGTCTGTAAGCATATGGTAGGTTTAAGTGGCCACTTTTTAAATCTTTTTATTTATTTTTTATTTGTTAGTTTGTTTGTTTGTTTGTTTGTATTTATTTACTTTACATCCAGCTCACTGCCTCCCTCCTGGTCACACCCTCCCACAATCCTTCCCCCCTGCATCCTCCTTCCCCTTCTCTCCTGAGCAGGTGTGACCCCTCTGGATATCTCCCCTACCATGACCCTTGAATTCTATGTGAGGATAGGCTCTTCCCTTCCCACTAAGGCCAGAAAAGACAGGCCAGCTAAAAGAATATAGCCCACGTACAGTCAACAACTTTTGGGGTAGCCCCTGCTCCATTTGTTTAGGACAATTACATATATGAAAAGTCAAATTCAAAATGGCTGTTCTAGTTAATTTTCCTTCTATGTCTCTCTTAACACCCACTTGAACTTTATGTAGGCTAAGAAAAAAATTGACTTCCTTGATGAATTAAGTTAATCTTCTATTATTTTACCCTTATGCTAAAACTATAATATCAACAAGAGCACTGTTTTAGACAATGCAGATCAGATTTCTTATTTTGATAGCAAATATTCAACATTTATATAGGACAATGTGATGGTTTGTATATCCTTAGACCAGGGAGTGGCACCATCTGAAGGTGTGGCCTTGTTGGAATAGGTGAGACCTGGTTGGAATGGGTGTGTCACTGTGGGTGTGGGTATAAGATCCTCACCCTAGTTGCCTGGAAGTCAGTCTTCCACTAGCAGCCTTTGGATGAAGACATAGAACTCTCAGCTCCTATAGAACTCTCAGCTCCTCCTGTGCCATGCCTGCCTGGATACTGCCATGCTCCCACTTTGATGATAATGGACTGAACCTCTGAACCTGTAAGCCAGCTCCAATTAAATGCTGTTTTTTATAAGACTTGCCTTGGTCATGGTGTCTGTTCACAGCAGTAAAACCCTAACTAAGACAGACAATATAACTCCTTTTATCTTTTATTTATTTATTATGCATTGTAAAGTGAAATTGTGATACACTGATTATTTTTTTCAGATAAGCTGTGGTGACCCGTCTCTGTTTACTTCCCCTTTATACTCACTCTCTCCTTCAACCTCCACCAGGAGCCAGTCTCTAATTCTATTATTTGAGATGATATCTAGTTTTGGAAGAAGGGGTTTCCCTTTCATCTCCATCACTGTATCCCTGCATCCTTCAAGATATCAGATTCCAAACTATTTAACCAAAGAAATATTTCAGGATATAAAGTAAATGTGACATGCAGGGATAAATACAGCCTGTCTCAGGACAACCTCTCAAGGTCTTCAATTCCTCTTCATGGAGAATACACAGAAGTTATGGATGTGGCTTTTTACCCAGCAATATTCATTTGTGTAGAAGAAACCAAATTCTTGTGTATTACTGCTTGTATATAGTATGTTTATTCTGAATTTCGGAAAGAATTCTGAATTAATATCCATGTGATAATTTAGAGATGAAGATGAAGATGTATGTGATTCTGAGAATAAATCTATTCCCATTAGAGGATGAGTTCTGTGATGGCTTGGATATTTGTCTAATTTTCTTTAGTTTCTAGGGGGGGGGGGCGAGTACCATTATATTAGAGTTTGAATAAATATTTTCTGATTTAATGGATTTTTCTTACATTCTAGATTAGAACTCATGGCCTCAGAATTCCAAGATTGCTGAGTATATTTTCAGGAAATTCTTTAGAAAAACACATGGTGGGACTCATGGCTCTAGCTGCATATGTAGCAGAGGATGGCCTAGTCGGTCATCACTGGGAGGAGAGGTCCTAGGTCCTGTGAACGTTCTATGCCCTAGTATAGGGAAGGCCAGGGCCAGTAAGCTGTAGTGGGAGGGTTGGTGAACAGTGGGAGGGGGAGGGGATGGGGAGTTTTCAGAGGGGGAACCAGGAAAGGGGATAACAGTTAAAGTGTAAATATAAAGAAAATATCTAATACAAAAAAAAAAGAAAAAGAAATTCTATAGGAATTTTAGGCAGTAAACTCAAGATCTTGTGTACACTATACAAATATTATAACTTTGAGCTATATCCTAATACTAAACTTACATAGATTTTGTTGTTGTTGTTGTTTTGATTTGCTTTTGAGATTTTCAAATGTATTCTCACTATGTTACCTGGGCTAGCTTCAGTCTCTTAAGTATCTGAGATTTAAAGTACCTACCATTTTTTCCAGCTCTTGAAAACCACCTTCACAGTTCAGGCATTTGTGTTAGATTTATAATTCCAGACTCCTTGTAGATAGGAACAGTAAGCATCATGAACAAACCTTAGGACCAGTGACATAGCCAAGGAACTGTTGAAAATGAAAATTTAGCCAAGCAGGTGTTGTCTGAATATAACATCAAATCTGTTATGAATTTTTTCTCCTAAGGTGTTGACTGAGAACTAAACAAATACAGTCAACCGTTCAGGCTTTGCACAGACTCAAGTTCTATCTCATATACAGTCTTGAACAAGTACAGTCTTGGACAAGCTTCATAAACTATTTGACCTGTTCATATTTCCTGTCTGGAAAACGAGTATGCAATCATATATTCTTTGTCCATTCCTAAGTGTTTAAAAATGCCAATTTGTTTGTTTGGATTAAGTTTTTGGACTATGTTAATGAGACTTTTGGGCTCTATAAGTTTCCTACTCCAAAGCATAAATGTTATTGTTTCTGTCTGTATTTATTTCTAGCAATGGGAGGTTTAGAAGATTCATTTTGTTAAAGGATTGCCTGTAGAGTTACCACCAAGGTTAGCATATGAGCTAAAGAGAAACATAACTTTATTCAATGTCACACTTCTTTCATAAATTCCAAATAAATAAATATAGTTCTAAACATACAATAGAGAAGAAGAGAATATTTTCCATAAAAATCACTTTTCTTAATGCTGTGAAATGTGCAAAACTCATAAAGAAGATCACAAACTTAGGTTTGTCTATTTTAGCCTATGATTATAATCCTATCCTGTAAACAAGACTTGCTCCCAAGTTTTGATCTGGTTGTCTCCTGTGGCTGGGTAATAATGTGCTAAAGTTATCCCCCTACCACCACAGAGTTCCCAGTGAATAATATTCCCCTCATAATTGTTAATGTTGTTAAATAATTCCAAAACTCTCCTCAAGGCAGCTGCTTTGTGCTTGGGAGCTAAACACAGGAAAGGCCAACATTTTCTTTTATTTGTCTGCCTGCAGACACAGATGTTGTTTGTGTCTTCTAGGAGCACAAAATATGGTCTAAAATATCACTGCTATTTTCAATGAGTCAAAGGGACATGGTAGTAGTGATGGGAATCCATAAGAATTAGTACAAAGTGGAGTTATATTTCAGGCGGAAGTATAAAAATACATTACACTTGCAGAACAAGGATGTGCTAATATATGCAGAGTTTAAGGGTCCCTTTTCAGGCTGTCAATGATGGAGCAAGTGCCCATTGTATTCTGGCTGCCATATCCCTCAAAGTATTTTGGCAACTGGCTGTGAAAATCCAGATGGAAACAGCAGCAAACTCAATAAATCCTGGGAAGCAAGAAGTAGGAAGTTCTCGCCTCAGCCACATGCATATAGCACAAATAGGAGCTAGGCTGTGAATTTGAATGGGCTACTTATAACTTTATATGCTCTGTGAGGTGATTAGGGCTCGGTGTTAAAATTGTTCTGAATTAGCTTTGCCATTTACCATCTATGCAACCTTAGACAAGTCATTTTATTTCTTTGTGAGCCTCGGTTGCTCTTTGGAAAAGCAAGAATAATAATAACAGCTTTTCTCTGAGAGTGTACAGCTTTTCTCTGAGAGTGGACTGTGAGGATTAAATGAGATAATATACGTTTCAAGGCCTGGTACATGAAAACCCTGAATACCCATTTGGATTTATTTTCTTCTTATCCTCATATGTGACACTGTGTGTTCTTTTGTAGCTTGACCTCCAATTACTTGTGGCCAAGGACTGTGGAATCAGTATTTAACTTGGAGATACTACACCAGCTGATTAGAGTAAAATATTGTGTTTCATTTACTTATGAGGTTTTTTTGGGTAACCAAAGTAAATTAATTTCTCATTTTCCACAGCTATTAGTGACCTTTCTATATAAACATGTTTTAATGGTAAGCATATAATGTAGAGAACTACTAACAAAAACATTTTTCTGTTCATATCTACTATACTCTAAAACAAAAAATAACCCAAGCATTAATTATAAAAATGTTTGAGTGCTATGGCAGTCTGCTATATATTATTTCCCCTTGGTTAATATTGAATGGTATAATAACTAAGTCATTCTATAGACTTGTGTTCAACTCTCTGCTATTTAATAGATACACATATGTATACAATTAAGAAGCTTGCAGAAATTAATAATGTACAAAGGAAACATTACTAAATGTGGTATAGTGGCACACAATTTTAATCCCTGCACATGAGAGGTAGAGACAGGCATAGTTCTATGAGTTCAAGGCCAGCCTTGTCCATGTAGTAAATACCAGAACAGCCAGAGGTACACAGTGAAACCCTGTCTCAAAACAAAGTTAGTAAAAGTATTAACTCTCTGTTGTGGAAAGGTATATTTTCAGGGCTGTTTTAAGCCTGGTCTGCATTTTGACTGATTTAACACTAACCTTTCTTTTATTCTTCTATGAAAGACTTATGCATATAACCATGGTGAATAACCAGGATTGTGAGAAAAATCTCTATTTACACAATAAAACCAAAGCATCTAACACGTTAAAGTGGATGGAGTCACTGATATTAAGTCTATGTGGTCTGTCATGGTACTTTATCACTGAGGGTCCATAAATCCTCTTTGTCATGGATAGGATCAAACTGAATTTGTTAGTCATTGTAGCATTCATTAGTCTAACATTTCAGCATACAGCATTCAAGCTGTCCTGATTCCCCTGGTGTGACTGAAAGCAAATGACAAAAACTTTGAAAAGAATCTGTCATTTCTCTCATTCAAGGCAGTTTGTGAAACACAATCCATTATCCTGTCCTATAAACTTGGTTACTTTATTTTGTAGCTCGCAGTGTTTCACTAGAATATTTGAATTAGGTAAGCAGAAAATATTTTAATGATCTCCTTGTGTTTTCCAAACCATTTTGTTAAGAAACAATTAACATGAAATAAATTATGTATATTTAAATGTGAAATTTCATGAATTTGATATATGTACATAATCCTGAAAATATGAAATCATCATAGTGAGCCTAGATATCCCCCCAAATGTATTCTTGTCTTTCTGTATTGTCTTTTTACCCTTTGATTTCTATTTACCCACCAGCAATCTATAACTAATCTGCTTTCTGTCACTGTGGGTTAATTTGCATCTTCTATAATTTCTCATAAGCAGAATCCTGAAGCATTTAAAATTTTTGTCTGACTTTTTTACATAGTTTTTGCTATGGTTTTGAAATGGCTTTAATATATAGATAAGGATGGCCTCATGTTTATCGCCCTTCTATGTATTACTTACTTTCTTGATGTAGCAACAAAATACCTGACCAAATTCTGTGAGCTGTAAGCTATGTTCCTGAGAACATACAGCCATTGGAGAAATAGTGGAATAGTAGCATAAATGTTATGAACATAACCAACTACTTTTTGATTGGCTATGAAGCCCACACTATTGAGAAGAAGCCCATTCCTGACACCTTTCATGAAGACAAGAACCTCATATGGTTAGGTAGGTCATTAGCCTTAGAGGAAAGCTACTACTAGTATTCTCCTAAATAGACATAGCATTAAAATTACTCCTAGTGACTTATTACAGTGCATCTCTCAACCAAGAAGCTTCTTTTTTTTTAAAAGATTATTTTATTTTATGTTTTAGTACACTGCCACTTCTTTGGACACCCCAAAAGAGGGCATTACATCTCATAACAGATGGTTGTGAGCCACCATGGGTAGTTGGTCACATTCCTTCCCCCAAAGCTCAAGGAACTTCATGAAGAGGGAACTCAAAGGTTATATGAGTCAGAGGTAGGGGATAACAACAAGGAAGCAGATGCTAACAGAAACAACACGCACATGTGAACTCACAGAAGTGATGCAGCACGCAGAATATATGCACAGTTACCAACCAGACAAAAATTCAAGCATAGAAAAGGAGAGCTTGGCGTGGATTTCTATTCATGGTTGAAGAGCTATTGACATTTGATGGCTACTTGGAGAAGGAATGTCTGTTTCTTTCAATGGTTTAACATTTTGTATATCCATTATACTCCATGGCAGGTCGAATGACTTGGTGTAGCAAGCTATCACAAACTATACTCACTACATTTATAAAACATGAGGGAGTAGGAGGGTGGGTAGGGTAGCACCCTCAGAGAAGCAGAGGGATAGTGATGGGATAAGGGGTTTTTGGAGGGGAAACAGGGAAAGGGGATAACATTTGAAATGTAAATTTAAAAATCCAATAAGTAAATGTTGTGTTTTGTGTGGAGAGTGCTCTAGGGAAAAGATCTAGGAGATATTTGAAGAAGGTAATGAGTATGACCAAAATACATTGTTTGAAATTCTCAGAAAATGTATAAAGTAATTACTTTAAAAAACAATCCAAGAATCTTAAGGAAAGCCTTATTTTGTGTAAAATCCAAGGGTACACTCCATCATGGCAGGCAAGCCTTGGCAACTTGAGTGTCAGGAGGTAGCTGGCACATTATATGCATAGCCAAGAATTAGTGGGAAATAAATGCTCTCACTGAGTGGGCCACTTTTCCATTTCACTCTGAACAAGACACAGGCCAGGGTAGGTCTTCTCATTTCCATTAACATACTATAGGCAATGCCTTAGAGGCATGCCCAGATCCTATCCTAACCTAAATAGTTCCTCACAAATGTACCTGGAACTTTGCCTCTTGGTCATTCTAAATTCTATCAGATTGACAGACTATGTTAGCCGTCACAGTTAATGGCCTCATTTTGTAGCTTAGTTTGGCATCAAATTTATGATCCCTTGCTTCCACAGGCACAGTGTGCAAACTGTCGTCATGCACCATGTCAGGCTTTGTTTGCTTCTTTAACTCAGGACAATTATTTTCATATTTATCCACTATAAATATTTAATATTATTTGCTGTTGTTTGTGTAAATCATTTTTCTTCCCTTTTATGTCTCAGTTCTATTCAACTATGTGGATCCATATAGTTTGAATTTCTTCTTCTGTTGATGGCCTTTTGAGTTGTTTCCATCTTTCACCGCTCCCAAACAAGCCTGCAACAAGCATTGAAATATACATTATTATATTCATATGCAATTTCATTTCTCTCTGGTAAATATTGATGAGTAGAACATCCTATTATATTCCAAGTAAACATTTAACTAGATATAAAGATCTAACTAATCCTAAAACCAAATTTGCTCTCAACCGACTTTACAAACCATGGTAATGAGACTGATATGTAATCATCTGCAGCTCCCCAACCTGGGGTCGCACTCTGTGCTCCAAGAAGCTATAACTGCCTACCTGTCCTCTATAAACCAATTGGAACCAAATCTCAAATTGATTCATCTCTTTCAAGCACATTTGTTTCAGTTCATTACCATCAGCTGGACGTTGGTGATAACAAGCAGGTTACTGGAGAAGAGGCAGACATGGATACCGGTTCATCACCCTCTTCTCGGGGAGAGAGACTCAATTTCCATAAAATGCTTAAGTAAGATCATTCCCCTCCCCCTAAATTCGGCCATCAGTCTCATGCCACAAATCATAGATTGCCGTAGTCTGTGCTTCCGACATGGTAATATACATTCTCGCCACATTGGAAACTAAACAGTCATCCCAGGCTAGACACATCGAAAAATTGGAACTTGAAGCCATCGCCCGTGAGAGTTGTAAGACTAAGTACTGCACAGAGATTAGTCTGGAAGCTGTTAGACAGTCTCTGAGAGGCATGTCTGATTGCATGAAGGTTGAGTGCCCTAGGGTCCTTCCCCCAGAAAAAATGGCACGGGAGCAGGTCAGGGTTACTCTGGGTAAAAGTCTGTGGGCCTAAGAGTCAATCCTGTACCTGGCCCCCTAACATTGCACACTGGGGATCAGACCTCTACCTCTACCCACGGAGCTTGCTTCGTTCCTAAATCCCTTGGCTGGCCCAGGTTATACCCAACAGACTGGGACCATTAATTAAACCTCATAGATGACTTGTCCTTGTGTCCTTCGTGGTTTTAAGAGAATCACCCGGTGAGCAAACAGACGTTTAAGCGATCAATAAAACATGGCTACAAATTTATTATACAATATACCTTTATAAAAATATTAAAATGGGGGAGATGTTGGGAGCTATTGAGACAACTCTTGATCTCTAAATTGGGCCTCTCCCCCTGAGAAGAAAAAGGGGTCAAAAGCGGGACCAACACACCAATTCCGAGAATGTTCCAGCCCTACCGATTCCGAGAATGTTCCAACCCTAAGCCATCGCCGATGTCCTGACCACACCCTGATACCACCAAGTTCCTGCTTCCCCGTGTAGCTGCCAAAAGAAAGAATTTCTATTGCCCCCCTCCCATAAGTACTTCTCCTTTTGCTTGTATTGCCCTACCCCTCCCACTGATAAGTATCTGTACTTCCCCTTTTGCTTGTGCATTTAAGCCTTGGGTCTTTCTCAAAATACGGGGCTTTGATACATTCCAAAAAAAAAAAAAAAAAAAAAAAAGGAAAAAGGTAGAAAATCTTTGAGGATTAATCAATGTGCCATCATAAGGAATTGGGACAAAGATACTCACTGACTCCCTCACATCCTTCATCTGTATCCAGTTGTGAGGGCAAAGTATATAGAGCAGGCTTGGTATGTTTACATCTTAGCAGTCTAGGTCAGGTGTGTCCCATAAACCATTGACTTACTCCTGCCTCGATACCATTGTAAAGCTCCTAGAGAGAAGCATTTCCATTCTGGATACCCTAGGCTTTTCTTCCCAGGACATAAGATTTTCTGAGAAAGTCCAATTTCTTATGTCCATTGGTTTAGAAGTATGGTAGATAATATGACTTTTAAAAAATACGATCAGTTAACTAGGCCAATTACACTATTACCAAGTTTTTTGTGTTCACTTGTTTGTGCTAGAACAAACCTAAGAATATACTATCTATCAGTTTTTCTGGAAGAAAGTTGAAGTCCTAGCCATCATCTAATGTTTTACATTGAAGGGAGTTCAAATGTAAAACTTTCCGATGAGTATTCAAATAGTTATTTACTCAACTTTTATCCACTTAGAGAGTTACATCATCAGAACCACTCAACAGGATGCCTTATAAACTCATTGGCAAGGTGATCTCTGTATTGTATATCCTATGAAACTGACTAACAAGAAAGACAAATGAAGTTTCAGATAGAAGTTTAAGAAAAACTTAAATGTCTTTTACTCAGTCCTTTTGCCAGGTTTCAGTAATTCCATCCAGTACTATACTCTACGTGTATTTCTAAGGTATATTTCTAGAGTGTATTTCTGAAGAATTTACCTAAGAAGTCATTTGGCAACTCATTATAACAAATGCCATTCCTTTGAGACTGTTTTCATCAAATTATCCAGAAGGTTTCTCTACATTAGTCTAGTATTGTTATAAATTGTTTATTTCCCTGAATCCATAGATAGTCCTTTCCTTCTTGCCAAATTTGCAGAGCATCAGTTAATGGAAATTCATAGACAACTTAGTATAACAGCTTCCTAATTGAATTACTAAGCATTTTTGTTAAGCATAGCCACTAGGTATGAATTATGATTATAGTCGTGATATTAACTCTTTGAAGAGTTCTTTCATATTTACATTTGATTTAAATTTTTTGATACTTAATAATTCATTGCCTAGAATTTGTTTTTGATGTGAAGTGAAATGATCTCACTTAAATATCTATGTAAGGACCATACAGTAGTTCACATTTATCTTTTTCTCTTTATTATATGTATATTTATGTATATGCATGAGGAAATCTTGATACACTTGTCTTGCTATTTATATTCAGAGTGAGATTGTTACAGGTAAGCAAATTAAAACATCTCTAAGTCTATATAGTTACTATTTTCGTGTTTGTAATATTGATGCCTCAACCCATGGCCATAAAGTCCAATTGTAATCCCAAAAACTCACATTAACTAAGAGATAATGACATGATATATATATATATATATATATATATATATATATATATAGTCAAATTATTTACTTACACTTTGATCTAAAACTAGGGAAACAGACACTTCATCTGTGTTCACCTTGCCTACAACTGCTATAGTTTATCAAAAAGATGTAATAAAGCCAGGAAATCTGAACATATAGATTTCCCTATGAAGCCTAACTCCATGAGCTAGGAGATAGGCTTAGTGTCTAATGTCTGAACTTTGGCAGATAAACACCTTTCAGTCTCAACAATGTCATTTATTGAAAGAATCCTCATTCCTAGGGTCCTTATTGTAGTATGAGTACCTAAAATGTACTTTATTTTTTTAATTCATTATTATTAGATATTTTCTTTATATATATTTCAAATGGATGTACTTTATTTTTGATGATCCAACACCACATGGCTTTTTTGTTAATCATTTTATTTAAGTGCCAGATGTTGCCCACCCTCTAAGTTGACCCTTGCAGAGTCATTACCCCACATTACCCTTCCATTTTCCTCTGAAAGGGTGCACTCCCATATCCCCCTAACCTGCTGCATCACTTCTCTGCAGGATTAGACACATCCTCTTCCACTGAGGCAAGATAAGACAGCACTTCGCTACATAAGTGCTGGAGGCCTCAGACCAGCCCTTGGATGCTATTTGGTTGAAGGCTTAGACTCTGAGAGCTCCCAGGTATCCAGATTAGTTGACACTGTCCTTCTTCCTATGGGGTTACCATTCCCTTCAATTCCTTCAATCCTTCACATAACTCTTCCACAGGGGTCCCCAACCTCAATCCGATGCTTGGCTGTAAATATCTGCATTGGTCTCAGTCAGCTGCTGGTAGAGCCTCTCAGAGGACACCAATGCTTGCTCCCTGTCTGCAAGCATACCATAGCATCAATAATAGTGTCAGGGATTCCTGTCCAGGTTGGGGTGGTCACTGGCTGGACATTCCTTCTGTCTCTGCTCCATTTTTGTCCCCACATTTCTTTTAGACAAGAGAAATTTGGGGTAGAAAGTTTTATAGGTGGTTTGATGGGAGTCCTGTCTGATAACTGAAGGTAGTCTCTTCATGATCCATATCCCCACTGTTAGGCATTTTGGGTAAAGTCTCCCATATTGAGTCCTGGGTGCCTTTCCCATCCCAGGTCTCTGAGACTTTCTTGAGGTTCCCACAACCCCCACTCCAGGCAGCTGTATATCTCTATTCATTCTCCTGGCCTCTGGGCCTTTACCTGTCTCCCCCATCCCCATACCTGACCCTGCCTCCTTTCCCCTCCCCTTTCCCTCTCCCACCGAGGTTCCTGCTCCCCCTATCTCCCATGATTATTTTGTTCCCCCTTCTAAGTGGGATTTAAGTATCCTCACTCAGGCCTTCCTTCTTGTTTAAGTTCTTAGGGTCTGTGGTATTCAGTTCTTTTGGCTAATATCCACTTATCAATGAGTACATACCATACATGTCCTTTGGGGTCTATGTTACCTCACCCAGCGTGGTTGAGGGACATCAAAAATTTAGAAGATAATATACTGAATAGGAGGCAACAGTCTAATTCAAGAGAAAATATATGATATAAATACTGAGAAAAAACCAACCATCTGTAAGAGTATATAGTAAGGTTCGAAATGAAAGGTAAAATTACTAGGATTGAGGAAATTTAGAGAAGACTTCATGAGAATGCTGAGACAGAATGAATATGCATATGTGTATCAGATACTTTAGAGCTCAAAAGAGAAGTATCTTAGATGCTTGGCACCACAGAGGCAAACATAAAGTGTCTTTGAAAGGTGTTAGTAATAATCCCTCAATAGAGTGGAATGTAGTTTACTCAGTAGCTCCTCATGGGCATTGACTCAGGTTCTATCTTGACATCTTACTCATTCATCATAAAACAAATGCTATCGGAGAGCTGTGGAACATTTCAGAATTCACATTGTTTGTCTTTATGAGTATGTGTGTGAAGCTCTCAAAATTATCATTAACAGTGTCACTCCTCTACATGGAATTGTACAGTAGATTAATATAGTTTAAAATTTCAGACACACTCCAACAGAACACAATGTGCAAACATCTTCACATGCTTAGTGAGCGTAATGGAGATACACAACGATACCCGGAAGACCACAGTGAACAATAAGGATGCAGGCACCAAAGTGTTATGAGTAGCCAGAAAATTGGACCAACACACGTAAGAAATGAGAAATTTTTAGGGCCATTGAACACCACGTATTTGCAGTGTTCAGTAGCCCTGAAAATTTCTCATTTAAGCCAGGAAGTCCCTGTCTTGTTGAAAATGTTGAAATAAAGGGAGCGTGTGCAAGTTCTCATTGATCACATTTCTGCTGTAGTCTAGGACATCCCACTATCTTTTAGGGTCCCCAATTTTGTTTCCAGGCTCTTGTCACAAGGCTATACTGCAGGCATCCCTCCTTTTCACTCTCTCAGGAGCTGTTACTGTAGCTTCTAAGCAAGTTCTGGTATATGAATACATTCTAAAAGGAGAGGATCTCTAAGGTTAAAATTAGTTGAGGAAATAGTTATCATTTGCTTAGTCCCAGATCAAATCTCTTTCCTGTCTTTAGAATGATGACTATTTTGGTCTATTTCCAAGTGTGATCAGTTTGTTTAAATTTCCTCTGAACTCCTATCTCATCCCTCTTTCATTTGACTTGATGGAATTATTTGCTGGGCTTCTTTGATATGGGCTGTTATTTTACAGACTACTGTTTCACTGTACTTCCGAGAACATCCTTTTTGGCCTCAGCCTGATTTTTTTTTAACTATGTTCTGGGATATTTCCAGGTAGGCAATAACAGTTGGTTCCAAGTGATAACTGTTTATATTTCTTGGTTTAAACCCTACAGGGATTCACTAGTATTCTTTCCAGTATAACAAACAGATGGAGAGATCTTGAAAGGGAAACAAGGCATAATCAGTACTTGGAAATGCAAAGAGAAGATTAGACTGCAGGAAGCTTGGTTATTTTATTTATATTCTCTGATAACCACATAGTCCAAACCTACACTTTTGGAATACTCCCTCTCTCCCTCCTATACCAGAAAAAAGGCTGAGGTGCCCTGAGCCTGAAACTAAAGGTCAGGTTTGGATGACGTGCCTTTATTACTTTGCTATCACTAGGGCCTTTAAAAAGACTCTCTGTGGAACTTTGCAAAGGACATGACACAGAGTTGCAAACTCACTCTGCTCACTGCCTTGTGTAGCAGCAAACAATTGATAAAGGTTTTTCATAAAGAGAAAAGGAAATTAAAAATTGGACTAATCCTTTAAGACCAGGAAAAACCAAGGAAGGCTGCTTGGTTTTATTTTCTTGACTTGAAATTGAGTGGGTGTTCAGTGACGCTGTGTAGGAGCACAGACACATGAACTGATTTATTTGAAAATGTGATATCATTTTCTCCTGAAAGCCCCCAAGCTGAGAAACAAAAAATGGTTTCCAGTAGTGAAAATTATTTGTCTCATATTGAGGATTGCTAATTACTTTCTTTGTATTTCTTACTAGAGCCTCAAATAAACCATTGCATGTTCCCTAGAACCAGTAATGGATTATTAAGTGGTCAATAATAGTTTTTCAATTGTGTGAATTCATTATAATGGAGTCCTGTTTGTGATAGCCTGATTTTGTAGGCTGCTAATTTTATGTTTACTGAGTAAGCATTTACACAATTGACTTTTTACAATTAATATTTTATATATTATATGTATTAATAATTTTGAGATTCTCACTGATTACCCAGGCAACATCAATTCTTTTAAGGCCCTGCGACTTCTAATGATAACACAAGAACTTATTTAGCTTCTATGTATGTTTATTCATCTCAAAACAGTTTCTGTTTGAATGTTGAACAGTAACATTTTGTCCTAAGAGTCTCAGAATATAATTACAGAAGCATAGAACAAGTTGCCTTTTAGATATTTATTTTTAAAACTGAAGAACCTGAATTTTCTCAAGTGACTTATTTTTTAAAACTATATAAATAAATAACTTTTATTTCTATATAATTCAAAAAGGTTGTCATGACACAGGAACTAAAATCAGTAATTTCATCATTATCCATTATTTTGGAAATAATCTCTTTTCTTTACATGTTAAATCCCCAAATTTCAAGTCATAGCTAAAATAACCATAGTCCTTGACCTCCCAGTACTTGTCTAGATCATGCTGCCTTGAAGATACTTGGAAAGTTGATGGGTACAATTTTAAGGATAATAAATTCTTGAACCTTTCAAAAGTTTAGAAATGGTAAATCTCTAAAAATGATGATGGAGATATCATTACTGTACTGTTCTAGTTCTGATAAATGACTTTTCCAGACTTGCCACCTAAAAATCAACATCTTCCTTCAGACAAAAAGTACTGTACATCAATTTATTCAGGACCTCAATATTTCAGTAATTAATTTCTTTTCATCAATACAAATAGCCTAGGGTGATCTAATGTATCTGAATGTTTCAAATTAGTCTGATGATCCTCAGATAGTGGATGCTCATGTATCTGTGGAAGGCTAAGCAGTGATCAACTTCATCCTATTTTCTATCGAAATTTGAGTCATGTAATGTTCCTATGAAAACATTGACCCCTAGAGGATCACTAAAATATCATGCATCCATTAACCTTGACGGCCTCTTGGCTTAGATATAAGTAAAAGAATATTTCTTTTCATATTCAACTGCTTCCAGATCTGAGATTCTTGGCTCCATATGTGAAGATGGATTGACTTAAAATCCCATAAGTATCTTCATTATCTTTGATATACAATTCATTACTTTTGATATACAATTCCATCAGAAAAACTATATAAAATTGTAGTGAAAATATAATAAATAACTGTGCCCAAAGTATACTTTATTTTTTCTCAAATTGTTATCTCCCCTGGTTAATTTTTAATTATCAGCATGAAACAACCAAAAGTCATCAGAGAAGAAGGAATTTCAATTAAGGGATTACTAAAATCAGATTCTTCTGTGACCCTGTCTATAGGGAATTATTTTGATTGTTGATTGATGTGGGAGGGCACTGCTCACTGTTGGAAGCACCATTCCTAGGCAGGTCAGCCTAGGATCTATAAGAAAGCTACCTAAGCACAATCCTCAGACTAAGTGACCCAGTAAGATCCAACCTTCCCCACAGTTCCTGCTTCAAATGTTTACCCTGTCTTCTCTGAATAATGGATTGTGAATTGGAGGTGTAATTTGAGATAAACCCTTTCTTCCTGAAGTTGTTTTAGACCATGGTGTTTATCACAATAGCAGAAAAAAAATCAGTATATATTCATTTACATACTTTTAGACATTTAGTAATTGGAAGCACAGGATGTAGATTATGATCTGCTTTGTTTTGCTTGGTAGATTGTTTACTTTCTTTGGATTGTTAATCCTGTTGTTATACATCAAAATTCCCTTCCTTTATTTGAAGGGATTAATATTACAGTTGGTTTATTCACATACCTTTTTAGAGACAGTTGCATCATTTTTACTTTTCAGCTATTATGAAAATGAAGCTCCTATACATATACATATATATATATATATATATATATATATATATACACACACACATACACATACATATAATTTAAATGTAAACTGAAGTTATAATTTCTCTGTGATTGGTGTCCAGGTGAACAACTTCTCTCCTGGAAAGTACAAATCTAATCAATGGAAAACTACTAGACTGTTTTTCAAAGTGGCATACAATTTTATTTTTGACATCAGTGTATTAGACTTGTAGTTACTTTCCACAATTATTAGCACTTGATGAGTGTGATTCTTTTTTAAAATGGCCCTTGTAGTCTCATATATTTGAGTGCTTAAGGCACCAGAGTGTGGAACAGTTTGCAAGGATTAAAAAGATTAGGGAGTGTGGACTTCTTGAGTGGGAGTGGCGTTGTTGGAACCTACTGAGAGTGGGTTCTGAGCTTGTCTTTCTCTCTTTCTTTCTTTTTTTCTTTCTTTCTTTCTTTCTTTCTTTCTTTCTTTCTTTCTTTCTTTCTTTCTTTCTTTCTGACATTTATTTTATTTACATTTCAATGGTGTCATCTTTCCTGGTTTCCCCTCAGAAAACCCCCTACCCCCACTCACTAACCCCCCAACACCCACTTGCTGACCATGGCATTCCCCTACACTAGCGCATAGAGCCTTCACAGGACCAAGGGCTTCTCCTCCCATTGATGATCGACTAGGTCATTCTCTGTTACATATGCAGCTGGAGCCATGAGTTCCACTATGTGTACTTTTTGGTTGGTGATTTAGTCCCTGGGAGCTCTGGGGTTACTGGTTAGTTAGTTCCTCCTATGGGGCTGCTAATGCCTTCGTCTCCTTGGGTCTTTTCTCTAACTCCTTCATTGGGGACCCCCTGCTCAGTGCAATGGTTAGCTGAGAGCATCCACCCCTGTATTTGTTAGGCAATGGTAGAGCCTCTCCAGAGACAGCTATAACAGGCTTCTGTCCATAAGCACTTGTTGGCATTCACAAAAGTGTCTGGGTTTGGTGATTGTATATGGGATGGATCCCCAGGTAGTGCAGTCTCTGAATGGTCATTCCTTCAGTCTCTGCTCCATATTTTGTCTCTATAACTCCTTCCATGGGTATTTTGTTCCCCCTACTAAGAAGGATTGAAGTATCCACACTTTGGTCTTCCTTCTTCTTGAGTTCCATGTGGTTTGTGAATTGTATCTTGGGTATTCTGATCTTCTGGGCTAATATCTACTTATCAGTGAGTGCATGCCATGTGTGTTCTTTTGTGATTGTGTACCTCACTCAAGATGATATTTTCTAATTCCATCCATTTGCCTAAGAATTTCATAAATTCATTGTTTTTACGCCATTGTGTAAATGTACCACATTTTCTGTATCTATTCCTCTGTTGAGGGTCATATGGTATCACTCGGGGTGAGTTCTGAGGTTTCTAACGCCCAAGTCAGACTTAATGTCTCTCTCCCTTTCATTGCTTGTGGATCAAGGTGTATCTCCCAATTACATCTCTATGACCAAAGCCTGCCTGTCACCATGCTCCTTGACATAATGATGATCATCTAATCTTTTGAAAGTGAAAGCAATTTCTCCAAGAAATGTGTTCTTTCATAAAAATATCTTGGTCATGATGTCTCTTCACAGCAATAGAACACTAAGTCACTGAGGGGTTTCTTGTGTTGTTTTAGTTTTTGTTGTTTGTGTGTTTGTAATCAATACCAGACAATGTGGTTGTACCACATTGTAGTTTTAGTTTGTATTTTCCTGATAACTAAGTAATAATAATCTTTTATTCCTTCATTAGCCATTCTTACATCATTTATTGTGAAATGTCTCCTCAAACTTATTATCTGTTTTAAAAATTATACTTTTACTCCTCTACACTCTTGAAAGAGCATAAAATATGTTTTCCTGAGAATAAAAATTAGAACCATATTCATGAGACTGCAGATACCCTTACTTGACCATCTCTACACCATTTCATTCTTGAAATTTAGTTTCTCATGTTACCAGTCTATCCATGTAAACCATAGGTGTTCTAAGAGTATACATTTATTTCTCTTGCAGATAGCTGTTGGTTAAGAACAGATCTATAATAAACCCAGTTTAACTTTATCTCCTCTAGGGAATGTGCAGCATTTTAGGTAACAAGGTTATATGTGTAAGGCTAAAAACAACCACTAAGGGTACATCGAAGTGCTTGTTAAATAATGTATCTTATGGGAATATTAAGCAGAATGTGGACTTTTGTGTGTCTAAGAAAATATTCTGCAATGATAACATTGACTTCAAGAAAGGAAAGTAAGACAGTTCAATGAACATCACTTATGGTGATAAGTAAAATGTATCGATCTTTCTCTGATCCTTCATACACTCTTTAACTTTCTTTCCTTTAACACTTCATAAAAAGAAAGCTCATGTCTTGCTTGGATCTTTCTGAAAGTTAGGTTGTCTAACTTTCTTAATTACAATATTTATGATTTAGTTTTTGCTTTCAAAATGACATATAATTCCAACAAAAAAGAAATCGGTTAACCTGTGCAAGTTTTGATAATCTTAAGTGATACTTACTTTGAAGGGAACAAATCAATACTCAAATTTCCTTTTGAGTTGGAAAATCTCTTCAACAAAAAATGGAGTCTGGTTATACATGTCAGTGCCCCCATGGGGGGAAAAACATGTCTTATTCCAGTGTTTCATTAATCTAGAATGGCAAATGGTCATCTATTTATTTGTATTTTCTCATCCCTTTTCAATAAATGCCATGAGTCTGATATTCATATTAAAAATCTGTGGAAAGTCACATCTCAAGTGCTATATCCTGAGTGAAACTAAACATACACTAATTTGGGTGTGAGGGGGAACTAAGTTTCCTAATTAGTTCCCTAAATCTATGAAAAAATATGGAGGTACTTCAACAGCCATTCAGAACAGATATTTTCTTTCTTTGTCTCCAGAATTCAAGCAGGCACAACAAAAATCTGTGGTACTACCATGGTTGTAAATTCACTGCCCTCCTTCACCCATTTCAGAGAAAACTCTAGGGCAGAAGTTTTCAAACTATGGTTCCTATGATGACTATAAGCCTCACGTTAAAGGCCTTTTAATTGCAAACTATGTAATCCAACTGCATACCAGCTGTTTTAGATATTAAGCCAGAGGGTAAGAAGGGAAAGAGGGTAAGCAATCTATGTTTTAACAAGCCTTCTGGGTGATTCTGGGGCAGGCAAGTTTGAGAACTGGTATTCTTGGGGAAGGTATGAAATCATGTTTATATGACTACGTAACGTTCTTTTCTTACAGCTGAAGGCTGATGTGTTTATTAGCACATGGGTGGAGGCACCACCATTGTAATTTTCAATAAAGAATCATACTGAAATTAGCATATAACTATTCCAAAGTTTTTAAGATTTGCTTTGAGTAAAATGAACTTTTAAACTTTATTTCAGAAAAAGCATAATTTAATAAGATTTAGTGCTTGATAAATGAAACCCTACATATCTTTAAAATAACATTTCTTTTCACTTGACATAGATTCTAGTAGAAAACTAAAATTATTATGAAAAGAAACTAATCATTGAAATCATAAAATAGTATTCTGAGAAGTAATCTCTAACTCTGCAAGGGTTAATTTTTATTGACTTTCCTCATACATTATAGCAGACTTATTTGTCTGCAATACCAGTTTTGCAAAGCACAGTCCTAGGAATATAACACATACTAAACAAGCATTACCATTGGCTTCTAAAACCTGTATTTAGTAAGTTTTATTTGCATCCAAGAAATAGCTACTATGACAAATAAATTCGAATTCTGAATTTTCTCTAGTACATGGTATAAGATCAAACATTTTCTGTATTCAAAGAATTGAATTCATGTTACAGTTTGCATTTTATTGATATGTGCTATGGATTAGATGCAGTCAGTTAAGCCCTTTCCGGGCCAATTGACATACCCTGTCTCTGATGTCAGTCTGAGAAAATCCTATATAGTGTACTACATCCTCGGATTACCTTATCTTAGAATTACATGGACATTTCAGATGATATGTCTTGGCATGTGTTCATTTTTCATTAAATTATTAGGGAATGTTAAAGCATCTTTCCCCTTTTTTGACACCTTGCCATAATTGAATATAAATTGACTTTAAGACAGAATGCCAGATATTCATGCAGTAAGTTACTGGGGCTTCACTGGTGTCTAGCAGAAATAATGCTCACCTAGGGTATTGAAGCCAAATAAATAAATAAATAAATAAATAAATAAATAAATAAATAAATATAGAGGCTTTTGCTTTTTGATGTAGGCTCATGGAAAAATGCCATCATTATACTGGATTTTATTTTCTCAACTATTTATATCTTTTTTGGAAGATGAACATTTAATATTCGGTATATCCTTTTTCTTTTTCTCTTTCTTTTTCTTTTTCTTTTTCTTTTTCTTTTTCTTTTTCTTTTTCTTTTTCTTTTTCTTTTTCTTTTCTTTTAAACTCCAGATTTTAGTCCCTTCCTGGTCCACCCTCCAACTGTTCCACATCCCATATCTCCTTCCTACTCCCCCATCCCCAACCCCACCAGACCTCTAAACTCCCTGGGGTCTCCAGTCTCTTTAGGGTTAGGTGCAAAATGACATGATTACTAAGATTATGTTTAAAATTCTAAAATTTGGAAGGATAGGGAGAAAATGGAAACCATGAAGCACTGCCATGGTGCAATACCTAAACTGTATGTTTTTCTTCTCTGGTTATGTAAAGAACAAAAAAATAATTATCCCTTAACTAAGATAATGTACTTTCTCTTCTCATCCACCCTCTCAGTCTGTTCTAGAACTACAGTCAACCAGTTTCCTAAGTCAACCTTCTTCTCTGAATTATCCAAAAGGCCATAACTTTTTATTCTATCTCTGTTCTGTTGACCCTAACACTTTGAGGTTCCTTATTCTTTCTCTAAAGTTTTCCTGCCCGTCTTGTGACAGTCCCTGTAGGTTTAAGTCAAAGGGCATGGCTTTTTTCTTCCTTCTCCTCTTCTTCCTCTTCCTCTTCTCTCTTCTCCTCCAGGCTGTTTGGTGTTATAGCTTGTGCACCCTGGAATTTGTCATTTAAGCTATAATACAAGCCTCCTCCAGCTTTAAAACAAAACAGAATAATTGGCAAAAGTATGCCTTAAACTCATTTGGAAATAGTGAAAATAACATTAGTTGCTTGTAATTTTAGAGTTTAGCATATTTGAAAAATCTATTTGAATGTATTGTTTTTCTCAGTTTTATAATACTTATTAGATTACATATAATATATATGACATACTCAGAAAAACAAATCATTTTGTTATTTTACGCATAGGTGTGCTGTGTAGATCACATATTCGTTCTAGAAAAGAAATTGCTTTAGAGGACATCTCTCTACACTTTATACTTATTGTATTCGCTTATTTCATTATATTTTGTGCAACCAAAAAATTGTAGCTATAAGCTATTTTGAGAATGCATTTTCCCCCCAGAACCTTGTAAGAATCAACAGGAGCATAATTTTAAGTAACAGAAGTGCAAAATAAGCACAGACTCCTAACTACCATAAATAAAAGGCCAGAATTTTAACTTTGCAAAAACTCATAATTACTAGCAATGGGGAAGGGGAAACATGAGGACAGAAAAGTGAAAGTTAATGGGTTTTTTGGATATACTTATATATATATTTTTTGGTCTGAACTTTTTTCCTTTTCAGAGATAGAATTCTGTGAAACACCTCCTACTTTGTGCTCTGGCTACCACACAGACATGCACAGTGTTTCTCGGCATGGCTACCAGCTGGAGATGGGATCTGATGTAGACACAGAGACAGAAGGAGCTGCATCACCTGACCATGCACTCAGAATGTGGATAAGAGGCATGAAATCAGAACACAGTTCCTGTCTGTCCAGTAGGGCCAACTCTGCACTGTCCTTGACCGACACTGATCATGAACGGAAGTCTGATGGGGAAAATGGTAAGAAAACTACATCTGCAGTTTTGCTTTATTATCACTTCTGGTATTGGCCCATCTTTCATTTAGCATGCAGAGTACAAATACAAGATAGCAGGGTCCCAGGAACAAGGAGGGTACTTAAGTATCTAGCAAATAGACACATTTATTTATAATGACACAAAATAGTCTTCGTTTCTGGGGAACCCTCAAGAGAAATTATCTCATGTAGTCAGCAATATTGTGAATGTCTTATTCATTACTCACCTTTTATTTTCATTTTTATTTTCCAGAGCTACCCCAGTGGGATTTATTATAGGAAGTACTCATTTCATGTATTTTAGCTTTATATCGGCATATGAACAAGGAGATGAACAATTATATAGCATGCATATTCTCTGTAGGGACTCTCTATTTTGATCCAAATTAACTTGCTGAGTTTATAAACAGATTCACATTAACCACATTAGAATGAAATTATTTCACAAACACAATTATTTTAAAGACACCAGTCATTTGCCTGACAATAAGTACTAACAGCAATATCATTATGTTGTAATTATACATTACTTCCTTATACATTTTAGAAAATGAAATGTTTTCTCTTTTTGAGTTTTGAGGAAAGGGTTGACTTATTGAATATATGTTCTTCTGCCTCTAACCAAAAAAGTAATTTCATAATAGACACATTAAATGAATATTAATCAAATTAATCTAGTCTATCCATCATTTTCTTTGTCAAATTTTGATATGAGTTCTTTATCATCCACACTCATGCTAGCATAATATGTGAATTCAACCCATTTCAAAATGACAAATACTATGTTCTCTCTCCTTTGAGCTTCCTAGATTTTATACAATCACATAAATTTATGTATGTACATATTAAATGAAAATGAAAATACATTTTTCTAGGGGAACAAAGGGACAGAGAGTGCTGCATTGAGGGAAAAATGGATAGTAGAAAATATACTCCATATTCAATATATACCTGTCTGAATAGAATTTAAATGTAAAGATCATATTCTTCACTATGGGCCAATCCTCAGAACTGTTTGAAATCACTTTCTGGGAGACAAAAGTTCAGACTCTGGCTGGTGCCTGTTCCTTTTTCCAGCATAAGATTCCATTGTTTCAGTAGTTCATAGTCAGATTGAAAGACACACTATCCTCTTTGTAATATCTTCATCTCTGCCAGGCTGCTTATAAACCTTTACATAAAGAATTACAGTTAAGTACATTCAGTGGAAACATCCAACATTAAAGAATTTTCCATTCTAGACTTATCATTTTTCTATCTCTATATGATTGTCAATGGGAGGTTTCTTTTAGGAGTGTTGAAAATTGTAGAATTAAATAAAATTGATTTTTTTAATGACTCAATACTGCCAAATCTTGGTTTTAATGGAGGAATATTAGGGTACATAGAGTTTTTTCATTAATGCTGTTTTTTATATATATCTTTATGAAGAGTTCATGTTGAAATTTGAAGAATCTCAGGCACCATGGGCAAATTTTAATTAATAAAACATTTAATATTACAGGTTTTAAATTCTCTCCTGTTTGTTGTGACATGGAGGCTCCAGCTGATTCGGCTCAAGGCAAGTGTTTCCAAATATTCGAAGGACAAGTTGTTTTTACCTCAATCAATCATGGCAGGTGCCCCATCCACAAATAGATCCTGACAGACTAACAAATAACTCATAAGGCTGAACAATGGAATTGTCAGAGATTATTCTAGTGGTCATGTACTGCCTTACTTGTCTCTTTTTTCACTTATGAAGAGAAGCAGAAAAGGCAGTTAGGGACAACACTCATTTGTCTTGTCGTTGTTGTTGTTTTGCTGTTATTTTGTTTTGAATTTAGAATGGCTTTCGCTTTAACATGGTATATAGCTGATGCTTTCATAACTTCCCAGTGTTCTCTGGCAGATGACTTTGGTCCTTTCTCCAGATGCTCCTACCTTGGCTTTACAATCACATTTTATTCATGTTGTCAATTGCAAATAACTCAAAAAGGTCAAAGGGGAAAAATCATATGATTGTTCATCATTTTATGAAGTTTTTCTTTTTGTCACTCTTCAGTAAGGGGGCATTGCTCATTATGATAATAACTAGGAATCGCCTGTATTTAATACTTTTTTAGAGAAAACTTGAGGATGTGAATGCTTTTCTTTTTTCCCATAAATGCATGTTAATTCAAAGAAAAAAATCATCTTCAACTCATTTAACATTGTGTTTGCATGCAAATGGGAGCTATTTATTTCCCACTGATATCATCCATTCATGAAAGCATGCCTAGCAGGGTATCTATCTCATTAACTCATTAACTTGAATTTATACATTCTATATTTGAAACATAAAAATGCTTAAAATATTTTTTATTTATAGGTTTCAGTTATTCAGATTCCATGTCATATTATCCCTGTGATACAATTAGTGTTGGTGACATTTTATTTTGTTTCTGCCTTCCTATACTTTCTGGTTTTTTTTTCAATTATTAATGATGCTATGGACATAATATTATGTTAAACTTTAGGATAAGATAAGCCTCACTCACTGCTGTGAATGAGAAATACAAGCTTAAGGAAGGGAAATTGTTAATCTGGGTGAGTTATACAACTATAAAAGAATCTAAGAAGTGGTATCAAAGATGCTTACAATTCTGTCCATCCCACAAGTAGAGAGTATGACTTAGTGACACTTTGTTGTTCTACTTGAATTTCCTGAATTGAATTTTTGCCTAAGAAGTCTGATTTCTTTCATTTCATCCATAGATCAAGCATTAAAAAATATTTTAATACTGTTAACCCTGTTTTACTGTTCTAAATCTAATTCAACTCTATAACATGTTACAAAATCTTAAATTTTTACTAAACTCAACTTTACTACTGGAATATTTGAAGCAGGAAGGGAAACTAACCGGTAATAAAAATAGATATGTTTTATAGGTTTTCACAGAACTATCAGAATATCATTTGTTTTTAAATCCTTCCCACTTGTCCTAAGACAATCCTTTAACATTTATTACTACTTAATTTTCTATTAAGGAAAAAGGCAGATTTAATTTTTAGCTTACTCCTAGTACCTGAATGACAATTTGGTATCATGCTTCCTTCAGTCCATTTCTCTGTCCATTTCAAACATTTGTCATATGTCTAAGTCATAGAGTCCTAGATTTTCATACCTACCAAAAGGGGTTGGTAAGCACCAGATTAAATAGAAGTGTGGTCTGTCTTATTCTCCATTATAGCTTCAATACCTAGCCACAGGATCTAGAGTATAATTACAGAGTCGATAAATGAGAATCACCTCATGTTTTGAGTGAGGGGATTAAAGTAAGAGATAAATATTTTCATGAATTATCTATGATCTTGTGCCACTCTTTGAAGGATAGAAATGCTGCATTGAGTGAGGCCTATGGTCACCTAATGTGCAACTTTGCCTCTAACAAATGATATTCTCATCAATTTGTATAATATGATAATACTATTTTGTATTAGTCAATGTTCTCTTAAGGAACTGAGCTTATATAATGAATATCCATCTGTTAAACATGGGATTTAGAATTGTATATTGGCTGTTATATGGCTATTCCAACAAAGATTATCTCTTAACTCAAAGGCCAGAAATCTGGTAGTTAGTTGTTAACCCCGTTTTAGCAGTCTCAATCTGGAACTGGAGTCCTGGAGTCCTAGAGAGCTGTGAGTCTTCAGTCTATGTTGGAGTCCTGAAGAAGTGGGCATTAATACCAGTAAAGGAATGCCTCAGCTACAAGATTGGTGAATTTACCAGTGAGACTTAGAGCAAGAAGAACAAAATCAAAAGCTTCTTTCTTCCATTTTTTTTTTTTTTTTTTATGTGCCCTGTCACTAGAAGACATGGCCTAGATTTAAAGTTGGTCTTCCCAACTCATATGATCCAGTCAGGAAAGCCCTTCACAGTTATGCTGAACTGTTTGGATTTTAGTTGATTCTAGATGTAGTTGAGTAGAAAACTATTATACATCTCTTCTGCACCCCTTGCTATGTTTCATACCAGCACATCTCCTTAATCATGCTTAATTTCCAAAACAGCTTAATGGAAACAAAAACAGTCAGGTATTTCTACAACTGGTCACATGACATGAGCTGGTATTTATAACTTCTTTCTTCTACTACTCTTTCTGTAGTTTTTTTTTCAACTCATTTTTTTTTCAACCTCATCAACCAACTCAGCTAATATTAGTTCTTTTCTAGGAATAGTGACCCATAGTTTTATTCCTGAAGGATCTGTGCCCTTTGTCATCTTACTTTAACTGAGTTGTTGTAGTTTCACATTAACTTTAACCACAGGACATGGTAACAACATGAGATACCCCACTGGATCTCCTGCATTCCAGGTATAATCTGTCTAACCTGCTTTATGGAGAAGTATAGCAATTTCCCCCTCGTATTCTGGACCAATCACCTCTTAAAATACTGTTACTCCTATCTTAACCTGTTGGCTAATGGTCATAAGTCCAAAGGAGCCAGTTGGTAATCTGAGCTCTCATCTCAATGGATGTTTGTTGTCTCCTAGCAACTTTGCCTCTAACAAGCACAGAGCATTCTCCATCTGGAACCAAAAGTTCTATGTCAGGAGATATTGTGATTGTGGGAACAGGAAGCAAAAATTTTCCTACTGGATCACTAGGGTGATAGTGAATGGAACCATTTCCATTTATACTACTTCATTCCTGGACCAGTGAACCCTGGGTATGGGAGAATATTACTATAGATTCAAATCATATATGTTTTACAGAACCTGCCTTCAGCCTTCTGAGTTCCTGCCATCTAATTAAAACTGTCTTTAAATGTCATCTACCTTTCTATGAAGTCAACTGGTTTCAGGATGGTAGAAAACATAATACCAGTGATTTCCATTGAGAGTAGATCCATTATAACATTACTCTGCATATTAAGTGGGTTTTTTAGTCAGAGGAAATTTTGTATAGACTACCATAACAGTGACTAAGACATTCTGTGAAGTTTGTATATGGTAGTTTTTTTTTTAATTTTTAATATTTTTATTACATATTTTCCTCAATTACATTTCCAATGCTATCCCAAAAGTCCCCCATAGCGCCCCCCCACTTCCCTACCCACCCATTCCCATTCTTTTGGCCCTGGCATTCCCCTATATTGGGGCATATAAAGTTCGCAAGTCCAATGGGCCTCTCTTTCCAGTGCTGACCGACTAGGCCATCTTTCGATACATATGCAGCTAGAGACAAGAGCTCTGGGGTACTGGTTAGTTCATAATGTTGTTCCAACTATAGGGTTGCAGATCCCTTTAGCTCCTTGGGTACTTTCTCTAGCTTCTCCATTGGGAGCCCTGTGATACATCCAATAGCTGACTGTGAGCATCCACTCCTGTGTTTGCTAGGCCCCAGCATCGTCTCACAAGAGACAGCTATATTTGGGTCCTTTCAGCAAAATCTTGCTAGTGTATGCAATGGTGTCAGCGTTTAGAAGCTGATTATGGAATGGATCCCTGGATACGGCAGTCTCTAAATGGTCCATCCTTTCATCACAGCTCCGAACTTTGTCTCTGTAACTCCTTCCCTGGGTGTTTTGTTCCCAATTCTAAGAAGGGGCACAGTGTCCACACTTTGGTCTTCATTCTTCTTGAGTTTCATGCGTTTAGCAAATTGTATCTTATATCTTGGGTATCCTAAGTTTGGGGCTAATATCCACTTATCAGTGAATACATATTGTGTGAGTTCTTTTGTGATTGTGTTACCTCACTCAAGATGATGCCCTCCAGGTCCATCCATTTGCCTAGGAATTTCATAAATTCATTCTTTTTAATAGCTGAGTAGTACTCCATTGTGTAAATGTACCATAATTTCTGTATCCATTCCTCTGTTGAGGGACATCTGGGTTCTTTCCAGCTTCTGGCTATTATAAATAGGGCTGCTATGAACATAGTGGAGCATGTGTCCTTTTTACCGATTGGGACATCTTCTGGATATATGCCCAGGAGAGGTATTGCTGGATCCTCCGGTAGTACTATGTCCAATTTTCTGAGGAACCGCCAGACTGATTTCCAGAGTGGTTGTACAAGCTTGCAATCCCACCAACAATGGAGGAGTGTTCCTCTTTCTCCACATCCTCGCCAGCATCTGCTGTCACCTGAATTTTTGATCTTAGCCATTCTGACTGGTGTGAGGTGGAATCTCAGGGTTGTTTTGATTTGCATTTCCCTGATGATTAAGGATGTTGAACATTTTTTCAGGTGCTTCTCTGCCATTCGGTATTCCTCAGGTGAGAATTCTTTGTTCAGTTCTGAGCCCCATTTTTTAATGGGGTTATTTGACTTTCTGGAGTCTACCTTCTTGAGTTCTTTATATATATTGGATATTAGTCCCTTATCTGATTTAGGATAGGTGAAGATCCTTTCCCAAAACATCAGGTATAAGAGAGGCAAATCCGTAAACAAGATAAGTATCAATTTCAGTAAGGACAAACCATTGTCCTTTCCACATAGGAAGTAGGCCAGTGTAGTTAACCTGCTACTTGATAACTGGCTGGTAACCCTTGGGAATGGTATCATATTAGGAGCTCAGTGTTAGTCTCTGCTGTTGGCAGGTCTGGCACTTAACAGCATCTGTAACCAGTTTACCTAGGTTAGTATAAGTACATTTGTTGAGCCTATGCACAAATTCTATTTCTGCTATAATAGCCACTCTGGTAATGGGTCTAGTAGAAAATAATAGTGAATGATTGTGAAAGACTCTGCTTATCAACAAGATGGGCCATCCTATCAGTAGTTTTTTACCTCTAATGAAGTCACTTTCTGACAAACATTTACATGAATAGACAAGCATCTTCACATTCTTTGCCCATTTGAAAAGACCTAGTTAAGTGCTTATTCCCAGGGTATTTTCCTCACCAATTTTCTAATCATGCTCTTTCTAAATCCGTGACCATTCAACCAATCCATTGGGTAAAGCTCATGAATCAAACAACAAGACATATAGTCATTTCTCCATTGAAGAAAAATGCGTAACCTTGTATAATGCCCAAAGTTCTACCTACTATGAAGATTTCCCTTCAATGGTGTCTTTCAGGGTTGTCTCAGAAGGTTTGTAAATAATGCAGCTTTCCATTTCTCAGTAGTTCTCTCATAGCATGCAGAAAGAGAACCATCAGTTCAAAAGTCCATAATTGCTAAAGAGATGGTTCAGAGACTAAAAGCACTACTTGCTCCTTCAGAGGAACCTTTTTCAATACTCAGCACCCACATGGCAACTCACTACTGTCTGTAACTCCAGTTCCAGAGGACCCGACACTCTCACACAGATATACATGCAGTCAAAACACCAATGCACATGAAATAATATTTATTTTTTAAAAGGCCCTCATTCTTCCTCAGTAAAATGTCCATAAGGAATACTTCAAGAGGCCATGGGAGCATGATTGGGAGTAGAAAGAATTTTAATGGGAGTAAAAACCATAAGTATTTGGGCAACTTCTTTGTATAATTTGCTTGTGCCCTCAGGAACTACTCTGGCCAGATCACATATATTCCACTTCCATTTGATAATAGATTGCTGCTGTGTACATCCTAATTTATAACTTGTGGGGTTAAATAATATCTAGATTACTATAGGCAGCCCCAGTTGCCTGACACCTTGGTGTCTCGTTATCAAATATTCACTTTACACTAAGGCCCAATAGCAGGCCAAGAGCTGTCTTTGAAAAGAACAGTTGTCTACAGATAATGGTAGAGTTTTGATGTTAAATTTCTAGGGTTTACTTTGTGATTCATCTATATAGAAGTGCAAATGACTCCAGGCAACCTTCCTTGCAGCCACTGATACCATCAGGTCTCTGGAATCATATTGTCTCAGTAGAAGTGCAGCCTACACAGAAGTTTTGGTGTACTGAAGACTCTTCTCCTGTTCCAGACTCCATTTAAAGCTGGTGGCTTTCCAACTCACTTTATATATAAGATGAGATAACATATTCCAGTAAGGAATATGATGCTTCTGTAGTCCAAATAAGCCTTCCTCTTGAAGGTGGGAATGGTCATATACAATAATTTATACTTTAGTTTTATATGGAATATCTATGCCCCACACAGTGGAATCCTAGGAATTTCCCTGAAGTTCTACCCTTGAAATTTGTTTGGATTTATTCCCCACCCTCATAATCCATGTGTGTTACCAACAAGTCCAATGTGGTTTGTATGTCCTGCTCTTGTGGCCCACTCAGACTAATTTATCAATATAGTGGATCAATGTGATATTTTGCAGGAGAGACAGATGATCAAGACCCTTTCAAACTAAGTTATGACACAGTGCTGGAGTGTTAATATGCCCTTGAGATAAACTTGTAAAAGAGTACTGTTGGCCTTGCCAGCTGAAGGGAAATTGCTTCTTGTGGTCCTTATGGACAGGTATAAAGAAAAAGGCATTTGTTAAAGTAGTCGCTGCATACCACGTACCAAGAGATGTGTTAATCTGCTCAAGTAAAGATACCACATCTGGTACATCAGCTGCAATTGGTGTCGCTACTTGATTAATTTTTCAATAGTCAACTGCCATTCTCCATGATCCATCTGTCTTCTGTGCAATCCAAATAGGAGTTTTAAGGGGAGATGGGGTACAAACCACAACCTCTGCATCTTTCAATTCCTTGATAGTAGTACTAACTTCTGCAAGCCCTCCTGGAATGTGATATTGTCTTTTGTTCACTATTTTCCCTAGTAGCAAGGACTTCAGTGACTTGCACTGGTTTTCATCAACCATAATAGTCCTCACAGAACCAGTATAGGAATTCTGCCAACTTCTAAGTACATATACCCCAATTATACATTCTAGAAGTAGGGAAACAACCACACAATGCATTTTGGAATTAACTGGGCCTGCTGTGAGTAAGACTTTAGCCAAAACTCTGTCATCTGATCTCCATAAACCCCTACTTCAACTGATTAGCCACATTTGCTGTTGGTCTTCTCCCATAATCAGTGCCAATTATTTTCCTAGAACCAGTATCCCATAGACCCTGGAAATTCTGATCATTTCCTTTTCCCAGTGTAGAGTGGCCCATGTAAAAGGACATGTGTCCCTTTGCAGAAGGACTGAAGAAAGCTAACCTTAAAGAATTGAAGAAAACTAACCATAAAACTCTTAAGTATTTAATCAAGGCCCTTCCTTAGAGGACATTTGATATCCCCTCATTCAAGGTACCTAAGGTTTGCAAATAGGTTCAAGTCTAGAAATTGTTTCAGGAGCCAAGGTTTCCTACTGCCACTATCCAATGTAGCCTTTCTTGGATTTGTTCAATAATGTATCTGCTTATATTAATCATATAAAACAGTAGGCTTCTTCATGATTACATTTCTAAAAACACAATCCATTACTAGTTAGTGTCAGAGTTCCATATGAGATTTGTGACCATAAAAAGTGCTTTGCTTCTGCTGCCCATTATGGGTCAGACCACTTTTGACATTGCTTTACCTGGGCTGCCATAACAGTGCTTATCATCGTCCTTGGTTATTCATTGTTGCCACATGAACCCTGCTACTCCAGTGCCCAATTATAACCCATTGCATTTAATTCAAACAACTGAGCTGTGGTATTTTGCAACCCCTAAGGTCTGGCACAAGAAAGGAATTACCATAGAGTTCTTTAAGTGTGCTGGTGCCCCTTTCAGCATTTTTTCATGTTAGAGGATTAGTGAAGGGCTCTTCTGGGCCCTCCCACTGTGGAGGATTAGGTTTTGCCCAGCAAACCTTCTGTAGCTTCACAGTCTCCCAGAACCTTAAAATTCTTCTGTCAAGACTTAGGCAAGCTGTGTCAAATATCTTCATCTTCTTTTCAATAGGCCATCTTATGACAAATTTTGGCTGTGCAAACTTCCATACTAAACCTAGAATGTGTACACAGGGCTCTCACATCAGAAAACTCAGTCTGGTCCAGTTTTATATCCCAACTACAACTATCACACACCCTTAAAACCCATTTCTACATATATTACCCAGAATTTTGCTTCAATGAATTAGCAAACTCATTAAGTTCTTTAGTGGTATATCGCACATTTTCATGGACTGTATTTCTTACCTCTCTTCTAAGAGCATCTTTATCCATGAATGTGGTTATAGGTCTAGAAGCACTATTGGCAGACACTGAATGACATCAGGGTTGCTTTGCCTGCCACCTCCTTCACAGAAGGAGATCACTGTTAGTTCAGCAGACAGTGAAGGATTAATTTACTCAGGCAAATATGGAGAGGGGAACACTGCAGTAGATGAAAGTGGAGAAATATTCTATTCTAAGGGTGAAGAATTGATCAAGTGAGCTAAATCCTTCAGAATAAGAAAGTTCATTGCCTTGACGTTGAGATGGGTTGTCCCACCTCTACATCCTCAGTATGAGGATCCTTACCCGTGAGTGTACTTATTTCACCACTATCAATAACATTTTATGAGGCTGGGACTTGAATTTTCATTGTATGCAAATGATAATATACTGAGGATTTTAGGATTGATTTTCTATAACTTGAACTCTATGGTTGCTGAGGACAAGATTCTCTTCCACAGCCCACTTATAAACTTTTAGATTATATGTATACATCTGGAGTCAACCAATCAATTGTGTCACTGCATTCATTCATTTATTACTGTACCCTGAGAAGTTGGTTAATTTTATCAAGGAGTTCATTTTATCCTTTGCCAATTTATCCAGAGATGTTAGAAGCAAATAGGTAGCACCATTCTTTTCCTTATTTTTCTACCAATTGTCAAAAGTGTTGAGTATAGAGTCACTAAATTTGCTATTTCTTTCAATGGATAGGTCAGGATAATCAAATGAATCTATCTTGATAAGCTTAATACCATGCATATTTAATGCTTTCCATGCTACTGAGTAACCTTCAGTAAATATAGGTATTAGTGGATTAGAAAACCAGTTCCAGACTAAGTTATCATTGAAGAGAACATTTTTCAGCTTCCATGTGTATGTTTGATTTCTGTTGTTTTTGTTGGTATTTAAGACCAGCCTAAGTCCGTGGTGATCTGATAGGGTGCATGGGATTATTTCAATCTTCTTGTAACTGTTGAGGCCTGTTTTGTGGCCAATTATATTGTCAGTTTTGGACATGAGGTGCTAAGAAGAAGGTATATTCTTTGCTTTAGGACGAAATGTTTTATAAATATCTGTAAGATCCACTTGGTTCATAACTTGTGTTAGTTTCACTGTGTCTCTGTTTAGTTTATGTTTCCATGATCTGTCCATTGCTGAGAGCAGGGTGTTGAAGTTTCCCACTATTATTGTGTGGGATGTAATGTGTCCTTTGAGCTTTAGTAAAGTTTCTTATATGAATGTGGGTGCCATTGCATTTGGAGCATAAATGCTCAGAATTGAGAATTCATCTTGGTAGATTTTTTTCTTTGGTGATTATGGAGTGTCCTTCCTTTTTATTTATTTTTTTTTTGATAACTTTTGGTTGAAAGTTCATTTTGTATAATATTAGAATAGCTACTCCAGCTTGTTTCTTGGGACCATTTGCTTAGAAAATAGTTTTCCAAGCTTTTACTCTGAGGTAGTTTCTGCCTTTGACACTAAAGTGCATTTCCTGGATGCAACAAAATGCTGGGTCCTGTATGTTATGTATGTATATGGGTCCATATCCAGTATGTTAGTCTATATCGTTTGGGGGGAATTGAGTCCATTGATGTTAAGAGATTAAGAAAAATGATTGTTACTTCTTGTTATTTTTGTTGTTAGAGGTGGAGTTATGTTTGTATGGCTATCTTCTTTTGGGTTTGTTAAAAGATTACTTTCTGGCTTTTTCTAGGGTGTAGTTTTCCCTCCTTGTGTTGGGGTTTTCCATCTATTATCCTTTGTAGGACTGGATTTATGGAAAGATATTGTGTAAATTTGGTTTTGTCATGGAATATCTTGGTTTCTCTATCTATGGTAATTGAGAGTTTTGCTGGGTATAGTAGCCTGGGCTGGCATTTGTGTTCTCTTAGGGTCTGTATGACATCTGCCCAGGATCTTCTAGCTTTCATAGGCTCTGGTGAGAAGTCTGGTGTAATTCTAATAGGTCTGCCTTTATATATTACTTGATCTTTTTCTCTTACTGATTTTAATATTCCTTCTTTGTTTAGTGCATTTGATGTTCTGATTATTAAGTGATGGGAGGAATTTATTTTCTGGTCCAGTCTACTCAATGATAACTTAGTCAAGGAAGAAATAAAGAAATTAAAGGCTTTTGTAGAATTTAATGAAAATGAAGACACATCTTACCAAAACTTATGGGACACAATGAAAGCTGTGGCAAGAGGAAAACACAAAGCTCTAAGTGCATCCATAAAGAAACTGAAGAGAGCTTACAGTAGCAGCTTGACAGCACACCTGAAAGCTCTAGATCAAAAAGAAGCAAATACACCCAAGAGGAGTAGATGGCAGGAAATAATCAAACTCAGGGCTGAAACAAAAAAAAAACAAAAAGAACTATACAAAGTATCAACAAAACTAGGAGCTGGTTCTTTGAGAAAATGAAGAAGATAGATTTAACCCCTAGCCAGGCTAACCAGAGGGCACAGAGACAATAACCAAATTAATACAACCAGAAATGAAAATGAAGAGATAACAATGAAATATATCTTTAAAGTATTGTTGTTTGTTCAATATTAACAGTTGAAAATATTAAAATCATGTTCTACAAAATAAAGGAAAGAAAGTAAGATTGGTGTTATTAAAAAAAAAAAAAGAAAAGAAAAAAAAAAAAAGAAACCCAGTTCCAGATACTTAAAAAATGAAGCTGATGGATTTCTATAAATTCAAGGCCAGCCTGGATTACTGAGTCAACTCCAAGATAGCCAAGACAACATAGTAAGATCCTGCCTCAAAAACTAACAAACACATTTAACCAACCCCTCTTCGCCCCCCCCCACCCAAATTCTTATGTTTCTGTAGAATCCATTCTGATATTACTATCTGTACTAGTCAGGGTTCTATAAATGGTAAAGAACTGATAGAATAAACATCCATATATTAAAAGGGATTTATTGGAGAAGTATGCAAGCTATGGTCTCTCTAGTCCAACAATTGTTGCTGACTACTAAGTGAAAGACCAAGAGCCTGGTAGTAATTCGGTCCATGCAGCTAGTTGTTTTAGCAATCCCAATCTGGTGCAGAGTCCCAGAGGACTTCTAGAGAGCTGGTAGTCTTCAGTTCACATTGAAACCCAAATAAATAGGTTCTAACACCAGTAAAAGAAGGCCTCTCCAAAAGGGTACATGAATTTTCCATTGAGAGGGAGAGCAAGCAGGCTTTATACTGTCATTAGTAGACCCATTGAGGTATATGTGCTGACTTGAAACTTACTGCTTTGAAGTTGGGGGCTGCTTTAAATATCAAGTGGGTAGGCTCCCCAAAAGCAATATTTGTATTATTGATCTTATCCTCTGGTTGTAGCTAATGAGTGTTAGATAGTTGAATCAAGTAGAGAAAATGATTCTATTTCCATGGGATGTAGCAATGACACTAAAGCACTCATGATTCATTTTAGCTGCTTTTCTGGACAGAAGTTAAGAGCTGGACTATATACAGAGTTTTTTTTTTTTTTTTTTTTTTTTTTTTTTTTTTTTTTTTTTTTCACTCCAGATTTTATTCCCCTCCTGGTCTATCCTCCAACTGTTCCAGATCCTATACCTCCTCTACCCTGCTGTCTTCTCAAGGATGTCCATCTCCCCCTTCAGACCTTTAAACTCCCTGGGGTCTCCAGTTTCTTGAGGGTTAGGTGCATCCTCTCTGACTGAACCCAGACCCAGCAGTCCTCTACTGTATGTGTGTTGAGGGACCTCATATTAGCTGGTGTATGCTGTCTGTTTGGTAGTCCAGTGTTTGAGAGATCTCAGGTCAAGTTAGTTGAGACTGCTGGTCTTCCCTCAGGGTCGCCCTCCTCCTCAGCTTCTTCCAGCTTTTCCCTAATTCAACCACGGGGGTTAACACCTTCTGTCTGTTGGTTGGGTACAAATATATGCATGTGACTCTTTCAGCTGCTTCTTGGGTCTTTCAGAGTACAGTCATGCTAGGTCCCTTTTTTTTTTTTTTTTTTTTTTGAGTGCTCTATAGCCTCATTAATATTGTCAGGCCGTAGGGCCTCCCCTTTAGCTGAATCCCACTTTGGGCTTGTAGCTAGACTTCTTTTCCACAGGCTCCTCTCCATTTCCATCCCTGCAGTTCTTTCAGAAGTAACAATTATGGATTAGAATACTGACTGTGGGATGGCAACCCCCTCCCTCACTTGATGTCCTGTCTTTCTGTTAAAGGTGGTCTATACTAATTCCCTCTCCCCAATGTAGGGCATTTCATCTAGGGTCCCTCCCTTTGAGTCCTGAGAGTCTCTCACCTCCCAGGTCTCTGGTACATTCTAGAAGGTCCCCCCATCCTCCTACCTCCTGAGGTTGCCTGTTTTCATTATGTACTATTAGTGAGTACATACCATGCATGTCCTTTGGGGTCTGACTTACCTCACTCAGGATAATATTTTCCAGTTCCATCCATTTACCTGCAAAACTCAGGATATCCTCATTCTTAATAACTGAGTAGTATTCCATTGTGTAAATCAACCACATTTTCTGTATCCATTCTTCTGTCATGGGACATCTAGGTTGTTTCCAGCTTCTGGCTATCACAAATAAGGCCACTATGAACTTAGTGGAACATGTGCCCCTATGGCATCATGGGACATCTTTTGGGTATATGCCCAAGAGTGGTATAGCTTCAGGTAGATCTATTTCCAATTTCTAAGGAACCTCCAGACTTATTTCCAGAGTGGATGTACCAGTTTGCAATCCCACCAGCAATGGAGGAGTGTTCCTCTTTCTCCACATCCTTGCAAACAAGTGTTATCACCTGAGGTTTTGATCGTAGCTATTCTGATGTATGGTGGAATCTCAGGGTCATTTTGATTTGCATTCCTCTGATCACTAAGCTCTTTGAACATTTCTTTAAGTGCTTCTCAGCCATTTGAGATTCCTTTGTTGTGAATTCTAGGTTTAGTTTTATATCCCATTTTTTTTGATTGAGTTGTTTGGTTGTTTGGTGGTTAGCTTCTTGCGTTCCTTATATATTTTGGATATTAGCCCTCTATCGGACGTGAGGTTAGTGAAGATTTTTTCCCCAATCTGTAGGTTGCCGATTTGTCTTATTGATTGTGTCCTTTGCTTACTGGGTCTTATTCCTTTCTTTTGGATACATATGTAGACCCTAGTCAATCTGCACAGATATGGCTAAATAACATGGATCTATGTTTAAAAATAAATAACTTAACAGTTTTCCTATTTAGCCCCTTTTTGTGATTATTTTCTGTTTAATATAGCTCAAATTGGTTTTGTCACTTATAATAAATCCTCTTAATTAATTGGACATTAATATTTCCCACCAGTCTAGAAATGCCTTGAGGTTGGGGATTATACATAATACTCATTTTTCAAGCATCTCTTGTAGTTAATACAAAGTTTGGCAGCAAGTAATTGTTCATTGGGCATTTTTTAATAGAAGCATCATTATCATTAAAACTATAGGTAAGTATAAATTCTTTGTAATTCATACTTTATTAAAATTAACAAATACAATTTCTTACTATTTCTTTCTGTTTGGTTTATTAACAAGCAGATTTATTTTTATATCTTATAGTCCATCTTTGGTACTTACATTTCAAATTCCTGACTACTAGCCATTGAATAAATAATTAATACTTCCCAAACCCCAGTTTGTTGTTCTATGAAACAGAAACATTACCGATTTCATTTTTTTGTGTGTATAGAATAAAACTTTATAGTGTGACTTCTGTAATTATATATTCAATGCATGTTAGGTGTGAATAGAGTTTATCACTATTCATTTACTGTGCCTAAGTTGTGGGATAGAGGCTATGGGTGACATTTCTATTATCAGGAATTATACAAGTAGCCAATGTGGAGTATCTGGCACTCTCAAGAAATTCTCTATCCTTGTAGAGTCCATCCTAATTTCTGCTCCTTTCAAAAAAGGTAAAAATTCTTGTGCTTCTCTTATTTTAACTAATATATCATTTTAATAGTTGAAAAATATTTTTCTACTAAGCACAGTATAACATTAGAGGAAATACAGTGATGTGATTTTAACTGGACAAGGCCACTGTTATTTCCCATTGACATAAAGTAGAACTTTAAGATAGAGCTGGAAAAAAAAAAAAGATAGAGCTGGAAACTTGTTTGCTTAGAAACCGTGATGATTTTCATCATTGTTGAACACATAAATTCTTTCTATGCTATTCAACAACTTTATAGACAAGGAAGATCTGACTAAATTCCATCAGAGCCACGAAATTTCTAACAGCTCCCTGTTACTTCTAAACTTCACACCCAGAAGCTGACGACATAGCATGTGCAGCCAATAAATACAGTACTAGCATAGCCTTGCTCATGCCATTTTGAGAGCCTAAATTGCTTCACTGGAACATCTGGAGTTGTGAGACAAAAATGCCTAGATGAACACCTGGAGGTCTTTAAATGGTATGTAATACTTATGCCCAAATGAGGAGTTACCCTTCTGATATCTGACCATGTGGGATCATTCATGCACAGTTACTAGAAGGGATTTGTTTCTTTTACATTTCTTGCCTGTGCTTTCCATGTTTTCCCCTGGTGATATAAGTTATACAGGACACTTCTATAGCAGTGAAAACAGTTCCTTAGGAACCATCTAAAACTTAAAGGAAGTGTGTGAAACAATACAGTGATTTGGTAATAGCTTTGGCAGGAACCCTACCATATAACTGGCACCCTAATGGCTCTGTTGGAACCATTATGCATGTATAAGGCAGTGCGGTTGACTTTTGTAACAGCTCTTTTGGAGAGTTCCATGGTCGGAGGAAGGGTATAAGTCATTTGGATGACTTTATGTGTGAGTCAGACATTTCTGTGACAACTGAGATACTCTTACAATTGAAAACCAGTCTAACAATGTTGAACATTAAGCTATTGTCAAGGTAAATAGAAAAATGCATATTTTCAAAAAGAAAAAACCTTTATTAATGTATTTTTTGGTAAAGTAGTATCAGCTGATGGTTTAAAATTGATACTGTAAAACAGGATTAAGTTTTTTAAGAAAATAAACTATTCTCACCTTCGCCCTGTAGATGCCACTCGAGTGATGGCCATTTCCACATTATCAGTATAAAAACAGACAGAATTCTGTGAAATGAAAAGTCTTGTAGCCTTTTCTAGTTTAGCCATCTTGCATGTTATCTTCTTTGTTGGTCTTCAGTGATAGGTTCATGAGACCCAGAAACATAGGTAACACTTTTCTATTTAGCTAGGTCATTGATACAAATGTAGGTGTCCATCATTTTGTTTTTCCAAAAAAAACTTTGTTGCTTGTTTCTTACATACACATCATTTTACATAGCTGTTGGATAATTTCTTATAGTTGGACATGATTGATAGGTTGTGGTAATAGCCATTTAATGTTTACTATAGCTATCACCACATTTTTCCCTCAAAAAAGAAAAGTCAGTTTATCTTTCTACTAATGCTTATGAAGAGTATCTATTTTCTCATATTCTCATCAAGGCTGGCAATGATGAAAAAACATTTCTAATACATATTCTCCTAAGATATATAAAATGTTATTATACTATTATTTTTAATTTATGGGTAAGCTTAGGAAACTTTTTATATGCCAATGACAGATTTTGCAACTCTTATTCTCAGTTGTTTGTTAATATGTCTGCTTATATTTCTACTTATTATTAGTAAGGACTTAGGTAATCTAACAACAAAGTAAAAAGATGCAGATATGTAAAGATAATATGAGTGCTTTTTAAACATGAACAAAATACTTATCTTCATTTGTCAGATAAATTTGTATTAGAAATACAATATGAATTACATGCAACTAAGGAAAGGTAGAAACAGGAGCAGTGATCCTCCCCAGTTAGGAACACACTAATTAGTTAGCTGTCCATTTCCCAGTGGTCAATTCTAAAAGCATATGTAGAAATATATGGACCAGCAGGTTATATTTAGGAATTATGTATATGTGTATATATATATATATTATATATATGCATATATATACACACACATATATACAATTAGTGAAACATAGAGGTCAGGAAATTGCAAAAGAAAGAGTGAGGAGGGATATGTGGATGGAGGGTTCAGAGGGAGGAAAAGATAAGAGATAGTGTAATTAAATTACAAACTGAAAAAAATAAGTAAAAAATGCAATGTGAATTAGGAAATTATTGCCTAGAATATTAGCAGTAACAAACATTTGATAACATATACTCTTTGGAAAAGTGAATATCAAACATTGATTACAGGATTATAACCAAACAAAAATGAAAGGAAATTTGACAATATCTTGCAAAACTGAGCCTACATCTCCATTGACTTTGTAATTTCAGTTCATGACCTGTATCCTTTAACTCTTGGGTGATCATACAGTGATATGTATTAGGAGGTCCTGACAAGTGAAGCATTGTTGGAAATATTGAAAATACAAAAATATCAATCAAAATGTTTATCAACATGCATCCACCTGTATATCTTATAGGCTATTCCTGTTCTGCAATATTCTCCAGCTTTAGAAATGGTGAGACACGTGTGAAGGGAGAAGGGAAATGACTCAGGGGCATTTGGACAGAGGCCCTACTACTTTCAGACTCTGTATATATTTATAAATATCAAAAACATTAAGCACACCTATGTGATACACCGCATGGTTACAACATTACTTTTTGGCACCTTTTACACTTACAAATTGGGAATATTTTTGACATATTTAATACAAGCCAAGTGAGATAATTTTATATGTATTGAAGTAGAATAATCTTTCCATCATTAAACAAAACCACAGTCTTTGAAACATCGTGTGTTTTAGTGTATTATTTTCTGTGAATCCCTATAAGGAATATATTTTATGTTGTATCTTAGCTCACGATGAATTTAAAGATAAAATTCATGAATGATTTTTTTTTTGTAAAAGTAACTACCATTCCTATGAACAAGAAAGGTACTCTGTCATATTTTATTCTATTTTTTTTTCTAATTTTTCATGCTCTTCAGTATGATCTAGTAAATTCATTTCCTGTGTCACTTGTAGATCACAATCTGCAATTTAAAAATCATAATACATAGTATTCTATATTTTTTGTGGTTTTAATGGAAGTATACACATATATATGCATAGATTGCTTTGCAACTATTAAGATTAAATGAAGAATCAAAATTAGGCACATTCAGAATAGTATGGCTAGAGCCCAGTCATCATCAGAAAGACTTCATTCAGCTACTGATCAAAGAAAATTCAGAGACTCCCGAGTCAAACAATAGGCAGAGATCCCAGAACCCTGTAGAAGTTGGGAAGGAAGGATTGTAGAAACACAGCCCATAGAATCAACTAAGCATCATTCATAAGGGCTTACAGAGACTGTCAAGATAGTCTTCATTTGTCTGGGCTAGATCCTTTGTATATGTTATGGTTGTATAGCTTAGTGTTCTTGTGGGACTCCTAACAGGGGCTGTCCATGAGATTTTTGCCTAGTTATGGGACTCTTCTCCTCCCCCATTTGATTGCTTTGTCCAGCCTTGATATGAGGGTATGTCCCTAGTCTTATTGGAACTTTTTTTAATTGGTTATTTATTTCATTTACATTTCCAATGCTACCCCAAAAGTCCCCAACACGCTCCCCCACCCACCCACTCCCACTTCTTGGCACTGGCGTTCCCCTTTACTGAGGCATATAAACTTTGCACGACCAATGGGCCTCTCTTTCCACTGATGGCCGACTGGGCCATCTTCTGATTCATATGCAGCTAGAGACATGAGCTCGGGTCGGGGGTATAATATCCCCAGGAGGCATGCTGTTTTCTGAAGGGAAAATGAAGGGAAGTGAATCTGGGTGAAAGGGCAAGTGAGTAGAGGGACCAGGAAGAGTTGGGGGGAGGGTAAACTGCACTCAGGATATAATATATGAGAGGAAAATATAAAAAAACAATAAATTAATAATTATTATTATATTTACAGAGAGCTAATTACTTGGCTAGGAGGTAGAATCTGGAGACAGTGGGTTTTTCCTCTGTACTTCTGTCCCCTTTAAGCTTCGTATTATAGGCTGATAATTTTTAGCTTATGTTATTTTAAATTTATGAAATTAATATGGTATCACAGAGAAATTAATCCAAATTACCTGTTCTCTGGACTACTTTAGAGCATAGCCAATAATGACTGTTTACAGGGGTGTTTTGAATGTCTTAAAGTAGTATACAAAAATTCTTTTGGGTGGGAAAATGTATAAAACCCTCCTTTTGTGATAATGCCCAGTTTAGTTCCCCCATCTCGCACTCCCTTTCATGTGTGTACATGTGTGTGTGTGTGTGTGTGTGTGTGTGTGTGTGTAAACAAATGTATTAAATAATATCTTTATGTAATAATCTGTTCTTTGGTTTATTGTTAAGCTACCTGCTTGTTTTGATTTTGTTCATAAAATGCCACCCACACTCATTTGTTTCCTTGAAAAAGCTGTTTTTGCAGATAAGTTTCAACCTCTCATAGGAAGCAGGGCATGGCAGCATTATATAATCTAGTGGACAAGCAATGCTGCTTTCCTAAATTGTCTGCCAAAATTAGCAGTATCAACACAACAAAAAAAAAGACAGTTGTAAATTTCAATGCCTCCATGTAATATATACCATACTATTTTCCTTTGAGACCAACCACATGTATTTGTCATTTTACAATTCTAGCAACATACACATAATCATGTTTCCATGAACAAACACCTATTATGCTAAGTGGCATATTTTAAGTATAATTTCTGCCATTCACACAGTTGACACCTTCAATTTTTGTGGTTCTATTTTATAGCCACTATCAACTAGAAATTTGTGCTTAAATACTTTTCATTTATTTTGATGTTTGTAAATGCAAAACCAGTTCTTCTGAGGCAATTTACCCTTTATTTTCATTGTTTCTGGGAAATGCAGTGTATACTGAAATAAATTCATCCTCTCCATGTTTATGTGGATTTGGAAGATCAAAATCTGCTTATCTGTCTTGCCTGGCAATCACCTTCACAGAATGAGCCATCTTTCTGGCCTTCACATGAGCAGAGCTTAAAGTTCACAAACAAGGAATACAAATTGATTGTTCATAAATAAGGCATTTTTGTGAGTAAATTGTGAAACAAGCAAGTCAATCAAAATTATCAAAGAGTTTTTTCATTTAAGATACTTTCTAAATTGATGTGTGACTGAATTGTCTGATAACCCCTTTGGAAATTATTGAATACTTTGTTTATGAATATGTAATCACATTTTTAAGAAATAGCACATCCATTGATTGGTTAAAATAAGACTCAATTAGAATTGATCAATCTAGTCAAAGTTGTCAAGAAATATTCCTTTGCAAGACAAACTCTTGGATAATAAAGACAAAAACTGAGTTGTTATGAGATTTGATAGTCCCAAATCATGGCAAAATTTGAGAAATTTTCCATGAAAGTTGAAAAGTATAGAAATTGAAACCCAGACATTCAGCCTTACAGGAATTATAAACCTATGAAATCATGACATCTTACATAGTTATAGGAAGTCAAAAAATAATGACACTTAACTATCTCAAAGTGGAAATAAATAAAAACAATAAAATAAAACAACCACACAATAGTAAAAGTCAAGGGGAAGAAAAGATTCAGACAACATTAGTTCCCCGGATTAAGTATTTGATATAAGTATTTACTTCCCTCAGCAAATATACATTAATTATTTTAACATTTCACTGCTTCCCTTGAAGTTTTGATCTCTAGGCTACTATATGTTCATTTGAATAATTTATTTAAGGAACAGGAAGAATTTAGAAAATGTTTTCCCTTTTGATTCTGGTGTAGTCTTATTCCTAAGTTTTGACACTTGTGTAGCCAGCTGGATTTTGTCATTTTTAACGGCCTCAACCACAATAAGGTTTATTAAGATGTTTCTGCCTTTCAACAAATTTCCAAACAGCTGTCTAGATGTACAGTCACAAGTCTGCTATATTGGGCAAGCATTTGGAACACTTTTTATCATGTTCTCCTAAGAAATATATATATATATATATAAATAACATAAGTGAAAAGAAATTAACCCAAGGTAAATCACAGCATAAAAGTGATTTTCTGATAACTGCCTCCAAAATAGGGACTGGTCTTTACTCACAAGAACTAGAAAGAATAATTTGGACATATTTTCTTGGACCTTATATCTTTGGACCCACGAGACTTAAAATAAAGAAATATCTTGCTTTCCTACAAGTTGAGTTTCAGTTGTTCCAGATTGAATTAGTGTAAATAAAATAGAAAGAAGGGCTCTAGCAAATCAATACTGCATTGGTAGTAAACTGGAAAATACTGACAAATTATCCTTTTAGGCCTTAGCGAGGTTTAATCTAAACATCGTTTTCTCCTGACAAGATGAGAGAGAAGAGAGTAATTTATTACCCAAGCCTGATATGGATGAGAAAAGACTGCAGCTTGTTCTTCACTGTTATGGCTCCGTCCCTTTTTGTGCCAGTTCAATTTTTGCCTTGCTCCAGAAAAGTCATTCTCCAATAATGTTTATGAGTCTTATATCTTCAATGCCACACCTTATCATGGTATATTTGGCTACTTGTCAGCTTGTTTAAAAAGAAGAATGTCAATTGAAAATTGTTCCCTTGAGATTCAAGAGTCTCTTATGTGCATGGAGAACCTTACTAAGGTATGGTATGCATGAAATTTCACAGTTTTAGGTAGTAGGAGAGAGCAATACCTACAGGAGTATTTTATGAAATCTGGTAATGTTTAACATGAATAATAACCCAACCCATAAACTTATAATAGCCAAAACATGAATTTTAATTATTGGGGTTATATAAGATGGGTTCTAGTTCCAATTCCATTCCAAATTTGTAGGAAGATAATTTTTATTTTGAATGAAATATATGTTCACACTGTTTCTTTCCTAATTATGATTTTAATTCTCCCCATTCTACTCTTATTTATAGTTATAAACATGAAGCACAAATAAGTAAAAGATGTAGCAGAAATATTTTGTCAGCTATTTGTTCATCTATTCTGTTAAATAAAGTAGTTGTGTTAAATGTCACATCTTCCCAGATAGATACGATAAAATAGCATTTTTAATTAACCCAAGAGGGACATGGACATGAGAAAACCAAGTACTTGCTCCAGGCAGGATCATTTCTCAAGGCACTGTATTATGAACAGTATTTAAATTACTACCTATATTTACCCCTCACATTTTTTTAAACCTAAGGTTTTATACTATTACAATTATATCTCCACAGTTATTATAATGCTAATAAAGATATCAGCCTAAAACACTTTTGTGTTCTTGGGGAATATATGCATATTTAATAGTAAGAAATAGTTCCTATTTATTGTACCCCATACCAAAGTGAAGTCTCAGTAGGTTTAGTTGCTCATTCAAACTTGAAAAATATGTGCATTCCCAGGATCCTCTACCAACAAGGTAAAATAAAGGTAGAATTAGTAAATATATTTATAGGAAGAGGATTTTAACTGAGAAATTAAGTTACACACAATATTATTGTCTCACAGTGAAATGGATTTCTTTGAGAAAACACTAACTAAAAGTACAGACTTTATAAGAGGTGTACAACTGTGACTTTTAAACATAAATGTTTCAACCTTATTCTACCATAGTCCTAGACATGTAACACAACTTTCCTCTAAAATGTAAGGGCATGCTGCATATATCAATGAAGTAAGAGAAAAGAATCTTTTGAAGGATTAAAATCAAATATTTGCTTTATTACAAACAACATACGAAGCACCATTTTTCTTTTGTGGAATCTCTTATTATATTAAATGCCGTAAAACTCCCAAAACAAAGAAAGTTTTTATGTAGGAAAAATTGGAAGAAATGAGAAAGGTAAGAATTAAAAGCACACATAGTTGTAAGCCACCTACTTAGAAGCTTGATTGCTTGTATTTAGTGATGCTTTGAAAAATATGTATGAATTTTCCCCAAACATAAAATTAAAAAATTATAATTCTTGTAGCATTAGAAGTCTGTTTCTGGTCAACTAGGTAAATTACCCATAATAATACTAATACTTTCTCCCAATTGTCTAGACAACCTGTTTTGGTCATCTAATTCACTAGTTCAGATTGCTAAAAATGAACCACACTTAGATAAAAATATATGATAGTGGGAAGTATCAGACAGTGTAAGAGTTCTATAAGAGTAAGCTCAACTACTGATTTCTGAGAGCAATTTATTTACTCCAAGAATTGATAGGGTAACTAAATTCATGAGGGGTCTTCATGATAAAAAGTAGAAATGGTACATTTTTTAAAAAAAGATGTAAAACTGTTTATTAGAATTTGTTTCAACACTGGAATTTATTCAAAAAACTTTTATCATGGACAAAACCTGGTGACCTAAAAATTAATCATTAGGCATATTTCCTTGACTTACTTTGAAGAATGAAAGAAGAGAGAGAGTGAACTTTGAGCAACTCTACAACTTCTGGTATTTATTTACTTGAAGTAAATCACATTGAAGCAAATCTCCTTTTCCTCCCCTACTACCGAATACATCATTTCAAAAAAAAAAAAAAAAAAAAGCTTCATTCTGATCCATAAAGTAATACGTTATTTGTAAATAATGTCTTGGCCTGGTGTCTTCTACATGAGTCTACTATGAAGAATTGATTAAGTGGGGGTGTATAAACTATCTATCTATCTATTTATCTATCTATCTATCTATCTATCTATCTATCTATCTATCTATCATCTATCTCTATATCTTCCTTCCTTTTCTGTGGAAATGTATAGTATGTACATACCATACTGTCTATCCCTTCCCCTCTGTGCACTTCCAAAGCATAGAAGAAGTGATAACAGAAAAAAAAAAAAGAAAAGAAATAGATTTGAACACCGAGAAGTATTCAATGTAAAAATGGTTCTCTGTTGCTGAGATGAAAGAGTTGCTGTATAGTAGATGCATTTTAAGTGTGCATATGATAAAGAAAAATTTCACAAAATTGTCCTTAAATTTATTTATTTATTTAATTATTTAAAGTAGTCAGCATGATTTTACTGAAATGTCTTAGTAAATGGCACCAGATCTCAAAATTCTCTAGTCTCTAAAACCAGGGCAAGCACCACAAGGAATGCATTCCTATATTTAGTTGGCATTGTATGTTATGAAGTACAACACATCAATAATCTTTTCTAGTATGGTCTTATTAAGCCTAACCTGTTCTATTCCCTATTTTACGCTATTCAGTGTTGCCTTATAGTCCATGTCATTATATCAAACATGCTTTATATGACACCATACATTTCTTTTATAATGATATATTGGGTTACTATGTGGAATTAAAAAACAAACACAAAACTATGCATAGTATATCCTTGTATTTCCTTTATAATTTTTGATAGGATGAATATTGGTTGATTCCCATGAAATGCTTCGGAACATTTGAAAGGTTCATGCTAGCATCTCTGTCCTTAAGCTTCTATTAGAAACAGAAAAAATGTAGATCTGGATCATCACAATATGAACAGCTAGAGGAACTGAGCTTTATACATCAATCTTTTCTTTTGGGAATTGACTTCAATGTTTAAATGAGAATACTTTAATTTTTCTAGAAATTCAATGTTTTGCCACTTCATTTTAAGGCACGGTCAGACATCCTCTAAAATTGAAAGAGGAGTCATGGGTCTTGCTATTTGTAGTTTAAAGAAAGTCTCAGGTGATAAGGTCTCTCTGCTGTGACAAATAAAAAAGAAGCAAATTAAAATGTGCCTGATGGGAAGAAGAGAAATATCCAGAAAGATCATTTCTGATATGTCCCTACTAACTTAACTTCTTTATAAAAGATAAAATATCGAATGGCAGAGAAGCACCTGAAAAAATGTTGAACATCCTTAATCGTCAGGGAAATGCAAATCAAAACAACCCTGAGATTCCACCTCAAACCAGTCAGAATGGCTAAGATCAAAAATTCAGGTGACAGCAAATGCTGGCGAGGATGTGGAGAAAGAGGAACACTCCTCCATTGTTGGTGGGATTGCAAGCTTGTACAACCACTCTGGAAATCAGTCTGGCGGTTCCTTAGAAAATTGGACATAGTACTACCGGAGGATCCAGTAATACCTCTCCTGGGCATATATCCAGAAGATGTCCCAACTGGTAAGAAGGACATATGCTCCACTATGTTCATAACAGCCTTATTTATAATAGCCAGAAGCTGGAAAGAACCCAGATGCCCCTCAACAGAGGAATGGATACAGAAAATGTGGTACATTTACACAATGGAGTACTACTCAGCTATTAAAAAGAATGAATTTATGAAATTCCTAGGCAAATGGATGGACCTGGAGGGCATCATCCTGAGTGAGGTAACACAATCACAAAGGAACTCACACAATATGTATTCACTGATAACTGGATATTAGCCCAAAACTTAGGGTACCCAAGATATAAGATACAATTTGCTAAACGCATGAAACTCAAGAAGAATGAAGACCAAAGTATGGACACTGTGCCCCTTCTTAGAATTGGGAACAAAACACCCATGGAAGGAGTTACAGAGACAGTTTGGAGCTGTGATGAAAGGATGGACCATTTAGAGACTGCCATATCCAGGGATCCATCCCATAATCAGCTTCCAAACGCTGACACCATTGCATACACTAGCAAGATTTTGCTGAAAGGACCCAGATATAGCTGTCTCTTGTGAGACTATGCCGGGGCCTAGCAAAAACAGAAGTGGATGCTCACAGTCAGCTATTGGATGGATCACAGGGCTCCCAATGGAGGAGCTAGGAAAGTACCCGAGGAGCTAAAGAGATCTGCAACCCTATAGGTGTAAAAACATTATGAACTAACAAGTACCCCGGAGCTCTTGACTCTAGCTGCATATGTATCAAAAGATGCCCTAGTCAGCCATCACTGGAAAGAGAGGCCCATTGGACATGCAAACTTTATATGCCCCAGTACAGGGGAACGCCAGGGCCAAAAAAATGGGAATGGGTGGGTAGGGAATGGGTGGGAGGGTATGGGGAACTTTTAGGATAGCATTGGAAATGTAATTGAGGAAAATACATAATAAAAAAATACTAAAAATTTTTAAAAAAGATAATTGGCAGTCAAACTTAGGAAGGATAGATGTGTCTACAAGATACACCATCTTATTATATATTACATATAATTAATATAGTCTGTATTATTATATTATGTATTATATTTAATATTTTTACTTATTATATGGTGATAACTTGTTAAGAGAAACCAATTCACACTATCTTCTCCAACACCCATTTATAGTTGAAAGAGAAAGACATTTCTATTCTTTTCCCAAGAAGACTTCATTGTGTTCTTTTCTCCTTTTTCCTGTTCTACATCCCAAACACACAAAAGCTAGAAAAACCACTCCTATACATAAACTTTCTTTTCTCCTTGACCTTATTCATTTGTATATTTCCTCTTCCCATAAACTGACTTTCCTGTTGTCTTGATAACTAACCGTACTAATAATCAGAAAGGAACAATTTATAGAATATAGGAATTTGAGGTACGAACAGAAATTTTAACTTCACTGTGCCCAAAATCCCCTCATTTCTCTTCCTGACTTTCAAAAACCTAAGTTGTGAACTGAGAAATTAAGATTATGAGTCACATGGAATGGTCAAATGAATTCTAAAGAAAGGTTCAAAGTAATGATAGATGAAGAACCCTTCAGCTTGTAGTTCCTTACTTCATTGATTCAAACAGCATTTTACAGCCTGTATTTCAAGCATAGTTTATCAGAACAGCCCCATCAATCCTTTGATTTTGAAAATTTTATGTGGGGAATTGTTATTGAATGATAATTTTACACAAAGCAGTATATTTAATTCATGTCACATTAATATATATACATATACATAGACACAGACACAGACACAGACACAGACACAGACATAGACACAGACACAGACACAGACACATACACATACATACATATGTGTCCAAATCACAGTGCATAGAGTTGCCGATTCCAGATTCACTACAAGCGCTGCTGACAAAGGCAGTCAGCCATTAAAGAAGTTACTCAGCAGACTTTTTCTGAGAGAACAAAGCTTAATTTACTGGGCTTGGTACTCTGTGACCAGAAGAAAAACTATGAACTCTTTTAACTCCTTGGGACCAGCCAGAAAGAGAAAGAGAGAAAATTCATACACACACACATGCACATGCACACACACACACACATGCACATGCACACTCACACACACACTGAGTGGATGAAACAAAACTCAGACTTCAAAAACTTCATACACACTAATATGCACGCGTGCATACATACATACATACATACATACATACATACACACATATATACATGCAGACAGATCTATAGACAGATGTATACACATTCCCACATAGAATGGTTAGAGCAATGCTCAAGCAAGCAGGTTCCAAGCATTTCACACATACGTACATCTACATAATTGGTACATGCAAGCAAGCAGGGCATGTGGAGTACAATACATGCCCTGACAAGCTTTACATGTATACATACATGCAAACACATAAACCTTACACAAACACACATAGTTGGTTAATGGTAGAAACATTGCTCCAGCCACGCATCCTTTATTCTTTCTTCCACAGCATATATATCCTAGCAAAATCTTTCAAACAGTATACAATTACAGCATGGTTACGGTTTAGTTTTCTTCTGGTGAATGATTACAAAAAAAAAAAATGTGTTCCCCAATACCTTTACAAGAAAAAACATTATGTAGTTTAGGTAATGAAAACAAAGTATTATAAAAATCCCATGTACATTCAGAACCTAACAACTTGCTATGGATTAACAAAGTGTAATCAAGCAAGGTGCTTTTCTCAGCCAGTTTCTCTTACTAGCAGGCAGCAATTTGTGGTCACAAAGAAAGGAGTAATTATTTTCCTATTTATCTTTCAAAGTAATCTTGTAAAAATATTAAAAGAATCACAAATCTAATCTTATATATTAAAAATCAATCATATCTATCCTAAATCCTCAAAATGCATGTTTTTACTCATGGCAATTCTTCATAAATCATATCAGGAAGCTAAGGGCAAAACCAAGTATAAGAAATCAATTACCACCAGTCCAGCCTCAGTGAAAGTCATGTCAGCCAGTGCTCCCATTGTGCTTGTTCTGTGACCCCATAAACAGCCCCTAACTTAACTAATAAGAGTATGACTTTCTGAACTTCAAATTATCCCCTAAGATGTTTTTACATCAGTGCAAGTAGTAAAAACATCTCAACCTAACTTCATTAACAACTATTTTTCCAAATGTTTTCTAAGAGTGGTGGTCATTGTTGACAAACGGTGTCTCTAAAATCTTGCCGATTTAATCATAATCTTCTCCAGCAGCAATGCCTGAAAGAGATCAAGCATTATTATTGTGAGTGCCAGAGGTACTGCACAGTGAGGGGCTGGAAGCCCCCTTAGGGTTTTCATACAATTCTTAGATTAAGAGAGAGGTGAGTGTAGCAAGCAGTGTGGAACTCCATAAAGCATAAAGTCTTCAGGACATGCGGTTCTTAGGGCCGTGCCACACCAAGGCTCATCCATGTAAGCTGTGGTAACCTGTGGGATTCATTCCATGAGTTCTAAAGCCATTTGCCATTCCTCTTGCATAGCCCTTGGAGGCAGTGTACTAATAAATCTACTTTTCTTATATGAGCAATATCAACCAGAAATAAATGGCCTGTGATTTTCTGCAGATGAGTCATCTCCATGTTGATCAGGGCAAAAGTGATCACGACTTTTATCTCCACTTCCTCACTTTGCTTCTACTGCTGCTACTCTGTTCTTCTCACCAGTCTACTTCTACTTTCATCAAAATCTTCACAGGGTCTCACCTACCTCCCCCCATCTTTTAGACCTTGTCATATTTTCTTGCTAATCATATTTCACCCATGAATATGTTGATACCTTTATATTACACTGTCTTGCCAATCAATTATGGATCAGTATTACTTGGTGTTTGCCCTATTCTTTCTCCCATCATGCTGAATATTACTCCCAAACAAACCATGTATTTGATTAGTGCCTATGAAAATTCACAATACCGAATTTTACCACAATCTTAAGACTGTTTGTTGCCTTTCTCCCACGGTAGCTTCATTCTTCCCATTCTGATGGGGTTCTGGCAGAAATACTTATTCTAGTCGCATACCCTCACAGAGAGGTGCTTCCTAACTCATGCAGAAAACCTAGGTCTCCAGTAATGACAGTTCCTCAATTTCTGCCATCCCATTGTTAACATACTTGTAATTTGCATTTTATTTTACAATACATTTTACAGTCAGAAGTATCGTTATCCTTTTTAAATGCCAATTCTTCCATGCTGTTCCCACTTCCTTTGAACCTTAAAAATTTCAATGTTCTTTTATGTGCTCTGCAATAGGCCTTCCATTGCCTTATAAATACTTCCTCTGTGATCACTCCATTCTCATTCTTTGTGAATTGTTCCCTTTCACTTCTTAATTTAAATGGGACTTAGATGTGTAAGGATTCCTATGATCATATTATTGAACAGTACAACCTCATATACCCTAACTACATAATTAGTAGCAGCTCTAATTTCTTGCTTTCATTTTTCAGTTTGGTCTTTGTCACAGTCTAATGCCACTGGCTTATTTTTCTTAGTCATCTTTTTCCTTCCCCAGTGGAATAAATATTCCACAGGGCAGGGATTTGCATGTGAATACGTATTAGCTGAAACTGTATTTGACATAGTATAATAGAAAAATATTTACTGAATAAAATTAATGAATGAACTATAAGTTGAGTCCTATTTTCTACTATTCTAATTAAGTTATAAAGAATATGCACATCAGGACTATATTCTGGATTTAACCTAGCTTCAGTATTAGTGTGATTGGTTAACTACTTCATTGAGAAAAAGGTATTTTTTGAGCTCTCCAAATTTTCAGACTCCTCTTTGGCATCTCTTCATCAGTCAAGTCTACTTTCAAAAAATACACTCATCTTCTCAAGGGAACTGTCTCTAAGTAAATTTTCTTCTATTTATAGATATTTCTCTGAGAAATTTTATCTATACTGTATTTCAAACCACTGCAATGCATTCCTAATGTAGGTCTCAAGCAGCAAATTTTAGCCAAAATGGCTTATATATCTGATCATGATCTGATCATGATCTGATCATGTGCATCTATTAGAGAGTACATAGCTTCCTCATATATAACACCAATTCAATATTCTTATTTCTTCAAAATGTCTTGTATTAGTGGGACCAGCATCTACTATAATTTCCATACCGTATATATTTTTAAATGTTCCACAGTATTCCTTCTACCCTGTCTTCCCTTGTATGCTAAGTTCTCAGAAATCTATTTCCAAATTCCATTTCTGAAGCATTCATTTTTTTCCTCTGTCATTCCCACTTCTCTTTTTCATCTATACATCCTGGTTTTTCACATATGGTGTGAGGATATTGAGCTACATGGTTTTCATATCTTCATGCCTTCACAAATTCAAGTTTTCAATATTTAATATTGTTACCTAAAACAGTAATACAAATTGCTCTCTTGACAGTTGCCATGACATTTATACTACTTGCTCACCTCCAACAAGTAATCAAATCTAACCTAGACCTGCCTTCATCATCATAAATTCTATGGGCATACTCACTTCTTTATTTTTCCCAAAGTACACCAAACTTTCTCAATGTAAAAAAAACATGGTTAATTTTACCAAAATGTCAGTTCCCTCCCCCATACTTCTTGGAAATCTTCTAAGAATATTTCAAGCCAATTCAACACCAGTTCTACAGACATTCTTCAGGTATCTTCACAGAAAGTAATGACGTTCATCGATCATCAAGCACTTTGTGTCACACATCTCTACAAAGCTATGTGTAAATTATGTCTTAGAAATATTGTCCGATTTCTGTCTTTTTCTCTAGATTATGAACTAGCAGGTAAGAATTCCCAAAGTGAGGAGACAGTCGACATATTTAAAAGAATAAGGGTCAGTGTTGGATAGGAGAGGCTAGCCACAATATGACTGAAATGAACTAAGAATAAAAGCAAACTATATTTGCTTCTTGAGTATGAGTATGGACAGTTAAAATTTAATGAGAATGTGGCAGTGACAGGTGAATGTTCATTTGAAAATAAAATAGAAAAGGATTAATGTTCACTTGAAGATCATGTTTTGGAATAATATTTTTAAAAATCAGACTGTACCACATTGTATGCGCTGGTACTGGCAGATCTGAACTTGATAGTAGGTTCCCCTTTGTTATCAAGTTATTATTCTACTATTCTGATATACATCATGGTCCTTAGACAATAGACATTTTTGACCTATCATCCATGCTTTTATATGTATTCTCATCCTAAAATTACCACATCTACAGTAAAAGTGTTCTGATGTCCACAGAGAATGCACCTATTTATACTCTTCTGCTTAGATCAATTTAAAGGATTGCTCTTGGAATCTGCTCAGTTCCTTTAGATCATAAGGTCCAATTTAGAGAATGTTCTGATTCTGATAGATAAACAGTAAAAAAGATAGAATATAATTTGAATTGCAGAATTTGTTTGTTGAAATGTGGCAACAAGTTTCACCTATTAAAATGAAGAGAGATAAGAGCAACTTGCATGTGCTTCTGCAGCTTGAGCAGCCAGTTGTATCTGTAGCACCCTAAGTCCTTTTTGCTCTCTGGTTGTCTCTTTATTCAGAAGTTTACATTAATTAAACGTGGCTCTCCTAGTGTTTGAATGGCAATTTAAATGCCTGTGGTAAGAAAAATCACAACCTATAAAATCAGCCAACATGCACATTCTAAGAGTCAACACAGTTGGTAGTGATATTTCCTAATGTCTCTTTGTCACACTGTTCTCGCTTTTTCTGTACTGTTGCTTTTCTAATTATTATCTGTTGAGATTAGTGGTTTGCCCTTTGATTTCTGGCATGGCACATTGTACAAATGTTTTGTGGTGGGACTTTAATTTGTTCATGATGACACTGCTTCTGCCTTTGCCCATGGGAAAAATAAAATTGAGTCATTCTTCCTCTGGCCTTCTTCAGCTACATATCCTGTCAGTATGATGTTTATCTCAACTTGCCTATCGATGATCACATTGATTGTGGTGTATTCTAGTGTGAATCGCTGTGCTTCTGGCTTTTTAGTTTTGTAGAGTTCACGTCCCTTAAAAGAAAGCCTGTATGAACTTTAAAAAGTCACTGAGGAGATTATAAGGAATAGGACTTTCCCTAACATTGGTTAGAACTACTACTGTACTAAGGTATAATTCAAAAAGGAAGTTGTGTGAATGCTGGAATATAAATTCTGTGTGATGATCAACCACATTCTAGCCAAGCCAACTAACTGAAGTTTCTTTGTTTTTTTTTTTTCTTTTTATTATTTGTTTGTTTATTTTGTTTTGTTTGTCTCTGAAGAAAAAGAGTGCTGTAATATATAAAATATTGGGCAAGAAGAAAAGTAACTTTTAAAGTACGACCTTTGCATGAATGGCTAGTCTTTCACCTTCTCCTCAGTGATTTTTTTTATTAGATATTTTTTAATTTACATTTCAAATGCTATCCCCTTTCCTAGTTTCCCCTCTGAAAACCCCCTACCCCTCCCTCCTTCACCTGCTCCCCAACCCACCCACTCCCATTCCCAATCCTGGCCTTCCCTATACTGGGGCATAGAACCTTCACAGGACCTCGGGCCTCTCCTCCCATTGATGACTGACTAGGCCATCCTCTGCTACATATGCAGCTAGAGCCACATGTCCCACCATGTGTTTTCTTTGGTTGGTGGTTTAGTTCCAAGGAGCTGTGGGTGTACTAGTTAGTTCATATTGATATTCCTTTTATATATATATATATATATATATATATATATATATATATATATATATTACGTATTTTCCTCAATTACATTTCCAATGCTATCCCAAAAGTCCCTCACTTCCCTACCCACCCATTCCCATTTTTTGGCCCTGGCATTCCCCTGTACTGGGGCATATAAAGTTTGCAAGTCCAATGGGCCTCTCTTTCCAGTGATGGCCGACTAGGCCATCTTTTGATACATATGCAGCTAGAGTCAAGAGCTCCGGGGTACTGGTTAGTTCATAATGTTGTTGCACCTACAGGGTTGCAGATCTCTTTAGCTCCTTGGATACTTTCTCTAGCTCCTCCATTGGGGGCCCTGTGATCCATCCAATGGGGCTTCAGACATCTTCAGCTCCTTGGATACTTTTTTAGCTCCTTCACTGGGGACCTTGTGCTCTGTCCAGTGGATGACTGTGAGCATCCACTTCTGTATATGCCAGGCACTGGCAAAGGCCCTCAGAAGACAGTTATATCAGGCTCGTGTCAGCAGGCTCTTGTTGGCGTCTGCCATAGTGTCTGGGCTTAGTGGTTGTTTATGGGATGGATCCCCAAGTGGGACAGTTTCTGTATGGTCATTCCTTCAGACTGCTCTGAACTTTGCCTTTGTAACCCCTTCCAATGGTATTTTGTTCCCCCTTCTAAGAAGGATTCTGAGCTTCTTGGCTAATATCTACTTATCAGTGAATGCATTTCATGTGTGTTCTTTTGTAATTGGGTTACCTCACTCAAGATGATATCCTCCAGAAAAGCAAATAATCCTATTTAAAAATGGGGTACAGAGCTAAACAAAGAATTCTCAACTGGGGAATACTGAATGGCTGAGAAGCACCTAACAAATTGTTCAACACCCTTAATCATCAGGGAAATGCAAATCAAAACAACCCTGTGATTCAACCTCACACCAGTCAGAATGGCTAATATCAAAATCTCAGGTGGCAAGGATGTGGAGAAAGAGGAACACTCACTCCTCCATTGCTGATGGGATTGTAAGTTGATACAACAACTCTAGAAATCAGTTGGCAGTACCTCAGAAAATTGGACATAGTTCTACCAGAAGATCTAGCAATACCTCTCCTGGGCATATACCCAGAAGATGCTCCAACATGTGATAAGGACACATGCTCTACTATGTTCATAGCAGCCTTATTTATAATAGCCAGAAGCTGGAAAGAACCCAGATGCCCCTCAACAGAGGAATGGAAACACAAAATGTGGTACATTTACACAATGGAGTACTACTCAGCTATTAAAAAGAATGAATTTATGAAATTATCGTCAGTGATTTTTAAAGTGTTATCAGGAATGGCATTGAGATTTCAAACATTTATATTTCTTACTTTTCAATTTTTACAACCACTTAAGCACAGCCTCTGACTATTAATCCTGACTTATCTACATAGTGGACTGTCCATGTTTATGATATTTTGTAGCCCCTTATATTTACAGCAAATTTGTTTTGTTTTGTATTTTTGTTTTTTTTTTGGTTTTTCGAGACAGGGTTTCCCTGTGTAGCCCCGACTGTCCTGGAACTCACTCTGTAGACCAGGCTGGCCTCGAACTCAGAAATCTGCCTGCCTCTGCCTCCCAAGGGCTGGGATTAAAGGAGTGTGCCACCACTTCCCCGGGGACACAGCAAATTTATATAAGGCTAGTGCACAAGAGGTTAGTGACAGCCATGTAAGATGAAAGATAGTTCCTTGTATATATTTGCTGGAGTTATAGCATGAGGCCAGTTACAAATAAAGCCAATTACATACTTTCTCCTTTCTTCCATAAAAGAGTATAATATTAGATAAATATATGAATTATGAATTTAGTATTTTGTATATTGAATTACTACAGGTTTAAGAAGTTAAAACAACATCATTTATTATTCTTCAGTTACTCTAAGTTCAGTTACTCTAACTCTAAGTTTTAAGGGTCTGAACACATAAAACTGAGTTCTCTGCTTGTAGTTTCAACTAGGATGAAATGATGTTAACAACTGGGACTGGGCTTTTCCCTCATGATCCTCATAAATGTGTTTATGGCTGGTGACAGAATTCGATTCATTTGATTATAATACCAAATTCCTGTTTTCTTCCTGCCATTAGCCTGTTGTCACTATCAGGTGTTAGAAGTAGCTCTCTAGTCTATGCTATATGATATTCTGCATATGTTCACTCATAGCATGGCATATACTTCAAAGTCAGCATTTCTGACATAGACAGAACAGAGGTAGATACAGATAGACATAGGCAAATTCATACAGATAACAGGATAAGAGAGACAGAAACAAAGACAGGCTAAAAAAGAAGCTAACAAAGATAAGAGAGAGGAAAGGAAGATGGATAGAATTCATTATTTGCTAAGAAAAAATAATCATGTAGATATATAGAATAATAGGCACGAATAATGTCTTTTGCCACTTACGATTAATTATGAGTGAATAACACATCACCTCTACCCGAAAAGTAACAATTGTATAATGGCATAAACAAGGAACTATCTGAGGACCCAGGGGTTGCAATCCTCAAAGAAATAAGACACAATTCACTAGCGTGAAACCTACATGGTATGATGGGAATTATCCTTTTGATGGTTACTTGAGATGCATAAGTGAACAAAATATCAAATGGTTCATATTTTATTTTCCTAAGTGTATACTTTAAAAAGTAACTTTACAGATTATTAAAGGAGTCTCTCACTTTAAAAAAATAAAAGTTGTCCTAGTAATTTATAATCAAAACTTATTATAAAAACAATTATAGACCTGTCTAAAATAGAACTGTCCTTTCTTCTCAACTCTAACCTGCCATAGCACATTATTCTATTCAGAAGTTATCAGTTGAAACACTATATTTCTTTAATATTGTAATAATGAAAATGAGATTATACTCTAAAGGATGCTCTATAGCTATGCTTCTCAGACCATGCTTTGGGTGGGTAATTCTACATCAATTTTTGTAGTTCCCAGTACATTCCTTGATAATTCTCTATTTGTATGGACCATTGAATGAAACTTAAATTATTTTTACTTTAATAAATTTTATGTACATATGTATTTATGTACCTGTGAGGATTATCTTATACAAATACTTTCTCTTAAAATAAAACTCACAAGTAGAAAGATATACACAATTATTATTTTGATAGAAAAGTAAAGAAAAAGGTGTACCTGATATTTAGATACAATATCCCCCAAAAATGATTTATATTTTAAAACTTCCTGACAATATTATGGATGAGGGTTTCTTTCCCCTATATTTTCATCTCTAAAATGCTTTACTGCTAGAAACCCCGTGGGGAGACAAAATAGAAGTTAATAAACACAATAATGAAAGAGAGAAAAGAAAGAGACAGAAAGACAGAAAAAAAGAGAGATAGAAACAGAGAGCTAGAGAGCCACAGAGAGATTCATGGAGAGAACAAGAGAGCAAACACACTGGAAAGCATGGAAATGGTAGTGTCCATTTAGGTGAATACAGAAAATTTACCTTTTTTAAGTGTTTGGAAAAAAAAAACACTTTCAAAGGGATGTCGTTTCTCATGCTATATAAAATTAGAGTATTCTTTCTAATTCAGCCCACATACTTACATAATGTAGAGGAAAGGAATAAGTGTGAGAAAGACGACAGCATGTTTAGAGAATGAACATTCTAGAACTCTTAAAAAATATCATGGAATGCTAATAATGCATGTTATTAATTCAATGACTCTAAGAGTCCTTCTTCAAAGCCATCTCTAAATCAACTATGATTACATAATTAGAGGCCTCTTAAAACAAGTAAAATGGATCTATAAACTAGGTTGTGTACTAGACTACTAAAAAGCTATCATATAAGAGATATCACATAAAAATGTCATAATTTGTAGCTACCCTTCCCCTAAAGAAAGAGAATTCCTTTGCTAATATATAATAATGTCAAATGCTATTTTTGGATGGCATTTCTGGAACTCCATGGAGATTTTTTTAATTTTATGATTATAAAAATTACTCAGAATCTCAAGGCTGATATCCAAGTATCATGATTTGTTCACACCCACATATCTTGTCCATCCTTGTGAAACTAATTATGATTGCTATAAAAATACTCAATTTTCTCCAATTTCTGATTCCTATATCCCTTCTAGTTTTTCTCTTTCGAAGGAGAATACATAAGGAGAAGACAGCAATCAAATAAACCTTACTCAATGCTTTCTGTAATGCACAAACACTTTCATCTAATTATGTCTACAATTTGTGGATCGATCATATAAAGTGGAAATCCTTAGTCCAATTGGTTTAATCACCCTGAATTACAACTCTAGTGAAGAAATTACAGTCACACTGTGCTTCTAATGCTTAAAGTTGCTGATTATACAATGTTGTCTAAGAATATTTTAAAGGACTATTTTGTGCATAAGCAACTTTCCCAGCAAAGGTTAAACAAAATGTATACTATTTCTTATGTTTATAAGTAAATCATTATTTGAAGTATGTTTGATCTCCCAAGTTATTTTCTAGTAGATGGCTACTTTTAGACTATATTCAAACAAACAAACAAAAACAGAATAAATGTGTTTAGGATCTTTATTTACCATTTCTCTTCTTGTTGATTGATAATATTACCAGCATTTTCATTTAATTATGAAACGTCTGTTCAAATATGTTTAACACAAAGCTCTCCAAATTTATTTATACTGAGAATTCTTTTAATTGTTAACACTAGCCTTCTCTCATACCAGCATTCGATATGTTGCCCTTACCAGTAGCAGTGTCAAACTATACACAATTTCTTTCAGCATTTACCATGGTGATTTCACATCATCATTTTCAATTCATTTCTTGAAATTAATTTATTCTACAACCTCAGTTTTATTTCAAAAATTTAAGTATATTGAGCTGGCTACCTATAGGCAGATGTACTTATAAACACATACCATGAAAGTTTAATAATTTAAACACAGTGGATTTAATTATGTAATGTGTAGGGGAATATAATTCTCAATAACCATATCTCTCAAAAGGTTATTTTATTCATGGTTAATAAAATGCAACCCTCAGAAGATAGGATTTGATAAACCCTCTTCTTTGAATTAATTTATTGTCCTGTTATCATTGTTAACTGTGTTTATGAAAGATAATCTAAGGATATCACAGGAATTAGATAACAAAGTGCTCTGAAGTCACCTTCATCCGGGTGATGGACTGAAAACTGTGATTGAAAGTTGTAGCCAACTTAAGGAAAAACAAAATAAAAAAGGAAATCACTGTCACATAGAAGTATAGTTTTGTAAGTTGAACCCTTATAAATCGTATTGATACGAAACCTGCACCTGAGCCACAGTGAATCATGCCACTTGGATTATATTTAATGGCAATTGGTAATATCCTTGTTCCTTATGTTTTTATTGTATGGCACTGTTTTGTGGCTCACCACAGAAAGTCAAGTTTATTGGGAAATAAATTTTCAGAGTTTCATATGTTGTCTTTAAGGAAACAGTAGTCACCACCTGCCACTTGACACCCACTGATGTCATTTTTCTTCCCAATCAAAAAAGCAGGTCAGCAATTTCCTAGCAGGACAACAGTACTAAAGGATCCTTTTCCCTTCTGCATTGTCATTTGGGTAGGACTTACACTTAGTAGGATACAGGGCATATATTTTTAAATGTACTAAGCTACTTTCTTTAAGAAAGAAAAAGAACATATATACATATTACTTTTTTAAGGTCTGAAGCACATAGTTAAGTGTATATATACATAAAATTTTTGTTACTTGTAGAAATTGTATAATCATTTTGCTTTACCTGGAACATTCTACTCTCATTTCCCTTCACCTACTCACCCTGATCCTCACTATTCTACTCTATACCTTTATGAATCCTTTAGATCCAGATTTCATTCTACTTTCTCCAGGATGTTGGCAACACATGCTTCCATGTACATATTCCATGTTCCAAGAACAGGTTGTAGGCAACATATATTATACAAATGACATATGTCCCAGGGTGTTTTTCTTGCTCAACTTGAAGTTCCCAACTCTATCTTGTGATTAATAGTATCATCACCTATGATATTCAAGGCAAAGTAAACAACTCTATGTTTCTTATGTCAGACTAAAGAATTTGTGTGATGCTCTGAATATAGGACGTTCATACAGCAGAGAAAATAATGTAAAGTTCCTGCAAATAAATATGACCTAAAAGTTTTATTAATGAATATATTAATTAATGTATTCATTAATAAATTAATACAGCCAAAGTAGAGTCCCTTAAATGCTACGTGTCACTAGGTACTACAAGAGTTAGCCACAAAACCTGTAACACCTTAGAAATATAAAATCTGACTATCAAGATCATTCAGTGGGTAAAACACCTGCTTCACAAGCTTCTGGACCTGGGTTTGAATCCCCAGAATTCATGTAAAACATGAGAGGCAGGCAAGGAGGGAGGGAGAAGACATAGACACAAAGGGAGACAAAAAGACACAGCAAGACAGAGAAATACAAAATCTATTCCCACCCAAGATACTGAGTTTGAATAAAGCTTTGCCATGATTCCCAGATGATCTGGGGAGTATTAAATGTGAATATGCAGTGCTCCAAGTGAATTGTGGCTTGCACTCTATCTTTGTGAAGTAGTGAAAAGGATAAAAAATGGGATCCTGTGAAAAATGTTCCCATTAGTATCTATTGATATTGCCATTATTCCCATCATTTCTATGCAGTCTCTTTCAAAAAAGACTGGTTCACAGTAGATGTCCTGGTATTCTGTCTCTTCCAACCCCCTCTTTTGCAATGTTCCCTGATCCACACATATAAGATCTATGATATAGATACACCTATTAGTATTCATCTCTCCAAAAATCTGCCAATCTCTGCATTGTATCCAATTGTGTGTTTCTCTGATGTTCTCCATTGCTATAAATAGAGGTTTCTCTGACAAGTATGCTCAGTACACTGTCCTGTGGGTATAAGGATAAAATTTGAAATGTAGTAAGGAATTATGTGGGTCTAGTAAAACAAACCCAGTACATTCTTTTCTAAGATTCATGACATTAGTAGCCATACAAATCTGATTAGTATTTTAGTAATGATTGCTAGGATAAGAATTAGCTTTCCCCAGGGATAACCCCTCCCCCCCCCCCATAGTTGTCAAATACAGAGTGGTCAGCCCTGAAAATATATGCACCCAAACAGCAAAAATGGACTAGGCAAGTTACTGTTGAGTTTTGAACCCAAGAATAAACAGATGACATTCAGAAGATGACCTTGTCAGGCATCACTGAGAGGAGAAGCCTTGGTCCTGTGAAGGCTGATGCCCCAGTGTAGGGGAATGCCAGGGTGTGAGGTGGGTGGGGGAGTATCCTCATAGGAGCAGGGGGAGGGGGATGGGATGGGGAGTTTGTGGAGGGGAATCAGGGAAGGGGGATAACATTTGAAATGTAAATAAAGAAAATATCCAATAATACATACATACATACCTAAACAAACAGATGACGTTTTCATATTACACATTCCAATGCAGGCCTTGTTTCTGGTTTTTCCAGCTGCCCTCAGTCCATGCCTGGCATAACCCACCCTCTACCCTGAACTTTCCAACTTAGGGGGTAGGGTGCCCTTCCATCAGGGCCACTTCTATTTATAATACATTTTGGTCTCCCTCTCCCTTAGTTCTCTTTTCTTTCCCTCTATCTTCACATGTACTTTCTTTCTCTTGCCCCTCCCTTCTGTTTCCCACTCCATGGCAACTTCCCTGGACTCATTCCTTGGGACCTGTTAACTCAACCTGCCTGAGAGCATTTGCCCAATAATCCTGCTTATATATACTCTAATCTGGCTTGAATTGGCTCATTCTTACCAGCCAGAGAAATAACTTATCAGTTATATTTATATATTCATACATACACATAAATCTCTCTCTGTGTGTGTGTGTGTGTGTGTGTGTGTGTGTATGTGTGTGTGTGTAAAACAATACTAATCAGAAAGAAAATGTGTCTATCACCTTGAGTGTGGCAAAAGATATTGGAGGGATTGGAGGGAGGGTACCCAGAAGAGGCTAGAGGGAGAAAGGGATGGGGGAGAGGTGTGACATACTTTTATTTTAATTAAAAACATTGGTCATTAAAATGCATTAAACAATGAGAGGGATTTAGCATATATTTATCTGACATAATATTACTATTTCAGAATCTCAAGTCCATCCAACATACTATTACTATCTTACAATCTCAAGTCTGAAATGAATCAAAGTGCTGAGATTTTTGAGATTTTATATTATTTATGGTTATAAGCAATTTCACCACATTAATATATCTGTCTCACATGCATGTCTGGTGTCTGTGAAGGCCAGAAGACAGCATCAGAAGACATGCACCTGGAGATACAGATGATTATAAACTGTCAAGTAGGTTCTGGAAACAAAACCTGGCCCTCTGCCTGCGCCCCAAAGCATTATTTTAAAATTCAGATAAAATGTACTTTTTAAAATTTATAATAAATAAATTTACTTCTATATTTACAACACCTCTTCAAGTATACAGTGACACTATAATAGTAGTGGACTCTACCAGTCACCTTACCACTTGTCATACACATATTTTTTTTTTTTTTTTAGAACACAGCCTCAGAGATTCTAAATTATAAAGATATCTTGTGAAGTCCATGGTTCTGCCATTTATTGAGCTGCATAGGAGATCTTGATACAGGTTGCTGTTGAAACTAATTTAAAAAAAAGTTGTATTTAACAATATGGGGGGAGGATGAAATATACATGTGTTAAAATGAGCACCATCTTTATCAGATCTGTAGTCAGCTTGCTAAATGTCCAAAACCAACTGGTATATAACTTATACTCAAAGGACTTGATAAAGAACATGGTTTGCCTTAAGTAAAATTTTATTTATATTTACCAAAGATTTACTATTGGTGACATTATTGTCAACACGAATTATTGGTTCTAGAGAAGGAACTATAGTTAAAAGCCTTAGCTCTCCAATAGTCTTTCACTGGATATACTCAAAACAGATCATAAAGATGGTCAGCCTTTCCCCTTGAATACTCTCATGCTATTCAACAGCACAGTCCATCAAAACCAAGATAAAAGTACCTTACTCTTCACAATCCATTGAGTGTTGGCTATCCTGAGCATTTTAAATGCTTGAGAATAATTTTGGTCCATTTTGTTACTATTGTCAGGCAGCAGATATTGAGGTTAAGTAATTAGGTACATTGGAAATGATCATCTAGAATGTATATTGAAATACTAAGATGCTATAAACATAAAAATACTTATTGTTGTGCCTTGGAAAAATGTTTCCTAATGTAACTTAGAAAACAGATTATATAAGCCTGTTATGGCACTAAAAGACATTTTCCTAGTTCTAAGTAATGATTCCACTGAGCACTGCATTGGAACAGGATTACTTTTCAATGAGCTCAGTATCTAGAGAGAAGGTTATGAGAGGTATTGGGTGCATAATGTGTTTCCCCAAGAACAGAACAAGAAATCTGAGTTGACAAAGATGAATTTCTTGATTCTACTCTGCCTGTTAATAGTAATTAAACATTTAATGCTTATTCTGTTCCTTGTGTCACTATGTCATCCCAGGAGGAGAGAAGCATAAAAAAAAGAGATTCTCAAAGAATTTAACCACCACTACAAAATGAAAACAAGAGTCCTACTAAGCAAGGTAGACAGTAATGGATGACCCTCAAGTACCAAGTGGCCCTGTTTGGGAGGCAAGATAACCATTAAGACTGTTAAATCAACTGATGTTTTATAGGGAAGAAATAGAATCAAGTTTAGTCACCTCCTTTAAAACAAGAGTGATTTTTGCTGAAAGTGCTAAAAATATGTGAATTGCATCCCTTGTACTGCTTCCATATTTCATGAAATAGGAGAAAATAAATTCATCAGTTTTACTCAAAGTCATGCATTGTGAAAGATACTTGAAGAACCATCAACAATTTTGTGAAATGAGGCAAAGATGGCAGAAAGGCAGAAGTGGTAAAAGGAATAAGGGGATCAAGGAGGAAACAGCAGTGAGCTGTAGTTAATTTACTTGTAGATTCTAAATGGAGTGGAAAACCAAATTCCTTATCCTCTTAAGCACTGAAAGCATTTCAAAGGCCAGTTAGAACAACTGGCTCTAGGAGAGAAGGGAGGGAGGGGAGGCTGCAGTCAGGAGGTATGGTATGAAAGAGGAATGAAAAAGGAAACAATAACAAGGGGCAACTGGTTCTCAAGAAGCATAATGTCTGGTAAACCTGTTTAGCAAGGTAATGAACTTGTTCAGGGCCTGGAAATATAGATGACAACACACATTGAATTAAAAACATTGTTTCATTTGGAAAACAAAACAGTACTTCAAGTTAAAAACAAAGAGGGCTGTTTATTAAAGGTGCTATGTAATTGCAGGATAGCAATTGGAATGCCTACCATAATTTATTTCTTTCAAGTTTTGATGAGGAGAAAACTGATAACCCCAAATGAGACAATCCATACATTTTAGGCTTTTATTACTATGGGAATCTGCATGGTTGACAGAAAAAAAAAGTTTAGCTATCACATAATAAGTAATACAATTTTAGGAATTGTACCACTTGGAAGGATTACAGAAACAAAGTTTGGAGCTGAGACAAAAGGATGGACCATCTAGAGACTGCCATATCCAGGGATCCATCCCATAATTAGCCTCCAAACAATGACAGCATTGCATACACTAGCAAGCGTTTGCTGCAAGGACCCTGATATAGCTGTCTCTTGTGAGACTAGGCCGGGGCCTAGCAAACACAGAAGTGGATGCTCACAGTCAGCTATTGGATGGATCACAGGGCCCCCAATGGAGGAGCTAGAGAAAGTATCCAAGGAGCTAAAGAGACCTGCAATCCTGTAGGTGCAACATTATTAACTAACCAGTACTCCGGAGCTCTTGACTCTAGCTGCATATGTATCAAAAGATGGCCTAGTCGGCCATCACTGGAAAGAGAGGCCCATTGGACTTGCAAACTTTATATGCCCCAGTACAGGGGAACGCCAGGGCCAAAAAAAAATGGGAATGGGTGGGTAGGGAAATGGGGGGAGGGTGGGGGGGACTTTTTGGATAGCATTGGAAATGTAATTGAGGAAAATATGTAATTAAAAAAAAAAGATTCTGTACAGTTTGATAGACCCAAGGAAAATGTGTGGTTTTTTTGGGGGGGTGGGGGTGGGGATATAGTTCCTTGGTGTTCTGGCCTCTGTCCTAGAAATCTTGATAATTAGTTGAGTGAAAAGAGAATGCTGTAGAATAGGTTTTGTCCTTTTTTAAATTTATGTATAGAAGCCCTATTCTTGGATATGGAAATGTGGGACATTTTGTGGGTAATTACATTTAGGTGAGGTTTTTGTGATTTTGGTGGAAGTGGGTTGTTGAAGTCTCCCATGATTAATGTGTGGAATTTGATATGTGATTTAAGCTTTAGTAATGTATATTTTATGAATGTGGGTACACTTGCATTTGGGGTATAGATGTTCAGAACTGAGACGTCATTGTGCTGTATTTTTCCTTGATTAATACGACATGTCCTTCTCCACATTTATTTCAAGGTGAATCATACTTTTTGTTGATCAAAATAGCAACATAGATACCATGCAAAAATTATTACCATACTCAAATCATCTTCATTACACCCACACTCATCTCCATAAATGTGCCTTTTAATCTACTAGCTATCTGTCAATTCAATCAAAATTAACAATCAGAACAAAGGGTATAAATATTGCAGGATTTTACATAACCTTTGGCAAGTCTCAGTATCAAGATAATGTTAACATTATAATGTGTCTTATTCAGTAAACAGACAACTGTTTGGGATTCTCCATGGTAAATAAAATATGTAGTGATATACACACAAGCATGTGTGTATGTGTGTGTGTGTGTGTGTGTGTGTGTGTGTGTGTGTGTGTGTGTGTGAGAGAGAGAGAGAGAGAGAGAGAGAGAGAGAGAGAGAGAGAGCGCTAGATTACTCACCTGCTTGCCAAGATAGGTCATAACCTATGCTCTCCATGCATAGCTTTTGAGAAGCCTTAGGTTACCAGAAATGGTACAAAAAGAAATTGTTCGTGATTGGTACTCCTTTGTGCTAACGTTTGTCCACTCTTTCTTTATAAAGGGGAACACATGTTGCTTGCTGAGGAAGGCTTTTTGCTTCATAGGAGTCCTTGCTTTCATGTACAGAATCCAAACTCCCTCAATATTGTAGCTGAGTTTAGTTTTAGTTTAAACTTTATTGCTTATTTATTTCAGCCTCTATTTTTGACTTTCTTGAACCAAAAGGACAAAAGGCACTGTGCTCCTCTCTCTCTCTCTCTTTCTCTCTCTCTCTCTCTGTGTGCATTTTCTATCAACCGAGAAACATATGAGGGGACTTTCTCCACCCCTCGTAGGTAATGGTTAGAGACATGTAATAATTTCTATTTACTCATTATTTTTCTTGCAGATATTTTGCATACATATGTACGTACACACACACACACACACAAATGAATGACAGGGTTTTACTCTTCTGAGCTCTCAGGTACAAAATCTCTGGAGGTAATTTTGAGCACAGAAAAATCTTTTCCATGGTAACCATGTTCCTATTTTGATCAACAAAAAGTGTAAATTAAATTTAAATAAGTACAACAAATCATATTCTAACAGTACTCCTGTCCTGCTCTAGAAAATTAAATGTTAAAGTGGCATGTTCACTTCACGATAACATATTATTACCTAACTAAAATTATAATGTATAGCCATGCATTATAAAACTATAATAAGGATAATTATTTATTAGAAAATTATATGCATGTCTTTGCATGTATAAATAAATAGCCAAGCATTCTTGCTCTCCTTTGTCAAATTGTATTGTTATTAATCCTCTAGATTTTTGCTTGGGGTCATCAAATAGGCAATTACGCTCTGATTAGCACATGTTTTGATGTTTTAGAATGCAGAGCATTTCAAAAACATTGTATTATGTGTACTTGCTGAATTAAGTAATTTTTAAACCACATGGTATCTCCTGTCTTTTAATCTTGTACAGTTGTACATCCTTGTGAACTTAAGAGTCTAGTCCTATTAACCATATTTAATATTCATTGTCAACTTGAATGAGTTAGAATCACCATGGAAATACCCACTTGGGTATACTTGTGAGAATGTTTCCAGATATATTTAACTGAGGAGATAAAAACCCATCCATGGTCCAAGTTTGTGCACTGAATAAATGAGCAAAGCCAACTGACCAATAATGTTCTTCTATTCATTCCATTACTCCTTTCTCCTTCTTGACTGTAAAGACCAACTGAGGATCATTCTCACATTCTTGCATCCATGATTTCCCCATCACTATGGGCTGTTCTCTTCAACTGAGAACAAAATGAAACCTTCCTTCCATAAATCACTTTGCTCATAGCTATTTTGTCACAGCAACAAGAAAAACTAATGTTCTGTCTAAACTAATTTATACTCCTAATTTCTGTTGAGATCTTTTTATTTTGTTGTTCGAAGCAGGATCTTACCAAGATTAGCTCCTAATTTGTAATGCTCTCTTTTCAGCCTCCTCTGTAAACTGGGATTACACATTACCATGCCTGGCTAATGAAAATTGTTCTGTTATTCTTATAACTTTCTTGTTTGTGATGCTGAGAATTAACTAGTGCTTAGTGCATGCTACAGCAATGCTTTTTCACTGAACTACATACTCAGTCATTCATTTATTCTGAGAGTTAAATAAATGGCTGATTTTTAAAGTTTCTTCCATGTTTATTACTGATCATCATTGTGAATTATAATACTTCATAATATTATAGACTCAAAATACTCATTATTAACAGGTCACTCTGCATACTTTCTCAAATAGCATTTTGATGGGAATCTCAAAGGGAAGTACAGATTCCAGTGGCATTATTATTATTATTTATATGGGTGTTCTGTAGCACCTTATAATCATATAATAGTATGCATCAAGAACAGAAGTATATTTTAAAAGTAGTATCTGTTGGTCAATATATTGACCTTATTTGAACGATTTAAGGAAAGAGGTTCTGAGAGGTCAAATCACATGTTCAGCTTATACGAAGTTATTGCCAGAGATTGAATTCTCAAGGCTGCGATCCCATACTCTATCCACTCCTGTCACTCAGCTCTCAGCCATCAAGGATTTACTATAATCAGAACTAAAAACAGCAGGACCTCCTTCACTTGTGATGTACCAAAGAGATAAGATCCAATCACTTGACAGAGTGGACTGAAGTTGATTGGATCTGAATGACATAGGCCAGATGATTTAAAAGACTGTTTTATTTTGTCCATACCTGAAGCAGCCGCTGAAGGACTTTATTTAGAAAAGAAAGTTGCAAAAAGATATTTATTGAATTTTCCTGTTTCAAATATGGCACTTTAATGTCTAGCTGATAATATTTTTTTATTTGATGAATAGAGCTAAAAATGATCCTAATCAACATCAACAACTTTCCTTCATAATTTTGTATATTGGGGTACTCTGTTTTATTGCACACACACCCCACACACACACACATTCACAAAAGCACCTTCATTTTTGTCTGTATGAAGCCTTTCAAACATAGCTCCCAAAGTACAGAGAGCATAACATTTTTGTTCCTATAACTAGAATTAAATTTATGTCACCATTTTGCCATGTTTAGTTCATATACACTTTTGCTTTGCTTTTCAAACTTTATGATTTGTTTTGTGCTAATGAAACAATTTTTTTAAAAAATGATAGAGATTTTCCCCTCCCCTACCATTTTAGTTCCAGAGTTAGCTATTATCTGGAAGCTGGATTCGTTTAACGTGGTTTATATGTATATGGAAAGCCTGTCTTTTCATCTAATGGTAAAAATCTCTCCATGTAGCCAGATGACTGATCATTTTCTCAAAGTTTAACAAGGTGGTTATCTTTCAAACATGTCAGAAACATCACTGCCCATCTTTTATCCTATTCTATTTCATTAAGTGTGAGTTGTATATTGTCTGATTGTGAAGGATATCAGAAAGCATAGTTTTTGATATATATTAATGTGCTTTTGGTTTTGTCACCTAACTAGTTAGCAGTTACTATCCATATCTGTAAGTTGTAAAAGTCTACTAACCTATAATTAAGCTAGTGTTAAATTTAAAATATTTTTCCTTTGTTCACAGCCCATCTTTATGAGTTTCAATAATTCCCTTTGCCAAACTTTGGGCAGCAAATAACTCAGATATAATGGAAGTCATGTCACACTCACTCAAATGTGATTGCTTAGGATTTGTGGATGCTATTCTGCTACGTTTAGAGGCAGCATTTATACAGTTTCAAAGTAACTAAGCCATTTTGCACTTCATTGATCTTTACTAGAGAACAGTTCTGCATGTGCTCCCTCTACCCATAAAGCCATATCCACCTTTTTACATATAATAAGCAAGTAGTATTTTTGCAAACTCCATTTTATAAATACTTGAAACACTAAACCAATTGATCTAGTAATAATACAGAAAACAAGATGCATGCTATTGCAACTGGATGGCAAAACTGAGAGTTCAGTCTAGAATTAATACTTTAGTAGACTGAAGCCAGTGAGAAGCTCAGAAAAATAATCTATGAAGCTCACAAGTCGTACAATTAGCAAACTAGAATCAGTAGAGGAAGGATTAGAATCAACAAGTCCAAAATAAATAGAGTAAATATGAATTAGAATAAATAACCAAACTCAGAAATCCAAAACAAGTAGAAAGTTGTGATCAAATAGCAATTAGCTAGGAGCACATGAGGATACACTCGGTTTTCTTAAGGAAGTCATTTCATTTATCTGACCTTCAATGACATCATCTATAAGTACAAAGATTTTCTTATTAGCAAAAGCTGTTTTGGGATTTTTGTTGCTGATTTCAACATTTTTAGTTCTCATTCTAAAGTGCAAAATAACACATAGAACTGTTAAAATCAGACATCAGAGAAGATGTCTACTTCTATGAAATTGTAAAACAACTATCAAGAAAAATATTAACAGACTATTTAGGTCTATTTAATCAAACATTATACATTTTCCAGAGTTTAGGATACACAGGGTTAGAAAAAAATACAAGGAAATTTCTTCACTACTAAGAAAGAACTAAGACTATACTCTGCTTGTTCTACAAATGGTGATCAGACAAAGTAGTAAAGGGTTCTCATGAAGAGTATAGGAAGAAGGGGAGTAAAGAATAAAAGAAGAGAAACTATAAAATTTTGAGTTAAAGATTTTAAGGAAGGTTGAAGAGAGGTTCAAAAATTTATTGCAATAAGTATTGTGTTTGCCCTAGGAATAAATGATAGTCAGAGCATTACTAAAAGCAATATAATTATTTTCCTGATTGGTTACAAATGTTATGTAGGTACATACAGTAGAATAGCTTAAGTAAAAACTCTTAGTATAAAATTGCTTTGTATATCCTCAATATTATAACACAGATTTATAAATAATCTGTTGCTTTTACTGCAATGTCACCAACTTACCTATGATCCTGCTAAAATTTCTGCATGGGAAGTCACCATGAGAGTTTACATGGCTCATCCTATATATTTTTATACTTGAAACTCAACTCTACCTCCCTTCCCCAAATACCTAGTAGATACTCAACAACAATGCCCTCGAAGCTACTTTTAAGAAATGGTTAAATGGGATGATTCCACTGAGGAAAGATATTCCAATGATCATTTCTCACTTGGAGAGGCCCAGATTTTGCTTTTATTTCTTTAATTTTAATATTTCCCATTAACTTGAATCATTTATGAAGGTAAATTGTGCCAAGTCTCGGTGACCAGATTAACTGGAAACAAACCAGTGACCTCCTAGAAGCTAATGTGGAGAATGTGTCCTGTTGCTCCCAAAAGGATGGAAAAGATGAACACTTAGGCTAAGAGGTTAATAAAAACTAGAGGAGAATATGGTAATGAATTCATTTGTAGGGCAGAAGTATATTTGAACATTTTGTAATATATATATATAAAACATTTATAAATATCAACTAATGTATATTTAATGAATATGGCAAGGATTATACTACCTAATACATAAACATTATATTTCATAATTATGATCTGCTCACTGGGCAACATTTCACAGATGAAAGGTCAAGGCTGAGAAAACACTTTGTAGAAGCATAAAAGCCCCAAATGCATCTTTTATAGCACTTTTAGCATACTGGATTACTGTATTTACTCATGTTCACTTCAATTCTTTAATTTTGCAAAGGAAAAAAAAATTCACCCTTGTTGTTTCAGGCAAAAGATATTCACTAAGTAGCTCCTATGGGCTCAGCTGTCTAACCGGACAGATCAGATATTTCAGAAAGTAGGATTTATATAAGGAAAAATCATAGGCATGACAGATTATGGAGTTACTGGAGAAACTAAAGCTTATTCAGTTTAACCAAAGAGAACAGTGCCTAAGTAGTGGTGTAAATGAGGCTAGAGAAGACAGGGGCTTCTTTATAATAGACCTTCTGGAGTGGATTTTATTCTGAAGGTAGAGGGGAGCAGGCAATTGAAGTGATTACATTTGCATAACAAAAAGCTCAATCTAGCAACTAAAAAATAAAGATTGAAATGTGGGTACATCTAGAAAAAGGATAGCCATTTCAGAGGTTATCTTATTGGTTCAAATATGGGTTTAGACAAAAACTATGAAAAAAAAATGAGTTGAAGACTCACAAAGTGATGATACAGAGGCCCTGTGATAAAACAATAGGCTTTGGAGTCCCTCAGAAATCATATTAAATTTCACCAATATTATTCATTGGCTCTTAGTAATGTTAACTTTTCTGGGTCTACAGTTATGAGATTCAATACCTGGTGTGAGTGCTTTGATCCAGTGGTTTGATCATAGGAGAATATATACTCTCATTTGTATTTTGATATTGAGTATATGATTTAAAAATAAAATACAGGCCCTAACCAATGTGTAAGTAACCTTTAGCTGTTGTTCTTGCTAATTTTAGCCAGTCATACAGAACATATACTTTCCTTTGAGCTCATTTGGTGCCCTTATTAATATTTTGCTATTTTATGTATATTTTTTTGCCATTTTTATATGTGTGTATAATACATGTTACCCCACTCACCTGCACCGTGCTTCGTACCCAACTCAGTCCAATTATTGTGTTATACTTTAGCAGTAATAATAATTATGATTTAATAATAGCATGTTAATTGCAAGAAGTGTTCCAGACACTGTTCCACAAGTTTTCCTTGTGTATCTATAATTCTTAGATGAAATAGGTAATATTATCATTAACATTTTATGGAAAAGGAAGCCAAGCTTACAAAACTCAAGCAGGGCGGCCTATAAGCTGCAACATCCGTGCCCAACATGGGCAGTGGCAGTAGGGACTCCAGAGACGTTATTACCCCCTTGTTGCTATGACTAATACTTTTTGCAGCTAAGAACCTGATCCTACCTTGATCACTACTGAGTGCTGCTCTATACAGGTGTAATTATGTCTCCCTTAACATTATTTATTTCTCTATGTTGCCTCTGATGAAATCCGCACGAAGGCAGTTATTTCTGTTTTGACAGTTGCCTTAAGAGGAACATGTTTTCATTGGTCCTAATTTTGTTTAAGTTTATCATTATGAATATGCACCGAGGACAATGGCAAGTATTGCATTATAAAAAGAGGGGAGAGTAAAGAAGTAAATAAATGTAAGACCTTACTTCTTGGATCTTGAGGGACTAAGAGGTGATAAAGGAAAACACTGTTAAAAATTCATACTAGCAACTTGTGTTGTATATTATGCATGGAGACTAAACTTTTTAGTGTCTTGACAAAGCCCTGGGGCAGCAGAGAGGTACCTTAGAGCAGAGAAAGTGCATTTGAAATGGTAATGAGAAGTGAGCCCCATGACAAAGTGCTAGCCACTGAAATATTTCTCTGAGACAAACATAAATTTAGAGAGGGCAGAGAGTCATTGACTGCTGCCAGATGACCTATTTTAAGGCTTCTTTTTTCCCCTGGGTATACTCAGATGACTTCACAGTGGGTACAATTTTAATAATGCAATAGCTGTCCATCTATTTGAAGTTTGATGCTACCATCTTCACCTCTTATTTCTTGGGATACCAACTTTGAGTTTTATTGTTTTCAAATATCAGCAGCATCATGAAAGCCCTCTCAAGGTTTAGGATACTTTTAATACTGCTTCCTATTTAAATAAAATTCCAATACTTTTCTTCATCATCCTTTACTAGCAAGAAAATTTGCCTTTTCTCTGGGCTGTAGGGTGAACAGCACAAAAAGTCCCTTATGTGACACATTTGTGTTGCTTCAAAGTTTGGAAAGTCTCAGCCTTCTGTTTCCTAGCAAAGGAGGCCACGTCCAAATTTTCAAGGGTCATTGATTACCATTTCTCACCCCCCACACATGCTTGGATATTCAGTGGAATCTACGAGATAGTATTATGATGAATCCCTCAACTCAACTAGGTATTCCTAACAATTTCGATGTAGCTAAAAATCTTGAGGTAAGACAATGGGAGAAAGATGATGCCTAAGGAATTGTTCCAGTCTTAGTGCCTTAAGATATTCTGATAAGGAAGTTAGGAATGCTTCTTGGGTTGGAGCTAAAGAAACAGTCTTCAGAGACAGAGCACCCGGAGAACAGAAAGAAGCTGTGAGAATGTTTTGTAGGTACAAGGAAGGATGGCAAGGGCCACGTAGCTCCACAAAAAGAGGGTCTTGTACCAATACAAAACATTAATTTGAACCTCCAAATAGTCAAAAACAAAACACCTGAAAAATTGGAGCACAAGTAACTTCTGGTAAAACATGCTGCATTTCATTCTCCTTTGAGAAAGTATGTGGAGTTCTGTACACAAACATTAAAAAAAAAAATGTATGCCAGAGTGAGCACTGATGGCTAAAGTCACCAACCTGATAATACAATTGTTGGATATTTTTTCCTCGTTATATAAATGTCTGACCCCTTCTTCCATACAGGAACAAATTTGGACACACAATCTCTCTCTAACATCCCAGCAAATACAGCTTTTTTCCTACATAAATGGAGGATCACAGCTTTCATAACCCAAGACTCCCAATTATTTGTTGGATTCCCACTATCTCACTTGTCCCAAGCCAATTCTTTTGTGGTTTTTCTGTTTTTAAAATTGTGCTGGTGTGCAATGGTGTCAGCATTTGGAAGCTGATTATGGGATGGATCCCCAGGTATGGCAGTTTCTAGTTGGTCTCCGCTCCAAACTTTATCTCTGTAACTCCTTCCATGGGTGTTTTGTTCCCAATTCTAAGAAGGGGTAAAGTGTCCACACTTTGGTCTTCATTCTTCTTGAGTTTCATGTGTTTTACAAATTGTATCTTATATCTTGCACACACTAGCAAGATTTTGCTGAAAGGACCCTGATATAGATGTCTCTTGTGAGGCTATGCCGGGGCCTAGCAAACACAGAAGTGAATGCTCACAGTCAGCTATTGAATGGATCACAGGGCTCCCAATGGAGGAGCTAGAGAAAGTACCCAAGGAGCTAAAGGGGTCTGCAACCCTATAGGTGGAACAACAATATGAACTAACCAGTACCCCCTGGAGCTCGCGTCTCTAGCTGCATATGTATCAGAAGATGGCCTGTCAGCCATCAGTGGAAAGAGAGGCCCATTGGTCATGCAAACTTTATATGCCCCAGTACAGGGGAATGCCAGGGCCAAGAAGTGGGAGTAGGTGGGTAGGGGAGTGGGTGGGGGAGCGTGTGGGGGATTTTTGGGATAGCATTGGAAATGTAAATGAAATAAATACCTAATAAGAAAAAAGATACAAAAAATATAAGGCTATCAGTTCTCCAATTCTGGCTCTAGATATTACCACTATTATTCCTTCAAAACATATATCATACTCCATATCCAATTGACTAATGTAAGCAGTCCCTTGGAAGTTATTCAATTTCCCACAATAATTTTTAAATACTAAACAAGTCAGAACCACATAGCTTCCTGAGCATCAAATATTTCTGTAATCAGCATGCCACATAAAAAATACCCCACCCCCCCAACATGCACAGGTTTTATGTAAAATCTGAAGACACCACAACAAATGGCTATTGTATAAGACAGGTAGGATATTGTGTGAGTAGAGGTGTAATGGAAGTAGAGTTGGTGATAAATTTCCCCACAGATTATAACATAATCAAGTGTGTTTTAAGCATGAGCACAAACAGTCAGAACTTTGAGTTTACAGGGCAAGAACCCTTTGAGGAAACAGTAAAGTAATCCAAGCCAAACTCCTATTTTTCCCACTTTGAAATCTCTCACCTACAAGCTTTGTCGACTGATTCCTTTTAAAGTAGCTGCTAGTCTTGTTTATTATGCCCCTGAGACTAAGAATATGATTGTTTAAATATGGGATACCTAGAGGACACTGAGTATGTCTCATACATATCTTTTCATCATCCAGCACGTGTGTACTCTCAAAGAATATTAAGCAATAAGATCTGACCCTCTTAGCTATACAAGATGATTCCTTGTTTTGAGATGACATGCCCTGTGAATAAACAATACTTCCTTCATTTTCCATGGTTGTCAAGCTGGCATCTTTCATCAGAACTAAATTTGCTTTAAGTAGTTGAATGCCTAACAGTTTTAACAGAAAATCTCTCATTACCTCTATCTATTCAAAAAATGTAAAACATAGTGTTATATTTAGCAGGAAAGAAACAACTCCTGAATCACAGTGTCAGCTTCATCATTTCCTTAATGGTGTAATGCTGATTATTCTTACCATAATCTTCTCTGGCTGTTAGCCCAGGGTGGGAAACTACATCGTTACATTGTTAAATAAATGACAGTGGAGACATTCTGTGGTTTGTTTTTCCCCCAAGGGATCTGTACATATGTATGTGGGAAGAGTGTGGGTGTAATCCTCAGGACAGAAATTTCCTACCTACTATTTTCATAATAATTCATAAAAACTTGAATTTTAACACTTGTTGTTCAAGCCTTGGAAATATTCTCTAATCCTCAATAATGTTTCAAAAAATATAAACACCATGGTGTATTTGAAACCACTAAACAAACTTACACTCATGTATATTTTGTGGCTTCTTAATTTGTATTTTTTTCTTTTTCAGTCAAAAGTCATTTTCTCATAATAAAGAAAGGTACAGGTATATACAGAATGAGATCCTTTCTTACCCTTGGTCTCTGTGATGATCATCCTTACTGTTTTTGTCTATTCAAATATATACAGTTCTAAAAATAGCAGCTTCTTTGAAAAGGGTCTAATTGGCATGAGCTGCTCTTGCTGTCATGCTGAAGTCCTGCCGACAAGGTGAAGGTTGGCAGAAAAACAAATAAAAGCAACTGATAAATGTCAGAAGTAAGTTGTAGTAAAAACATCCTGTTTTGTTCATTTGGATAAAAGGGCAAGTGCAATGTACATCAAATTTTTTTCTTAGAGAGTTCTTGACAGATAGATTGAAAATCCCCATTGAGAACTAAATTTATGTCTTATTTAGTTGTACTTAAAAGTATATAATATCCATAGTAGTAAGTGTAGAGTGTATATCAGGCACTGCAGTGTTTAGCACATTGAAGCGTTGTTTTGGAAAATCTGTTTCAAAAGGATAATATTCCGACATATTATTTCACTACTATACACATTTAGTTATTAACATCAGAGCAAAAAAATGAATTGGATGTTATAGGAAACAAGCCTGAGGTGAGATAACTAAAGACTCAAAATAAGACTTCACTGGAAAATAGACATAAATGGCTGTTGATTAAAGCCCATTTTAATTTGATTTTACTAGATTGTATTTCAAGGTCTGTTGCATTCTTTTCTGATTATAACTCTCTCTGTTTTATCCTAACCTTGAATTTCCTATTTTCTTTCTCTCATCTACCTACTGTACCATTGGGGCACTCCATATTTTAAAAGTACCTTTTTGTTGAAGTATATGAATTTAAAAGATGTTATTAATATTTTGCTTCTTTTGGTCATTGTGTAACACTACTTCAAATAAATGTTTGTTTGTTTGTTTGTTTTGTTTTTTTGGGGGGAATGGGAAAACCTGTGAAGATCAAATTCTAATCAAGGATATTTTAATTTACATGTTGATTTTTAAAAATATAATAAGGCAAAGAGCTTCTACATTAGCATTGTAAATATATACTTCTTGTAATAAGAAAACATGCTACTTCTCAAATTTGACATTTATTTCAGGACCAGGAGGTATTTTTTATTGACTTTGGCACAAATCCTATAGTCATGGATTTCTCTCTCTCTCTCTCTCTCTCTCTCTCTATATATATATATATATATATATATATATATATATATATATATATATATGTGTGTGTGTGTGTGTGTGTGTGTGTGTGTGTGTGTGTGTGTGTGTATGTGTAGTGGAAATCATTTGCTAGGAAGGTTACAGACCTTGGATCTAAGCCAATGATCTATAGGGCTTGAATCAAATGTTCTTAAAGGATCTCCTTAGATTCACTTATCTTTCAAATGAAGTTATTTCAGCCCCTTTCAGATTCAGGGTATGAATGCCCTTTGTTGGGCAGTATTCATAACCCTACAAAAGAGAGCAACGCCCGAGTTTCTCATCTAGAAAAAGAAAAGAAAAGAAAAGAAAGAAAAGAAAAGAAAAGAAAAGAAAAGAAAAGAAAAGAAAAGAAAAGAAAAGAAAAGAGAGGTTGACAAAAATGAATAAATAAGTCTACCTACCATTTTAACATATTCATCCTTCATGACTTCTTTTATTCTTGTAAGGACTCTGAAGTTTAAAGAGAACACACAGATTTCTTTTGCTTTTTTTATAATACCAATAATGTAAGAGACAATCAAAGGATATATTAGTGAGCAAAATGTATCTTTACAAATATAGGTTCTATTAATAAAAGTTATAAAATACCATTAATGGGTGGGTTTTTCCTTATTTTGCAGGAACTTGATAATCACTTTGGAAAAGTTAAAAGCATAAATTAGTGTATTTTGAAAATACAGAAGCATATAAAAATTCAAGGAGGTAAAATTTGAAGAAAACCTAGGAATTGTTTCACATATTTACTGTCACGCTTTTTTATGTTTTGCATAATTTGGGTCATGTTATTTATGTCCTTGTACATCTTGCCATTTGGTTAACACAGTCACATTTAAGTTATAAAACCAGTAAATAGTTTTGTGACAGTCCATATAATTGTTCTGTTATGATCTGTAGTTTACATAAATGTCCCCCATCTGATGGATTTGTAAGGTGTCTTCAATTTTCAGCACTCCACATAGTTCTAAGTTAAGCTGTCTATTGTTATCAATCTTTTCCTCTTTCATATGTACCCAGTAGTGCTTACAGAAATAAAAGTAACAGGTCAAACAGAATGAATGTTCTTAATTATCTGTAATATGGTTGCAAATTAATTTTCAGAAAAACAACTACGGCAGATTAAGGAACATATTCTGTGCTTTGCACTCTTACAATGTAAGTAAAACTTCTTTCACCCTTTACACCATTGCATACACTAGCAAGCATTTGCTGAAAGGAACCTGATATAGCTGTCTCTTGTGAGACCAGGCCGGGGCCTAGCAAACACAGAAGTGGATGCTCATAGTCAGCTATTGGATGGATAACAGGGCCCCCAATGGAGGAGCTAGAGAAAGTATCCAAGGAGCTAAAGAGATCTGCAACCCTGTAGGTGCAACAATATTATGAACTAACCAGTACCCAGGAGCTCTTGACTCTAGCTGCATATGTATCAAAAGATGGCCTAGTCAGCCATCACTGGAAAGAGAGGCCCATTGGACACGCAAACTTTATATGCCCCAGTACAGGGGAACACCAGGGCAAAAAAAATGGGAATGGGTGGGTAGGGAAGTAGGGGGGAGGGTATGGGGGACTTTTGGGATAGCATTGGAAATATAATTGAGGAAAATACGTAATAAAAAAAAAGAGAGAATTACTAAACATTGGTTCATGTAAGAATGCTTATCCCTAACTCGCATTTTATATCATTAAAGCAAAGAGTAAAATCAAGAGACATTCAGGCAGCTTTAAAAAAAATATTACTGCTTAGTTAATGCTTGATTTGCTATATTTGTTATATTTTTAAGAATTTTATAGTTCATGCACATAAAGTAAGGGCTGTGCAGTGGTGTTAAAATTTTTCACCTTGGGTCTTTCTGGTTTGCTACACTCTGCTCACTTTTCACTTAGAAGTCAACAAAGAAAGTTCATATGAATCAGTATGGAAAGTCAAGTATGAGACAGTAGTTGTCAGTTTTCACTAATAGATTACTATTTGATCTACAATTATGCTTAGTATAGTAATATTTTCTTTACCCACTGTGTCTTATTACCTAATTTTATCCTTTTTGTGTAGTTGAAATACATTTTCTAAAATAAAGACAGACTCATTGTCAGTTTCTTAAAATTTATGTTTAGAAAAGCAAGAGTTGAAAAAGGAGATTAATTTATATCTAGAAACCCCCAAGTTGGGAAAAGTTTTACCCTTAAAAAGAATATCACTCTGACCTTAATATGTAAAAAGGGAAAATTTTACACTAGTAGTAGTACATGGAAAATAGCTTGTGATCTAAAATGTTATTGTATATGTATAATATTATATATGTTAAGAATACCTTCATAGCAGTTAAACCATGAAGAACAAGCTAATCAGACTTGTTTCAAGTTTTGATAACATGAGGCAAGCTATCATTTATCAGAAACATTTTTCTATTTTTCCTCTTCCTTCTCTTCTTCCCTCTTCTCAAAACCTTTTGGTAAGAGTTTGACAGAAACATAAATGTCTCATGTGATAAACATATTTCTAAACTTAGCACAGGTAGCCATAAATCTAAATTTATTTGTGTACTTCACGAATATGGATGTTCTGTCAGCATGCACACCTGTATACCAGAAATGGGCATCAGATCCCATTACAGATGGTTGTGAGCTGCCATGTGGTGCCCAGAATTGAACTCAGGTCCTCTTGAATAGCAGCCAATGCTAGAAACCTTTGAGTCAGCTCTTCAGTCTCATGTAGGCATAAATGGAATAAACACAAATGTATAAAGAGAAATATACAAGGGAAGCCAATAATGTTGTTTTGGCATAATCAATCATGGAATATGACAATATAATTCGTCATTAAAAATGGATAGGTGACATTTCTATGTTAAGTGGTAAATACATTACAATAAAATAGCATCTACATGATGATCATTTCTTTTAAAAATATGTGTTTAAATCAACCAGAAGAAGACCACTGTACTGTCTACTATGGTTGCTTCTAGTCTTCATTCTCTTTAAATTATTATAGGAATTTATCTGTATAAAGATAGTATTTTGATTTTTTTCTATCCTTTCCACATAGACTGGCAAGATCAATGTGCCCCTCACCCCATCCCTGATATGCTTCTATTTTCAGGAGATAATCATTAACACAGATGTCCACATCTTCCCAAAGTATAGAGAATATAGGACTCAGAATGCTCAGTCTTAACAGAAAAGGTATACTGCATTGCCTTCTACCAAGGCTCAGAGATCATTATGGAAGTGGCAGTATAAGGAGTATGAGAACCAGGGGCAGTAGACAATTATAAGGAAGCATATTCTGGGCATAGTAACAGCATGGAAGTTATACATATGACCTCACAGCGATTGCAACACCATGCACAAAACCTATGGAAGCCCAAATCATAGCAAATCCCAGTGTGGAGTGGGTAGTTATATGCACACAATCTCACCAGTACCTGTGCAGCCAATGGCAGTTGTTGGCTTCTGGAAAAGAGACAGACAACTTTCTCTAAGAATGCAGCCCCTCATAAGTTGACCACACTCCAGTTGAAGACCACACATCCAAGAATACTTGGGCAGCACAAACTGCCCTTGAAGGGCATTACAAAATAGATAAATAAACAAAAATCAGGTGAGTACGCTTTGGAGCATAGCTTGTGGAAGAATTAGAGGAGGGGTATAAAATATAATCAAAGAATGGTATGCAACTTAAAACTCTCAGAGTAACATTTTTTTTTTTTTATAAATCTGATGTAAAACTCTGATATCAAATATTGTCAACTGGACAGAACCTAAAATCAACTAGGAGACACACCTCTGGGCATGTCTATGATAGTAGTTTCAGATCATATTAACTGAGGTGGAAAAACCCACGTCAAATGTGAGAATCACCTTTCTATTGTTTGGGGTCCTTAACAGAATGAAAAAGATAAAAGTGAATTCAGCACTAGAATTCAGCATTCTCTACCTCCTGATTGTATAACAGGTTCTGTGCCTTGCTCCGTCTTGGTGTCCTATATAATTGACATATAAAATAAAGTAACACATTCCTTAAATTGTTTTTGTAAGGTATTCTGAAACAACAAAATGGAAAGTAACTGCTATAGAAACATATTACTTTTATAAATTTAAAACATTTCCAGAAAATGAAGAAAAATTACTATACAAAAATAGTGTATTTGGATGCTTCTCTTTAGGACTACAAATAAAAAACCATTTCCAAGTGTCTGATTATTTTCTCTTAAGTTTCTCCTTTGATTAGCACAAGTAATTAAACTGAATTAATGGATGATGCTAAAAAGAAGAAAAACATTTCATAAACTGCTGTGCCCCATCCTCTCAGTCTTCCATTGATTTTTGTTGACAGGAAAATTATCTCAGCCAAAAGGTCCTATGTGCAAATCTGTAAGAAGATTTGTTTTTAAAACGTATCTTAGAGGTCACCATTGCCCAAAGCTATTACTTTCCATCCTGTTCACCCATCTAAGTAATTTCTTTGAAAATTTGAAGCAAATTTCTAGTTTTCCCAAGTACTAGTACACTGTCTTATAAAATACAGCATTGTAAATCTAGGGCACATTATAGAATTGTGGTGATATGTAAAGTAAAAGAAATCTCTTAATGTAGCAGTGTATGGACTATTCAAGTGATTCTTGGTCCATCAGTACTTTATTCAATTAAGCCTTTATGATAGGACACAAAGCTATTGACAATGGGCACTTTCAAACAGATGAGTTATGAATGTAAATTCTTTTACATTAACTACAATCCATTATCTTCCTGTATGTTCTTTTGTGTTATAGAATATTAGAAATAGAGGACAGCATAAGGTATGAGACAGTAGATTGTAGAAAACAGCTATCATGAGTTCATTTTTTAAACATCAATCCTGAAACCTACACTCTTTTTGGTCTCTATTGCCTATAACAAATGTGTACTTGCTCCAGGCTCATATGGTTACAACAGCATATTATAGACAAGCAGCATGCAGCTCAAGTATTTCAGTCCTTCATTCAGTCAAAAAGCACTTTAGGAGAGAGATCCTACCTTGGAATTGTAAAAGGTACACAGGAGACTAAGATATGAACTCAATACTCATGGAGCTTGCTCTGCTTGAAGAGATAAGACATACACAAACAGAACTCTGATATGATTCTGAAAAATAAGAGTCCTGTGAGAAAGAAGCAAACAAGAGATAGCATGATAGAAATTTGGAGGCATATCAGAAAGTGTTATGTGGCAAAATTATATGTGAGTTATAAACTAAAATATGAACAATGTTTTGGCACAAACGAATGGATGCCATGAGCACATGTTATATAAACATCTTAAACAGTCTTAAGTATTGGCTCCATTTATTATGTTTCAATAGGCTTATTCACGGTAACAACATGACCCAAAACAGAATATCAGTGCACTATCATGTAATACTCTATTGGAGGTCTATGGAGCAAACACATCCACTGCATACAGTTTAAGGCTATGTTAGGACATGGAATTATATCTTTCATATTATTTAATGAGCACTTAAATGAAGAGCAGATTGATCCATATATAAACCAGAACTCAGTGATAGGAATTCTACAAGTACAGTCCTATGATTCTATTGTAACTCTGAATATCTAGTAATAGAGGAATACATTTTGTTGGCTAGTAAATAGTCTCTCCTCCAGTTTATGTTATCACCAAATAGTGTGTTATCTCCATGCCATAGGTACATCCTAGTAATCTGACATTGAAATTCACCATTCTAAGCAGTGAAGTTTCTATTTTACAAATAGTTTCAACCCAATATATTCATGAATTTTTGGGGTTTTTCAGATAGTCTTGTGTAGCCCAGGCTATTCTCTAACTCACAAGGTAGCTGTGACTCACCTTGAATTCTTGATTTCCCAGTTTGCACCTTCCCAGCACTTAGATTACAAGTATGTGCTACTGTGCCCAGTTAAAGACAGTACTGTTACTCTTCTCTAAAATAGAAAATTATCCCCAAGGCCCACCTCAATTCAGATCTAAGAAAACTGCCTTAAATAAGTAAAGTCCACATACTTGTCCTTAGCTATCCCAGACTATGTAACTTTCCCAGACTCTGATGAGACAGGTTATAAAGCATTGAATAATCAAAGTAGTATATGTCCCCGAACTGAATTATCTTTGGTAAATATCCCTGACAATAAAGTGACAAGGGAAAGTTAGTTGAACTATTTTCCTTTCATATGGGCCAAAATTATGAAAATGTATGTTTCAAAATATACAGTTTTAAGATTGTCCTCAGATTTCCTAAACAATCTGCAGTGTATGTTTTGACAGAGGATCTTTCTATATAAGCTCATCCTGATAAACCTATAGCACAACTTTTAATCGTATCATATCACAAGTACTCCTAATACTGAAAGAAGATAAACTTATCTGTGATAGGAAGTTCAAAGTTAGTGCATTCCTGAATGTTGATAACGGATATTTGATGTAGATATTGATGAAAATGATAAAGATAATGAAAATAACAACTACAAAAGCTGCATCATTTTTTATTAACCAAAAAAAAAATTTCACAATGACCTTTTCACTCTTTTTCTTCCCTCCCTCCCTCCCTCTCTCCTTTTTCTCCCAATCATATAAAGTATAGACCATAGTTGTATAAATCTGTGAAAAAGTCTTACAACACACAATCTGAGAACTTTGTAAAGGAAGCACTGTTCTACACTTTTTATTTCTGTTATTGCATTTACTTATCTTACAAATCTATGAGAAACACAGGCTAAATAGTCATACTTTCATTAATATAAATAATAAGGAAATAGATTTAGCCTTTTCATTGGTTTTTTGATTAATAGAAAATTGTAGCCGGGCATGGTGGCGCACGCCTTTATTCCCAGCACTCGGGAGGCAGAGGCAGGCGGATTTCTAAGTTTGAGGCCAGCCTGGTCTACAGAGTGAGTTCCATGACAGCCAGGGCTATACAGAGAAACCCTGTCTCAAAAAAAAAAAAAAAAGAAGAAAAAGAAAATTGTACTTCAATTCTTTTTTAATTTAAACTCTTTTTGTATGGCTAGGCATGCACTCTGCCATTAAGCTACACCTGTGGCCCAATTTTAACCTTTTCAAACTGCATGATAAAAGAAAACAATCTCAGGCTCTCCTGACCAAAAGGAGAGCCCATAGGGGTTCTTCATTAAGTAAAATACACAAATAATTCCATAACATTCTCTAAATGTTTTTCTTTGTTCTTTCTTCAGGTACAGACGAAGCTATATTGTTGTAGTCTTAGGGCATGTAATCTTGTTTACACCATCCAGTTCTCCCATTTGCTTGTTGATAGTAATAACGTGATTTCTGAGGAGAGAGCACAAGCTTCAGAGGATGAAAGGACATGAGAATAATTTTTCTTTAAGTGGCTGTGTGCTTTGGGCATCTTAAGATTTCAGAACTTTTATTTACTTTTAGTACCTCCTTTATAAAAGGAGACTCAAAATAGAAGAAGCTTTGTTTGGACAGTTGAACAAGATAGGGAATGTAAAGTTTCTCTCAAATAGTACCACAGCTGTAAGAATTGTACAATGTGCACTGCTTCAGTTACTTTCTACTGCCACGAGAAAACCTGACCAAGAAATACTTAGAGACAAATAATTTGATGGGGACTTTATAGTTTCAGAGGGTGAGCCCATGAACTTCATGGAAAGGAGCATGTCAGCAGGCAGGCAGGTATAGCAGTGGATGAATAGTTGAACGCTTACCTCCTGAGATACAACCATAAAGTGGAGAGAGAGAGAGAGAGAGAGAGAGAGAGAGAGAGAGAGAGAGAGAGAGAGAGAGAGAGAGAGAGAGAGAGAGAACACACAGGGAATGGTGTGAAGTTTTGACACCTCAAAGACCACCCCACCTCCAGTGACACACCTCCTCCAACAAGGCCACACCTCCTAAACCTTCCAAAATAGTTCAACCAAGGAGAGACCAAGCATATATGAATCTATGGAGGAAGATAATCTCATTCAAACTGCCTCATGTACTCTAAAGGTAACTGAAAAATATGACTTGCCTCTGAAATACAGGAAATGTAATACATAGGTAAGAACATATTCTTTGAAGTCTGGCAGATTTTATAAAAAAAGATATACAAATATAATTAGAAAGCATCTTGTTCTTATTACAACCAATAATAATGGTAAACACTAATCCCAATTGTTTTTACTTTAAAACCAAATTACCTGTTTTATACATTTTCTATATATAATTGTCTTCATTCAAAAATAAGTGATGACTTGTGATTGTAAATCACAAAGTCAAGCTGCAAAATAGCCCCTTGATCTGTAGATTAAAAGCAAATTTAGGTAAGTAAAAATAACATGATTTCTGACATATATCTTCAGGCATCCTTATAATTATTTTAGCCCTCTTCCTTCCCTTTTCTTCTGTTTCTCTAACTAAAACACCCTTTTCCCATTTTCCCCATTAAATCACTCGGTACCCTACTATTCCGCTCTCTATTATTATTCCCCTCTCCCACAATGCCCCGTTTACTTTCCTGGCTTCTGTACTTACTTCAGGTTTTATAGTTGCACCTGAAGATTTGGAGTTAGGGTCCATAGATGAAAGAAAATATGTGATGGTTGGATTTCTGAATTTGGGTTACACCATTCTTATACTCTTTTTCTGGTTCTTTCCATTTATCTGCAAATTTCATAATTTCATTTTATTTACAGCTGTAGTATTCCATGGAGTATATGAAACATAATTTAGCTATCCATTTGTTACATAAAGGATATTTAAGATATTTCCATTTGCTAGATATTATGAATAGACCTGCAATGACATGGCTGAACAAGTATCTGGGAAATAGGATATGTGCATCTTATGGTAGATTTACTTTGAGATTTCTGAGGGTTCTTCATAGTGATTTTCAGAGTGGCTGGGACAGTTTGCAATGTTGCTAACAGTGAATGAGGTTTTCATTCACCCCTCCCCATCCTTTATGTTTGTTGATATGTAGTATTTTGGTTGGAGTAAAATAAAAGGGAAGCTATACCCATAGTCTCACCAACATGGCTGCCTGAACAAGACCTGAACACTGATGACACTAATAGATATTCTGATGTAAAAGAGGTAAATCTCATAGGGCACCAACACTAGACAAAGAGCTACAGGCAAGGAAGGTATGCTTAAGGAAGGGAAAATAGTCTTCTTTGGAAGAAGAGCCACACATTCGTTATCCAAAACCAAATGATCATCCTTAACTTTGTATATGCACATAATTAACATAATACTCACAGACAGAGTAGGATGTATTTATGTATTTAGGGAAAGGCCAGCAATTACACAAAGTAAAAGAGCAGAATCAGAGAGAGCAAAGGATGCTACATGGGTTGGGAGGAAAAAAGGGAAAGGGGGAAATGATACAATATATATACTTTATGATGATAAATAAAACGTATTATATATATATATATACATATGTATCTTTAATATCAAAATCTTGTAAAGCAAATTTATAAATGAAGATAATAGAAAGCATATAATACTCCAGAGAAAAAAAAATTTGTACTTTATAAATATTTGTGTACATCTAAATACACTGATATGCAAATTAAAATTAACTCTTCTATATTCCAAAAGCATGTGCTTTCAGAGACTTTCCATTAATTCATCTGTTGAGCTATTTGGAAAATGGTGTGTCAGAAATCCAAGATACATATATACATATTGTGCTTTTGTAAATAAACTATAAATGTATTCTCACAATACATTATCTGTGAATGGAAATTTATTACATAATTTATTTGTTGTTTATATATTTTGTATATTTGAGTGCACATACATGAGGAGGCCAGAGGTAGATTCCTAGATTGCTCTCCCAGTAAATTTTGTAAATAATGTCTCTCATTGAAACTCACAACTCAGTAATTTGCCTAGATTGGCTCTCCAGCAAGCCCTAGAGATTGCGATGCCTCTGCCTCACTAGTACTAGGATTACAATTTCACACCACCATGTTCAGCATTTTATTTTTCTACATGTATGTTGAGGATCAAACTGATATTTTTTTTATGCTTAAGAGGCAGATCTTTGCTGACTGAGTCATTTCTCCAGCCCTGATCCATCATTATTCTTACACTTTTGGGTCAATTTTTATCAGAAATGGTATTTTGGTGTGTTTTATCAAGATCTATTTGATACACCTAATAACTGGCCTTGTCATTATGACAGCTAATTGATGATTGTTATTAATCTTGAATATATTCACAAATCGAAAAATTTCCCAATATTTGGTGAGAAACAAAAATGTGTCTTGTTTTGTTGAAAACATTAAACCTAATTCTTCTCTAGCACATTTACTGATATGAGAAAATACTTTTTCATTTTCAGATGAGCTTATCCTCAATGTAAACTAAGCATTCACAATGCCTTAAATCAGTTTTATTTCCCTAAGTGCAGTGTTTATATAAAATTTTCTTTGTGTACCTAATGTGCTTTTTTTTAATTAACAGAGATTCTTTTATTATTGAAAATTATATCTAAAATACTGATGGTGTTTTTAAAAGAAAGATTGTATTTAGTTGTTGCCCATAACTTCCTTGGCAACTAATTCAAAGGACAAGAGTCATTTAAAATTTAATATCTAGAATGTTGGAAAGTCCCAATTAGAACATTATCTTTTGCAGTATAATGAAATCAGTGTTGGAATGAAAACACCCAGCATTCACGGAGCTGTTTAGGTTTTAGGAAAGTTTCCTCGGTGTTTTAATTCATGGTACCAAACAGAATATTTCCTTTATGAATTTGGAAGAACACCAACTTCCAGAGTCTTGTTCCCTAATATATTTGCAGTCAGCCTATAGGATGGGATGTGATGGATGATACAGAGCAAACTCTTTCTTCTATGCACATTGGCTTCAGGAAGTGTACAAATAAGCATTTCTAAAACCCCTAGCTGACTCTGACAGACCCAATGTATTGATGTAGTAGCCTGCCAGCCATCTACAACCATGCATAGCTTCTTGAACTCCTCATTAGGAAATAATGAGGGAACAGTCATAAATACGTTCAATTGATTATGCATTACTACTGATGCCTGCATTTACTTTCAGTACTGGTTAGGCCTACTTGAGACATTTAATTAATAGTTTGCAGGCACTTGCTGATGGAAACATTGAGTATATACCATCAAGACAGAAATAATTTATTTCCTTGCTTGATTTAATGAAAATGTTAAATCCTTTTAAGACTTGTTTACCACAGCCCTGGCACTGGGAGTTACTTTTAGTTTCAGCTCATGCCCATAGTATTCCATTAAATAATGCCGGTCCCAAACAGGCATCATTCCTGACAATCAGTGCCAATCAGACCTTTCTTCTCCTCTACCTTTAATCACAGCTCTCTATGCTGTTTGCCTGTGTCATTTGGAATCTAAACAGAAAAGGCATAATAGAAATTATAACGAAGATGCTTAATATTGGCTCCTGGTCACACAGATTGTCAAAGCATAAAGCAGCTGAACATGGAAGATGCTCTCTGACTGTGTCATAACAGGAAGCCTCCGATGTTTTTAGGGTGAAGGATAAGGGCAGAACCCACTGACATGGTGACCTAAGAATGAGGGCAAGGAGACAGCTTCTGGGACAGGCGGGAGCCACAGAGCCGCTGAGGCAGCACCCTTTTGGGGCCGCAGATATCCGGCACCCTCCCAGCCGGAGGACAGTGATCTGCCCTGCAGGGAGCGCCATCTTGGCTCCGGGACTCCGCCGAACTTAGTCTGTACAGGTGAGACTGAGGACCACAGAGGCAGACAGCTTCTGGGACAGGTGGGAGCCACAGAGCCGCTGAGGCAGCACCCTTTTGGGGCCGCAGACATCCGGCACCCTCCCAGCTGGAAGACAGTGGTTTGCCCTGCACAGGAGCCCTCTGCCTCAGGAGCAGGGAGCACATCTTGGATCCAGGACTCCACTGAACTTAGGAAGTTAGTCTGCACAGCTGAGAGTGTGCACCACAGAAGCCTACAGCTTCTGTGAACTGCCAAAGCAACACAGCATCTGGGAAAGGTCCTGTTTTCCGCCTTCTTCTTCGGCCAGGAGGAGGTCCAAACGCCAGATATCTGTACACCTTCCCTTTAAGAGGAAAGCTTGTCAGCAGGGAGTGCTCTAACCACTGAAACTCAGAGGAGAGAGCCTGTCTCCCAGGTCTGCTGACAGACGATACTCAGAATCACCAGAAGAACAACCTCTGAACAGAGACAACTATAACAACTCCAGAGATTACCAGATGGCGAGAGGTAAACGTAAGAATCCTACTAACAGAAACCAAGACCACTCACCATCATCAGGACCCAGCACTCCCACTTCCCCCAGTCCAGGGAACCCCAACACACCGGAAAAGCTAGACATGGATTTAAAAGCATATCTCATGATGATGGTAGAGGACATCAAGAAGGACTTTAAAGAACTACAGGAGAACATGGCTAAAGAGTTACAAGTCCTTAAAGAAAAACAGGAAAACACAACCAAACTGGTAGAAGTCCTTAAAAAGAAACAGGAAAACACATCCAATCAGATGATGGAAATGAACAAAACCATACTAGACCTAAAAAGGGAAGTAGACACAATAAAGAAAACCCAAAATGAGGCAACACTGGAGATAGAAACCCTAGGAAAGAAATCTGGAACCATAGATGCAAGCATCAGCAACAGAATACAAGAGATGGAAGAGAGAATCTCAGGTGCAGAAGATTCCATAGAGAACATCGGCACAACAATCAAGGAAAATGGAAAATGCAAAAAGATCCTAACTCAAAACATCCAGGAAATACAGGACACAATGAGAAGACCAAACCTACAGATAATAGGAGTGGATGAGAATGAAGATTTTCAACTCAAAGGACCAGCAAACATCTTCAACAAAATTATAGAAGAAAACTTCCCAAATCTAAAGAAAGAGATGCCCATGAACATACAAGAAGCCTACATAACTCCAAATAGGCTGGACCAGAAAAGAAATACCTCCCGACACATAATAATCAGAACAACACATGCATTAAATAAAGATAGAATACTAAAAGCAGTAAGAGAAAAAGGCCAAGTAACATATAAAGGCAAGCCTATCAGAATTACACCAGATTTTTCACCAGAGACTATGAAAGCCAGAAGATCCTGGACAGATGTTATACAGACACTAAAAGATCACAAATTCCAGCCCAGGCTACTATACCCAGCCAAACTCTCAATTAACATAGATGGAGAAACCAAAGTATTCCACGACAAATCCAAATTCACACATTATCTCTCCACGAATCCAGCCCTTCAAAGGATAATAACAGAAAAAAAACAATACAAGGACGGGAACCACGCCCTAGAAACAGGTAATCCCTCAACAAACCTAAAAGAAGACAGCCACAAGAACAGAATGCCAACTTTAACAACAAAAATAACAGGAAACAACAATTACTTTTCCTTAATATCTCTTAATATCAATGGACTCAACTCCCCGATAAAAAGACATAGACTAACAAACTGGCTACACAAACAAGACCCAACATTTTGCTGCTTGCAGGAAACTCATCTCAGAGAAAAAGATAGACACCACCTCAGAATGAAAGGCTGGAAAACAATTTTCCAAGCAAATGGTATGAAGAAACAAGCTGGAGTAGCCATTCTAATATCTGATAAGATTGACTTCCAACCCAAAGTCATCAAAAAAGACAGGGAGGGGCACTTCATATTCATCAAAGGTAAAATCCTCCAAGAGGAACTATCAATCCTGAATATCTATGCTCCAAATACAAAGGCAGCCTCATTCATTAAAGAAACTTTAGTAAATCTCAAAGCACACATTGCACCTCATACAATAATAGTGGGAGACTTCAACACACCACTTTCACCAATGGACAGATCATGGAAACAGAAACTAAACAGGGACACAGTGAAACTAACAGAAGTTATGGATCAAATGGATCTGGCAGATATCTACAGAACATTTTACCCTAAAACAAAAGGATACACCTTCTTCTCAGCACCTCATGGTACCTTCTCCAAAATTGACCACGTAATTGGGCACAAAACAGGACTCAACAGATACAAAAATATTGAAATTGTCCCATGCATCCTATCAGATCACCATGGACTAAGGCTGATCTGCAATAACAAAATAAATAATAGAAAGCCAACATTCATGTGGAAACTGAACAACACTCTTCTCAATGATATCTTGGTCAAGGAAGGAATAAAGAAAGAAATCAAGGACTTTTTAGAGTTCAATGAAAATGAAGCCACAACATACCCAAACTTATGGGACGCAATGAAAGCATTTCTAAGAGGAAAACTCATAGCTCTGAGTGCCTCCAAAAAGAAACTAGAAAGAGCACACATTAGCAGCTTGATAACACACCTAAAAGCACTAGAACAAAAGGAAGCAAATTCACCAAAGAGGAGTAGACGGCAGGAAATAATCAAACTCAGGGGCGAAATCAATCAAGTGGAAACAAAAAGAACTATTCAAAGAATCAACCAATCAAGGAGCTGGTTCTTTGAGAAAATCAACAAGATAGATAAACCCTTAGCCAGACTCACTAGAGGGCACAGGGAAAGCATTCTAATTAACAAAATCAGAAATGAAAAAGGAGACATAACTACAGATCCTGAAGACATCCAAAACACCATCAGATCCTTCTACCAAAGGCTATACTCAAGAAAACTGGAGAACCTGGATGAAATGGAGAAGTTCCTAGACAGATACCAGGTACCAAAGTTGAACCAAGATCAGGTTAATGATCTAAACAGCCCTATATCCCCCAAAGAAATAGAAGCAGTCATTAATAGTCTCCCAACCAAAAAAAGCCCAGGACCAGATGGGTTTAGTGCAGAGTTCTATCAGACCTTCAAAGAAGATCTAATCCCAGTTCTTCACAAACTATTCCACAAAATAGAAAGAGAAGGTACTCTACCCAACTCATTCTATGAAGCCACAATTACTCTGATACCTAAACCACAAAAAGACCCAACAAAGATAGAAAACTTCAGACCAATATCCCTTATGAATATTGATGCAAAAATCCTCAATAAAGTTCTTGCTAACCGAATCCAAGAACACATCAAAACAATCATCCATCCTGACCAAGTAGGTTTCATCCCAGGGATGCAGGGATGGTTCAATATACGGAAATCCATCAACGTAATCCAGTATATAAACAAACTCAAAGACAAAAACCACATGGTCATCTCGTTAGATGCAGAAAAATCATTTGACAAAATCCAACACCCATTCATGATAAAAGTCTTGGAAAGATCAGGAATTCAAGGCCCATACCTAAACATGATAAAAGCAATCTACAGCAAACCAGTAGCCAACATCGAAGTAAATGGTGAGAAGCTTGAAGCAATCCCTCTAAAATCAGGGACTAGACAAGGCTGTCCACTTTCTCCATACCTATTCAACATTGTACTTGAAGTCCTAGCCAGAGCAATTCGACAACAAAAGGAGATCAAAGGGATACAAATTGGAAAAGAAGAAGTCAAAATATCACTTTTTGCAGATGATATGATAGTATATATAAGTGACCCTAAAAATTCCACCAGAGAACTCCTAAGCCTGATAAACAGCTTTGGTGAAGTAGCTGGATATAAAATTAACTCAAACAAATCAATGGCCTTTCTCTACACAAAGAATAAACAGGCTGAGAAAGAAATTAGGGAAACAACACCCTTCTCAATAGTCACAAATAATATAAAATATCTTGGCGTGACTCTAACTAAGGAAGTGAAAGATCTGTATAATAAAAACTTCAAGTCTCTGAAGAAAGAAATTATAGAAGATCTCAGAAGATGGAAAGATCTCCCATGCTCATGGATTGGCAGGATCAACATTGTAAAAATGGCTATCTTGCGAAAAGCAATCTACAGATTCAATGCAATCCCCATCAAAATTCCAAATCAATTCTTCAACGAATTAGAAAGTGCAATCTGCAAATTCATCTGGAATAACAAAAAACCTAGGATAGCAAAAACTCTTCTCAAGGATAAAAGAACCTCTGGTGGAATCACCATGCCGGACCTAAAGCTTTACTACAGAGCAATTGTGATAAAAACTGCGTGGTACTGGTATAGTGACAGACAAATAGACCAATGGAATAGAATTGAAGACCCAGATATGAACCCACACACCTATGGTCACTTGATCTTCGACAAGGGAGCTAAAACCATCCAGTGGAAGAAAGACAGCATTTTCAACAAATGGTGCTGGCACAACTGGTTGTTTTCATGTAGAAGAATGAGAATCGATCCATTCCTATCTCCTTGTACTAAGGTCAAGTCTAAGTGGATCAAGGAACTTCACATAAAACCAGAGACACTGAAACTTATAGAGGAGAAAGTGGGGAAAAGCCTTGAAGATATGGGCACAGGGAAAAAATTCCTGAATAGAACAGCAATGGCTTGTGCTGTAAGATCGAGAATTGACAAGTGGGACCTCATGAAACTGCAAAGCTTCTGCAAGGCAAAAGACACCATCAATAAGACAAAAAAAACACCAACAGATTGGGAAAGGATCTTCACCTATCCTAAATCAGATAGGGGACTAATATCCAATATATATAAGGAACTCAAGAAGGTGGACTCCAGAAAGTCAAATAACCCCATTAAAAAATGGGGCTCAGAACTGAACAAAGAATTCTCACCTGAAGAATACCAAATGGCAGAGAAGCACCTGAAAAAATGTTCAACATCCTTAATCATCAGGGAAATGCAAATCAAAACAACCCTGAGATTCCACCTCACACCAGTCAGAATGGCTAAGATCAAAAATTCAGGTGACAGCAGATGCTGGCGAGGATGTGGAGAAAGAGGAACACTCCTCCATTGTTGGTGGGATTGCAAGCTTGTACAACCACTCTGGAAATCAGTCTGGCAGTTCCTCAGAAAATTGGACATAGTACTACCGGAGGATCCAGCAATACCTCTCCTGGGCATATATCCAGAAGATGTCCCAACCGGTAAGAAGGACACATGCTCCACTATGTTCATAGCAGCCCTATTTATAATAGCCAGAAGCTGGAAAGAACCCAGATGTCCCTCAACAGAGGAATGGATACAGAAATTATGGTACATCTACACAATGGAGTACTACTCAGCTATTAAAAAGAATGAATTTATGAAATTCCTAGCCAAATGGATGGACCTGGAGGGCATCATCTTGAGTGAGGTAACACAATCACAAAGGAACTCACACAATATGTATTCACTGATAAGTGGATATTAGCCCAAAACTTAGGATATCCAAGATATACAATTTGCTAAACGCATGAAACTCAAGAAGAATGAAGACCAAAATGTGGACACTGTGCCCCTTCTTAGAATTGGGAACAAAACACCCATGGAAGGAGTTACAGAGACAAAGCTTGGAGCTGTGATGAAAGGATGGACCATCTAGAGACTGCCGTATCCAGGGATCCATCCCATAATCAGCTTCTAAACGCAGACACCATTGCATACACTAGCAAGATTTTGCTGAAAGGACCCAAAGATAGCTGTCTCTTGTGAGACTATGCAGGGGCCTAGCAAACACAGGAGTGGATGCTCACAGTCAGCTATTGGATGTATCACAGGGCTCCCAATCGAGAAGCTAGAGAAAGTACCCAAGGAGCTAAAGGGATCTGCAACCCTATAGTTGGAACAACATTATGAACTAACCAGTACCCCGGAGCTCTTGTCTCTAGCTGCATATGTATCGAAAGATGGCCTATTCGGCCATCACTGGAAAGAGAGGCCCATTGGACTTGCAAACTTTATATGCCCCAATATAGGGGAATGCCAGGGCCAAAAGAATGGGAATGGGTGGGTAGGGATGTGGGGGGCGCTATGGGGGACTTTTGGGATAGCATTGGAAATGTAATTGAGGAAAATATGTAATAAAAAATATTAAAAATTAAAAAAAAAAGAATGAGGGCAAGACCAAGAGAGTATAAATGTGAATGGTGGATCTAAAAGCAAATAAACACCAAATAGGTGTGGTTGTATGGTTGTAGTGATAATTTAGAAGGGAGAGAGAGAGAGAGAGAGAGAGAGAGAGAGAGAGAGAGAGAGAGAGGGAGGGAGAGGGAGGGAGGGAGGATGGGAAGAAGAGAAAGGGATAGAGTGGGGGAAGGAAAGGGATGAAGGGAAGGTGGGAGGGGGAAGGATGGAGAGAGAGGGAGGGAGGGAAGGAGAGAGGGAGGGAGAAAGGTAGAGATATGAAGCTGTTGACAAGTTGTAGACCAAACCTTAACCACAGTGTAATATGCATAAGTGATATTTAATCCAAGTCAAGTTGATGAGAGTACTTACTATTTGCATTTTTATTAGTATCCTGGTATGAGTTCCCACCAGATTAGCCCAGAAATCTCTAGTTGTAACATTCTAGGCTTTCTCTAGTTTGCTTTTCCACACTTTCCCAGACTCTTCCCACCAAACATTTCTTAACATTTTTAAACTATATCGCCAGGTCAGAACAGTAATGAACACTACACAAAGTTTAACTCATTTATTATTTTTAATGTAATAAAGTTTATAATTTTATGTGTAGCCCCTTATTCACCTCAGCAGTTTGGAAGTAATTTGATTCTAAAGTATCTATACATTTTTAATTTTGATAAATATTGGCATGCTTGACAAATAATGCCAAATTACTTTCCACAGAAGCCAGACTGATTCTATTCCCCATTATAAATATGTGAGAGTTCTGTTTCCTTAAACATGTGCAAACACAATATATATGTAAGCACGGTGTTTGTTATTCAGTAGTTACTGTATAGACACTGCCTCAGGCTGGAGATACATATCCATTAAAGAGCTGACCTCTTGCTCATTGAGGAAGTTGTCATTTTCTCCTCATAGTCTATACATAGTCACTGGCCCCATTCTTTGCCTACCTCCCTTGTCTTTATCAGTCTCTGAAAACATAATGTGTCCATTTTATCTGGTAAGTCATTTGGCTTACATTTATGCCCTTTCTAGCCCTTCTAAAGTTATTTCCTGGTTTAAAATATCACTCATCACTCCCTTTGTTGTTAATTTGATGTTACTTGGTATGTGTTCACAACACATTCATTACTATAGTAATATCAGCACAGCACACTTCAACCAAAGTCTCACTGCGTGTATTAGTCTTCTCTCATTATCTGTTTCCTCCCTCTCCTTCAGGCTAACATGTAGCTGTGTTAAAAAAAAAGTCACATACTGGCATATCAACTGCCTATAACTATGTGACTTTGAATAATTTAAATGAAATAAAGTCAGTATTATGTTTCCTGGCACAAAGTAGGTGCTAGTCTCTTCTCTCTCATCCTCCCTTCACATGGTTTTCTATACAAAACTGTATACACTCCCCTCTTCCCTGAACTGATCTCTTTTGGTATCTTTCGGTAAAGTTATTTGGCTTTTGTCTTCCTAGCTAATGTGAAAATGTGATCCTTTCGCATCCTTTGTTTGCCTCAGCAATGTTTTTGCTACTTAATGCTGAGAAGACTAATCAAGAATGTATACATAATGGTTGCTTTGTCTGTGTTTAAAAATAAAATAACAGTCTCAACTTTCTTACATCAACTGGCAAAATATAATTGTATGACCAAAGATAATTTAAGACTTGTTCTCCCTTTTTGTCACCTTGCATTGATAACAGCTATTGGGTCACAGATAATAATATGCCAAAATCTAGCAAGAATTATTTTCTGACTCAAAAATCTTTCTTATTGGAAATCACTTTTCAATACCTCTTAATTGCTTTTGAGCTTGTAGTAGGAAATCCAATCAAAACTATAGTGATTCAAAATATCATAGGATAGAGGAAGCAGGAAATTATCATATTTAATTATGGATTTTGAATGACTTCAAAGGAAACTCTGATTTTTCAAGGGATTAATGCAGGAACTGGTCCCTTATTATAGAAGGCTACTTGGGCTTCTATTTAGCTGGTTTCTGGCACATTCATTGACAGGAATAATTTAATGATTGTGAATAATCACCAAGTGTAGGAAATAAGGTCCTCTTTGAGTCATAAAGCTTTTAAACATGAGTAATATTATGCATTTGTTTGAGAATGGTGAAATGTGTGAACTAATTTCACATTGTCCTACCAATTATGAATGTGTTATTTCTGGCAAGCAGGTCTCTTTAAAATTGCATATGCTTAGTTGCTTGCCAGGGAGGTAAGAGGAAAACATTGTCAGCCTCTTTATACCCAGCTGGGGCCAGGTGTTGATCATTAACATGTAAATAGTACAATTACTGCCAATTAAGATTTTTTAAAACATTAAAATTTGTGGGAACACAGTTATATCCTCTACAAGATTTAAAAAATATCTATATCTTAGTGCTTTAGGTTCCTATAAGGCATACACTGTAACTTGTAGTCTTAATTACACATGATTTCAAAGTTGCCTTCCTTTGTAGAATGCCATATTTATCATATTTACCATTAGAATTGAAAATGAAAGGATGTCGCTCGAATTAGGTTCATAGCCAAATTGCATTACAATTACTATTACTTGGAAAATTATAGTTATTTTTTCTCCCACAAATATTTATTGAACTTGCTGTATATAAAGAACTATGTTTAATTTAAATTATGAATAAGTCAAACATGGTCTCTTCTCATTAATAACACACAAACCAACATAGAAATAAGTACACAAACCGATCAACAATGTTATAGGAAGTCTTACATAAAATGTCTTAAGAAACAAAATGATGAGGGTGGATGTAGTTTGCTCTGGGAGGTCTTGGGTGCTCTCTATGAATTAGCATCTTTTCAGGTTCTAAAGGGAGAATTGATGCTATCCAGGTGAAGACATGGGCAGGAGTATATTAGGAAGAGAAAACACTGTTTAGGCAGCTGTAAACAAGAAAAAGTGGAATGTCATTATAAAACTGAAAAACAAAAATACATACCTGTCACCAAGACCTTTGTCCAGCCTCTCCTTAACTCCAAAGTCTTTGTGATCTCTATATAAAGAATTCAAAAAGACACACAAAGTTCACTGTTTGTTATAGTGTAAAGCAGGAACACTCTCAAGAGATGAGAGTGAACAATGAGTAAAGAGACTGCTGTATAAAGTACATACTCAGGGGAGATAATGGGCAATGAGCTAAGGGACCATTGTGCAGACTTCCATTTTAAGTAGGCTTTAAACTATTTTTAACATCTCTGGAACAGACAACTTTCCTGAGGGACAATTTGCTGTCCAGATGATTGACAGGCCCTACTTGCATTGATGCTTCTAGAAAGGGGCACTGGTATGACCTTGATCTTTATCTGAAAGTCTCTTGTTAGATAATGATCCTGTATGGTTCTGGGCTGCTGGACCCAGGTTTAGATAGTTATCAATTAATAACCTTCCAAGCAGTTCCAGATGACACATCTCCTCTTAGGACCACAGATGTGACTTAGGTCCCATTTCTCTGACTCAGGATTTGGTTTTACAAATTGTTCACTATGATGGAAGGGCCCTGCCTTAAAGTTTTCTGATCCCACTAATAATAAACTAGCTATTTAACATGCCTACTTCAACGTAATGGTTGCTTTAGGGGATAAGAATGCAAAAAGAAATATTAACCCTGTTATTCACTAATAATATAAATCCATTTTATTCACAAATGCAACTTGTCCATAAGCACCTCTTTATCATCACCGATCTTGGGGATACAATACTTTGTATGTAGGGTAATAGGTCCACTTAGACTCACAATTTTATATCTCACTTTATTGGGTGCTCAGGTCTCATTAAAAACAACTCAATTATTCTATACTGCATCAAATGGTAACCAAGTCTTTTTGTGATATAAACAGGTTCACAGATAAATCACAGCACTATCTCCCAAATCCGAAGAGAGAAACTCCAGGGATTTATAGGAATTTCTGGAATTTCAGTCCTTTAACCCTCCTATTTATCAAGGTACTGTTGTATATGAATTAACAACTTTCTAGAAATAGCGAGTAAATGAAATATCAAGAGCTAAAGAAACTCAGAAATGGTCATGGGCAGGTCCAAGGAACCACCATAATATAGGGAAGCATTAAAAGAACCATCAGTCCTTGTCTGTGGATCTGATGAAAGGAATCCACATCTACCTAACCAATTCAGTCACATTACTTCCTTAAGTATTTGATTTAGTACCATATGCAATACACTTGAGCTACAAAACAGTGCAGCTTTAAGGTTAAAGAGCTTACTGTTCCCTTTGGGCAATAAAATATAGTTCTTACCTATTTCTGGTTGAATCTAAGAATAGAACTGTAAGAGTCTGAAAGTTGCTAAAGGAAGACCCCAGACTCAGATAGCATGCAAAGACAAATAGCTTTAATTATGCAAAAATATCCAGTATGTGGGAGTCAATCAATCTCCAAAATAGCAATCACACACAAAGTCACATAGGCCTTCTTATAGGGAACCATAGGGAATTGGAGAGACTCTCTAGAAGGACTGGGTAATCTAAAATATCATTGGTGAGTACTAGTGGCTTAGAGGTGGTGATCAGTGGTCTGCATTCCTATGCCATGACCCTTTAACTACGGGATGAGATAGGAATGTCTAGCACAGATGGCCCATTCTGTGCTGATATTTCCTCATTTCTGTGGTTATCCCCAGGGTATTCTTTGGGAGACGGTTTTATGATCTTGTTTCTGGTTTTTATGGCCTTTTCCTGGAGCTGGTAACTATGGCCTTCTTTTCAAAATCAGGCCTGTTCCTTAAATGGAGCCAAAAGGGGGTTTATGTTTTCCTTTCAGAAGTCAGTTGAGGATCCAGTAGGTAGAGAATAGGAAATGACTGCTTCTTTCACTTCAGAGATGAATTGAGTCAAATTAAACTAATGTTCCATATTCTTATGAGATTCTCACAGGAGAGAAATGAGCAGAAATCTAGAAATAGTCATTGTAGTCAAATAGATCTTTTAAATGTCAATATAAAATTCAGTTGTATATCATTATCATTCACAATTGATGAAATTATCTCTTTTTTTCTCGACAAAGTCATTTATAACCATGAATATCAAAGTTCTTTGTATGTAAACCTTACAGCTGAGGTTTAAATAACTAACATTTTTTAGCACTCCAGAAAATATAGATTGATAAGTTATGTAGACAAGTCACTATCTTATAGACCATACCATTTATCTTAAGTAGGATAATTGGGTTTTACTAGAAGAGTGCAATATTATCAAAATCTAATTTCTGATACTAGCCTCGATATGGTTAAGGTGCTTGCTTTTTCAAAACGGAAGTAAAGCAATTGTCCTGAATTTTAAAGTTGAGAAGTCCTGGCTTTATAAATTGACTTGGATAGAGAGAAGTGCATAAAACATCATGCAAAGGTCAGTAGGGTTGATTGTCCATTCCAAACTAGTGATCCCTGGTGGAAAAGCAGTGTAGTACATGTCACCATGTGCTCCAAAATGCAAATGTGCACTATGACAGTGTGTGAACAGTACCTGCTGCATGAAATAAGCACAGATGTACTTCAAATTAATATTTAATCTGAGATGAAAAGCACTTAAAGGAGTTAGGGATATGAGTTACTCAGAAGAAATTACTTCTTTCTCGCACACAGCAATTATAGCACTACAAAGATAACAAAAATAAGACTGTCATAGTCTCCTTGGGCTTCAGTGGGAAGTCTGGAGGTGAAGTGGCTCTCTTTTTTTCTTCATCTTTTTTTTTTTTCTTATAAAAAGACAAATAATTCTCCCAGACTGTCATTGCCTGGATCAAATCTAAAGCTCATAAGGTGCTTTTGAAGGAAAGACTTGCTAAGTCCTTGAGGGTGGATGAGAGTGACTTTTAATTGACACCATTAGAGTGTTATTAGGATGAAATAGAACCAAGAAACCATTATTAATCTTTAAAAAGAAAATGCCTACAATCAAATTATAATTTTTGAGTTCTTCCTGTGAGGCTATCTTCTGAATCACATTCTAAGAGCAAATTGGAGTCTGGAGCTATTGTGTTCTTGTCTTTCATTTTAAACCCGTTTATATGGCCTGAGAGAAGTTTAAACATCACATTGGAGAGCGAGTACACAAAACCACTACCTCAAAAGAGGAAAGAAGACAAAAACACAATACCACTTACTTAATCTCTGAGAGTACTTTTGCGTAATTATCTATAAAAGAAATGACTAAACCATCTACATTCAGAGGAGGCTTAAAGTAAAGGCATTTTATGATAATGGTAGGTATTGTAGGGCAGATGTGTCATCAAAATGCCACACAAAAATTGTTTTACTGTGGCTATTTTTAGATAATAGGTTAGTCATATATGTTGGAGCAATTAGAAGTTTCTCCAGCTTTTAAGTTGATAAGATAAAAGGTGTCATTTGACAGAAACTCATTCATCAACCATTGAAACTAATCTTCGTTCAATCATGCGCACATGTATTTATTGACTACCGACTATGTGCCAAACATTGGAAGTAATATTGAAGGAAAGTCATAGCGACAGGGATGTGAAGCAGCTGGTCACACATGCACAACAGGAAACAGGAATGAATGCATGCATACTACTCATATCCACTTATCCCTCTAGATACTCTCAAATCCTTGTTCAGAAAAAGTGGTGTTGCTCACAGTGAGTAAATCTTTCAGCCCCAATTCATGAAATCATGACATCCCATAAACATGCCTACAGGCTCATCTCTCAAATCATCCTAGATTCTTTCTGGTTGATAATACTGATATAATGTAGAGATGTGATGAGGTCAAATGTTTTCCGAAGCCATGGAATGAGCTTGAAATTTTGTTTTGTAAAACTGAAAATTGAACCCGCATAGTGTGTGTGTGTGTGTGTGTGTGTGTGTGTGTGTGTGTGTGTGTGTGTGTTAGACAAGCAATGTAACAAATACATCCTAAGTCCTTGTTTTATTATTCCATTTTTATTCTTTGAGACAGACTCTTGTTAAGTTGCAAGACTCCCCTTGAACTTTCTTAAATGTATTCATCTATCTATCTATCTATCTATCTATCTATCTATCTATCTATCTATCTATCTATGTATATATCTATTTATTTTTTATTTTAAGCTCCAGATTTTATTCCCCTCCATGTCCACCCTCCAACTGTTCCACATCCCATCCCTCCTCCCTGTCTCCCTGTCTTCTCTAGAATGTCCCCACTCCCACCCCTACCCCATCTGACCTCTAAACTCCCTTAGGGCCTCCAGTCTCCCAAGGGTTAGGTGCATCAACTCTGATTAAACACAGACCAGGGAGTCCTCTGCTGTATATGTGTTGGGGGCCTCATAACAGCTCGTGTATGCTACCTGGTTGGCGGACCAGTGTTTGATAGATCTTGGGTGTTCAGATTAGTTGAGACTACTGGTCCTCTTACAGGGTTGCCCTTCTCCTCAGCTTCTTTCAGCTTTTCCCTAATTCAACCATGGAGATCAGCAGCTTCTGTCCATTGGTTGGATGAAAATATCTGTATCTGACTCTTTCAGCGGCTTGTTGGGTCTTTCAGAAGAAAGTCATGATAGGTCCCATTTTGTGAGTGTTCCATAGCTTTAGTAATAGTGTCAGGCCTTGGGACCTCCCCTTGACCTAGATCCCACTTTGGGCCTGGCTCTGGACCTTCCTTTCCTCAGGCTCCTCTCCATTTCCATCCCTGGGTTCTTTCAGACAGGAACAAATTTGGGTCAGTGCTTTTGACTGTGGTATGGCCACCCCATCCCTCACTTGATGTCCTGTCTTCCTGCCGGAGGTGGGCTCTATAAGTTCCCTCTCCCTACTGTCTGGCATTTCATCTAATGTCCCTCCCTTTGAGTCCTGAGAGTCTCTCACCTCCCAAGTCTCTGGTGCATTCTGGAGGGTCCCCCCACCTCCTACCTCCTGATATTGCCTGTTTCCATTCTTTATGCTGGCCTTCAGGGCTTCAGTCCTTTTTGATCTTCCTTCCTCACCATCTCAGTGTGAAGTTACTGGAATCAGACGATTACCTTTAGATTTTTAAATAATAATTGTGGATATGTATGACATACAGGGTTCTATTTCCATGTGTGTTCAAAATATGTACTGATCAAATGAAGCATGTCATTCTCCTTGATATTTAGGTTGAACTCCCTTTTCCAGGTGTTTTTTCCTTAATTTATATACATTTTATTTTTCCATTCATATATCATGAGCACATACGTTGATCTTAACTCTTGATAAATGCTGCAACTAACCCTGAGGATGAAGGTGGTGTATCTTTGGTTTGTTCATTTCATTTATGAATATACACTCAAATGTATGATTTCTGAATCATTGACTATCATTAATCTAGTTTTAGTAGTGATACTGTTTTTTTTTTTTGGGGGGGGGTCTTATACAAAATCATTGCCTGTATTTACATCTTGGAGTATTCTCTTTAAGTTTTCTTCTAGACATTTCATGGTTTGAGATCGAATATTTGTATCATTAATCCACTCTTTATACATGTGAATACAGAACATTATTTATTGAACTGTTTCTTCTGAGATATATGTTTTTTCTTTCTCTTGAGAACTAGGTAGCTATAAATATGGAAGTTTATTTCTAGTGTCTAGTGGCATACTATAGTACTATAGACTATTGATATTGAGATCAGATGTTGAAATATGTCCATCTTTGTATTGATTTTAAATCTTAAGATTTTTTCCTATTTTGTATATTTTGTGCTTGCTTTTTTTAGTTATGTGAAGGATTGTCAATACTATTGTAGTGGAAACTGCATCAAATCTGTAAATTGCTTTGGGTATTAATGTGTATTTTTATTTATTTATTTATTTATTTATTTATTTATTTATTTATTTATCTATTTAAATGTATATGTATGTTTGGCCTGTATCTGTCTGTGTACCCCATGCATGACTAGTGCCTGAAGAGGCCAGAAGATAGTACCAGGTCCGATGCAGTTGTACCATGTAAGTTTGGAAAACAAACCTGGGTCCTCTTCCAGCCCTTCATAGATAGTTTAATATTAATAATATCACTTATTCAAATTGTGAGATTTAGAATTCCTCCAGTTATTCTGCCTTTTATTTGTTTCACTGGAATTTTATAATTTTCATTGTAAGGGCCATTTATTCCCTGGCTTGTCTTTTTATAAGGTATTTTATTAGGTATTTTATTTTTAGCTGTTGTAAGTGGGCTTGATTTCATGGCTTCCTTCTGAGCAAGTATATTACTACCGTATAAAATACTGATTTTTTTTTTGAATTTTTAAAATCTTTTCAGATTCTCTGAATCTACTCATCATCGCTAATAGTCTTTTAATATAGTATTTAACTTTTTCTACACAAAGAAAATGGGAATAATTTGACTTCTTCATTTTAGATTTCCATGTCTTACATCACTCTCTGTGTCATAATTACTGTATAAGATTGTCAGTGCTATGTTGAGAGTAAATGGTGTTCATGGATGCCCTTGCCTTTTCCCAGAACTTAGAAATTAAAAAAAAAAGTCAGGTTTACCCCATTCTGTATATGATGTCAGACATAGGCAGTCATAAATTATTCTATCTGCACTTAATTTGTACAGAGATTTTATTATTAAGGGGGTATTGGCCAATTTCACAGTTTTTTTTTTTGTTCCTGGTATTATCATATAATCGTGACCCTTTATTCTACTGATATGATTTACTGATTTCAGTATGTTGACTTATAGTGTTTTGACCTAAATTAAATCTTATGTTAGCATGTTAACAAAATGTTCTGACAATCTTTTTGTTGTTTAGTGAGACAGGGTTTCCTGTAGTCTGGCATGTCCTATGTAGTTAAGAATGCCCTTAAACTGCTCATCCTCCTGCCTCCATCTCTGGAGTACTACAATTATAGGTACTTGTCTCAACTACAGGCTCTGAATGATCTTTTAGATGTACTATTAGGTGTAATTATTAATGATTTGTTTAAAATATATACATCTATGTTCATAAGGAGTATTATTTGTAACATTTGTTTATTTGTGTGCTGCATGTTAGCATGTGTGTGGGCATAGATATGTATATGCATACACTTGCATGGAGAGGCCGAAGATTGTCACTGGGAGTTTTTCTAAGTCGCTCTCCATATTACTCACTTAGGCATGGTCTTTCATTTGAACCCAGAGCTTGCTAATAGTCTGAGTAACCACTTCCAGAAATTAGAGGCCAGCCACTATGCCCAATGGGGACTTACCTGGTTTTCCAGGATCGGAACCCAGTACTCATATCTTTTAATACTGTCCTTTTCTGATTTGAGGGTGTAATAATACTGAACCACAGAGTATGTTAAAAGGAATTCCTCATTTTAATATTCAATACTTTGAGAATTAGTCTTAGGTCTCCTATGAAATGTTGGAAGAACTCAGTTATGAAGCCATCTAAACTTTAGCACTGCCTCAATCTCCTTACTATTTTTAGTTCTGTTTCGGTTTTGTATACCTTTGTGGTTCAGTTTTGTGAGATTATGTATGTCCGGATGTTTACCTTTCTTACAGACTTTCTCATAGGTTGATTTACAGTTACTCAACTATTCTTTTATTTAGTGGATTGTAATGTCTCCTTTTTCATCTTTGATTTCATGCTTTTAGGTCTTTAATCTTTTTGTGGTTAAACTTGAAAATGTTCATTTTCAGTTTGTTTTTTAAAATGCCCACTGGTCATTTAATTGGTCTTTTACTCTGTATTTCATTTACTTCTGTCTTGACCTTTATTATTTCTTTTCATTAATTTTGGATTTTGTTTGTTACTTCATATTTAGTTTCATAGGCTACAATTATTTGGGCTAGATTATTTATTTGATAGCATTCTTATCTTTATTGCAATAAACTTCTCTAAATACTATTTTGCTTACTTTTAGAATGCTATATTTCTATTTTTAATCATTTGAAAAGAGTTTAATTTTATTTTTTGTTTCTTTTTTATTTGTTTGTTCAAGAGCATATTGTTTAGCTTCTAAGCACTTCTGCAATTTCAGAAATTCCTTTTTGTATAATCGGTAGGTTTATTTTTCCATTGTGGTCATATCATTCAGTCTATATGTGTTTTAAAAATTCTGTTACCTTGCTCATGTTCCATGTTCTAATGAGATGAACATATATTCTTAAGCTTTTGGCAAATATACTGATAAAATCATATATGTATGATAAGAATAATGCACGTTCTATGTTTCTCAAGATCAAACTGGTCTACACTAGGGCAATGGGCCGTCAATACCAGGCACTTCCTCTTCTGTCAGATCATTCTAAGTCTTGTGGTCTTTCATTTTGCAATTTCCTTTGTACTATTTTGCTGCATGTTAATCCGAATAAACCTCTTGAATAATAGTCATTTGGATTTTTGTTTTAATCTATTTTGTAGGGGTGGGGAATCAAACCTTCTGATTTCTATTTCCATCTTGGGTTTTGGGTTTTGATCTTTTCTATGGTAGTATGGGATCAAAACTTCTGATTCTTATTTCCATCTTGACAGAACTCAATAATTTTTTAAATGTTCTTATGCTGCTTATTATTATGTAGAAAACAGATTAGCAGACTAACATTTGAATTAAAGAGACCAGAAAATGAACTATTACAGTATATACATAAGTCACGAGAGGGGAAATAGAGAGAATTGGAAAGAGACAAGATGTATTCAAGATAACAGCCAATGGGCTTTGTTGATGGATCTCATGTAAGCAAATAAGAAAAACTCCATTTCTCTGCTGAACCAATGGAATACCTCATGGTACCCCCACTGAGTTTATGAGAGGAAAGAAGCATGGTGGAAATAGAGGAATTAAGAGGCATATTTTATGACCAATTGAGTTTGACAAGGAGAATCTGTGATCTTCAATAGGTTTAGCACTATCTTTTGGAACTTGGTTGGCTCAGAAGTGGACATTATAACTATATAATGCTTCTTTCTAGGAATCTTTCAGCAGCCTGTAATTCAACGGGGAGAAATAAGTTCCCATGAGCCTTCTCCATCAATAAATGATTGTTGACCAGGCCAGCCTTGTACATGCTCAATGCTGGTAGCTACAACTGCTATGAGTTCAAGATTGCAGTGGCTTTATCATGCCCAGAGGACTTTGTAGGGAGAAGGTATAGCTTTCAGGGGTAAAAGACAAAAATAATTACAATGCCTTTTTTATGTGCGTGAATATGTCAGAGGATAAATGTAATCTAATCAATAAAAAATATATGTTTTATGCTGAAAGTATGCCTGTCTACTACTTTGACTGTTATATGTTGAATTCCAGATGGATGTGTGCACTTAAGCACAAAAAGCAACAATCTTCAAGAAATTGAAAGGAATCAATAAGCAACAGCATGTATAGTCACAAGAGTTCTTGAAATTTCCAGTCTTCAGGCATTGATGGTTCTTTTCAAAGTGTCTACCTACCTGGGAATCCATCTTATCAGATGTTGTCTCCTGATAGTTCCTTGAAAGTATGTGCCTGAGGATAAGTTGCTATTGCTGGAATAAAGCAGGTATTGTAAAATACATGAGGATTATATAGGTCTAATTAAGAAAGCAGAATGAGGACTTGAGGGATTGCTCAATGATTTGCTCTTACAAAGGACCCAGGCTAGGTTCCTAGAACCCACATGGCAGCTAACCACCATCCATAACTCCAAGGTGAGGGAATCCAATCCCCTCTTCTGACCTTTGTGTTCACCAATCCTGTATTTTGTACACTTACATACATGAAGGAAAAACACTCATATACAAAATAATGAAGTAAGACTTTATTTAAAATGAAATAAGATTCATGTGGAGTTGACAGTCCAAAGGCACTTCATGGGAGAAGAGAAAACTAATAGCATGAAAACTAAACATGAAGAGAGAGGTTTACTCTGAATGAAAGTAAATCATTTTTTTAATTTTGCAGAGAGACAGGGCTACTAATATATTTATCTGTAGGTTTCTCTGAGTATAATTTCATTATTAATAATTGTTTAACAATTATCTAGTAGGAGGGGGTCACAGATTTAAATATATAAAATAAACTAATTCATTTGTTTGTTTGCAGAGAGCTAGGAAATGTTTGTTACAGGTATTAAATGATGTATTTTAATTTTAGCCTGGCTAGTCAATTTCTATTATCATTTGTCAGTACATTCTTAAACACTATATACATTATTTATATGACATAACTTGTACATGAATATGATATAACATGTGCAAGTACATTATTATATTTCTAACATGTAAGGTTTTGTTACAGATAAACATTAATGTTAATATTCATATTTTATTCCATAAATACCATACATTAAGTCATTTCCATATAAAGGCAAAAATATATTTCTATGTAGGTGGAACTATAATATTAACACAACAGCCTTATATAGTCTTATATAGTCTTTTATTTTCTTCTGTTTAATTTTATTTTTTGCTTTCTTTTTCATGTCTTTGTCCTTTAAAAATTCTTTAAGGATCAGTATTTATCAGTCATTATAGAAACCACTACCCATTTCTAAGGCAGTGATATTGATTATAATTTATTGATGAGGTTTTTCTTTTCAATGCTTTCATCTATATTTTCTCCCATGAGGAAAATGTTATAAATTTTTTTCCTTGCTAGGCACATTAAACTGCAGAAACTTGTATCTAACTGCTAGAGCACAACTCCAACAGCTTTTCTAGGACAACAGCCCATTTGCCTCACAGAGAAAAATGAAGCATGTTATTTGTCTAGTTAATACATTATATATCTAAATGGTTTGGCTTAGTTTAGTAATAAATTAAAACAATGTTTAGAGACTAACCTATTTTCTAACAAGGCCAGAAGTGCCTTGCTATAATAAAATAAAGGATATTTTTGACTGACATGAGTTGGTGAAACAATATCTTTTTTTGAAGTTTCAAATAAGAATTATATGAGGTTATTTTACATCCTCAAAAACTTAAAATTTCTTTAAATTTTGTGTTAAGAAATGCTTTTTAAATCACTATTTTTAAAGTGCTTTGCCTTTTTGAAATGATTTTCTTTTTAAATCAAGGGAAGTATTTCTATTTTTATGACTAGGTCCCATCTGTCATCATGCATATGGGCTTGCCCTTTTCCTTTTGCAAATGGTCTATTTTTCTTCCCTTTTAACAAATATGTTCAAAATTTTCATAGCAAATAAGGAAAATATTTTCTCTCATTATTATTTGGCTGAGAAGTGGCATAAACTTATGACTCTGAAGAATTAATTACTGAAAATGCTTGTCATTTCAGGACTTCTATTTGCAAAATATAAACAAAAGATTTTCTTTACTTCCATTGTGAACAATATTTCCATTGAAGTTTGTTGTCAGAGTACGAATTCCCATGCCACTGGTATGTTTTTAATGTACTACTCAGGAAAAGGAAAATCTTTCAGAAAAAGTTCAGGTTCTGGGAATTGAATATGAAATACCTAACATATAATCTGTACTCAACATTTGGCATAAAAACAAAATGCAAATTCTGCCATAGAGAATTGCTTCAGGGAAGAGTCTTGAAAAAGGAAGGTGGAGAAGATTTGGATAATGGTGGAAATGAGGTTATGTGAATTATTGAAATGATTCAGGTTGGCAAGTTTCTAATATATTCCCAGGTTCCATCTGAGATAATTCAGCCCCCCCCCTAAAGATAGGTCAGGTGTTCCCCAGACCGAGGAAATATTGGACTAACTGAAAGAAATAAAACCCATGCCTTGATCCACCTTTCATATTGAGGTTAATACCTCCCTGAAGGTTTTCCATCAGCCCTGGAACTAAAATCATGAGCCTGTGCTGTATATTCTTGCAAGCATTGGAGTGTATACATGCATGCACAAAAACACATGTACACTTCAACTTGCATATATGCAAACCCTGAAAATAAGGTAGAAATAATAACTCTACTTAGCAGCTTCCAACTGAAATGTGCCAACCATGTCATTCTTCTAATGGAGAAAATTAATATATCCCATCAGGGCCCCATCATATGAAATGCTGTGAAGTGACTGCTTATAGAAAAGTCGGGAAATCCACTTTGATCTACATTTTTGATGTTTGATAATTGCACTTATTATCAGGTCCTCTCTGCTCTTTTACTTTGACATGAGATCCATTATCAGTGACAGCATGAGTGTGAGCATGAGTTTGATTTGAAAAACTGCTTAAGATGAGATAATGGAAAAGAAGGGTTTTTTTTTTATATGTTCATATTAACAAGCTAAAAGAAAATTAAATTTTATCATGCGGTGGCTCTCTTGAAATTATTTCTCTTTCATACATTGCTTAGTTTGAAAGAAATTAATCCATAGTGAAATGTTTTGTACTTAAAAATCTAGTATCATTTGCCTTTAGGCTTTTATTCCATGATCAAATATCATGTGAACAACAACAACAAAAAATGGCCACAAAGAATAAGACAGGCTATGTTGTTCATCTTTGCATGCTCAGAAATTATGAAAATTAAAATGTATATTCATATGTGAGTAGAGTAAGACAAGAATAAAAATGAAAACTCACATTTGATGAAAGGAAATATATACAAACTCACATTTCTATGAAATCACTGGTAAGTTCATTAATTGGGTGTCTTTGGTATCATTTGATTTATTTAAATAAATCAGGTTACCTAGAAGCAAGTCATTATGGCAATTAATATGGGCTAATGTAGCTGAACTTTTCTGCTTGCCTAAATTTTACAACAAGGACCAATGCTAATTTAGAACTTTAATGTGTTCCTGTAACACATTGACAAATTATTATTCTCACAGTGGAAGCCTAAGTAAAATAGGTGGTTTATTTATTCACTTATTCTTTATCTCTGTTATGGGCATTGTTTGTTGTTTGGTTAAACATGCGCGTGCACACACACACACACACACACACACGATGAAATCATGAAATTATTTTAGCCAAAATTAAATATTTTCTTATGTTTACGAGTTTTAATTTTTTGCTGAAGGACATAGAAAAATAAATTTACCTGTACTCGACCCTTAATCTTGTGTTCAGTTCAATTCAAAAGCAATTCTGTTTGGTTTGCCTGTTTCCCATTAACTTTTCTTTCTATCTTTTTTTTTTTCCCTCAGATAAATGCTCACCACAAGGTTACTGGAGAAGTAATATTCTCCGTAGCTTTGGAGAATATGATAATGTGTTTGGAAGTGCTTTATGAACTAGCTTTGTTTTAAAATTCTTTAACTCTTTCCTATACTATACTGAGTTTAGAGAATTTTAGCAAACCCCAAAGAGCTTACTCGTTTCCTATTTCTCCTGCTGATCTGCTTCTTTTTTCCAACACTGCTACTTTTTTAACACACTGATTTAATTATAATCACTCATAAGCATGAGTGGCAGGTTATTTACCAGAACATACGCAATGTACTAATTGCCATACCACTGAGGAAAATTTCAGGCAGTCTCCAAGTACTCATTAACTGCCCAGAGACACTCAGTGAGGAGTGTGGCCTCATCAGCCTCTATCCCAGGCATGAAGAAATAGTGTAAAAAGGCCCCAGTCTTATACAGCTGCAGAAGAAAAGAAAGGATTCTGAAATAGCTTTTTTCCATAAAACTACTTGCTTAAATATAAACTGTGTATGTTGTGAAACCACAGTAATTATCCACTACGACATCAAGCCTCCATTGACCTATTATCCTTCCACTCTTTCAATTTTGTTTTATAGTACTTGAATAGTCTTATTAAATCCCTGTCAATCTTTCATATGGATAGACTTTTTGAAGTTTGCTCAATCTTTGCATAGTGCTAATTTAAGAATTTCACAAATGTTTTAAAAAAGAGTAATTTAAATGATGACTTCCTATTCAGTAACTCATTGAGGTTATATTTTATAAACATACATTGGTTTCTGAATATGTATTCGGAGGTATAGTATAGCTCACTACAATTTGCTTTTTAGTTAAAATACAGTGTGATAGAACACTACTTATACTTTCTAGAGCACATGTCTAAAGACACAATGACAGAAGCAAATTCCTATGTATCTATATGAATTCCTTTGCAAATAGCAAATCTTACTCATTACCAAACACAGTTAAGGTAGAGTACATAAAGCAGCCTTTTCTTCTTGCCTCAAAATAATGCATAGGTGATGTATATTATGCTTAATTTGAAAATTATTATAATGTTTTTTTCTTCAACTTCCCTTGGTAAAGGTTCAATACATTTCTGCATGTGTCTTTTCTGACTTTGACCTGTTACACTTCTTTAGAATTTTTTTTTCTATTGGTGTTTGACCTTCATGTAATTCTGTGTCAGGGTGTCAGAAGTCCTGGTACTGGACTTACAAACAGATGTGAACTCTTAAGAACGAGTACCCTTAACAACGGAACCATCTCTCCAGCCTAATTTTTCCAACCACATTCTTTTTTTCTTCTTCTTTTCAACCTGTTACACTCTTAAGAAAATTCAAGACTTGTATACAGTTGCTACCTAAACCAAATTATAAGAAGGTATTACAAAGTATTCAAAACATTCGTTGAAACACTGATGAGCAGTATATTCTATTTGCATTTAAGCTGAAGTGTCACCATCTGAGATATCTCTCACAGAAATGACAAAACAGAATCATTGTCTAGAAAACTGGTTCAGAACTCAGTGTCTCTCAGGAGTGGTGCTATCCTGTGTTTTACTAAAGCATTTTTCTGTTCTATCTGATACTTCAAGCACATTGTTTTATTATAGCATAAAGAGTTCATTGATTGCAAAGGGTCTACCTCATCTTGAACTCTAGACATTCATAAATTTATAAGAAATACAAGTGACCTTTAAGCAACATAGCTTTAAATTATGAAATTACAATTATGCTTAGATATATTTTTGAGATTTAAAAATAACTCAAAACAAACTTTTAGACAAACCACATATGCTAAAATTAGTGACAGAAAGGAACTATTAGGTATGACATGATCACACAAAAATCATGTATATAATATTCTATTTTATCATACACTACCATAAAATGTATACAAATATAGAAAGTTAAAATTTTAAAAGTTGATATAGATGCTTACAGATCATACTTGGACTCATTTAAAGTCAATATAAAAGAAAGCAAATGGAATGATGTTTTAAATTGTAAATTTGAAATTGTGTAAAATGCATAGCTTAGCATTGCAATAGTTACATAGCTGATTCCCATTGCTTTACATTGAGCAAATGTGTTGTAATTATCCACATAAAATGCAATGTCAACTTTCTCCATAAGAGCTATTTGTATTTCCAATAAATGTTATATCCCATTATAAAGTGACCTCTCAGGATTCCCATAGACTTTTAACTATAAGTATACCTATAACATACAAAAATTTCCTTGATTGACTGAATATATTTACCAGGGAGCTACATGCAAAATCAATTGATAAGCAGAAGTTTCCTGGACAAGGATAGATATGAGCACAAAAGTGTCTGTGGGAAGATTGAATCCTGATAATTTGATATGAAATATGCCTAGTGCTCTATGTCAGATACATTAATTCAAGGGATCCCCTTAACTAGATTAGTAGTTCTCAACCTTCCTAATTTCACAACCTTGTGGTGACCCACGTATTGTGGTGATCCACAACCATAAAATTATTTTTTGTTTTTATTTCATAACTGTAATTCTGTTATGAATAATGATATAAACATCTGATACACAGGATATCTAATATGGGACTCCTGTAAAAGGTTTATTCATTTGACTTCCTAAAGAAGTCACCACCTACAGATTAAGAAACACTGAACTAGACAAAAGTAGAAACCACAAAATGATAACATTTTTCTGTTTCTCCCCTTTTCTGTGCCCCACATTTCTGGGAAGAACAAGTTTCTCTAAACTTCTAGAGCTTTTAACCTGTCAATTTATTCACATCTGACTGGTTTCTCCTAAAATATGTTAAAACTCACTTAAAGAATATTATATAGAATAGATCTTTCATTCAGATGTCTATTGTATTGTCCTTAATTTCATTCTGAATCAATGGCCTTTACTTTTTAAAATATAAATATTATTTGAGAATTTTATATTTAAGCACCACATTTACATCATTTCTCCCCCTTTATCTACCCATCCTCCAACTTGTCTTATGGCCTTTGGAAATGTAGTATTCTAACCATCACCCTACCTAAAGCCTTCAAAGAAAGCTGAAAAAATATAAATATAGATTACTATGTAAATAAGATTATTCTGATGGTAAATTACAAAAACATCAGTGAAATGCATAGGGTACCAAATTTATTATAAGGATCTACCAGGAGTCTGGCAAGATGGCTCCACAGTTAAAAGACTGTACTGCTCTTATACTTTAGGTACTCATCGGGCACCTCAAAATGCCACTATGATATCTGGCACCTTCTTCTCATCTCTGTGTGTACTGTACATACATGCAAAAACATACACAAAATAAAAATAAAACAAACTATTTTCTCATAACTCAATGAAATTAATCGCTATAGTGTCTACTGAGGTCCCGACCTAAGGAACTGGAAAGAACTCACTAATCCCCACTGTCTCAATTACTTTGCATATTTCTTTATGTAAGTTTGTCTACTTATCCCTACAGATAGTCTGATTCTCACCTTGCATGGTCAAAAAGAGCCATACTTCTGATTTTGAATGTGCATGGCTTTTAAATGTAAAGCACTGATCAATCTTACCATGTCTCAACCCTGATTCTCATATGCCAGGAAAGATCATCTTCTTAGTAAAGTTTGGATCAAGAATCTAATGCCAATATACTTGGGTCTCAAAATAGGAAAAGGATAATCACATAGCTGCCACAAAAGTTTTAACTCTGCACTACATGCAATTTGTTGGGAAAAGGGGTAAGCGGACTCAGCCAAAGTGCCTGAAGTAAGATGTTCTGGTGGTCTGATTTAAACTCTTGCTATGCTAATTATAATATCTGAGTTATTATTGGATTTATCTCAATAGCTTGTCCATTTTCCTTTACAGCAAATCATAATTTTCCTTGATTTTTGTAGGCTACAATTTAGGAATATATTTTGGACACTGATTATTTCTGGAGACTGTAGGATCTATTTTTACAATTGTGTGCAGTTGTGCTTGTTTTTCTTTTGGTTTAGAAATTGGTTAAAAATTTTTGGACATGAATATCAGACTTTGGTTCTAGCATTATAGCTCAAAACTCATTTTTGTTTTTGTTATTCTCAACAAGAGACTTTAGAATGAATTCTACACTAAATATGCGGTATATTTTCTTTGTTTGTGTACATTTGAGGATAAACCCTTTACTTTCCCTTGACTTATAGTTGCCTATCTAAACTCTGTCCCATGGTTAAGTTTGAGATACTGTAGTTTTCTGCTAGAATATTTGACACCTTAAGGAATCTCTTACTGTTTTATACATTATGTTTAAAAAAAAATAAAATGAAACAACCATGAACTGGAAACTCATCCTTGCCTTTAAAACTTTGATTCCTCACCAAAACCTACTACTTTTACTCATTCTCTAGTGCCTATGGGACATTTTGTTGTTGTTGTTGATGATGATGATCATGATGACGGTGATGATGATGATGTTGATAATGATGATGTTGATAATGATGATGATATTGCTGTTGAGTTTTTTCTTTCTTTTCACTATTTTCTCATTTCTTACAACCCAACTACAGATTCTTCTCTTTCTACCCCTATCATTCCATCTCCTTACCTCCCATCTCCCATCTCCCTAAGAATTACTCCTCCATTTCCTTTCTGGAAAAAAAAAAAGCAGGCCTCCCAGGGATATCTACTGGACATGGCTTAACAATACACAATAAGACTAGGCAGAAACCCAGTAGGAGTAAAATGGTTCCAAATGTAGGCAAAAGAGTTGGAGACACTCCCATCCCCTTTGTTAGAAGTACTACAAAACCACCAAGCTACAGGACTATTAAGTATGCGCAGATAATCGAGCTGGGATCTATACAAGATTCATGTTTGTTGTTTCAGTCTCTGTGAGCCGCTATAAGCCCTACTTAGTTGATACTATGGGCCTTGTTATGATATCCCCTATTGCTCTGGCTTCAACAATCCTCCCTCCCCTCTTCTGAGGGGTTTACCTGACTCCACCTAGAGTTCTGCTGTGAGTCTCTGCATCTGTTCTCATCCTATGTCAGATGATACCCCTTATGATTTCAGTTGGGCTAGGCATCGATTTATGAGTATAGCAGAATATCATTAGGAATCATTTCATTGACACTTTTTTCCCGTTTTTCTTTTTTTATCTTTTTCCTTTTTTTTTTCCAGTCGTGTTTGTTTCTATTGTAGTTCTCTGTGCTGGACCTTTCATCTAGTCGCTGGTCTTCAGGCAGTGTCAGGAGTGGGCTCAAGTTGGACCTGTCATTGGTTAGTCACCTCACAAGTTCTGCGCCGCAATTGCTACAGCATATGTTTCAGGAAGGACTAATTGTAGGTCAAAAGTTTTGTGGCTACGTTGATGTCCCAGTCTCACTTCTGGGACCCTACCCCAGTTACAGAAGATGGCCAGTTTGGGCTTTCTATTCCCCATTACTAGGATTAACTTCTCTAGGGTCACTCTTGCAGATTCCAGGGTTTTTCTACCTAACTCAATTTCTACACTGCACCCTCAGGGACCCCAACTCCAATCACCTCCCCCAGGATTCTCTCCCTCCATCCTTCCCACCTCCCACCTGATTTCTCTTGTTCCCATCCCAACCTGCCCCAAGACTGGCACAAATCTTATTATCTATAGATGAATATAATATGATAGAACTCAATTAAACCTTTCTCATCACTTGGACTTTTTCCACTGTTCTTTATAACTGTCTCAAGAAAGTAATCCATACACACCCACTTTAAACTTAATATAACCCAAACACCTACTGTGTATATAATGTTTTACATCTGCTAGGCTTCTTTTTAGCAATTTATATAAAAAGTTTGTTTATGGAACCAAATATCAAAGGATCATGTGAAGTGATATAAAGAGTTCTATTTCTTTCATTCTCATACTCCCTGAGAGATGTGTTCATCCTGACATTTCTTAGGCAAATGAGATTTTTGCTATATATGATCTTTCTGCAATTTCTATACTCAGAGGTATAGTTCTAATTCAATTTAAATACTGAATTATTTATAATAAATTTGTAATTACAACCCTATCAAATTCACACACACACACACACAAAAGCATTAACACACTAGGTACTTTCATAGAAAATATTAAAATTCATTTTTATGAATAGATTTCTTTAAGATAGGTTTACTTAATCTGTTTTACTTATCATCTTCCTTATATAGCAAAACATTACCATGATCTAGACTATAATATACCCTAAATTTTCTGTTCAATATTATTTAATAAATAAATGAATTGTCATAATTTAAATCAATTTGTTTAAATGTACATGGTTAAATGGAGACTAGCTATAAAATAATACATGTGGAAAAGACTTTGAAATTTTTAAATTATGAAAGAAGTATCCTTTTATATGCATATCTGGAGGACCTACTATAGGTAAAATTTTAAACTAGTTGTTTTGGATTAAAACACAATGAAGTACAATTCCTTACTCCCAAGTGAAGACCATCTAGTTTTAAAACAGACTTTTGAACAGCTGAACTATGTTTTTTCTTTAGAGATAGAATTAATGCCATGATGTTAAATATGATGTATAATATCAAGTCAGTCAGTGAGGGATTTCAATCATAGCAACAGGATGATGCATTAGTTACAATTCTACCTTGTATTACAAATAACATAAAAATGTACAGAGGCTAAAAACAGCAATTGATTCTTTATTCATCTAAATGCCACTAAATTTTTCTTATAAGTGAGCAGTTCTCTGGGGATTAACTAAAGGACCACACTTCTTTCCATCTTTGCACTTTCACTGTCTTCAACATGAGGCAAGGACATTACTGTGTTTATTTGCATCAAAACAGATAAAAGGGGGAAGACAAAGTTTTACCAGACCTGGAAGTAGTATTAATTTTTTTGACATCACTCATATGCCTTTATCATTCACATAAAAGAGTGGAAACACACAAGAAAAGTGTGTCTCATAGAGTAAATGGAAAACAGTTAGCGAAGAGCTTTGTAGTCTCTGCTGTGAATTGTCAGATTTAGTTGCTAGAAAGTATATTCTAGTTACAGTGTGGGTGAGGAGGTGGACAGAAAGAAGCTAAAGGTGGATTAAATTAAGGAAGTCTCAATATATAAGATATTTGTGTACTAATGCAGGGATACCTCTCAGTAGCATGATCTAGTGACTGAATTTAGAGATGGCAAAGTGAACAAAATGAACAAAAGATTGTTGCCAGCAAACAATGCTTCAGTGTTTATTGAGTACCACAATACTGAGAACTCACCTCATTGCACTGAAGTGCTTGCCTAGCAAATAAAACATCCCAACTTTGATCCCTTTCACAGAAAAAGAAAGGAAAAGAAAGAAAAAAGGAAAGAGAGAAAGCAGGTGGCAGATAGAGGAGGGAAGGGGTAGAGAAAATCAGTGTTTTCCTTCAAAATTTTTGTGATGAGAGAAAACATATGAACAGAATAGCTTAAATTCATAGGGTCTTTTTGTTTGTAGGTGTGTGTGTGTGTGTGTGTATGTGTGTATGTATGTGAGTGTGTGTGTGCGTGTGTATGTGTGTGTATGTATGTGTGTGTATGTGTGCAAATACAAACTAAAAAGAAACAAATGAAAGACTATGATAGAATTTCTAGGATTAAAAAGAACAAGGTGTACGGGATCTAATATACTTGAATCATAAAACATACAATTCTTCTCTTTATTTCTCTTTTGTATTGTTTTGAAATGTCAGGATGAGTTAGCCTAGGTATTACATTCAATAGAAAAAACTGCATTTTAAGAATAAGAGGATCAAGCAAAGAATGATGGAAATAAATAAAAGCATGGCAAGAAGAAAATTATACTTTTCAACTTCAACAGTTACCAGACAATTCATTTTTAATGTGCTATGAATTTTCTGCCTTTCCAATGAGATGGGATAATGGAAATATAAAATAAAGCATTCTATACATGGAAATTGGTTTAAATAATAAAACATATCTATAAACACACAAAGAAAGAAAGTCAAATGAAGCCGCTATGCACTTCCTGGCACTTCCTCCCACATGATAAAGAGATTTAGGAGGACAACAGGTGTCAGGGATGTATAGCTTATTTGAGCATAGGCTGAAGTTTTGAATTCAAGATGGTATTTGTGGATACTGTTATTTCAGTTAAGCATCTCAGTTTGAACAGAACATATATGGTGTATATCAATGGTGGCTTGCAACTGTGATTTAAAGCCACCATACACATCTGCAAATGACTTTCATTCATTTGACAAATATGTATTAAGGTTATATATTATGGTAAATGACTAATACCTGACCACTAAAGATTCAATAATCATTTTTTTGATTTTTTTAATTTATGTGACAAATAAAATGCCCATTACTTTTGAGAAATTGGGAATATGTAAAAATGGTTTAGTAGAGCTCACATAAAGGTAAAGAAGTAATGGCATGTTATAATAGAGAGGTCTGGTATGTGTAGGTACAAAGCAAACATATTCAGAAGTCACAGAGCAAGAGATATTGATGGCAGGAGAGACCTTTGAGAGTGTCATCAAATAAGAGTACACATGCCCATGTATTTAAAGGTGAAAGGTAAGATCTTAAATGTCTTTCCAATGGAGAGGCAAAGAGTAAGCAATAAGAGTCAATGGTTAAGATCATTAAGTACCTAGACTTCCATGTATAGCACTTAGTCCTTTAAAGCCCTTTAAAGATGCTCAGAAAATATCCAATTCCATCCTGGTTGGTATACTTTCGCGTAGTCCTTGGTACTGTGTCTAGTTTACTTCTTTTCAGCTTCAGACATCTAACTAATTAACAGAGGTGGGGAAATAATGATTTTTCTATCAGTAGTGAAGGCTCTGCTTGTCCCTGCTCATGACCTCACTTTGCATTCCCTGAAGGCTACAAAGTCATTTGCAGATGCATATGGTTGCTTTAAATCACAGTTGCAAGCCACCACTGATATACACCATCTATGTTCTGTTCAAACTGGGATGCTTAACTGAAATAACAGTATCAACAAATACCATCTTGAATTCAAAATCAGATGGAAGTGACAAAAATTTTATGTGACGTGAATCACCAACGCCTTGAATGTCTCCTACTATAGCAGTACTACATTTCTTAGAAGCTAATAACCATAGTTTCTTAGTAAATTGTACTGTTTAAAGTGTGTAAATATACACTGGTCCTTGGAGGGTGCTAATTTTAACCTGAAATGTTTCAGAACAAGATAGTAAACTAAGAAATGAGTGTTTGGGCATAAAGTATGAAAATGTCATTCGAGTGCCACTATTGTACCTCATCTCATCAGTATGTTTATATACAAAGTACATATCTATTATAACTTCAGGCCTTCTTGTCTAATTTCCCATGATCTTATTTCTGATTCCACACTAGCCACGATAACTCTTTTTAAATGAAGGATAATCTGGAGCTTTCTTTTGTGTTTCTTTGCTAATAGTTATCAAAATAAAAGTAGGACGGGATTGATGTTTGTAATCAGCCAAACTTATGTTCATTGCCCATGGTTGCCACTTCTTAACAGTGTGGTCAGGTGGCTCAATAGCACAATGTATTTCTGACAGTGTAGCCTTAAGCCAGGCACTGGACTCTCTGTGCCTCGACTTTTTTCCTCTATGAAATGGAACAGAATTAGCTAGCCCTCTGTAGCCTGTCTGTGAGCATCAGAGGTTGTATTGTACATATTACCAAATGTAAACATTTGGAACTCATTGCCAACAGTGTTTGCATCTCTCAAGTAAAGTAAGTCACTTCCAGTGGGAACAGTTCTTTTTTATATACCCCTGCCCACATTCCTCAAGAATTTATATATTCCAGGACCATTACTGAAGGCCTGAACCCTCATATTATATACATATGTGGGTTCTCATGTACTAATGCATCTTTAATAAAATTTCATTTAGAAATTAGTCATATACAACATTATTATGAAGATAGAATGACATACATTTATCATAATTCAATTGTCAATATCCACTATCCTTGTACTTCATTTATCTTTCATATTATTTGGTTAAAGAAGAGTTACTTGAAAACAAATATGATGATACTAAAACAGCTGATCTGAGGACTTAAATGGCTATAAACTAGTGGGGAGATCCCATAACCAGGTTAGAGATGATAGACAAAGGTATGATTTACATGTCAGACATAATAACATGAGATTTTTCTCTTGCTAAACAGAATGGTACACAATTTAAAACTGTACATATTCTTTATTTCCTGATTTTGCTCCAGTACTTTCAGACCTTTGTTAACCATCATGCTGAAACTATTCAATGTAGAAACAAATGTAAAGGGAGGTCTATTATAATGGTTTTAAATTTCCCTTCTTTTCTCCATACCATTATGCTAGACTCCTAAGTGTGGAGGAGAAGTAAAACTGAAGACAATATATCTAGGCCTCCGGTCCCATCCCATTCCCTAAAACATAATCCTAAAAGATAATTTGAAAACCATTCCATTGGTGACACCCATTACAAAGTACTGGGGAAGCAGACAAAATGATTAGATTAGGGAAACACTATATGGCTTCTCTTACATCCCTAAATGGCCCAAAATGCATATTCTATAATACATGTAATTTTAATAAAAGCACTGCAGAGGTAGGGAGTATAGCTCAAAGATAGAACATCTGCATAGCATCTTCAACAGCCTTGATATAAAAGTTTTGCAGTAAAGATATATGAAAAAATTGTACGCATTGAGTACTGACCTTCAATTTACAAAAGAAACATATGAGAAATGGATTTTCTTTGAATAATATAAAATTTTTATGGATTCCTCAATTTCCAGCAGTCTTCCTAAGGAAATGAGCTACAACCTATGCTTACAGTTGTTGAATGATAAGTTGTTCTCAAAATACTTCCTGGCAATCCATCAGAAAATTATTATAAAATACTGGCTGTTAGAATAAGATCTTGTGAAGTCATTTTCCACAAATTTATTTTAATCTGTCAACTTCTAGTCTCTGATGTGAATGGAACACTCACATACAATGTGTGAACTCCATCATTTATGTCAGAACACTGCAACTCTCCATGGTTTTGAAATGGAGATGACTTCTCTACATAATTATAATTGGCAAATAATTTAAAATATAATGGTTTCTTAATAAGTTGTATAGATACATTAGAAAATGTGTTAAAAAAAGAAAACAGTAAACCAGGCTAGAGAGATGGCTCAGCAATTAAAAGCACTGTCTACTCTTCCAGAGGATCTGAGTTCAATTCCCAGCACCCACACGACAGCTCACAACTGTCTGTAACTCCTGTTCCCAGGGATCTGACTTCCTCACACAGATGTACATGTACGCAGAACACCAATGTACATAAAAAATATTTTTTTAAAAAGCAGTAAACCAAGTAGAGATTCATGAATTTCAGAAGCTTTTCTACAAGTTGGTAATGTAGTAGAAATTCAGCTCTCAATAAAATTATAGGCAGATTAGATGCTATTTAATAATTTAAATATAAAGTTTATAGATGATCTTTCTCACGCTTATTGAGTTGAATATGATTTACCTGCACTAACACATGGAACTTGTCCTACCTGTTTTTTCTGACTTAGAATGTATTGGAAATATAAATGCATCCCCCTGACCCTAAGGTGAACTAATTTAAAATACTAAAAAATAAAATAAATAGTATTCACTTATTCCAGACTTCAAAGAAAATTTTGTTTTAAAAGTTCTGCTTAAATAACCATTTAGTTAAGTAATCCTGGTAGTAAGCTCTGTGTTATGAAATGAATCCTCTGGATAATGAAAACCTGTCAAGTCCAGCATAAATGCATGAGACAGTGGCTATATGACCCACATAAAATAAAATATTTATTATCCACATGAAAATTTGCCTAACCCATGTTATTCAAATTCATCTTACATGGAAAATTAAGCATTATATATGTTTGTCTGAACAACTTCATTAGTTCTGAGAGTGCAAACCCATGCTTCACTCTTGATGTTAATTGTTATCTAGAAAGAACAAGTGTTGGATAAAACTGAATTTAAATTAAATGAAACAAAGGAAGGGGCCCTTTTATCAGCGATATTAAAACTTCAGTAGTGATTTTATAAAAATTTTTAAAGGTAAAAAGCCAATGATATGGTGAGCCCCAACATTTTACTAAAGTACCCCTCTCTCTAAAAACAATTAGCATTCTAAGGACCAATGATTGCTGGAGGGAGAAGTCCTGCTGATCTTCCTACTGAGATTATTTAATGGCATTAAATATAGGTAGAAGTCACACATATAATCATTAAGAGACATTTTAGGAAGGAAAATGAACAGTGGGAAATATAAGAGAGAAAATATACATATATATGAATGAATGAAATCTCATATGGGGGAAAAAACAAAAACAAAAACAAAACCAACCAACCAAACAAGGAAACAAAACCCCAGTAGCCCTGATCTCTGATTTGCAACCATCCCATAGAGGGCGCTGTTGTGACAGACTTTGATGACAAAGTTTTGGTTTACTTGTCAAGGAGACTGGAAGAGATATGGTACAGAAAAGTGATTTATTCACATTGGTGGACAAAATCCTACTTTGCCATTATAAATGGGCTATCTAATAGCTCCTATGGTATAGTTGAAAAATCTCTAGTCAAACTGCAGCCTCATTTTAAGTAATTGCTCTGCACAACCCAATTGCTTTCATTATCAAAAAATAAAAATACAAAATAAATTAAAATCAAAGATCAGCTAAAATGAACAAAAGCCTGGGAGACAGTAGTCTTTAAAGTATAATGGAAAGAACAGAAAAAGAAAGCATGAGCCTCAGAATGCAGTGCAGTCTGTTACTTGGGGACAAGAAGATAGGAAGACTAACACCATTCAACACTGCAGGAAAGATACCGAAAAGTTTTGGACAGGTCAGTAAACAGTGCTAGAATAAAACGCACCAGCTAAGGAGTGGGACTCAGCTTGGACACATTTGTTAGTTTCAGAATGAAAACCAGGGGTCCTGTCAATGATTCCGGTATAGTAGAACTGAATCATGGATTGTTATATGTGCCTCTGATATTTTGAAAAAAAAAGTGGATTTATTTCAATTTTCCCTGTTTGGAGGGTTGTGCTTTTTGAATTTGAGAATTGTCTGGGATTCTTGTTCTTTTAAACAATCTGAGGATATCCTTAGCTATCATGACTTCTTCCCGTTGTCATTTTCTAAAATCGTAATTAGAGTTAAATGATGTCATGTCTTACTAACTTCCATAAATCCTAACTTTTGTTTCAGATATGTCATTAAGTTCTCCCACTTTACTTTGGGTAATTTGACCTTTGCAACCAAGTTCATTAAATCTTGCTTTATTGATGCATCTCTTGTTATTAAACATGCCTTTTGAATTTTACTTTTTTATTTGTATTGAAAATATATTTTTCTCATATAATACATCCCGACCGCAATACATTCATTTCCCCTCCTTCTACTCCTCCCAAGTCCCACCCCATCCCCAGTCCCCCACATCCACTCTTTCTCCTTTTTGTGTTCAGAAAAGAACAGGCTTCCAAGAGACAAAAGCCAAACAGGACAAAACAAGATACAATAAGACAAGGCAAAAAAAATCCTCCTATTGAGGCTAGACAAGGCAACCCAAATAGGAGGAAAGGAGTCCCAAGAACAGGCAAACAAGTCAGAGATACACCTGATCCTACTGTTAGGAAAGGGATACAAATTGGAAAGAAAGAAGTCAAAGTGTAGTTCTTGGCAGGGGTATGATAATATACATAAGTGGCCCTAAAATTTCACTAGACAACTCCTCCAGCTGCCTTTTCAATTTTATTCTGCATTACAGTTTACATTTTAATACTATATTATTTATAGAATTTCTGGTAGTTTTTAAATATAGTGCTATGTTCTTATGTTTTCCATTATTTATTTTTGCCAGTTTAAATATGCGTATTTTATAAATTCTAATCAATCCATTATCTGAAGTTCTTGAAATTTATTTAGAGCTTTTTAAATCTTTTATTTAAAGTGGATTTTCTCTTTTTAAGTCTTTTATTTAAAGTGGATTTTCTCATATAATTTTCAACTGTGTTTATTGATCTCATTTACATTTGTCTCTGCCAGGATGTCTTGATAGTTTTATATTAATTTCATATATTGACAATACTTGGAATATATACATAGGAAGAAATCAGTTTTAAATCTGTCCTTAATATATGCATGTTTATAAATACACAAGAATATTTTTAATTATCTTTATATAAATCCAAGGTTATAGCAGACAAGCTTGTTTATTTTCCCTTGTACAAAGGAACAGAACTTGTTCTAGAGTACACTTGAGCATAGCATTTTGAGGGTTCATATACCTGCACCACTTAAACACCAACCGCAATCCCAGCCTTTTAAAGCCCTATTTATCCTAATGACTCTATTTACTCTAATGATTGTTAAAATGTATATCTTTATTAAGTCCCTAGCAAGAGAGATACAGCATAATACAAGGTCATGTGGCTCTAGTTTACAATTCCTGCTATGGTGGGTTTGACTTTTGAGCCTGTTTGGTTTGGGTTTGGTCTTTATTTCTTCTGCCAGGGTTCTCCACTTGAAAATATATTTGTGTTATTTATCCTTCTTTTCTAGTTTTTTGGAGTATGGAATGAAGTGTTGGTTTTGGGGAGTCTTCTTGTTGTTGCAGTTGTTATTGTATTTCATTTTGGTTTGGATTGGGTTTTGGCTTTCTGGTATAACATCATTGCTAGAAATGGGGTTCTTAATTTACTCTATTCTATTTCCATGTAGCTTGATTTTAAAGTAACAAATTTTCTCTTTATAACATAAGATTATGATGTTTAAAAAAAAAAAACAGATGCATCTACATTCAGAGAAAGTTACATTGCTTCCAGGGCAACTAGAAGAGCTTAGGGACATGTTAGGCTGGGGTACTCGAAAATGCTTTGACCAAGCTTACTATTGTGTCACTGAAAGAAGAGCAGAGGTCTTGTTTTAGAGAGCACTAGAAAGGCATGTTGCTCTGTTTTTAGTGTAGGTCATTGCTTGTTTCAAGGAAATTGCTCTAATGTTATCTGTTTTCTATCATCTCATAAGAACAGTAAGGATATAATCCCACAGTGACCCAGATGGATAGATGTGTACATTGTAAAGTTTTATTTCATCAATAAAGACTTACTTTTCTTAAGAAGGTTTGAGTTCCTGAGCCCTATAAAAACAAGATACAAGAAGCCAACCGCTGGCTTATTACCACATAAGGTTACATCTTATGACAAATACTGTGCAAACATGAGTCAATATCCTTCTAGAAAAATTTTAAAGTTTCATTTTATAAAAATGACAATAAAAGGTGTCTGCTATTTTATAATCAGCCCCCTTATAATCCCTTTTATAATGTAAATATCCTTTTCCTTTGAAGTATGTTGTAATATTGCTTTAGCCCTCCTATTAAGTTAATTTTGAATTATTATCTAGCAAGTACACAGTCAAAATCAGAGATTGGCTTTGTAAAATTTTACCACCTTTTATAGGGCACTTAAGTGATGAATTTTTAGGTTACTTAATATAATAAAGTCTCATAATTTTAAAACATGTCATCCTTATAGCAGAGCTCAAGTGAAAAGTGCACTGAACTATCACATGGAAGAAGGGAATCCATTTCACCTGTCGAAGACAATCAACAATTTTAGTACCACAAAGTAATAATGATGCAATTATTGTAATTATTTCTATGTTCAAACCAGTGAGCCTAAAGGCCTCCATAGTAGGACCATCCATGTATTACACTTGAGAGAAACTATAAAGGATATGATGAATGCTATTTGCACTTAATAATTAGTAAAATTTAGTCCTTCCAAATTAATCTGAAATTAATAGGGTCATAAAATATTTCTGCTGATTTTTATTAAATATTAATCTTTTCTATGCTGTTGGAAAGCACAGTTTCCTTTTCTTAAACTGTTTTTCTTTTGAGAAAAGGTTATGTTTATTCGACTCACATATTTGACTTTCATCTTCACTTACTCTTGCAATTAGAGCTGTTCATGTCTTTTCTACATTTAAAACAATTCTTTGCCCTACTCATTGTGAATGTGTGGTCAGAGACAAGGGAGGAGTAGATAATATCCAATCTGAACATCTTTCCTACTCATAATTGAAGGCACTCACTGCATTCTAAACTGACATTTACGGATGGCTCTGGACTAATTTATCCTTCTCTCTTCAGCCTGCATATTTCTTCTGTGCATAATTCCTTCTTGAAGTTAATGGGAATTTGGCATGTGACATGAGTACATGTTTCATAAGATGGGAATCTGGGATCCGTCATTTAATAAAGAATCTGCCTTTTCCCTTAATTGGTCTGTCTTCCTAATGTCTTTCATTATACCGTAGTAGTGCAGGCAGGCCTTCCATCCTAATGTGAAGTGGAACTGTTTTAAAATGCAGGTTATATATGGCTTACCATGAACAGAAAGCAGGTGCATGATCTATTGGACTAAAGATGGATTTTGAAATGTTATACTTTTGAATAGAAGATAAAAGTTAAAAAAAATTCTGTGTGCATGCTACATTTTAAACATTTTAAGAATAAGACACAATATCACTTGCCTAGGCTAAGTGAACTCTCAAAACACCTTACTTAGGCAATGAGCTTGAAATCTGAAAGAAACTACAGCTTTGGTTTTTTTCCTTGTTCTTGAGTGTTGTGCATTACTGTGCTGAAGTTTAGCTTGGCATTGCTAATATCAGCATTTCTGGTTTGCAAATAAAAACCTTCATTTATATGTATGGTGAAATTATTTTATTATCTAAACCATTTTCAAGAACTTACTGATAATGTCACAACACATTGAATAAATAAGCTATAGTGTCAGTGCAAGAGAATGACATGCAGAAACAAAGAAAAATGAGAAGAGAGATGTCTCTGTACTTATTAGAAGGATCTTAATATGCAAAATTTTAAAAGTCAAGTTGAAAAATGTATATAAGTATTTTATATATATATATATATATATATATATATATATATATATATATATATATAAAACGACAATTTTTTTAAGAGGCCATGCATTTAAAAGAAAGAAGATTGTGGATGCATGGAAGTTTTAAGGAAAGTGGAATGATGTAATTATAATGTGATCTCAAAAAATAAGATCATCATTTAAATAAAAATTGTGAAAGAGTAATGATAATATATTTTTATATTTGTAGTTGGATGAAAATTTACTGGAATTATTAATAGAAAATAGTAAATAGATTTGACTCCCTAGAAAGGAACGAATTGAATGAATAGAAAGAAAACATAAATGAAGCTTTTCAGTATTTGCCTTTCTACCCATAATTGGTTTTTAATCTCACTGATTTATTACATAGTCATTATTTACTTACTCACTTTTCCTGATAGGAATGAAGTTAAAATTTAGAACCTAGATTTTTTTTCACACTGCCACTAATTAGCTATATGAGACTTTGTATAAGTCACCAAACCTATCTGGACTTTAATAGTTATAACTTATGGAAACTAGAATAAATGATTTCAAAAGCACTTCTCTGTTCTTATGTCTTGAGAGATAGAAAATGTATAACAGTATAGTATGGCCACATGTAGATCATTTTCTTAAGGAATAAGAATGTGAGTAACTGACAATAATTTTACCTACTATAGGATTTATATGTTTTCCCTATTTATTCTCTGAAATTATAGTTAAAATAAGTTCTCTCAATAAGTCAAACAGATAGGCATGCCTTTACCATTTGAAAACCCAAGTTTACTGCCATGATAAAACTAATTTCTATCTTTTAACCTTAAGCTAAAACTTTTTACAAATATTTGCTAAAATATCCTAAGTGTAGTAATAGCAGATGAACTCAAAACATTGACTTTTAACTGCTAATCAGCATTTTGATAAGCTTCTGAGTCTTTATTAAATATGTGTTCATGTTTGATATCCATTCTGTTTAGGCTTCAATTATTTAATTACAGGTCTTGATATGAAACTAATCATGCACACATCCATACGAAGCTTGCATACTGACAGGATAAAATCATTAAACAGTCATTACTGTAAACTGACGCTGGCCTCAAATTTTTGCAGTTAACGGGGGAGTTGATGCTTGATGAACAATCCAATTAAAATTGGCAACAAAAGACCTAAAATGTCAGCCAAATTGCTTTTTAATAGTCAATGCAGCCGTCACAAAACATAAACATTAAAGTCCCCATAGAAGCATAAAGCTTCATGGTGAAACAATTCTAGAAAATGAATAATAATTACAGCATCCTGAGGATTCTTTTAATAGATGTGCACTCATTAAAATTATTTTGTTGGTTAGAATAAGATGACAAAGTTTGTTTCTCTGAATATATCTTTTTATTTGTTATGTTAACAGTTTGGTTTAGAGAGGTGTGATTTCTGTTAGTAACCAAAGAAATAATTTTCAAAGGGTTTTAAAAATCTTTAAAGTTTTGACAAGAAAGGAGTATAAAAAGTATACATCATAGCATGCTACACTTTAAAATAATATCGATGAATAATTTACTTCACTGACTTTTCTCTTTTATTGAAAATAGATTTTTCTTTTATAATATATACTGATTATGGTTTACACCCATCTACACCTCTCAGTTCCTTCCCATCTCCTTTCTGTCTCTCATTGGAAATCAGTCTTCTAATAGATAATAATAAAATAAAAATAAAAAGATAAAACAAAATCAAACACTTTGGAAAAGACAAAACCAACAGAGGTAAAACAGTCTGAGAAAAGGCTCAGAATCAGATAAAGACTCATTCATTCAGAAAACCCCAAACCATAATATATATGCAAAGGACATGTAAGCTAAGAAACAAATAAATAAAAGTAAAAATAAAAATTAAAAAAGAAAAATAAAATTACAAAATGAAATAAAAAGCCCTAATACTGCTTTCTGAGACCAGAATCCAAAGGTACCATTGAGGATTTTTGTTTGTCTTTCTGTTTTTCTCTTGGCCATCTACTGCAGAGGATGCAGCCTACCCAAAGAGCCATTTGTTTGCTTATTGAGACTCCACTGGAGGAAAATAAATTTTCATTTACAAATGGTTATCAATTACAGATTGTTTCTACGTTATGAATGGGAGCATGTGTCTACTTCTTTCAGCTCTAGGACCTCATCTGGTGCAGACACATGTAGGCCCTGTGCATGCTGCCTCAGTCTCTGTGACTTCATATGTATGTCAATCTTATTGGTTTAGAGGGCCTTTTTTTCTTAGTGTCTTCCATTCCTTCTAGCTCTTATCCTCCATGTACCTCCTCTTATGCCTTAAAGGGTGAGATTTGATGGCAATAACCCATTTACAGATGAGTGTTCCAAGATCTCCTACGCACTGCATTTTGTCTGACCATAGGTCTCTGTATTAGTTCCTGATTTTGCACTGACTTAAAAAAATAAAATTAATTGCATATTTCATAGATATATAGCATGCCATTGTAAAATAACATATAAATGAAAAGGTTGAAAACAAGTCAGTAATCTCTGAGTAGCAATTAACATTCAGAGGCTTTAGTCTCTGGATAAGCAATATCAAATACATAAGTGGATTCATCACACTGATATGCCTTATGGAGCAGTTTTATTTTTAGTTGATGGTACAGATTCAAAGGTATTAATGCATTTTTTTTTTTACCTCTGGTTCAGTTGTTTTGCACATGCAGAGCAAAGTAGTAGATTTTAGGAAATTTTATTTTATGTGCTATGAAAAACTTACTTGTCATTATTGGTATGTGTTTCAATAGATAGAGAAAGATATTGTGTATTTTTTTATCTGTTTGATCTTGCCACAGGGGGAAAAACACCAAATGGCTCCTAAGGAAAATGTTTTAAACATTATGATTTTAATAATACATATTTATTTTCTCAATGAATTATTGATACATATATAATGTACCAACAGAGTATTGACCACTCTGATAATCAAAAATGAGTAATATTTGTATATGATCCCAAACTTACTTTTTACTTGAAGTTTAGACATATAAACAATTTATGATAGTTCTTCAAAGTATTCAAATCAAGAAAATAAGAAACAAGATCTCCCCAATACTCATGAGAGTCTTCTTACCCCATCTTATATATTTTTAAAATGACTTACCCCACATTGATAGATGAGTAGAGTCCTCATTCAGATGGTACCCTAATACATTTATGTATTGAAATATCTGTCAATTAAACATAGCCTTCTTCTACAATCATAGACTTTAATTTAATATGTGATGAAGGATAACTTGATACTTAAACTTCTCCAGATGATGTTCCTCTGTTTTATATATTGGATAACTTGATGCTATGTTTCCAGAACAACATTTTTTTTAAATCCCTCAAAGGGGTAATAGATATATTGGGACTTCAAACTCTATTAGCTGAAGCAGTGAGGAGAAAAGCCTATAGGAATATAAATGAAACTGTAATGGCACCATATCGCAAAATATTAAATGATTCAACTCTTCATAAAAATTGCTCATGTTTTCTGCTCTTTTTCATAATATAATGATGACTACCTATGTACACACATATATCTATATCTAGCTATCTCTAAGTATATATAAGAGAGAAGTGATATTTAGGCTGTCTTTAAACTACCATTTCAGCCTGTGCAGAAATAAAGATGCCTTGGTCTTTTATGCACATAATCATATAAAATCCTGTCAGTAATTTGGTTAAGTTCATTTTAACAAACCAAATCTACCAGCACTTTTGTCACTGCATGGTCTATAGAGTAAATGAGTTAAGCATAATGTGTATACAAAAATAGTATTAAGACATTCCCAAAGAATTTATAAAAGTTCAGCTTGCAAAATAACAATAGAGAGGGATAAAATATGTATGTGTGAGAGATCTAAACCTTCTTCTGGCCAATATAAAACTGTTTTCTGAATGCTTCATATTTACCAGTTTCAATTCAAAGTTAAAACTCTTTATTACTTTACTAAACAAAAATTGAAATTGAGTCCTGTTATGACCTTAGCATTTGATGGACATTGAGAATTTAAAGATGAATAATATACAGAATTACTCCTAAGGACGAGGCTGTCTACAAAAACAAAACAAAACAACAAAGAGAAAATATTATGATAATGTAGTCAGATTTCTGATAGGTAACTGTAATATATGACTTGAATATACAAAGTATAGTGGACTTGAATATACAAAGTATAGTGGAATAAAGCATTACAGACAAAGTAGCATGGCTAAAAATGTCACAGGAGCATCACAGCAAAGGCGACATATACAATACTGTGGCGATGCATAAGAATAAGACAGGTATAATGGAAGCTATCCAGTCTTACATGTTCTATCAATGATTTTGGACTGTATCTTACAAGCAATAATGAAACATTTTTTTCATCATACTTAATAAAATGATGACAAACTAATTCATTTTGATTGTGTATTGGAAACACACATAATTAAATAAGGTGATGATAAATTATAGAAATAACATTTATTTATTTATTTATTTATTTATTTATTTATTTATTTATTTATTTGACTGTTCATTTGTTTATTCAAATATTTTGATGAGACTCCAACAGGTTAATCTCAGGAAAAGGTACAATCAATATTCCTGAATATTTTTAACTCATATAAATCTTTTACTGCATGTTTTCTTTGTAAAGCACAATCAGCACATTTTCATATAGAAAGAATAAAACCACTACCCTAACCATTTTAAAAATCTTTATTTTTAAGTTACAGTATTCAGATACAACACTTAAAAATATTCAAGATCTTCTCATCAAGGAAACTTCTCTTTGTAATGGGCAGAGATCACCACAGAAAACTAAAGTCCTCTAAAACACAGTTGGAGAGGCCAACTCTAACTAATACATCTACAACACAACTCTCTTAACTAAGGCTCAGAAAATATTGAAGAAGAAGGAATGGGATGGGTCTAGGAGCCAGGGGATCATGGAGTTTAGAATGAGATTTTGCTTCCTCATAAATTCTGAAGTTACACCCAAAAATTGTCAACAACGTGACCACCCAAACCTGACTAACTCCAGTGTATGTACCAAAGTGGACAGAAAAAAAAGTGAGGACTCCGTTCCTCTTCAGTTTCATGTGTTTTTCAAATTGTATCTTATATCTCGGGTATACTAAGTTTCTGGGTTAATATCCACTTATCAGTGAGTACATATCATTTGAGTTCTTTTGTGATTGTGTTACCTCACTCAGGATGATGCCCTCAGCTATTGGATGGATCACAGGGCCCCCAATGGAGGAGCTAGAGAAAGTATCCAAGGAGCTAAATAGATCTGCAACCCTGTAGGTGCAACAACATTATGAGCTAACCAGTACCCCGGAGCTCTTGACTCTAGCTGCATACGTATCAAAAGATGGCCTAGTAGGCCGTCACTGGAAAGAGAGGCCCATTGGACATGCAAACTTTATATGCCCCAGTACAGGGGAATGCCAGGGCCAAAAAGTGGGAGTGGGTGGGTAGGGGAGTGGGGGGTAGGGTATGGGAAACTTTTGGGATAGCATTGGAAATGTAATTGAGGAAAATCCGTAATAAAAAAAAAAAGTGAGGACTCCAACCTATACAAAGAACTACAGGTAACTTATGATGCTGAGAGAGGAGAAATAGTCTTCATCAGGGAAAAGTACATCAATTGACTTCTGATACAATATGATTAGGTTTGAAAATATACATACAAGTAACATTATTCAGACTGATCTGGTTATATTTATGAATATATATGTATATACATATATTCATGTCACAACATTGTTTTTAAAAGGGGGCCATGAATTTGAACAGGGCTTTTTGGGAGGGTTTGGAAGGTGAAATGATGTAATTATAATCTTAACCATAAAATAGCAAAAATAAAAATTATTCAAACAATGAAACTCCCCACATAATTAATAGTTAGCTAATGACATGCAAAAGTATATCATTTTAATCCACAATTGTTTTACAATTAAAACCAGTAGCATGATAAACAACTTGACATATCAATCATTTGACCAGATTGTAGATCAATGTTTTCCCATTTATTCATCTCACTATATTCCACATTTAGAATCAAATTTTAAATCATACTATACAAAACTAAAACCAAAGCTTCATGGAACAATTTATTCCTTTACTCATTGTGATGCTCTACCATATATACTGTTTTATTTCAGTTTTTAACATGTTGGTCAAAATGTTGTTTTCATAAAGCATCAAATGATCATAGTTGGACTCCTGAAAACACCAATCAAAATCGAAAACGTTGAGGCAAACAGTGAATTCAGAGTCAGAGAGAGAGTTTCATGACAGCCAAGCAAGACTATGTTAAGAGACTGTCTCAAAATCCTTAGGGGAAAAAAGTCTTTGGGTCCTTTGCCTGCTTTCTTTTCACTACTTATTATCTCTGTGACCTTGGTAAAGTCAGTTAACTTATTTGGTTTTTATATACAAAATGGAATGATGCCTTCCTTGTCTATATCACAGACTTCTGTTGTAGGGAACAAATGAGATAATATATTTCAAAGTGCTTTGCAAGCCATAAAACACTATGTAAGTGTAAGGAGGTGATAGCCATAAAATGAGACTATACTTCATAGTTATGTATTTCATGTGACTTTGGTGAGCCTTTTAATCCTTCAAATTCATTCATGAAAAATAATTTCCTTGAGGGTATCTAGTCACACCAGATATATATGAAAATAAGTTTGACAAAGTGCTTCCCGTTCTGAATAAAAGACATCAGTGACATCAATTCAAGTACAGTTTACATTTTTAGCCTCCTAGAAAAGAGTTTGATACAGATCACCACACTTTAAACTAAAAAGACTCTTGCTAAAATAATGGGAAGAGTCCATGACTTTATATTATATAATTTGCTTATATGACACATCCTTTGTGATACATGGCACTACTGCTAAAGTTAGCCTTTGGCAAAAATATGTCATAAACACGTTTGCAGAGCTCTAATAGAAAGAAATCTATAACAGTGAAAAAGAAGGCAGGCAAGCTATTTATTTGAAAAAGCAATGCTTAGTAAAACATCATTATGAACTGTGCCACTTGCTTTAAAAAAAAATTAAAAAGACCTGAAATTCAGTGATATGGGGGAGGAGTTGCCCAATTTTGTCCATAAGAAGTTTGTTCAGTACTGACTGTGTGCCAAACTGGAAGTGCTAAGAATCTCTTTCCAGGAGCTTTATCCTCTGTTTTTTGTTTGTTGGGTTTTTTGTTTTTTGTTTTGTTGTTGTTGTTGTTGTTGTTTCTAATAAACCAAGATACAAAAATTCTATTTTATTAGATATTTTCTTCATTTCTCCTTCTTCATTGCTCTGCTTCCCTACCCACTCACTCCCACTTCTTGGCCCTGGCTTTCCACTGTACTGGGGCATATAGTTTGCTAGACCAAGGGGCCTCTCTTCCCAGTGATGGCCAACTAGGCCATCTTCTGCTACATATGCAGCTAGAGACACAAGCTCTGGGGGTACTGATTAGTTCATATTGTTGTTCCACCTATAGGGTTATAGACCCAATCAGCTCTTGGGTACTTTCTCTAGCTCCTCCATTGGGGGCCCTGTGTTCCATCCTATAGATGACTGTGAGCATCCACTTCTGTATTTGCCAGGCACTGGCAAAGGCTCACAGGAGACACCTATATCAGGGTCCTTTCAGCAAAATCTGTTAACAATAGTAAAACAGGCAAAAATGTAGCCACAGTGCCTGAGAGATGACTGAATGGATAAAGGCACTTGTTGCCAAACCAGGTGATGTGAGTTCAAGTACCATAATTAACACAGTGGAATAAAACATCTGAACTGACTCCCACAAGTTTTTCTTTGACTTCCAAACAAATGCAACAGTACACACATCTATGCACAGACATGCTACATAAATAGTGCAAAAAAATTAAATAAAGAGCGAGCTATATGAAAATTCCAGGCACAGTGGCAGGCCTGGTTTGTATTACCTTACTCAAACTCCCACAAGTGATAAAGATTTATAGATTTATTACAAGTGCAGTGTGTGTGTGTGTGTGTGTGTGTGTGTGTGTGTGTGTGTGTGTGTAAAGTTACAAGTAAAGGCAAAAGTAAAAGTGACTCTCATTCAGGAAATTTCAGTAGAAAGTATTTGAATGTTATGGTATCCATAGAATACAGTGGCTGTATTTGGGCCTGGTATTTTGTGTATCAGTTCTCTCCTTGCTACTACATGGTGTCAGATATATTAAGAAATCTGTAGGCATATCTAGAATATCATGCTCTTGGAGGTTAAAATAGAAAGTAGCTGCTTATTTTTTAAATCTCAATCACAAGTTACAATATAGAGGGTTAGAAATAAAGATGGCATTTTTTGAACAAGTGTGTTTTAGCAGATTCTCCTTCCCCAAAGTCTGCTTTTCATTTATATTTCAAGAACTTTTTAGTGAATAAGACAGGACTGTTCCTTAGAGAGAAAGAATATGGACAATAAGGCATGAATGTAAGGGCTTAGAGGTGGAAACTGTCAATGGTTTGTTGGATGGTAAGCAATGGAGTTTGACAGGACATGAAGTATGGAAAATGAGAATAGACTGAAATCATGTGTTTTTCGTGTTTAAAGCTTTAATAAAATCAAATTCAATTGCAATGTAATAATTCTGGTTGCATTTTAAAATACAGTGGGCATTTTCTAATTAAAAAAAACATTATTTTAAATAAGGCATTCTTCAAAAGATGTACCCCATTGGCCTTTGTAGGAACTAGAACACAGTTTTCACTCCACCATCAAGCTTCTCTAGTGAGGCATGGCGTTAGATCATACATAGCTTGATAACACGAGAAGCTCCCTATTTTAAATTTCTCTGAGGGACAAGGACAAACACATACAGAAGACGTCCAGAGATGAACACTTGTACAAACCCCTCCATTGGATTTCTTGCTCTGTTATTTTTTCATATCCCTTACTCCTCAGTCTTCCTTATACTCGACAGCTGCAGAGACACCTAATTGGTTATGAAATTGAAATGTCAAGCCAAAGATTTATGTCCCTCTATCAGTTATACAACCCCCCCTCTACTTGTCCATATTCTTTTCCCATATTCCTGTTTCCAGGAGCATAAAATAAATAGTTTCCCATAGGAATATATTGTCCTTAAAGAATATTGATGCCTTTAGAGAAGTCTGGAATGTGGACAGTGAATCTCTGATAAAATTTTATTATATTTTATAGTGTCACATTAGTAAATATTTTAAACATAAATTCCTGAATAATTGTTGAACCAAAGCTTAGCCAATCCTTGCAAATATCAGTTATATGTAGTTGTTTGTACCAGTAGAAGACTTATTTTTTGTAATAATTCTCCAGGTTCCCAATATGACACAGTTACAATGATATCCAACAAGATCATAATCCACTTTGGGATAGAAAAGTATCAGTCTAATCCTTCTGAATGTCTTCCAGAAAGAAAAAGGTACACATCTAATAAGGCTATTTCAATTTAATCCCCAAATTGGGATCTATGGCTAACTGTATTGAGTACCAGGTTCGGATGATCATCTACTGGCATAGCACTGGTCATACGTGTAAATGAATCTAAAGCCAAAGAAATATCTTCATATGAATCCTATAATATTTATAAAATGGGTATTTACAAGTTAATCGTGAGACAGTAGGGTAACAAAACCTTTCTGAAGAGACAAAGCCTTCATAACCCATGCCTTCCCACTGATTTCAAGCGTTTGTATACACATGCTTACATTTGTGTTTCTGCATAATAGAATTTAATGTTTTATGTAATCTAATAGATCAGCACAATATTTCACTGGCTTTTACATTCTTTCTTCATCTTCTTCCACGATTACCCCTGAGGCTTAGAGAGAGGACAGGTGAAACATACATTTAGGACTGATATTCCCCAGTATTGTATTCTGTACACATTAACAAGTTGAGTGTCTCTGTATTAATAACCATCTATTTTCAAAGAAGCTTCTTGACATAAGATAAGTTAGACGCATGACTCACAGTAGCTGGGTCTTCATGCACAAGACCTTTGCAGTACTGAGCCAGCTAAAACTCCAACATGGAAGGGAGTAGGGTCCACTCTTTAAAGTCATACTCCTGGCTGGAAGCTGCTGGCTATTGATGACTGCTGGGAGAGAGAGAATCAGTTTTCTTCAGAGATGTGGCCCCTGAAATGCTACACATGCTCCAGTAAATAGCCCTATATGCAGGCACATATTATATAGGAGTATCCAGTTGGTGAAACATGAAGTTGGGAGGAAATAATGGTGGAAGGTATAGGAGAGATATTTAAAATTTTTCCTTTTCAAAACATAATTAAATTTTAAATGATTCAAAAACAATGAGCATGCAATTTTCTGTTGAATATTTTTTTCCAGGAACCTTGGGTTAAGAATACTTATAATGGAGGCAAACAAAATACTTTTTGTTCAAAACAATGCATTATAGTACATTCATAGCAGACGATATTTCACAACAGCAGACAAAAGTAAATGAAATTGGCAAGTGAAAAATACTGCTGAAACTAAGGTCATGTTGAATGCTCAGTTGTTTATACGATGTCTCTTATGGCCTTTTGAGAGAAGTGACATTCACTTTTAACATTATGTCTTTCGTATATTACAAAGCCAACAATAACCAGTATAAACACTCTTGTTTAGATAACAAAATAGACAGCTTAGGGTCAGAAAAATTTCAAGTCAACATTAGAGCATCTGTCATTTTTGTTCTCTGTCTTTATCCTTTTGTTTATTTCCATTCATTGCTCAAGCCACCCAGTTACTTTGTTCCTTTACAAGAGGTCCATTTCCCTTTTCTATGTACCATTCAGCCTTTCTGTAAATGTTCTGGGATCTCTTTGCAACTTTGGCACTGGTTGCTAGACCTGGCTCTTTCAGTCACCTCTGTGAATTTATATACACTTGTCCTATCCTGATGACTACTCGCTGTTGCTTGTGGTTATTTCTCAGACAGATACATCCAGTAGGTAAAAAGGAAGATATTTTTAATAACAGCTTGATTTATATACTTTTTTTTTAGAATAAAGTGAGTAAAGGAAGCATAAATGTAACTGTTGCTTTTATTTCCAACATATATTTTCTGAAAGACAGATGCTGATAACCATTCTATATAGAGGTAAAAGGGTTATTAATACTTGGAGGGAAAGAAGTCATGTTCCTCTCAAATGCCTCTAATGGTTTAAACATGTGATCTTGAGAAAATAATATAAATTTTTCATGCTTCATTTTTCCTCATCTTGTATTTAAATGTATTTATTTATTGCACCAGCAACTTTATAATAGCAATAACTTACCACATCTTATAATGAGAATGATGATGGCGATGATAAATAAATGGAATGATATTTGCACCTCTCTCTGTCAGAGACCTGAAAGTAATTAAACACTGTAGAAACTATTTACTCAGAATGTCTTAGACCTGATCTGTTCTAAATTAATTATATTAGAATTTAGATATCTTAATTTCAGGCAAACATAACAATTTTTAAAGGCATGTTAGCTCATAAATTATCCTACATAGTGTGGGATGCAAAGCAGAGTAAGAAATAATTTTTGAAAAATTCTCTGTGCTTTAAAAAGCATGAAGCATAATGTAAAATTAAGATTTGTATAAAATAAAGACATGTTTTAAAACCTGTCTTGATAATGTTTATAGCATGCTAGTATGCAACCAAGTTTAGTTAGTGTTGTATACTGAGGTATGTTCCCCCAAATCCTTGTGTTAAAATCATAGCATAGGTGATAGCATGGTCCTGCTACCCTATATACCAGCATGATTGTATTTGCAGATGGGACTTGTGGGGATCATTATGTCTAGATAATGCCATGACAGTTCACTCTCATGGGAGAGTAATGTCCTTATGAGGAGAGGCTCATTCTCCCTTTACCTTATGAGCACACAGCAAAAAGGGTGTCATCTGAAAGCTAGGAATAAAATCCTCCTAAGAAACCAACGATGTTGGCATTTTGAAATTTATACTTCTCGTCTCCAAGTTGTGAGAACATAATGTTCTGTTATTTAAGCCTGACTTTTTCTCTGGGCAAAATATCTTCCAGGTCTACCTATCTGTGCCATTGAAAGTGGTAGGATTTCCTTTATGGTTAATGATACCCCATTATGTCTGCATATCACATACTATGTATCTATTTATTTGTTAATGGATATTTGGGTTGACAGCATTTCTTGGCAATTACAGCCAAGGCAACAGTGACTATGGATGTGCAATATGTTTTAAAATTCTGTCTCCAATTAATTCATTTAAATTCTCTTAAGTGAAATTGCTGGATCATGTAGGAACTAAACTTTTTATAATTAGAAAACTTCATTATTTGTGTTTCATAGCATTCTAAGAGCACAAAACTGCATCTTGTCTACACTCTCTCCAACATTTGTTATTTTTCTGAATATTTATAATGCACATCATGATGGGGTAAGTGACAGCTTGCTGTGGTTTCGTTTGCTTTTTTATAAAGAGCTGTATTGATCATTTGTAGATCTTCTTTGGAAAAGTATCTATTGAGCATCTTTTATTTATTTTCTTACCAAGTTATTCATATTTTGCTGTTGACTTGTGTTGTGGTTTGAATGAAAATGGCCCCTAGAAGGTGGTAGATTTGAATATGTGGCCTCTAGTTTGGGGAACTGTTTTGGGAAGAATTAAGTGGTATGGTCTTTTTGGAAGAAGTGTATAATTAAGCATAAGCTTTGAGCTATCAAAAGTCCATGCCAGGCCCGGGCTCTTGCATCTCTTTCTCTCCTCCTTCCTTTCCTCCAACTTGCAGAGCTGGGTATAAGCTCTTAGTTGTTGCTCCAGTGCCATGCCTCTGTTTCTCAATTAAATGCATTCGTTTATAACAGTTCTTGGTTACAGTGACTCTTCACAGCAACAGAACAGAGACTAAGATGATTTGTATGCATTCCATGCATATAATGGATGAAAATTCCTCATTAAACATGTACTTGCAAATATTTATCCCATTTCATAGGAATTTTCAATTTACTCAGTGTTTTCCTTTGATACGTGAGATAAACAAGTGTAAAGTACTTTCAAAAAATTTTCATTGTTCATATATTTCCACTCATTAGTCTTCTATATAAACTTTTGTTGTATTGTTTAGGGCTTGAGGATACATTTGTTTACTACACTTTTTTTTATTTTTATAAATAAAAATATTGTTTAAGTTGATTGTACCTGCATGTTGTATTTTGAAGAATATAGGTACATATACATACCAGATATCCAAATATGAAATAGCAATTAACATGTTTTTACAGAATGTAATTGTAATTTTAATTTTAATGGACAAGACACTGCTCACCCTTGGCCCAGATAACCACCTCTTATGTCGTGGTATAGAAATAGAAATGCTTTATATAACACATGTATTCTCTCTATACATATTAAATTTATTTTCATTATATTATGAAGTATTATGTTTTATATGTATAAATATAATTCTTTCATTTATAATTTTTATTAGAGTGTGATTGGAAAACAAAATTATATATATATATATACATATATATATTTAGCATTATGATAACTTATTCGCCTTGTTTAATGATTCTTATAATGATATATAATAAACTCCTCACTTGACACAGATTATTCATGCATATACTTATTTTAAACTGACTCTCAGGGAGCTCAGACTGGCCTTGAACTTACTATGTAGTTGAGGATAACCTTGATCTTTTGATGTTTCTGCCTCTACAAGCTGAGTGCTTGGGTTGTAGGAATGCACCATTAAGCACAGTTAGTGCAGTGCTAAGTACCAAACCCAATGCTTTTATCTGTACTATGCAAACACAGTATCAACTGAACTGAATACATCCTTAGCCTTTTATGCACATTTTTGAGACCAGCTTAGTATCCACAAAATTGTTAAATATTAGATGTGGGCATATCTGCGGATGATTACACTATGGGTGTATTGAGTATAATCAACCATTACAGCTATTTTACGAAGTAACATATGCACTGTTACTATTTGTAGAGTTACTAAGCCCCTAATATCCCCCTCATAATTATCCATTGTTGTAATTATAAAGTACATTTAGAGGAAAATCCCTAGACATAATTCATAACTTAAATAGATCTATTTTATTTTGATACAATTTATTTGATACTAACTTGGCATTCCCATAAAGGAAGAGATGGATATCAGGAATGATTAAACTGACTACCAGAGGATATATTAGAATATACTCCAATGAACATATGCACACCACGGCATACATGAACATACACATGAGTATATACATGTGCATGTACACATACAGAAATAAACATAATTAAAACATCCTTAAAGTAGAAAGTGATCTAAATACTTGAGTAGCCTGGTGTCATCACTGGTGGCTCTTACAGAGAAAGAAGGAGGGATTTTTTCTTTGTTTCTTTTTCTTTCTTGTTTTTTTGTATTTTTTTTTCAGGAACATATTTTAACAAATAGAAAAAAAGCAGTAGTAACAGAAACAACAACAAACATGAATATGCCAGTCTTTTCTTAAAATTATTTTTAATATGGGTTAATTGAATATAATTGTATTACTTTCCCCCTTCCTTTCCTCCAACCAACCCTGCCAGCCACCCTCCTTCAAACCAACCCCATGTTCCTCACTTTCAAGCTGATAGCCTTTTTTTAGTATTGGTACATACATATACATATGTGTGCATGTATGTTCATATATTCATGAATGTATAAATACAACCTGCTGAATCCATTTTAATGATGTGTGTGTGGAGGTAGCTTGAATGAAAATGGCCCCTATAGAGTCATAGAAAGTGGCACTATTAGGAGATGTGGCCTTGTTGGAGGAGATATGTCACTACATGTGGGCTTTTAGGTCTCAGATGCTTAAGCTAGACCGTGTGTCATCTTCTCTTGCTACTGACTTTGGCTTTGGATATAGAACTGTCAGCTGCTCTTCATCGTGTCTGCCTAAGTGCTTCATACTTCCCACCAGGATGTTAATGGGATAAACTTCAGAGCTATAAGACAGTTACAAAGAGAAAGTATCCAAGGAGCTAAAGAGATCTGCAACCCTGTAGGTGCAACAACATTATGAACTAACCAGTACCCCAGAGCTCTTGACTCTAACTGCATATGTATCAAAAGATGGCCTAGTAGGCCATCACTAGAAAGAGAGGCCCATTGGACACGCAAACTTTATATGCCCCAGTACAGGGGAACGCCAGGGCCAAAAAGTGGGAGTGGGTGAGTAGGGGAGTGGGGGAGAGGGTATGGGGGACTTTTGGGATAGCATTGGAAATGTAATTGAGGAAAATACGTAATAAAAATATTAATAAAAATATAAAAAAAGAAAAAAGAAAAAAATATTTTCCTTTATAAAAGTTGTCTTGGTGCTCACTTCAGCAGCACATATATTAAAATTGGAACAATACAGAGAAGATTAGCATGGCCCCTGGGCAAGGATGACACACAAATTCGTGAAGCGTTCCATATTTTTTAAATCAAGACCACTCACTATCATCAGAACACAGTATTCCCACCCCACCTAGTCCTGGGCACCCCAACACAACCGAAAAGCTAGACCCGGATTTAAAAGCATATCTCATGATGATGGTAGAGGACATCAAGAAGGACGTTAATAACTCACTTAAAGAAATACAGGAGAACACTGCTAAAGAGTTACAAGTCCTTAAAGAAAAACAGGAAAACACAACCAAACCATTAGAAGTCCTTAAAGTAAAACAGGAAAACACATCCAAACAGGTGATGGAAATGAATAAAACCATACTAAACCTAAAAAAGGAAGTAGACACAATAAAGAAAACCCAAACTGAGGCAACGCTGGAGATAGAAACCCTAGGAAAGAAATCTGTAGCCATAGATGCGAGCATCAGCAACAGAATACAAGAGATGGAAGAGAGAATTTCAGGTGCAGAAGATTCCATAGAGAACATTGGCACAACAATCAAAGAAAATGCAAAATACAAAAGGATCCGAACTCAAAACATCCAGGAAATACAGGACACAATAAGACCAAACCTATGGATAATAGGAGTAGATGAGAATGAAAATTTTCAACTTAAAGGGCCAGTGAATATCTTCAACAAAATTATAGAAGAAAACTTCCCAAACCTAAAGAAAGAGATGCCCATGAACATACAAGAAGCCTACAAAACTCCAAATAGACTGGACCAGAAAAGAAATTCCTCCCGACACATAGTAATCAGAACAACAAATGCACTAAATAAAGATAGAATATTAAAAGCAGCAAGGGAGAAAGGTCAAGTAACATATAAAGGCAGGCCTATCAGAATTACACCAGACTTTTCAACAGAGTCTATGAAAGCCAAAAGAGCCTGGACAGATGTTATACAGACATTAAGAGAACACAAATGCCTGCGCAGGCTACTATACCTGGCCAAACTCTCAATTACCATAGATGGAGAAAACAAAGTATACCACGACAAAACCAAATTCACACATTATCTTTCCACTAATCCAGCCCTTCAAAGGATAATAACAGAAAAAAACAAATACAAGGATGGAAATCATGCCCTAGAAAAAGCAAGAAAGTAATCCCTAACAAACCAAAAAGAAGACAGCCACAAGAACAGAATGCCAACTCTAACAACAAAACTAAAATGAAGCAACAATTACTTTTCCTTATTATCTCTTAATATCAATGGACTCAATTCCCCAATAAAAAGAAATAGACTAACAGACTGGCTACACAAACAGGACCCAACATTCTGCTGCTTACAGGAAACCCATCTCAGGGAAAAAGACAGAAACTACCTCAGAGTGAAAGGCTGGAAAACAATTTTCCAAGCAAATGGTCTGAAGAAACAAGCTGGAGTAGCCATTCTAATATCAAATAAAATCAACTTCCAACCCAAAGTTATCAAAAAGACAAGGAGGGACACTTCATACTCAGCAAAGGTAAAATCCTCCAAGAGGAACTCTCAATTCTGAATATCTATGCTCCAAATGCAAGGGCAGCCACATTCATTAAAGACACTTTAGTATATAGCTCAAAGCACACATTGCACCTCACACAATAATAGTGGGAACTTCAACAAACCACTTTCAGCAATAGACAGATCGTGGAAACAGAAACTAAACAGGGACACAGTGAAACTAACAGAAGTTATGAAACAAATGGACTTAACAGATATCTACAGAACATTTTATCCAAAACAAAAGGATATACCTTCTTCTCAGCACCTCACGGGACCTTCTCCAAAATTGACCATATAATTGGTCACAAAACAGGACTCAACAGATACAAAAATATGGAAATTGTCCCATGCATCCTATCAGACCACCATGGACTAAGGCTGATCTTCAATAACAACATAAATAATGGAAAGCCAACATTCACATGGAAACTGAACATCACTCTTCTCAATGATACTTTGATCAAGGAAGGAATAAAGAAATAAATTAAAGACTTTTTAGAGTTTAATGAAAATGAAGCCACAACATACCCAAACCTATGGGACACAATGAAAGCATTTCTAAGAGGGAAACTCATAGCTCTGAGTGCCTCCAAAAAGAAACTGGAGAGAACACACACTAGCAGCTTGACAACACATCTAAAAGCTCTAGAAAAAAAAAGGAAGAAAATTCACCAAAGAGGAGTAGACAGCAGGAAATAATCAAACTCGGGGGTGAAATCAACCAAGTGGAAACAAGAAGAACTATTCAAAGAGTTAACCAAACGCGGAGTTGGTTCTTTGAGAAAATCAACAAGATAGATAAACCCATAGCTAGACTCACTAGAGGGCACAGGGACAACATCCTAATTAACAAAATCAGAAATGAAAAGGGAGACATAACAACAGATCCTGAAGAAATCCAAAACACCATCAGATCCTTCTACAAAAGGCTATACTCAACAAAACTGGAAAATCTGGACGAAATGGACAAATTTCTAGACAGATACCAGGTAGCAAAGTTAAATCAGGATCAAGTTAATGATCTAAACAGTCCCATATCCCCTAAAGAAATAGAAGCAGTCATTAATAGTCTCCCAGCCAAAAAAAGCCCAGGACCAGATGGGTTTAGTGCAGAGTTCTACCAGACCTTCAAAGAAGATCTAAGTCCAGTTCTGCAAAAGCTATTCCACAAAATAGAAGTAGAGGGAACTCTACCCAACTCATTCTATGAAGCCACAATTACTCTGATACCTAAACCACAGAAAGATCCAAGAAAGATAGAGAACTTCAGACCAATTTCCCTTATGAATATTGATGCAAAAATCCTCAATAAAATTCTCGCTAACTGAATCCAAGAACAGATGAAAGCAATCATCCATCCTGACCAAGTAGGTTTCATCCCAGGGATGCAGGGATGGTTTAATATACGAAAACCCATCAACGTTATCCATTATATAAATAAACTCAAAGACAAAAACCACATGATCATCTCATTTGATGCGGAAAAAGCATTGGACAGGATCCAACACCCATTCATGATAAAAGTCTTAGATCAGGAATTCAAGGCCCATACCTAAACATGTTAAAAGCAATCTACAGCAAACCAGTACCCAACATCAAAGTAAATGGTGAGAAGCTTGAAGCAATCCCACTAAAATAAGGGACTAGACAAGGCTTCCCACTTTCTCCCTACCTATTCAACATAATACTTGAAGTCCTAGCCAGAGTAATTCGACAACAAAAGGAGATCAAGGGGATACAAATTGGAAAAGATGAAGTCAAAATACCACTTTTTGCAGATGATATGATAGTATATATATGTGACCCTAAGAATTTCACCAGAGAACTCCTAAACCTGATAAAGAGCTTCGGTGAAGTAACTGGATATAAAATTAACTCAAACAAGTCAATGGCCTTTCTCTACACAAAGAATAAACATGCTGACAAAGAAATTATGGAAACAACACCCTTCTCAATAGTCACAAATAATATAAAATATCTTGGCTTGACTCTAACTAAGGAAGTGAAAGAGCTGTATGATAAGAACTTCAAGTCTCTGAAGAAAGAAATTAAAGAAGATCTCAGAAGTTGGAAAGATCTCCCATGCTCATGGATTGGCAGGATCAACATTGTAAAAATGGCTATCTTGCCAAAAGCAATGAATCTACAGGTTCAATGCAATCCCCATCAAAATTCCAACTCAATTCTTCAACGAATTATAAAGAGCAATCTCCAAATTCATCTGGAATAACAAAAAAACCTAGGATAGTAAAAACTCTTCTCAAGGATAAAAGTACCTCTGGTGGAATCACCATGCCTGACCTAAAGCTCTACTACAGAGCAATTGTTATAAAAACTGCATGGCACTGGTATAGTGACAGACAAGTCGACCAATGGAATAGAATTGAAGACCCAGAAATGAACCCACACACCTACAGTCACTTGATCTTCGACAAGGGGGCTAAAACCATCCAGTGGAAGAAAGACAGCATTTTCAACAAATGGTGCTGGCACAACTGGTTGTTATCATGTAGAAGAATGCGAATTGATCCATTTCTATCTCCTTGTACTAAGGTCAAATCTAAGTGGATCAAGGAACTTCAAATAAAACCAGAGACACTGAAACTTATAGAGGAGAAAGTGGGGAAAAGCCTTGAAGATATGGGCACATGGGGAAAATTTCTGAATAGAAGAGCAATGGCTTGTGCTGTAAGATCTAGGATTGACAAATGGGACCTCATGAAACTGCAAAGCTTCTACAAGGCAAAAAACACTGTCAATAAGACAAAAAGGCCACCAACGGATTGGGAAAGGATCTTTACCTATCTTAAATCAGATAGGGGACTAATATCCAATATATATAAAGAACTCAAGAAGGTGGACTCCAGAAAGTCAAATAACCCCATTAAAAATGGGGCGCAGAGCTAAACAAAGTATTCTCACCTGAGGAATAATGAATGGCTGAGAAACAACTGAAAAAATGTTCAACATCCTTACTCATCAGGGAAATGCAAATCAAAACAACCCTGAGATTCCACCTCACACCAGTCAGAATGGCTAAGATCAAAAATTCAGGTACAGCAGATGCTGGCGAGGATGTGGAGAAAGAGGAACACTCCTCCATTTTTGGTGGGATTGCAAGCTTGTACAACCACTCTGGAAATCAGTCTGGTGGTTCCTCAGAAAATTGGACATAGTACTACTTGAGGATCCAGCAATACCTCTCTTGGGCATATATCCAGAAGCTGTCCCAACTGGTAAGAAGGACACATGCTCCACTCTGTTCATAGCAGCCTTATTTATAATAGCCAGAAGCTGGAAAGAACCCAGATGCCCCTCAACAGAGGAATGGATACAAAAAAAATGTGGTACATTTACACAATGGAGTACTACTCAGCTATTAAAAACAATGAATTTATGAAATTCCTAGGCAAATGGTTGGACCTGGAGGGCATCATCCTGAGTGAGGTAACACAATCACAAAAGAACTCAAATGATATGTACTCACTAATAAGTGGATATTAGCCCAGAAACTTAGTATACCCGAGATATAAGAGACAATTTGCAAAACACATGGAACTGAAGAAGAACGAAGACCAAAGTGTGGACACTGTGCCCCTTCTTAGAATTGGAAATAATCACCCATGGAAGGAGTTACAGAGACAAAGTTTGGAGCTGAGACAAAAGGATGGACCATCTAGAGACTGCCATAAGCAGGGATCCATCCGATAATCAGCTTCCAAACGCTGACACCATTGCACACACTAAGAAGTTTTTGCTGAAAGGACCCAGATATAGCTGTCTCTTGTGAGACTAGGCCAGGGCCTAGCAAACACAGGAGTGGATGATCACAGTCAGCTATTGAATGGATCACAGGGCCCCCAATGGAGGAGCTAGGGAAAGCACCCAAGGAACTAAAGGGAACTGCAACCCTATGGGTGGAACAACATTATGAACTAACCAGTACCCCGGAGCTCTTGACTCTAGCTGCTTATGTATCAAAAGATGGCCTAGTCGGCCATCACTAGAGAGGCCCATTGGACATGCAAACTTTATATGCCCCAGTACAGGGGAACGCCAGGGCCAAAAAATCGGAATGGGTGGGTAGGGAAGTAGGGGGGAGGGTATGGGGAGACTTTTGGGATAGTATTGGAAATGTAATCGAGGAAAATACGTAATAAAAAGTATTAAAAAAAAAAAAAAGAGTTGCCTTGGTCATGGTGGTTCTTCACAACCATAGAAATCTTAACCAAGAAGTTGATACCCAGGAATGGGGTATTGCTGAGTTAGACCTGACCATGCTTTTGATTAGGAGAATATGGACTTTGGGACTTTGGATTTGGAAAGTAGTGGAATTCTTTAAACAACACTCAATGGGCCATACTAGTACAAGCACAGAAGACAGTGGTGCTGAGGGTAATTTGAACTGTGAGGGCCCAGAGATGTTTCAGATGTATGAGAATATGGGCTGGAAACCATTCTTGTAATATTTTGGCTAAGAAAATGTTTTCTTTCTGCCCTTGTGCAAAAAATAAATAAATAAATAAAATCTGCCTGAGGCTGAACTGAAGAGATATGAATTAATAGCTTTGGTAGAGGAAGTTTCCAGATAGCCTAATAGTGACTCTTTTACTTGGTAATTAATGACCATGCTTATGCAAATCTATAATTTAAAGTAATAATCTGAGCCAAGAAAAATAACAAATGTACAGTTTGAGGAGAAAGGAGTGCAAGGAAAAAGGTTTTTTAAAGTCTATTGCTAAATGGATTAAATGGAGTGACCCTAGATCAAAACCTCACCTAGCTAAGCTTCCAATTTGTGGAAGGGCGTTAAGGAGAAGATGGGTAGCAAACACCTTTAATCACAGCAGAAATCAGGAGGAAGCAGTCAGTGGATTTCTGATTTCAAGAAGAGCTTGGTCTATAGAACTAGTTCCAGTACAGCCAAACTTAGGCTATGAAGGAAACAGTGGAAAACAGAAAGTGGCTGAAAATGCATTTGACCATGGGAGCCATGTTTCAGTCCCAGCAAACAGTAGAACTTGACAGCTTCAGTTGTGTGCTTCTAGCTTTAGAGTCAAGGATACAAGAAAGGGGTTACAGTATCTCCCTCTATAACTAAAGAAAGCCACCAAGGCAAGGAATATATCAGGGGTATCCCACATTGAGTACTAGAGAGGTCATTGCATGTTCCTATGAAGGTGAAGCCTGGATTGCTTTGGAGAGCCCAAATGTTGGAGTTGTCAGAATTGTGCAATACCTGCAGAAGAAAGCTACTAACATGAGTGGAACCATCCCAAGAGAAAGAAGTGTTGCAGTCAGCAAAGCTAAAATGAGTTATAGATCTGAAGAGTACTTTGACATCAGACACGGAGATGTAGAGTTTGGGGTTTGCCCAGCTGGTTTTTGGTCTTGCTTTGAGTCAGTATTTACTATGCTTCATTTCCTGCTTTTTGGAATGTAAATATATATTCTGTGCCAAATATGTTACAAGTATGTGATCTGCTGTTTGATTTTGATTTTATAAAATACTATAGTTAAGAGATTGTCATAGATCTCAAAAGAAACTTTAGCCTTTGGCCTTTTAAACAATTTGAGACTTATGGACTATGGAGACTTTTGTAGTGGAGCTAAATGCATTTCTGCAATATGATATAGCTATAAGCCTATTGGTCAGGGAGAGGAATGTGATAGTTTGAATGAAAATGTACCCACAAGGTCATTGGGAATACCACTATTAGGGGATATAACCTTATTGGAGTAGATGTGGCCATGTTGGAGCTCATTGTGGGTAGGCTTTGAGGTTTCAAATACTCAAGTCAGGCCCAATGTCACTCTCTCTTCCTGATGCCTGTGGATTCGGATACAGAACTCTCAGCTCCTTCTCCAGTACCATGTCTGCCTGCATACCATCATGCTTCCTGCCATAACAATAATGGACTATGCTTCTGAACCTGTTGGCCAGTCCCAATTTAATGATTCCCTTTATATGAATTGTTTTGGTCATGGTGTCTTTTCACAACAATTGAAACCCTAGCTAAAATAGTGAGTGTATCGTTTTTAAGGATGTCTAGTCTGCATTGTATAGCCAACAAGGGGTTCATCCATATATGAAGCTAATTCTCCTTTCCCAGTAATAATTAGTTACCTGTAGTTCTTTCTCTAGACGACTCTGAAAAAAGTTTCCTATTTCCATGTTAACATATCCATTGATATTTCCACTGTTCTCATCTTGTTTATGCAATTTCTAGAAGACTGTTTCACCAAAGACTTACTGGTATTCTGGCTTCTCCACTATTATGACCCCTCTTCTGAATGATGTTCTTTGAACCATATATGCAGAAGCTGTGATGCAGAGGTTGGGACTGGGCTCCTCATGATCTGTTGATCTCTAAATTATGTCAGATGTTTTGGTTTGGTTTGGTTTGGTTTGATTTGTTTTAATTTCACTGGCTTAATTTTTTAAAATGAAAAATTCAGGTGATGCCAGTGTTGTTTACATATAATATAAACTATCATCAATATTGTCATGTATTAAAATTATATTTGGGGCAGGGATGTCTTAGCAGTTAAGAACACTGGCTGCTCTTCCAGAGATTTGAGTTCAATTCCAAGCAATTGAATACATGCTGTCTCATAACCATCTATAAAGGGATCTGATGTCTTCTCCTGGCTTGTAGGTTTAGAACGTTCCTACATTTAAGAAATGCATGAAGAAATGAATTTTAAAAACTATATTTGGGTACATGGTAAAGCAGGGTTATTGTATGATGACAAACAGCTCAGATATTATTAGCTTATAATATGGCTGCTGGTCTTTATGTTTATAAAGTTTCTGCTTATATATCTACTGTAAAAACTCTACTTGTAGGTCATTATTCTTCTAAATCACATAGTTTGTTATGTGGTATTTCACGTATATGATCTTTAGATGTTTCTGAACATTCTGGCACTTTGACCAGATATACAAACTCCTACTAACCTCATGAGGTCTGTTATACTTTGAGAAAATTCTTTGAAAGGCAGCTTTGCTTGAAGCTTGGCCCAGTGAATAAAGCATCAGATAATATTTGTGAAAGTCTTTGAGGAACGCAGATGAAAGGTGCCTTGTAAATACAAAGCACTAATGTTGCATGCATGGAAATACTTCACATCATTGCTATAATAGCTAAGTTCTGAGGTGCTGTTGAAACAGAAACTTTCAGAAAGCATGCATATCCCCAAATTATTGAGTATGGAGGCATATGCAAGATAATACATCCAAAGCCCTCAAATGAGAAACATGAAGCACTACTTGTTATGGGAAGTAAAAGAAACTGAGACTAATAAAAAGCTAATCAATAGAGGGGTTCAGAGTGCTTAGAGGAAGCATAAAGGATAGACATCAGCAATTCTTATATTTACTCATGACTTCAATAATATCTTTAAAGAACTATTATATGAAAAGGAGAAAGTGAAAAATCTAGAAAGAATTTTGACTATAATGGAGGAATTGCTAATAACCAAGTGTCTTGAAACCAAGTAGATTTCATTTCATTTACTTGCTAGATGGCACTTGAATATTAAAGATCTCATGGTGTTCACAAATTCATCATTCATTTACTAATTATATAAATTCTTTATACATTATACCAGGTACTCTACACATTCATACATTTGATTGTAGCAAGTTTTAAAAGATGCTAATGCTATCCTAACTTCACAGAAGAGAAAACAGAGGCATGAAAAGATGTATTTGCACTTTGTGGTAAATGGCCCAGCAATGCTGATCTGATTCTAATGCCTGAAACTGAGTTCATCATCACTTAGAAATGTCATAATGTAGCCACTAGCCTAAACTTATATAAAATGGTATCTTTTATGCATATTTTCATTAATTCCTTTAGGATTTCATACATAGTATTTTGATCGTGTCTACTCCCATTCCCAAAGACCTCCTAGATCTACCCCTGATTCTGTATCTATCCATCTCTTTCCCATCTAATAGGACAAAATCCAGCCCCATTAGAGTTGACTATATATTCTTAGGTATGTGGTTATTTACTGGGTTGTATTCTACCTACCTAGAGACATACTTTAAAAATACTTAAATTTAAATTAACTTAAAAATCTCCAGGCAAATACAAATTACCAACAGCTCCTCAATCTAGGAGTGGAACTTCATAACTATCTTCTAATTTTATACTGGGATTTTGACTGGCTTCAACGTCCTTGGGCCTTGTGCACACCATCACAATTTCAGGGAATTCATATGAACAACTGCCTGGGTGTGTCTGGAAATCACTGTTTCATTGTAGTTATTCATTGCTTCTGTCTATTACAATCTTCTTTAAATAAGCAAGGTAGTAATAGAGAACTCATGGTATACTTTTTTTTTTCACTTGAAAATCTTGCTTTATTTTTTTTTTCTCAGTTACATTTCCAATGCTATCCCAAAAGTCCCCCATAGCGCCCCCCACTTCCCTACCCACCCATTCCCATTCTTTTGGCCCTGGCATTCCCCTATATTGGGGCATATAAAGTTTGCAAGTCCAATGGGCCTCTCTTTCCATTGATGGCCGACTAGGCCATCTTTCCATACATATGCAGCTAGAGACAAGAGCTCCGGGGTTCTGGTTAGTACATCATGTTGTTCCAACAACAGGGTTGCAGATCCCTTTAGCTCCTTGGGTACTTTCTCTAGCTTCTCCATTGGGAGCCCTGTGATACATCCAATAGCTGACTGTGAATATCCACTCCTGTGTTTGCTAGGCCCCGGCATCGTCTCACAAGAGACAGCTATCTTTGGGTCCTTTCAGCAAAATCTTGCTAGTGTATGCAATGGTGTCAGCATTTAGAAGCTGCTTATGGGATGGATCCCTGGATACGGCAGTCTCTAAATGGTCCATCCTTTCATCACAGCTCCGAACTTTGTCTCTGTAACTCCTTCCCTGGGTGTTTTGTTCCCAATTCTAGGAAGGGGCACAGTGTCCACACTTTGGTCTTCATTCTTCTTGAGTTTCATGCATTTAGCAAATTGTATCTTATATCTTGGGTATCCTAAGTTTTGGGCTAATATCCACTTATCAGTGAATACATATTGTGTGAGTTCTTTTGTGATTGTGTTACTTCACTCAAAATGATGCCCTCCAGGTCCATCCATTTGGCTAGGAATTTCATAAATTCATTCTTTTTAATAGCTGAGTAGTACTCCATTGTGTAAATGTACCATGATTTCTGTATCCATTCCTCTGTTGAGGGACATCTGGGTTCTTTCCAGCTTCTGGCTATTATAAATAGGGCTGCTATGAACATAGTGGAGCATGTGTTCTTTTTACCGGTTGGGACATCTTCTGGATATATGCCCAGGAGAGGTATTGCTGGATCCTCCGGTAGTACTATGTCCAATTTTCTGAGGAACCACCAGACTGATTTCCAGAGTGGTTGTACAAGCTTGCAATCCCACCAACAATGGAGGAGTGTTCCTCTTTCTCCACATCCTCGCCAGCATCTGCTGTCACCTGAATTTTTGATCTTAGCCATTCTGACTGGTGTGAGGTGGAATCTCAGGGTTGTTTTGATTTGCATTTCCCTGATGATTAAGGATATTGAACATTTTTTCAGGTGCTTCTCTGCCATTCGGTATTCCTCAGGTGAGAATTCTTTGTTCAGTTCTGAGCCCCATTTTTTAATGGGGTTATTTGACTTTCTGGAGTCCACCTTCTTGAGTTCTTTATATATATTGGATATTAGTCCCTTATCTGATTTAGGATAGGTGAAGATCCTTTCCCAATCTGTTGGTGGTTTTTTTGTCTTATTGATGGTGTCTTTAGCCTTGCAGAAGCTTTGCAGTTTCATGAGGTCCCACTTGTCAATTCTCGATCTTACAGCACAAGTCATTACTGTTCTATTCAAGAATTTTTCCCCTGTGCCCATATCTTCAAGGCTTTTCCCCACTTTCTCCTCTATAAGTTTCAGTGTCTCTGGTTTTATGTGAAGTTCCTTGATCCACTTAGACTTGACCTTAGTACAAGGAGATAGGAGTGGATCGATTCGCATTCTTCTACATGTTAACAACCAGTTGTGCCAGCACCATTTGTTGAAAATGCTGTCTTTCTTCCACTGGATGGTTTTAGCTCCCTTGACGAAGATCAAGTGACCGTAGGTGTGTGGGTTCATTTCTGGGTCTTCAATTCTATTCGATTGCTCTATTTGTCTGTCACTATACCAGTACCATGCAGTTTTTATAACAATTGCTCTGTAGTAGAGCTTTAGGTCCGGCATGGTGATTCCACCAGAGGTTCTTTTATCCTTGAGAAGAGTTTTTGCTATCCTAGGTTTTTTGTTATTCCAGATGAATTTGCAGATTGCACTTTCTAATTCGTTGAAGAATTGAGTTGGAATTTTGATGGGGATTGCATTGAATCTGTAGATTGCTTTTGGCAAGATAGCCATTTTTACAATGTTGATCCTGCCAATCCATGAGCATGGGAGATCTTTCCATCTTCTGAGATCTTCTAGAATTTCTTTCTTCAGAGACTTGAAGTTTTTATTATACAGATCTTTCACTTCCTTAGTTAGAGTCAAGCCAAGATATTTTATATTATTTGTGACTATTGAGAAGGGTGTTGTTTCCCTAATTTCTTTCTCAGCCTGTTTATTCTTTGTGTAGAGAAAGGCCATTGATTTGTTTGAGTTAATTTTATATCCAGCTACTTCACCGAAGCTGTTTATCAGGCTTAGGAGTTCTCTGGTGGAATTTTTAGGGTCACTTATATTTACTATCATATCATCTGCAAAAAGTGATATTTTGACTTCATCTTTTCCAATTTGTATCCCTTTGATCTCCTTTTGTTGTCGAATTGCTCTGGCTAGGACTTCAAGTACTATGTTGAATAGGTAGGGAGAAAGTGGACAGCCTTGTCTAGTCCCTGATTTTAGAGGGATTGCTTCAAGCTTCTCACCATTTACTTTGATGTTGGCTACTGGTTTGCTGTAGATTGCTTTTATCATGTTTAAGTATGGGCCTTGAATTCCTGATCTTTCCAAGACTTTTATCATGAATGGGTGTTGGATCTTGTCAAATGCTTTTTCCGCATCTAACGAGATGACCATGTGGTTTTTGTCTTTGAGTTTGTTTATATACTGGATTACGTTAATGGATTTCCGTATATTGAACCATCCCTGCATCCCTGGGATGAAACCTACTTGGTCAGGATGGATGATTGTTTTGATGTGTTCTTGGATTCGGTTAGCAAGAACTTTATTGAGGATTTTTGCATCAATATTCATAAGGGATATTGGTCTGAAGTTTTCTATCTTTATTGGGTCTTTTTGTGGTTTAGGTATCAGAGTAATTGTGGCTTCATAGAATGAGTTGGGTAGAGTACCTTCTGTTTCTATTTTGTGGAATAGTTTGTGAAGAACTGGGATTAGATCTTCTTTGAAGGTCTGATAGAACTCTGCACTAAACCCATCTGGTCCTGGGCTTTTTTTAGTTGGGAGACTATTAATGACTGCTTCTATTTCTTTGGGGCATATAGGGCTGCTTAGATCATTAACCTGATCTTGATTCAACTTTGGTACCTGGTATCTGTCTAGGAACTTCTCCATTTCATCCAGGTTCTCCAGTTTTGTTGAGTATAGCCTTTGGTAGAAGGATCTGATGGTGTTTTGGATGTCTTCAGGATCTGTTGTTATGTATCCTTTTTCATTTCTGATTTTGTTAATTAGGATGCTTTCCCTGTGCCCTCTAGTGAGTCTGGCTAAGGGTTTATCTATCTTGTTGATTTTCTCAAAGAATCAGCTCCTTGATTGGTTGATTCTTTGAATAGTTCTTCTTGTTTCCACTTGGTTGATTTCGCCCCTGAGTTTGATTATTTCCTGCCTTCTACTCCTCTTGGGTGAATTTGCTTCCTTTTGTTCTAGTGCTTTTAGGTATGTTGTCAAGCTGCTAAAGTGTGCTCTCTCTAGTTTCCTTTTGGAGGCACTCAGAGCTATGAGTTTTCCTCTTAGAAATGCTTTCATTGCATCCCATAAGTTTGGGTATGTTGTGGCTTCATTTTCATTGAACTCTAAAAAGTCCTTAATTTCTTTCTTTATTCCTTCCTTGACCAAGGTATCATTGAGAAGAGTGTTGTTCAGTTTCCACGTGAAGGTTGGCTTTCTATTATTTATTTTGTTATTGAAGATCAGCCTTAGTCCATGGTGATCTGATAGGATGCATGGGAAAATTTCAATATTTTTGTATCTGTTGAGGCCTGTTTTGTGACCAATTATGTGGTCAGTTTTGGAGAAGGTACCATGAGGTGCTGTAAAGAAGGTATATCCTTTTGTTTTAGGATAGAATGTTCTGTAGATATCTGCCAGATCCATTTGATTCATAATTTCTGTTAGTTTCACTGTGTCCCTGTTTAGTTTCTGTTTCCATGATCTGTCCATTGGTGAAAGTGGTGTGTTGAAGTCTCCCACTATTATTGTATGAGGTGCAATGTGTGCTTTGAGATTTACTAAAGTTTCTTTAATGAATGTGGCTGCCTTTGTATTTGGAGCATAGATATTCAGGATTGATAGTTCCTCTTGGAGGGTTTTACCTTTGATGAGTATGAAGTGTCCCTCCCTGTCTTTTTTAATGACTTTGGGTTGGAAGTCAATCTTATCAGATATTAGAATGGCTACTCCAGCTTGTTTCTTCATACCATTTGCTTGGAAAATTGTTTTCCAGCCTTTCATTCTGAGGTAGTGTCTATCTTTTTCTCTGAGATGAGTTTCCTGTAAGCAGCAAAATGTAGGGTCTTGTTTGTGTAGCCAGTTTGTTAGTCTATGTCTTTTTATCGGGGAGTTGAGTCCATTGATATTAAGAGATATTAAGGAAAAGTAATTGTTGTTTGCTGTTATTTTTGTTGTTAAAGTTGGCATTCTGTTCTTGTGGCTGTCTTCTTTTAGGTTTGTTGAGGGATTACCTTCTTGTTGTTTCTAGGGCGTGGTTCCTGTCCTTGTATTGGTTTTTTTCTGTTATTATCCTTTGAAGGGCTGGATTCGTGGAGAGATAATGTGTGAGTTTGGTTTTGTCCTGGAATACTTTGGTTTCTCCATCTATGTTAATTGAGAGTTTGGCTTGGTATAGTAGCCTGGGCTGGAGTTTGTGTTCTTTTAGTGTCTGTATAACATCCGTCCAGGATCTTCTGGCTTTCATAGTCTCTGGTGAGAAATCTGGTGTAATTCTGATAGGTTTGCCTTTATATGTTACTTGGCCTTTTTCTCTTACTGCTTTTAGTATTCTATCTTTATTTAGAGCATTTGTTGTTCTGATTATTATGTGTCGGGAGGTATTTCTTTTCTGGTCCAGTCTATTTGGAGTTCTGTAGGCTTCTTGTATGTTCATGGGCATCTCTTTCTTTAGATTTGGGAAGTTTTCTTCTATAATTTTGTTGAAGATGTTTGCTGGTCCTTTGAGTTGAAAATCTTCATTCTCATCCACTCCTATTATCCGTAGGTTTGGTCTTCTCATTGTGTCCTGTATTTCTTGGATGTTTTGAGTTAGGATCTTTTTGCATTTTACATTTTCCTTGGTTGTTGTGCCGATGTTCTCTATGGAATCTTCTGCACCTGAGATTCTCTCTTCCATCTCTTGTATTCTGTTGCTGATGCTCGTATCTATGGTTCCAGATTTCTTTCCTAGGGTTTCTATCTCCAGTGTTGCCTCATTTTGGGTTTTCTTTATTGTGTCTACTTCCCTTTTTAGGTCTAGTATGGTTTTGTTCATTTCCATCATCTGTTTGGATGTGTTTTCCTGTTTTTCTGTAAGGACTTCTACCTGTTTGATTATGTTATCCTGTTTTTCTTTAAGGATTTGTAACTCTTTAGCAGTGTTCTCCTGCAATTCTTTAAGGGATTTTTGTGCTTCCTCTTTACTGTCTTCTACCTGTTTACCAGTGTTCCTTTGTATTTCTTTAAGTGTGTTATTAAAGTCCTTCTTGAAGTCCTCTACCATCATCATGAGATATGCTTTTAGATCCGTGTCTAGCTTTTCCGGTGTGTTGGGGTGCCCTGGACTGGGCGAAGTTGGAGTGCTGGGTTCTGATGATGGTGAGTGGTCTTGGTTTCTGTTAGTAAGATTATTACGTTTACCTTTCACCATCTGGTAATCTCTGGGGTTAGTTGTTGTCGTTGTCACTGTTTAAAGATTGGAGCAGAAGCTGTGTTCCACTCACCAGAAGTCTTAAGATCCTGTGGCGGGTGTTGTGGGTAGCTGGTGAGTGTCAGCCGACCCTGTGCCCTAGCTACCCCGGCGCTTTTCTGACCTGAAGAGGCTCGTGGCCCTACTCAGGCCGGATTTCTGCCTCCCCAACCAAAGCAGCCTCAGGTCCCACGTGATTGGACTGGAGCAGAAGCTTTGTTCCACTCACCAGCAGTCTCAAAATCCTGTGGCGGGGGTCGTGGGTAGCTGGCGGGTGTCAGCTGATCCTGAGCTCTAGCTACCCTGGTGCTGGTCCGGCCGGAAGAGGCCTGTCCCCTCTCATGGTATACTTAATCCACTTTACTTAAAAAAAAAAAAAAAAAAAAAAAAACTGAAACCAAAGTGTTTATTTCTTCATTCTGCATCAATGTGCAAGTATTCCACAACTAATTAGGTCAGTTTCTGCTTATCTTTTCCTTTTTGATAATTTGTATTAATGGTCACAAGTAATAATAGGACACTATTAAGGTTTTACTCCTCCTTTTAAAGACAGATATTTGTTCAATAATATATTACCCTTGAGTTTGTACTCTCTACATCTATAGGTCTTGACCTATAGGTGAGTTTTTATAACTAGGAGATCCTATTTTAGACTATGATCAAACATGCCAATATACATATTTAGCTAGATAAATGGAGCATACTTGGGCTCTGTGTTCTGTTTTCTGATGAGACAAGTTTCCATAATGTTGGCATAGATTTGAAGATCAAAGAGCTAAACAATAAGCTTGAGTGACATGACATCCTGAAAATCACAATCATGATTTATATTACAGTTTCCAAATACCAGTGAGGCTAAGAGTACACACAACATCAAACACATAATTTTATGTTATTGTATGCTGATGTAAAAACATATTAATGTGAGTGAGAGCTTGACTTTATAGAGTACAAGGGATGTAAAAGGGATCCATGTACACAACTGAATCCTGATTTGATTTCTGTCTTCACAATGAGTTTTTTTGACACTCAACAATAAACCAAAGCAAAAGCAAAGTTGAATCCAATCCAGGTTATCATCAGGACCATCCATGAACTTAAATCCCTGTGTGGTCTATGCAAATTTAGACATTCAGGAAAGAGCATGTATGCACTCAGCCACTGAGTTAAGATCCTAGAATTCTCTTTTAGAAACTACTTCACATAAGTAATATGTCTAATGTTATGTTCCTCTTAACATCTCACACACCATCAGCACAATGCTTCTCCCCCCTCCCTTGGATATTTTCTCAAATTATATTTAAATTAGCCTAAGTTAAAATTAACTTGTTCATGAGACTTGCTTGAATGAAACTTACCAATAACTACCATGAATTTTTTATTTCTAGGATAATGACTAGTATTGTTATCAGCATAATACATTCATAATGTTTTCAAAACACATTCTTACTTTTCCTTCTGTGTATATAATCTGATTTTCTTCCCCTTGAGATGAGCCATTTTTTCATTTGACCTATTGTCTAGTTTGAAAAACTTCTATTTATCTATGCATTCCATTAATCTCAATGGTAGGAGCTGTCCAATATAGTTTTCAATCCACATTGAATATTATAGTAGAATATTCTACTAATTTGCTCATTTTGATGAACGAACATTTTTCACTTGATCCAGTAAGGGAAGCATCTACATAAGTATGTTTCCTAACTGAGCTGTTTCCTTATTACTTCATTAGCTGTCTTTCAGTTAGTGAATTCTCCAAACAATGTATATATGGCTTGAAGATGCATGTAGAAATCTATTGCTACAAAAGGATTTATGTCAACATTTTTGGATTCTGGATGATATCCATCTAAGATATTGTATCTCTTTGAAGAACCAGTTAATTTGAAGGAGTATCTGTGGAGATTAGCAATAATGTAATTGAAGGGAAGAATCAGATATTGAAAGAAAAATAAAGCAAGTTAAAAATGCAGAGCTTACCACAAGCAATGCTTGTAAGATAGCTTTGTAATAGAGTTTCATAGATCCTCAAGTTGACATCTCAGAAAATATCTCAATATAATCTCTTATCAAAAATGTTGAAAGAGACAAATAAAATTTATGTTGAGAGAATTAATCAAATGACATTTCAGGTAAAAGATATTTTTCAGATATAAACTATGTCCACACATTGAGAAAACAGCTAGTAAAAAGGGAAAATGCAGGCAAGTAAGTTATTAGGCATCATAAAACACTCTGCACAAACACTTGCTATTTTTTGACAAAATGGTTGAATTAAAATCTTAAAGATTTAAATTTGTTCAAATGAATTCCTTTTGAAAATAAAAAAATAATACAAAGACAGGCTAGACAGGAGAATCATAATGATTATTCAAATCCAAATCAAAAGGGATGTATTCCCTGAGTTCACAATAGGAAATCAAGGGTGTCTGTGTGTGTGTGTCTGTGTATGTGTGTGTTTGTGTTTGTGTGGGGGGGTGAGAGAGAGAGAGAGAGTTAAGCAATGAGAAGAAAATCCTTTCAGAACTTATATATATTCATATAATTGTGCCATATGGTCCCATTTTACAAGATGGAAGCCTATTCACTGTTCCCCAAAATAATGTCATGCCAGAATTCCTTCACAAAACTCAACTTACTCCTTTCAACTGGTATTCTTTGTCCCTAAAATTGTGTTTAAGGTGGGACTGCAGAGTACAGCAATAGGTTTTCATTTAATATGTAGGAATTGATGGTTGGCAGTAGGATTTAGAACCAGAACGTTTTCTTTGGCTTTTGAGGACTTTGGGTAATGATAAAAATCCTCTCTAGGCTTCCCTGCTCTCTAGGTTTTGTTCATATTTCATAGACTCATCTTTTTATTTTTGTAGCTAATGTTGCTGTTTTTATTTCTGTTACTATTATTATAGGACGCTCTAATCAATTAATATATGATACCTTAGAACTTCTGACATTAAATACCAGGAAGGTAAGATGGAGAGGAGACATGCTGCCTGGATTCAGTTCCTTTTCACAGTGTTTATTTGACACTAAGGTGTTAAGCAAAATAAAACCAAAGTTCCTGATTTGTGCTTCAGTGTTCTAAATTCTGTTTTCACAAATAACACTGCAATAATTTTTATGCATTGCTTTCTGAGCAAATATAAGGTGACCATTTATAACAGTGCAATATAAATGAAGCCCTGAAAATGAAAACCGTAAAATTCTAGAATATCTGTTATTAATGTATTAAATGATACACTGACACTTAATTCAGGACTTTCCATTAGTAGCTTTTCAATAAATAATGATCTTTGGGCTGAAATAACTTACATACCTACATGTAACTTTAATTTCAGTGTAAAGTAAATATTAAACATCCATAGATGATTACTTTTTTATATTTTCTTTATGGTATACTTCACTAGCTAAAAGTGGAAGCCAAAGAATCAATGTTAGCATACTATAAAATATGCCAATTACCTATTTCTTGTTCTATGGTATATACTGGATGACAGTTTCCATTAAGGACATATGAGTACTTATTTTAATTTTATTATCATATATTAATATATAGTGATATTTGAAATTCCAAATTATACAATAAACCATGTTTGTTTGTTTGCTTTTTACAATTCTGCTTACATAAAGGATAATTTCTTAGTGTAACAAATGCTTTGGCTCTAATAAACATGCTTAAATAAATAGGAAAAGAGGTTTGAACCATGCCAAAAGAACTACAGGAAACTAAGAAGAGTGCTAAGAGTGGGAGGAAATAGGTTTCTTTAAGGAAAATCAAACCAATTGGCTATTTAATATTAAATGATCACCCCTGGAGACATACATTCAAATAACACTGTATAGACTGAGCAGATTATATTTAGTATGGATGTATGTGTGTGTATAGATACATAGATAGATAGATAGATAGATAGATAGATAGATAGATAGATAGATAGATAGATATGCAAGTAGCAACAATTAAAAGAAAGAAAGTGACATGAGTTTGAAAGAGAGCAAGAATAGGAAGTTTTGGTAAAATTGAATGAATGATATAATTAAAAACAATAGAAAAAATAAAAATATAGAACTGCCAATTTGGGGAAATGAGGAGCTCATCTGTTAAGACTTGTGGCTTCTACAGGCCACATCAGGCACGTTTCAAACACTTGTTAGCTCTAGCTCCAGGGATTTAACACTGCCTTCCCAGCGCGCGTGCACGCGCGCGCGCGCACACACACACACACACACACACATACACACGACTCAAATGTTTAAAATTGTCAAATTAGTCTAAAATACAAGCAAAGATTCACAGCAGTGAAAATTAGGTAATTTTACTACTACAGTAATTTAAGCAAAACAACATTTACTAGAGTTCTCTCCTTCTTCTTGCTGGTAAAGTCCTAGTTTACTCATCATAATCTGAATTGAAGAATTGATTGTCTTAGCAAACAAGCCACTTATAGGCAGAAACATTGACTATTATGCCTAAGGTTGGGTAATTTGACTAAGTAAAGGCATTCCAGTGCACATCTCAGCGAAGTCAGGAACAATTGGGCTCGAGGCATGCTGCTTTGTGGATTGTTTTTCTTGTAACGCCCATGAAATAACAAAAAAAAGGAAGTGAAGGAGACATAGAAACTTTCTGAAGGTTGATCTCTCGCTTCGAATGTAAGCATAAGAGAGTTACATGTAACATATGAGTTTCAGCCTAATCGTCTCAAATGGGAGATCCTTTCAGCATTGACCTTTACACCTAGTAGTTATGACAACACAACTAACAAAAATTAACTCTGAATACTACTTTACTTGATGGCTTAACAAGAGGATAATACAAAGTCTTCAAAGAGGTACATTTTGCCATCTCAGAGACACTGAATGGTGTCAGAGAGCTGTGGGAGCATGCCTAGTTCACTGATACAGTACCAAACTAAACTCATGTACAATTCAGAGCATTATAATTTATTGGTAGCCTAGCCCCAGAACTTCTGTGAGGCTTCTCCTCCAGTAATCCACCTTAATTGTGAATTCTCCATTTCTCTTCAGCTGCTCTTTCTATTGTTGCTTGGATCTGCCTCAGCAACATGGCCATACACATACATAAACATTTGCACTTTTTGAGATTATAACACGATTACATTTCTCCCTTCTCTTTTCTCTCTGAACCATCCTGTATACCCTATTGTTCAAATCCATGAACTCTTTTTACTTAGTTCTTATGTGCATCGTTATATTTGTTATGTTAAAGCCTCTTGAGCCTTTCCTCATCCATTTCAGCATCTCCTAGGCTATCTCTCTAATAGAATTCATTTTTCTCCTCAAACCACTTGATTGTTTAACAGGTGATTGTGTGTGTGTGTGTGTGTGTGTGTGTGTGTGTGTGTGTACAACCTATAGGTTACAATAGAGGCTGAGGAGATGGCTTGGCAGTTAAAATCAGTTGTTGGCTCTTGCAGAGGACCCAGGTTTCGTTGCCATCACCCACATATAACCATCTGTCACTCCAGTTCCAGAGGATCTAATACACTCTTCTTGCCCATGTGGGCAGCAGTTACATGGTGGCACTCAAACATACATTAAGAGAGAATACCCATATATACAATATAAAATTTATTAATCTTTTAAGAAAGAATTACAGTCACATTAATATTAAAGATGTTTTGGTTCATCCAGAGAAAGGATAAACTATACTTGTCCACTCTGTTTTCTTGCAAAAAACCAAAAATACCAAAAATTATTAATCATTTTATTGTTTAAATTTCAAATGTTATTCCCTTCACTGCCCCCTCCCCCCATGAACTTCCTACCTCATTCCCCTCCCCTTTGCCTCTATGAGGGTGCTCCTCCACCCAATCACCCAGCCCATCTCCCCTCTCCAGCACTCCCCTCCTCAAGCCTCCACAGGTCCAAGCACCTCCCCTCCCATTGATGCCAGATGAGGCAATCCTCTGCTACATATATAGTGGGAGCCATGGACAGGTTCATGTGTACTCTTTGGTTAGTGATTAATCCCTGGGAGCTCTGAAGAGTTCTAATTACTCAATGTTTGCAACCCTCTAACACCCATTTTCACAAACAGATTTCAAATATTTTTGAAAGTAAAATATCATACTTGGTTTGGCATTCATCTATTTGTTAATTACCAATATGTATAAAACTCTACTATCACTCTTACTAAGTCTCTTTCTTTAAATATATCATTGATAGTTTAGGGAGTATTATATTCTGTATTAGTTCTTCTGTTACCATGACAAAATATTGGACAGAAACAAATTAGAAAAGAATTGTTGTCTTACAGGTCCTGGGGGTACAGTTTAATATAACAAGGAAGGCATAGCAGTACAAGTAGAAGGTGACTGGGTACATTACTTCCAAGGTCAATAATTATAGAACTACTTCCAAGGTCAATAATTATAGAACAATGAATAATTTAGCTCAGTTCCATCTCTGCTTTTCATGAAGAAGAGGGTCTGAGCCTAGGAAATGGTACCTACTACAGCTAGAATGGTTCACCACTGTCCCGGTTAACTTAATATCTCTTCACAGATTTTCCACGTGCTTGTCTTTTCAATGATTCTAGCTCTTGTCAAGCTAAAAATTTACATTCACTATCACACTCTCCAACATAATTTTTAAAGAATTTCAACGTTGATTTCCATAGTATAATACATTTTAAAAAATGAATGCAATGCCTTTTAGCAGAACTCAATGTTAATGAAATATAAAAGGCAAGACATCTGAGAGAGGTATTGTAATTTCTGCTGAAAGTTTATACAACAGTAATCCGTATTAAGCATCATCTGCAAAATCAGTTGGAGAAGATGCATGCCAACTTCTTTCCTTATAGAGAAAAAGGAAGTACTCTTTAAAAGCATATACTTCTACCAACAACCCTGCCACATGTAAAATATCTTGGATCTACAGTTTAGAGTGATTTCCCCACTGAGAAATTATTTTACCCAGTTATTTTAGGACCTCACACCTGAAATTGGTTCATTTCCACATATATTATATGAATTAGACCTTGCCATTTGAAAACTTAATTTACTTTTAGAAAGCTTTAGAACTGTGTTTGAACATTGATATTTGTGTAACCCCCCATAGCTCCCAATTTTGCTTCTTTCACTTGGGCACTGGACTGTACGGTTGCCAAAAACATTTGGAAGTGCATGCATACGACTCCAAACCTGACAGAATTAGTGCTCTATAGCTCCTAACACTGAACACTAATGTATTTTTCATTACTGTTTAATGTTGGGAAATCCCATTTCATGGAGCCCAAGAATTAAATTGCTTTACTTGGAGGGAACAAGTGCATTCTCCATCTTTTTCCTGAGGTGATAAAAAGAAAAAGAAAAAGAAAAATGAGTATGAGACCATTTGTATTTCATAAGGGTTAAGGTCTGCATGTAAGAAATTAAGTATAACATTCCAAAACTGTGAAAGCATTTAAAGAAAATATTAGCATTATGAAAGACTCTGCATTTGAAATATGGGAATAAAAATAGATAGTAAAATTCATTGTTATATGCATATGAGTAAATATGCATATTTAATTATGCATGTATGCACATGTATCAATATACACATATATAATTATGATTACTGTACATAACAATTCTACCTGCAATAGAAGTATAATATATAGTAATGTATATATATATATATATGTGTATATATATATATATATATATACATAAAAGTAGATTATCTTGATTGATTTTTATTTTGTACAACACTACTGAATGGCAACTTTCTTTTGAATGACTTCCTTAAAGAAAGTATGGCATAGGATAGTAAATATCAAGTGTTTGTTTAGAGGTATTCTAAACTTGAACTCTGAAATAAAACTTCCTCTGGCTGTGAAAAACCACAATGGCTTCTCTTTCTCTACATCATTAAATGTTTCTTATACGTGATTTTGGATGCCAAATCTGTACTGTGACAGTATTCCTCTTGACACATTGTGAGAGAATTGCTTAAAATGCTTCCATTCGCATAGTATTGTTCTTCCCCAGGGTCCTAAGAAAAGACTTTCAATGAAGAAACATACCTGTCTATGAGCAATCAACTAGATATTCAGTAGATATGCATCAGGATGATAACCAAAGAAAACACTACAGGAAATTCTTTAGGGCCCATGAATGAATCAAAATCCTTTGGGACCTTGCTTTATACCAGTACTGTACTCCATGGTTTCTGACATAAAAGAGAATTTGAATATGACAATTCACTAAGAAATACATATTCTTAGAGAAAAGGCAAAACGTGTGTTCTATCAAATAAATACCATAGTATATCAACCTCAAAGGCTAAACTTTTATTAAGAACAGTAAATGTTAAAATTATAGAAAAGAGTCACCTTCATTTTCCAAATTAATGTAATAGAAAAAGTACTGAATAATGAATCACCACACAGGCGATTTTATAACAGTTTATTGTGATGGGCAGTGTCAATTTTCAACTTGATAGACACTAGACTCATCTTGGAGATAAGCCTCTGGTCTTGACTATGGGGAATAATTTTGGTTGCACGTTGATTGATGTGGGGAAAGTCGTCTTAATCCCCAAGGCACAGAACTGCAAACTGTATAAGATCAAGAAAGCAAGCTAAGCAATAGCTCACATTCAGTCATCTCTGTTTTCCAATTGTGGATGTGATATGATCAACTGCAACAAGCTTCTGCTCCCTTGACTTCCCCACTATAGTAGATTGTCCTTTGAACTGAGCCTTAGTGAGGGTTTCATTGCTGTGAGGGGACATTGTGACTATAGCAACTCTTATAAAGGAAAATATTTTACTGGGGCTGGCTTACAGTTTCAGAGGTTCGGTCCATTATCATTATGACAGGAACGATGACAACATACAGGCAGACACTGTGCTGAAGAAGGAACCCAGAGTTCTACATTTTGATTCAAAGACTGCAGAAGGAGACTGTGTTCCACACTGACTATAGCTTGAACATAGGAGACCTCAAAGACCACCCCGACAGTGACATACTTCCTCCAACAAGGCTGAACCTACTCCAACAAGGCCATATCTCCTAATAGTGCCACTCTCTATGGGCCAAGCATTCAAACTCATGAATCTTGGGTGAAGGCATTTCTATGAAAACCACTACAATTGTCAGTTAAAATAAAACATTTCTCCTTGAAGTTGCTTTTGTCAGAATATTTTTATCATATCAAAAGGAAAAGAAACTAAGGTAGTGCGTGACTGGGCATGTCATTTCAACTCTCCAGGGCCTTCCGTTCATCATCTGAAGGCAGACTACAGACTCTGTATTCTTCACATTCTTAACATCTTCTTCTACTACAGTCAGCATATAGTCATCAGCATACTATCTTCATCTCCATCTTTTAGCAGCCAAATTCATCAAAAGGATATTATATTAGATATAATAGACATATTGTAAGTGACAGGTTCAAGTTTAGGTATGAAAGAAACTGAACTCCAAGCCAAGTTTGAAATTCCTCCAAAGCCTGTGCTATTTTATAACATTTTGCCATCCACTACCTTTCATTCTGTGTTTTAGAAGTTATAGTAACTTAGGAAGTAAGCAGACACATAATCATAAATGAAACATTTAGAAAATGTACAAGATTTTATGTCTGTGAATCATAAGGAAAAAAAAAACTATATTAGCCATATCTGTACCATGGTACTGGTCAAAGAATCATATGTGAGTTCTATTCATGTTAAACTACTAATTTGATTTGGTTCCTAGACAACTTTCCCATCTGAAAAATGAGAGAATCTACTAGCATGTTATGCCTCCTTGAGTCCAAAAAAATGCAAATCATATTTCTGTCTATGTGATTATGAATAAGGATGCAAACATTTTAAAATATTAAAGAAATGTTAGGTACTAGTGATGACGTTTTGGGATTTATAGGTTTGGTGTTGAACAGAGAGTCCTAGGGTAGTTTAGGAATTTTACGGATTGCTTTAAGTATATAAAGATAACTGAACTCCTAGAGGAATCTATAAATAACATAATCTTCACTCTTTACCCTATCTGCCTTTTGTGCAATTCAGATTTTCATATGTTGAGTTTATTTAAAAGGGGAACCACGTGTACTAGAAAATTCAACCAAGAATTTGTCATACTTTTGCTCCTGGGATAGCATTTTTCTTTTTTTAATATGAAAAACCAAGCCAATGTCTTTAAAATTCATGTCTGAAGTGGAAGGATTGAAAGAAGTGATTTTTTTCCTCTGATCAGTCCCTGCAAAGTGGGCCTCAGAACACACCAGCTGAGCCCTCTGTTAGGCAGAGAAAGCCTCTGGCATTTTTCTGCTTTTCAATTCTGTCATTGGGGAGGTGGGACAAAGCTGTACCATCTACAAAGTTTATCCAGAACGTGCTGGTGTTACAAGCTATATTTGACATCTATTATGTTTCTCCTGTGGAAGAGGAAAAACTATCTGTTACAATAGTGATTTCTTTTCAAAGGGCTTTAATTGGGGTATTTCTCCTGGGCCAGATTCTAACTAACTTTCTTGATATGTGCCTGTCCAGACAGCAATGGAAAACGACCAAACAACAGCAACATCAGGAGTCTGAGGACTTCTTTCCCTATCTGCCCCCTCTGCAAACAAGCAGGAAAAAAAAATATCTTTCCATTGCTGCCTAGGGTATTCTAACATAGCAGAGCTCCTAAAAGGGTGTAGCAAAAGACAAGGTGTTCAGACTTCCCTTTGCATGGCCATGGAAATGTGTATAGCAACCAGAACAAAGTCCCCTTAGCCTACTTTTTACAAGGAGATGTTGGGTTTATGAAGAGATTAGTTCCACACAGTTGAGTTACACACTTGTGAAGTATTTTTCTGAAGTATGGATTTACTCCTGTGTAGGCAGGCTAACATCCTTTCCTGAGGTAAGTCAGAAGGTGGCCTTATATTTTTATTTGAAGTACAGAATGATTTCTCCTCACAACAAATTTGTGCCTCTCACTAGTATTTTCAGAAATGTGATTTTTTTTTTTTTGCAACGGATGGAAATCATGCCCCTTCCATTCTGTAGCCGTATATCTCCTTGATGACAAATTGTGTGAGGTGGCCTCATTACTTTTAGCTTCTATATTCCTGAAGAATTTACACATAAATGCAACCATGGATGTTTTACATTTCATATGCTTGCTGGATGTGCTTTTTTAAGTGACGTCTTTACAGATGAACTTCAAACTTTTCTCCCACCCCACAGGTTACATTATCTGAAAGCCCAGTAGGTCTGTCATGCTGTGTTCCCAAAGTAGGAGAGTAAGTTTTTATTTTCTGTTTTTCTTCTCTCAATTTTAGACATTCAAAGCAGCCCACACAACCAGTTCACCTTCAGACCCCTCCCACCACCGCCACCTCCTCCACATGCCTGCACCTGTGCCAGGAAACCACCTCCTACAGTGGACTCTCTACAAAGAAGATCAATGACTACCCGCAGCCAGCCCAGCCCAGCTGCTCCTGCTCCTCCAACCAGCACACAGGATTCAGTTCATCTGCATAACAGCTGGGTCTTGAACAGTAACATACCACTGGAGACCAGGTACTTAAGCTATTCTTCACCCTACTACATTTGAATATTGACAGATGATGACTCTCCTGATTGCAGAAACTCCTTTCACCATAGTTATCTGCAAAGAAACAAACATATACCATTACACACAGCCAGGTATATAAATAAAAGGGCAGATCCCTTTGTAGGCACACAAGGAATAATGTACTGGACACATTTTCACATAGATGTATGGATAAAGATGCATACATCATTTTCAGATACCCACCAAAACTAAAATGAAGCAATGATCTGAGCTGTCACTGTGACCTTAACATGAAAAATAACTGTGTTGTGTTTCAAAGATTTACAGAAAGAGAGAGAGAGAAAGAAAGAAAGAAAGAAAGAAAGAAAGAAAGAAAGAAAGAAAGAAAGAAAGAAAGAAAGAAAGAAAGACAGTTGGATAAATTGTAGTTACTGCCATATTATTTCTTATAAAAATCATTTGAAAAGAAAGTGCCTTCTAATAGTTTAGAAAGGGTAACTTGAAAATTGTATTCTAGTAGCATGACTCGTAGAAGGTAAATAAGGCACCATTTTTCTGTCATGTCACATATCTGAGTTTCTAAATTCACTCCCTAAATTTTATTGTGAGCAAAGTTCTACTCCTCTATAGCTCTCAGTCCTCTGAGCAGAAAGGCACTGTGGCACTAGGCAAATGGAAAGTCACTCGCCATTTCCCATTGTTCTTTCTTTAAAAATTTACCATTTTTAGAGAAGGCAATCTAGCTCAGCAATAGAGCACTTGCCAGTCATTCAGAAGTCCCTGACTTCAATCCTCATCATTGCATACCCAAATGCCACTTTCTATTACCATACAAAAGGATAACTCGTGAAGCATACTGTTCTGTTGTCAAATTCCAGGAGTTCCTGTTGACTTCTTTATGTCTTAATTATTTTCGAAAGACAATTTTATATAAACAACATTTATATCAGTCAATAAACAATGTCTGGCATGAACTTCTATCTTAATATCCTCTGGGAATCATAACAGAAAGGGAGTGACTAATAAACCCACATCATGAGGTTTTCCTCCAGAGTAGCATATTAAATTAGAGGGCATCAGCAAGTATCACTACGAACACACTGAAAGTGCTGTGGCCGCAATCCAGAAAACTGTATCATTTACCACATACTTGATTAAAACGGTTTTATAAACCACTCTTTTCTGCTACCTTCTGATAGAAAACACAGTGGTAGTAGTCAGCACCTATGGTGAAGACCACAGATTTTGAATACTAGTAATGATAAGGTTTGTGCATTTTTATTATTATTGAGAATTTCATACAGGTGCACGTGTTTTTCGATAAAATCTAACCTTTATTTTTTCCCCATTCCTTTCCTTATCCTACTCCTTGTTCATCTTCTTCTTATATTTTATTGTAATCAAAGGGAGAAAATGTATAAAGTGAGAGAAGCAAAGGTTAAAGGAACTATTCAGGGGCAGAAGAGATAGCTCAGCAGTTAAGAGAACTCTCTGTTCCTCCAGTAGACCTGGGTTTATTTCCCAGCTCCAAGGTCACTCACAGCTATGTACCTCTAGTCCCATGGGATCTGATACCATTTTCTGCCTGACTTGGGCTCCAGGCATGCACATGGTACACAGATGTATGTGTGAGGCAAAACACCTAAAGTAAACATATAAAATTAAAAATTTTGGATAACAATAGAAATCTTTATAGTTTTAAACAGACATATCTCCCTCATTCTCCTTTCGACTCTTCTGTGGGGCTTGCAATAGCTAAGGAAAGAGTGGGACAATATGATTAACTAGATGTTCTGTCAAGTAACACAGTTCCATCCTCAGGAAGACAAATAACAGGAAATCTGGAAGGAGGATGAGCAGGCTCAGGCAAATTAAGAAATAAAACTATTCTTATTTGAAATGTGCATCTAGGCATGTTTGTACAAATTGCACCCACGGACCTTCTGTATCTGTACAAGGAATGTATTAATTGGTCTCAGTTTCCTAAGATGTAGAGACAAACATAAGTTTCCATGTGATACTGAGAAGAGAGCCTTTTTAGTCCATTTGGAAATATATTCAGCATCAGAAAAATAAGTTAAAAATACTTGGAAGCCTTACTAGCCTGATTAATTAAAGCTTTCCAATTTTATCCTTGAAAAATATTCATTTCATGCTTAGTCAATAAAGGGTAAGAGTGAGCGCACAGTAACTTATGCACAAGCTGGATAATAGGACCCTTTAGAGCTTTAGCTTCCTCATTTGTAACAAAATAAATAGAAAATTGCCCTAGGAACAAGCACTTAGTCCCTGGCTCCCATCACTAGCACACCCCCAAAATTGCCTACCATGATCATGTAATAAAAAGAACAAACTACTCCAATATAGAGGATGTCATAAATTGTAAAACACTGTACATTTGAAAGGTGACATTATTATCCCTACTAAGTAGTTGCCTGCCTCTATTTGTGTATCTCTATTAAAAGAACTGACTAATAACTGAAATATTCCCCTCTATCTCGGACAACTACTCAAAGATTCCTTTTAAACCAAACTTGACCGTTTTTTAATTAGCTATTTTGTTTATTTACATTTCAAATGTTATTCCCTTTCCCAGTTTCTCCACCCCACCTGGAAACCCCTATCCCATCCCTCCTCCTCCTGCTTCTATGAGGGTGTGTCCCCACCCACCCATTCCCTCCTCCCTGCCCTGGCATTCCCCTACACTGGGACATCAAACAACCTCAGGCCCAAGGGCCTCTCCTCCCACTGACGTCCAATTAAGTCATCCCCTGCTACATATGCAGCCAGCGCCATGGATCGCTCCATGTGAACTCTCTGGTTGGTTTTCCAGTCCCTGGGAGCTCAGGGAATTCTGGTCTGTTGACACTGTTGCTCCCCTCATGGAGCTGCAAACCCCTTCAGCTCCTTCAGTCCTTTCTCTAACTCCTCCATCGGGGACCCCATGCTCAATCCAATGGCTGGCTGCGAGCATACGATGAGTTGGTTTGTTATACGCGTTTAAAGCTAAATTGTCTCCCAGTTACTTAAAGTAATTGTCTCCCAATTACTTCATAAGTTCCTCATATTTCTGGGTTCCAACTTCCTCTTTAAAGCACACTCACTTTTCACAAAATGCTCTCAGATTCTAAATCTAAGCTCAATGCATCCTGAGGCTTAGTTTCTCTGACTTCACAGATCAAAGGTCATTCAAGTTTCCCTGAAAAACACACATCTTCAATTGGATATTAGTCCCTGGAAACTCAGAAAACACTGGTCAACACCCAAAGAAAAGGCAACGTTTGTAGACACATATTGCTGCTTTCCTCACCTAGTAGCTTTTTCTTGCTGTTGGCTCTATTTCTTTTGTCTACCGCAGTGTCTGCTTTGACCCCTGCAATACAGGACTGCTTATGTACCACTTAATACCGCTCACCACATTTCTTCAACTTCCTGTGTCATTGCTAACTGTTTCATTTCATTGTGATACTAGGTTCCAAAGTCTTTAAACGGGAATTTGATTAGCCCAGGTCATCTCTTATGTATCCTGATTTAAGCATTTTAGTAAACCTTGTCAGTTAGTCTCTCACCCCACTGAGACTAGGGCCAAGCAGAAAGCCATGTGGTTAAAGGGAGTAATAACATACTGAACATCAACCAGGCATTTGACAAGCACTCTCAAGATATTCCTAAGATTGCTGGTTGGAAAAGAGCTGGGAGCATAACAGATTCCATTTAAATATGATTCTTAGTAGTTGCCTTAACTCATGTATCCAGGGCTCTATGCTATGGCCATATATATATGCAAGATGATGAGATAATCATCCTTATTTTCATGTAAGTCACTGACAAAAATGTATATAAGACCAGTATATTGCTAGAGCTCTCCAGAATGCAATGGGAAACGCTTCTGCACTGCTGTCTTTGCAGTCAGGTATCATACTACTACTAACATACAACTCACAGTTCTGCCTCTTATTCAGAATTATAGAATATTAATATATTTAGAATAGTCAAATGCCCTTGTGTATGTAGAACTCTGTGATCAGGCACATATACACATATGTGTGTGTGTGTGTGTGTGTGTGTGTGTGTGTGTGTGTGTGTAAGGAAGAGAGAGCCAGAGAGCCAGAGAGAGAGCCAGAGAGAGATATGAAACTCAAGCATCATTGTTCAGATACCATCTCTCTTGTTTGATGAAACAAGGTTTTGCATTGGTCTGAGGTTTGCAAACTTACCTAGTCTGCTGGCCAGTATACTTCGATCACCTGCCTCTCTGCCTCCCCAGAACTGGGTAACAAGTGCACTCCAAGTTAATTGGCTTCCATTTTATTTATCCATTTTTGTTAATTTTCATGTAATATATTTTTATCATGTTCTTCCCCCTCCCCTAATTCCTCCCATATCCTCCCCTTATCCAACTCATGATCATTCTTATAAAATGAAAAAACAAAGCAAAGATGACATAAACAATCAAACAAAACAACAACACACACACTCTCTCTTTATTAACTTAGCCTCAAATGTTTTTAATGAATGCACAGTTTGTACTTTAATGTATATTTACTGATGCTTGTTTGCCATAGTAAGTGTTTAGGTTCTTTTTGCAAAGAATGTTAGTAGTCAAAAAAGGATTCCCTAATCATTCATTCCAATAGAAGTTGCAAAAAACAAAAACAAAAACAAAAAACAAAAAAATTGCTATAATCCTTAGTGTTTTCTCAAGGTGTGGGCTCATTTTGGATGTGAATGTTATTGGTATTATTTTCATTATACATTCTATACCTTTGTATCTCTGGTCCACATGCCCTTATTTCGGTACATACCCTTCTGATATTGAAGTTAAATGGAGACGATATAGTTGAGACACACAGATTTCTATCATTAACAAACTTTCTGATTTCCATTTTAAAGAGCCTCAGGATATGAAACCATACCTACTGTACTTAAAAAAATAGAACACTTTTCCTACAGTCTAGGATTTTAGCTTCATACTCTATTCATTAAGCCCAAGATAAAATAATTTCTTTCTCAAAAGCTTTAACCTACATATTCCTCTATATTTTAGCTACTTATCTACATTTCATTTATACTAGCTTCTAGGGTGTACAGTCAAGTTGAGACTTTGCTATATATTTGAGTTTAGGTAAATACTATATCACTATGGACCTATAATCATTTTCTGTTCACTATATATTTCTCTTCTGGCATTTCTCTGCCTGTGTTGTAAGTTAACAGATATTCTTACTTATCTGGACAAATATCTCATAGATTTCTGATCTGCTATTTATAAGGCAATGTGTCTTTGTATGTGTTCTTCAAATCACCATGTTCTAGTTTTCTCATCTCTACAATAAAGATGATAGTAAAACCTATTCCATGAGGTCTATATGAGTATTTTAAGAATTAAATAAATTAAATTTGCAGTGTTCTTAGAGCAGCCATGAACCCAGGAAGCACTTGATAAATAGTAATAATAATACCAATAATACAAGGACAAGTTGTCCTTCTTATTCCCTTTCAATTTATTTCTTCATCCAATTAAAAGTGTTTCTCTCTTTATGCTCATGCTTGCCCCAAAGTAAAAACATACTTACTGTACTGCCTTTCTTGGCATCCTTTTACATAAAATATTCACTTTAATCACCTTATTCCAGTCTTTAGAGCCATAGTGCCTTTTTTGTATTTTTTTATATATATTTTTATTACATATTTTCCTCAATTACATTTCCAATACTATCCCAAAAGTCCCCCATAGCGCCCCCCACTTCCCTACCCACCCATTCCCATTCTTTTGGCCCTGGCATTCCCCTATATTGGGGCATATAAAGTTTGCAAGTCCAATGGGCCTCTCTTTCCATTGATGGCCGACTAGGCCATCTTTCGATACATATGCAGCTAGAGACAAGAGCTCCAGGGTTCTGGTTAGTACATCATGTTGTTCCAACAATAGGGTTGCAGATCCCTTTAGCTCCTTGGGTACTTTCTCTAGCTTCTCCATTGGGAGCCCTGTGATACATCCAATAGCTGACTGTGAACATCCACTCCTGTGTTTGCTAGGCCCCGGCATCGTCTCACAAGAGACAGCTATATTTGGGTCCTTTCAGCAAAATCTTGCTAGTGTATGCAATGGTGTCAGCGTTTAGAAGCTGATTATGGGACGGATCCCTGGATACAGCAGTCTCTAAATGGTCCATCCTTTCATCACAGCTACCAACTTTGTCTCTGTAACTCCTTCCCTGGGTGTTTTGTTCCCAATTCTAAGAAGGTGCACAGTGTCCACACTTTGGTCTTCATTCTTCTTGAGTTTCATGCGTTTAGCAAATTGTATCTTATATCTTGGGTATCCTAAGTTTTGGGCTAATATCCACTTATCAATGAATACATATTGTGTGAGTACTTTTGTGATTATGTTACTTCACTCAAGATGATGCCCTCCAGGTCCATCCATTTGGCTAGGAATTTCATAAATTCATTCTTTTTAATAGCTGAGTAGTACTCCATTGTGTAAATGTACCATAATTTCTGTATCCATTCCTCTGTTGAGGGACATCTGGGTTCTTTCCAGCTTCTGGCTATTATAAATAGGGCTGCTATGAACATAGTGGAGCATGTGTCCTTTTTACCGGTTGGGACATCTTCTGGATATATGCCCAGGAGAGGTATTGCTGGATCCTCCGGTAGTACTATGTCCAATTTTCTGAGGAACCGCCAGACTGATTTCCAGAGTGGTTGTACAAGCTTGCAATCCCACCAACAATGGAGGAGTGTTCCTCTTTCTCCACATCCTCGCCAGCATCTGCTGTCACCTGAATTTTTGATCTTAGCCATTCTGACTGGTGTGAGGTGGAATCTCAGGGTTGTTTTGATTTGCATTTCCCTGATGATTAAGGATGTTGAACATTTTTTCAGGTGCTTCTCTGCCATTCGGTATTCCTCAGGTGAGAATTCTTTGTTCAGTTCTGAGCCCCATTTTTTAATGGGGTTATTTGACTTTCTGGAGTCCACCTTCTTGAGTTCTTTATATATATTGGATATTAGTCCCTTATCTGATTTAGGATAGGTGAAGATCCTTTCCCAATCTGTTGGTGGTTTTTTTGTCTTATTGATGGTGTCTTTAGCCTTGCAGAAGCTTTGTAGTTTCATGAGGTCCCACTTGTCAATTCTCGATCTTACACCACAAGCCATTACTGTTCTATTCAGGAATTTTTCCCCTGTGCCCATATCTTCAAGGCTTTTCCCCACTTTCTCCTCTATAAGTTTCAGTGTCTCTGGTTTTATGTAAAGTTCCTTGATCCACTTAGACTTGACCTTAGTACAAGGAGATAGGAATGGATCGATTCGCATTCTTCTACATGTTAACAACCAGTTGTGCCAGCACCATTTGTTGAAAATGCTGTCTTTCTTCCACTGGATGTTTTTAGCTCCCTTGTCGAAGATCAAGTGACCATAGGTGTGTGGGTTCATTTCTGGGTCTTCAATTCTATTCCATTGGTCTATTTGTCTGTCACTATACCAGTACCATGCAGTTTTTATCACAATTGTTCTGTAGTAGAGCTTTAGGTCTGGCATGGTGATTCCACCAGAGGTTCTTTTGTCCTTGAGAAGAGTTTTTGCTATCCTAGGTTTTTTGTTATTCCAGATGAATTTGCAGATTGCACTTTCTAATTCGTTGAAGAATTGATTTGGAATTTTGATGGGGATTGCATTGAATCTGTAGATTGCTTTTGGCAAGATAGCCATTTTTACAATGTTGATCCTGCCAATCCATGAGCATGGGAGATCTTTCCATCTTCTGAGATCTTCTAGAATTTCTTTCTTCAGAGACTTGAAGTTTTTATTATACAGATCTTTCACTTCCTTAGTTAGAGTCACGCCAAGATATTTTATATTATTTGTGACTATTGAGAAGGGTGTTGTTTCCCTAATTTCTTTCTCAGCCTGTTTATTCTTTGTGTAGAGAAAGGCCATTGATTTGTTTGAGTTAATTTTATATCCAGCTACTTCACCGAAGCTGTTTATCAGGCTTAGGAGTTCTCTGGTGGAATTTTTAGGGTCACTTATATATACTATCATATCATCTGCAAAAAGTGATATTTTGACTTCATCTTTTCCAATTTGTATCCCTTTGATCTCCTTTTGTTGTCGAATTGCTCTGGCTAGGACTTCAAGTACAATGTTGAATAGGTATGGAGAAAGTGGACAGCCTTGTCTAGTCCCTGATTTTAGAGGGATTGCTTCAAGCTTCTGACCATTTACTTTGATGTTGGCTACTGGTTTGCTGTAGATTGCTTTTATCATGTTTAGGTATGGGCCTTGAATTCCTGATCTTTCCAAGACTTTTATCATGAATGGGTGTTGGATCTTGTCAAATGCTTTTTCCGCATCTAAGGAGATGACCATGTGGTTTTTGTCTTTGAGTTTGTTTATATACTGGATTACGTTGATGGATTTCCGTATATTGAACCATCCCTGCATCCCTGGGATGAAACCTACTTGGTCAGGATGGATGATTGTTTTGATGTGTTCTTGGATTCGGTTAGCAAGAACTTTATTGAGGATTTTTGCATCAATATTCATAAGGGATATTGGTCTGAAGTTTTCTATCTTTGTTGGGTCTTTTTGTGGTTTAGGTATCAGAGTAATTGTGGCTTCATAGAATGAGTTGGGTAGAGTACCTTCTGTTTCTATTTTGTGGAATAGTTTGTGAAGAACTGGGATTAGATCTTCTTTGAAGGTCTGATAGAACTCTGCACTAAACCCATCTGGTCCTGGGCTTTTTTTAGTTGGGAGACTATTAATGACTGCTTCTATTTCTTTGGGGGATATAGGGCTGTTTAGATCATTAACCTGATCTTGATTCAACTTTGGTACCTGGTATCTGTCTAGGAACTTCTCCATTTCATCCAGGTTCTCCAGTTTTGTTGAGTATAGCCTTTGGTAGAAGGATCTGATGGTGTTTTGGATGTCTTCAGGATCTGTTGTTATGTCTCCTTTTTCATTTCTGATTTTGTTAATTAGGATGCTTTCCCTGTGCCCTCTAGTGAGTCTGGCTAAGGGTTTATCTATCTTGTTGATTTTCTCAAAGAACCAGCTCCTTGATTGGTTGATTCTTTGAATAGTTTTTCTTGTTTCTACTTGGTTGATTTCACCCCTGAGTTTGATTATTTCCTGCAGTCTACTCCTCTTGGGTGAATTTGCTTCCTTTTGTTCTAGTGCTTTTAGGTGTGTTGTCAAGCTGCTAATGTGTGCTCTCTCTAGTTTCCTTTTGGAAGCACTCAGAGCTATGAGTTTTCCTCTTAGAAATGCTTTCATTGTGTCCCATAAGTTTGGGTATGTTGTGGCTTCATTTTCATTGAACTCTAAAAAGTCCTTAATTTCTTTCTTTATTCCTTCCTTGACCAAGGTATCATTGAGAAGAGTGTTGTTCAGTTTCCACGTGAAGGTTGGCTTTCTATTATTTATTTTGTTATTGAAGATCAGCTTTAGGCCATGGTGATCTGATAGGATGCATGGGACAATTTCAATATTTTTATATCTGTTGAGGCCTGCTTTGTGACCAATTATGTGGTCAATTTTGGAGAAGGTACCATGAGGTGCTGAGAAGAAGGTATATCCTTTTGTTTTAGGATAGAATGTTCTGTAGATTCTGCCAGATCCATTTGATTCATAATTTCTCTTAGTTTCACTGTGTCCCTGTTTAGTTTCTGTTTCCATGATCTGTCCATTGGTGAAAGTGGTGTGTTGAAGTCTCCCACTATTATTGTATGAGGTGCAATGTGTGCTTTGAGATTTACTAAAGTTTCTTTAATGAATGTGGCTGCCTTTGTATTTGGAGCATAGATATTCAGGATTGATAGTTCCTCTTGGAGGATTTTACCTTTGATGAGTATGAAGTGTCCCTCCCTGTCTTTTTTAATGACTTTGGGTTGGAAGTCAATCTTATCAGATATTAGAATGGCTACTCCAGCTTGTTTCTTCATGCCATTTGCTTGGAAAATTGTTTTCCAGCCTTTCATTCTGAGGTAGTGTCTATCCTTTTCTCTGAGATGAGTTTCCTGTAAGCAGCAAAATGTTGGGTCTTGTTTGTGTAGCCAGTTTGTTAGTCTATGTCTTTTTATCGGGGAGTTGAGTCCATTGATATTAAGAGATATTAAGGAAAAGTAATTGTTGTTTCCTGTTATTTTTGTTGTTAAAGTTGGCATTTTGTTCTTGTGGCTGTCTTCTTTTAGGTTTGTTGAGGGATTACCTTCTTGTTGTTTCTAGGGCGTGGTTCCTGTCCTTGTATTGGTTTTTTTCTGTTATTATCCTTTGAAGGGCTGGATTCGTGGAGAGATAATGTGTGAATTTGGTTTTGTCGTGGAATACTTTGGTTTCTCCATCTATGTTAATTGAGAGTTTGGCTGGGTATAGTAGCCTGGGCTGGAATTTGTGTTCTTTTAGTGTCTGTATAACATCCGTCCAGGATCTTCTGGCTTTCATAGTCTCTGGTGAAAAATCTGGTGTAATTCTGATAGGCTTGCCTTTATATGTTACTTGGCCTTTTTCTCTTACTGCTTTTAGTATTCTATCTTTATTTAGAGCATTTGTTGCTCTGATTATTATGTGTCGGGAGGTATTTCTTTTCTGGTCCAGTCTATTTGGAGTTCTGTAGGCTTCTTGTATGTTCATGGGCATCTCTTTCTTTAGATTTGGGAAGTTTTCTTCTATAATTTTGTTGAAGATGTTTGCTGGTCCTTTGAGTTGAAAATCTTCATTCTCATCCACTCCTATTATCCGTAGGTTTGGTCTTCTCATTGCGTCCTGTATTTCTTGGATGTTTTGAGTTAGGATCTTTTTGCATTTTACATTTTCCTTGATTGTTGTACCGATGTTCTCTATGGAATCTTCTGCACCTGAGATTCTCTCTTCCATCTCTTGTATTCTGTTGCTGATGCTCGTATCTATGGTTCCAGATTTCTTTCCTAGGGTTTCTATCTCCAGTGTTGCCTCATTTTGGGTTTTCTTTATTGTGTCTACTTCCCTTTTTAGGTCTAGTATGGTTTTGTTCATTTCCATCATCTGATTGGATGTGTTTTCCTGTTTTTCTGTAAGGACTTCTACCTGTTTGATTATGTTATCATGTTTTTCTTTAAGGATTTGTAACTCTTTAGCAGTGTTCTCCTGCAATTCTTTAAGGGATTTTTGTGCTTTCTCTTTATTGTCTTCTGCCTGTTTAGCAGTGTTCTCCTGCCTTTCTTTAAGTGTGTTATTAAAGTCCTTCTTGAAGTTCTCTATCATCATCAGGAGATATGCTTTTAAATCCGTGTCTAGCTTTTCCGGTGTGTTGGGGTGCCCTGGACTGGGCGAAGTGGGGGTGCTGGGTTCTGATGATGGTGAGTGGTCTTGGTTTCTGTTAGTAAGATTATTACGTTTACCTTTCGCCATCTGGTAATCTCTGGGGTTAGTTGTTATCGTTGTCACTGTTTAAAGATTGGAGCAGAAGCTGTGTTCCACTCACCAGCAGTCTCTAAATCCTGCGGCGGGGGTCGTGGGTAGCTGACGGTACCCCGGTGCTGGTCCAGCCGGAAGAGGCCTGTGGTCCTACACAGGCCGTTTTTCTGCTTCCCTAACTAATGCAGTCTCTGGTCCCGCGTGCAATTGGATTGGAGCAGAAGCTGTGTTCCACTCTCCAGAAGTCTTAAGATCCTGTGGTGGGTGTTGTGGGTAGCTGGTGAGTGTCAGCCGACCCTGCGCCCCAGCTGCCCCGGTGCTTTTCTGACCGGAAGAGGGTTGTGGCCCTATGTAGGCCGGATTTCTCTCTCCCCAACCAGAGCAGTCTCAGGTCCCGCGTGATTGGACTGGAGCAGAAGCTGTGTTCCACTCACCAGCAGTCCCAAAATCCTGCGGCGGGGGTCGTGGGTAGCTGGCGGGTGTCAGGCAACCCTGCGCTCCAGCTACCCCAGCGCTGATCCGGCCGGATGAGGCCTGTGGCCCTACTCAGGCCGGTTTCTGCTTCCCTAACTAATGCAGTCTCAGGTCCCGCGCAATTGGATTCTTTTTTGTATTTTTATGACAAAAACATGCACAGTTTAGTGAGACTGCCTTGTAATCAACGTCCAGAACAGCTTTAGGTTGCTACCTGTTTGCCATCAATCAGAGAAACAATGCCCTAACAACCCACTACATTCCAATTTTTACCCTGCCATGAACCTTTCCTTCCTTAGCTATCAGCCTTTTTACCTCCTCTTTTATCTCTTCTCTCAACAGTGCCAGTACCAATACATTTTGGATGACCTATCTTTTTCAACCAAAGAGTGGGCACCTTACCAAATCAGAGAGAGTTAATGATGTACTTAGGCATATAGACTCCAGCATCCCTAGACTAAGGCACTTAACATTGTCATGGCTGACATTGTCATAGCTGCCACGAGCCTCAGTTCCTCTAAGTGTTATATGTAGAAAATTATAGGCCTTACATTGTGAGTTTGTCTCAAGAGTTGAATGAAAAAAATATTTGTAAAATATCAGTTCAAAGTCAAGAACATGTAAAGTATGAACAAAATATTATCATTTCCAATTTGGTTTAAGATCCTGGCAGGAACCAGATGATAAGGAGAAAAATTCAGAGTCACTACAGTTCAAAGAGCCACATTAGCTTCAATCTGTTCTAAAAAAAAAAAAAAAAAAAAATTAACTATTCTTACATACCTCTTAGTCTATGTCTTACTGAGCATGTCTTGCAGAATGAGACATTCACTGAACACTTACTGATACTGGTTCTCTGTGGCCCCTTCAAAGATCTCTGTACTCCAGAACCTTAATTCCATCTGTCCTCTGTCACCCTAACCTCCATCTTGAAGCTATTATATAGCTTTGACCCTTTGCCATTCTAATAAAAGCTGTCAAGAGTAGATCATAGAAGCCACTAAATCTAGTGATGAATTTCACTTCCATAATGTGGCCATGGGACATTTGTGGAGTTCTAAACCTCAGTTTTCTCATCTTAAAAATGGGCTCCTCCTCACTCATATCACTCACTGACATCCAATCAACTGTGACAAGGTTTACTTTAGAACTTATATAGGATTTATACACACCTTTTAGTTTTCTCTAGATTTTTAGAATCTCATGTTTGTTTTGGCTTGGTTTTGCTTTCCTGTCTGAATGTCCCTCAATTCCATCCACACATCTTTGAGTTTATGTTGCCAGGCACACTTTAAGATCTGGTTAAGTGGTACTTCTTTCTGTGGTAGCATCTAAAAGCTAACCTACAGTCTGCAAAACCAGAGCATGACCTTCAGCTTCTCAAACATTTCATGCAGCTTCTCCTTTAAGGACAATTTTCACTATTATTGTCTCCCTTAACTATGCTCTTTTGTGTCCCTCAAGTCAATTTCCTAATTCAGTTTATAGCTCTCATTCATCAGAATATTTAGTCAAGTGCTAGTTCAAGACCATGGAAGTTGGTTTGTCATGCTCCTGAAAAGGTAATTTATTTATTTTGAATGACAACTATAGACCTGAACCTTGGTCTTCCACCAAAATAATTCCTACTTAAAACTTTTGCTGTTAAGTTTTCAATGCTAGGGAGAACATGAGTTTAAGAAAATAATAGCCACATCAACTAATAAAGGCAAACCAGAATGATGTGAAGGAGTTATGCCTGCCCACAGGAGTTGGGGAAAGGTCTATTTATTTTTAGCATATTCTGACAGATGACTATACCTTGGTATGACACTAATTGCCTTTATTGGCTTTAGGCCCATATATATGTACAGGATTATTTTTTTAAGAAGAACAAAAACAATCAGTGAATAAGACAGTGACTGGCAAAGACTAAAGAAAGAAATTAAATCCATATAACTAATGCTTGTTATCATACTTCTAGACCTAGTGTATGTCTTTGGGAAAAGTAACATTGGGAAGAAATATTAACTGTAATGACAGTATTATAAATATCTTTGAAATAATACCTTTTACATATTAACCCATAAATATAAGCTATCTAGTGATAATTTTATTTCTGTATTATAAAGTAGTACTAAAATGTACCTAAGATTTATAAGTAGCTTTTTCCTTAGGATATTTGCAATAGAAAAATAGATTTACAGACATAATTTTTCCTCCAATAATGACTAAAGTAAAAAAAAGCTTGGATGTACACATTCAGTGCTTAAATTTGACAATTCCTCATGTTCTAATCCTTTAACAGCACCGGGGTTAGCCAAATCTATCTTCAGCCACAGATTTAAAGATTCATTTTAAGACAGGAAAATACTTCTGAGAACTAATCTATGGCCTATAAATCCTGTTAATACACATGAACAGGAATCAACCAACCTTTTCAGACTATAGCAAATGATAAATGTGGAATATTTTAAATTTAAATAAAGATAACTCTGCATTCTCAATACATTCTTTAGATATTGGAGATGGAGTTTTAGTAATAAAGAACAATACATTGGACACCATTGTCACAACAGTCTGCCATCACTTTGGTGATGGTACTTTTAATCATGCTTTTTAATAAAATATTCTCAGGTTCATCTCAAAATAAAACCATAAGTAAACATAATTTGTTATATTTTATAAGGAAAGGGAATTTCTTCCAAGATGAGAAGAAATCTAATTTTATATGGAGATTTATCTAGTAATCGAAATGTAAATGTAAACAGGTGTTTTTAGGAATTTAAAGAGATGAACTGCTTGATGGAATATATGAGCAAAACAGCCAAAAATTAAAATGTAGACAAATCAATCTCTCTGACTTTTTTCCTTCCCTCACTGTATATCTACACAGTTCCCTACTGAACTCAATATTTAACACAAAAATGCCTGATTTTCAGCAAGAGAGAAACCTCTTTTAATAATTATCCCACCCCAATGATATTTGATTAATCATAATCAATATGTTCATTGTCATGTCAAGTTAATGAACACTTTTGTCATATATTTTTCTGAAAGCATGGAATATATTTGACATGCTAGAAACACATTTCCTTTTTCTTTTTTTCTACAGAAGTCTGTGTGTGTGTGTGTGTGTGTGTGTGTGGTGAGTGCATACACATAAATGTATGTGTTTGTTTCTGTGTATGTATCAAGGAGACTCTACTGAACATCACCCATTGGGAGAAACCAGCTGTTTCTTTATTAATCCACAACAGAAAAATGTTTGTGCTCTAAAAGCAGCAGATAAAATTGGGTTAAGTATTCAGATCTTTGAAGCATCTCTGCAAGATCTGTGAAAGCTTGATACTGAGCATTTCATTTAAGAACTTGAAAGCTCAAGAAAAAATTGCCCCCTTTGGCAAACAGATAAGCAAATAAGCAGTAACATCTGCTTCTCCATTCTATTAAAAAACAAAACAAAACAAAAAACCCTCAGCTTCAGTGTGAGGGTATAAGACTGTGCATAATGAAAGACTTTAAATGGAAAAACTGTTCATTATAAATGCAATGATGGATTAAATGCAATGTAGATACCTTTTAACAAATTCATCAGGTTATTATCGTTTCTCTACCATGTTCCAGTCCTGTTCTTGTTGCTCGGAATACAACATAGTACACAATGAAAGAAAACCCTACCTTCAAAGATCTTATATTCTTGTTGGGAGTATAGTCTTTTCTCTTAGAAAAGTGAATAATTTGTACCAGACTTGTAGACTAACTAGATGTGGTCTGGAAGAAGAATGATACAACTCAAAGAAATATTTTAACTTTCCCCTTTACTTGCTTTCACATTTGTTTTAATTAAAACTGTGTTAATGAAATCTCTTAAACTGGGTAATTTGTGAACAGCAGAAATGCATTACTCATAACTATGGAGCTTTGGAGATCTATGATCAAGGCAAAAAGGAGTGGTGTCTGGTGAGGATCTGTCTTTCATAGATGGCATATGTTGCTATGTCCTTCTCTAGGGGTAGTTGTTCACTTGACTCTTTTATGCATGGACATTAGTATTATTCATGACCTAACAATTTCCCAAATATCCTGACTCACTAGACATTAGAATTCAACATACAAATTAAAGAAGACTAACACATTTAGGCTATACCAAATTCCTACCCCAGCTTTTGTACGAAAGTGTCTTATCTGTGTTTTTATAGCATGCTGTGGAGTAGTGACACATACCATTAATTCCAGTCCTTGAGGGGCATAGGCAGGTAGATCTTTGTGAACTAGGGGATAACCTAGTCAACATAGCAAATTCCTGGCTACTGAAGACATAGTCAGATCCTAACAACCACCACACCAAATTTTGGCAGGGTACATAGAAAAACAGAATAACTGAGAGTAAACAAAAGAATATATGTAAAATCAGGAAGAGGGGTTAGTAGAAAAAAAGATAGTTTTATTCTAGAAATATTAGGACACCTGTATAAGTTATACAACTTTTCATCTAATTAATAGTTGAAAATATTAATCTACATCCATAAGAAGAGAAAATATCTATACTGTCACTTTTTTCAGTCTCTGTGTGTATACATGTGAATATATAGATTCAAGTGTATGCACATAATAGTGTGTGTGTGTGTGTGTGTGTGTGTGTGTGTGTGTGTGTGTGTCAGTCAGAGGACAATTATAGGTTTGGGTCTTCATTTTTCACCTTATTTGAAACCATGTTTTTTGATGTTTGCTAATGTGTATGCCAAGTTGGCTGGCCTACAAACTTCCAGGGATTTTCTTGACTCCACCTCCCAACTTGCTATAATGTCAGTCATTGTTTATGTGGGTTCTTGATTTTGAACTCATCCATTCATCCTAGCATAGCAAATACTTTCTTACTGAGCCATCTCTCCATCTATCATTTTCTGAATGCTTAAAATGGAGAAAATATTTTACCATATTTGTTTTAACTTGTGTTTTGAAAACCAATAGTCACAAAAGTTTAACAATATTCCTCTAGGTCTCAGAGAATCTGGTTTAAACCTACGTGTTTCTGGGCTAGGTGTTGTAATATATACCTATAATTTTAGAACCCAGAAAGTTGAGGCAGGAGGATTTCCATGAGTTGAGGCCCACTTTATATAAATACTGAATGCCAAATCACTCCATGCTACATACAGACTGAGAACATCTTTGTCTCAATTTAAGAACACAGGTAACAACCAGAAAAAAAACTACAAAAACAAAATTTGGAGGTTAAAAAAATTGTATATTGTCTGACTCAAGAGCTCACCTATGATTGGTATGGGTAATTAAGAGTTTCACAGATAGACATCATGAGTTTCTGTGAATGATGTGTGAAATCTTGGACATATTAAAATAGTTTAATGCAAGAATGAGAAAACGAAATTTTCAAGAATACTGATATAGAGGTCTAAAGAAAAGGACAAAATTGCTGAAAAGGAATAGCCTAAAAGTATAGAAATGAAAGGAGAATTATTTCAAGGCAATGGTAATCACAATTTTCAATGTTAGAGATGAGTCAAATTAAATATGGATGAGAAGAGAGACCTTTGACTCTGAGCATTAAAAGTGTTATGCAGCCAGTTTTACTAAAATAGTGAGTAGGAAGCAGCACAGATTTGGATTAGAGGAAGCAGAACAATGGAGGCATCTGAGAAACATCCCACTGTTTTACACAAAGCTGAGTCAAGGTAAATCCCTCATATACATTGAAATGGGAAATAAAAGAATTACTTTCTATAATTAGGTCTTTGGTAGTCAGAATAATTATAGTATTGAGACGTATAAAATAAGAGAGTAAGAACATGGGGAAAAGTACAGGTATGACCAAATGGTTGTAAAGGAAGGAGCACAATCCCACACAGCAGGTCAGTCTTCTAAACCTCTCACAAGGGTGATATGGTGATGATTCAGTTTGAAAATTCCTCCATTGCCCATCTGCAAAATGATTGCTTTTTTCAGTATCAAGGCAGAAGGAGGCATTAAAATCACCCCCGCCCTTACTAAAAATCTGCTGTCAAACTTAAATCATATATTCCCAAAGGCAAACAGCTACCTTGCCAAGTCATGATTATAAGACATATTTCTTTCCCCCATCTGACATACATACACAGAACTCTAGGCAGTCCCACATTACTGACAAAAATACTCAGTAGTGACATATGTACACCTCAGGGCTTACATTGATAAAACAGCTGCTAACTTATGACTACTTCTAATTCATCCATGGAATTATCAAATACAACATATTAGCCCCCTTAGAAAATTTAATTTCTTTTGGCATAAAATATTCACAATCTTCTGTTTCTCCAGAATTCAATTAAAACAATTGTCCTTCATGTGTGAAAGTCCAATCGCTCAAATTTTGTCATTGACTGTAGCGAACTATGTCAAGAACCTAGGAAACTTTGTAACAACACATTACTGGTTGCCTTTCAACAGCTAAATATTTTTAACAAAGTCAAAACCTTGGATTTTTAAATAATGTATTGGATATATGTACAAATGTGTGCATGCACATATAAACATACATGCATATATGTGTCCGTAGGTTTTTATTCAAAATACTTTTACATGGCATCTTATCTCAGACTGTACAACCCTGGCAGGGCAATATGATAGGAAGCAGTCCCAATTTAAATGCAAGTAACAGAATCTTGGGGAAATGTTAACAGAGTAAGAATCGAAACTTTACAAAATCAACACAATAATCTTTGCATATGACCATGTCTCTGCTATAAGGGGAACTCCAGATTATCCCATTTTGTCTATTTGGGAGCTGGTTTATGGTTCAGCTAATTTTCCCTGCCTATGAATGTATGTTAGTTTGTATTCTATTAATATGAAAATCTTGATGAGGCTAAATGCTCAGAAAATGGCAGGCTTCTGGGTAGTTGGATTTAGTGATTAGCTTAAGGTTAAATAGAACTTTTCAAAAAATTATCATTCTTATTGAAAATCACTCAAAAATGAATCAACATATTAAAATCCTAATGATAATAACAATCTTTCACAGTTATATCAGAATTGTCATTTTAGACATGAATTTTTGTTATAAAGTGCTCTAAACTGAAAAGATGTTGGAGAGTGTGTAAAATGTCTAATGGCCCAAAGATATTTGTTGCAAATTTTAATAGTAACCTGTGAGTAGTGGAAAGGCACAAGATTTGAAGTTAGAAATCTTGAGCCCAAGTCCAATTTTGCTACTAAATAAGTATATGACATTGATTATTTTCTTTCTTCAACATAACATCATTTTCATCAACTGTCAGATGAGAGACTGAAGCAAAATGTTTAAGACCACTTATGGTTTGCAATTTCTGTCACTCTGTGGCTTATCTTTCTGTGACTTGCTCCTCCATTGAATGAATTCTGATAATTTAAGCTTTCCAACAGGTTGAGTTATAATTAATTGCAAGTTGGTTAATTCTATGTGACATGCCTATATATGAGAAATAAATTTAACTTGGAACACTGAGATACCTTCAGAATTTCTATTATGTAAAGAGAAGTGAAGAAACTAAACATGCCTAACTGTCAGAACAGAGTAGTAATGGCAGTCAAGTATACTTACATAATGTTAGCCTAAGCAATGATCTCTTTGATACATTCTCTCTCTCTCTCTCTCTCTCTCTCTCTCTCTCTCTCTCTCTCTCTCTCTGTGTGTGTGTGTGTGTGTGTATTTTAAAACACAAACTTTTGATGGACATAGGATTTAAAGCACTTCATATAAAAATTTGTCACACATAGAATCATACTTTGAAGCTAAAGTAGAATTTCAATCTCTGTCCTCATACTTTTATTTTTTGTCTAATTATAAAGGAAATAGAACAGTATATCATGTAGTCTGAGTTACACTCACAACCCAACCAGCCATTTTTATGCTGCATCTTCTGAATCTTTGATGGAAGTTCTTTTCCCAAATGTTGACAATTATGCATAGAGAAAAGAAGTATAGATTTCTCATTCTATTTATCATATAGGTCAAAACACTGCATGGAATCATTGCACTCTAGACATTGACCTGTTAGCTGTGCCCCTGTGTTGTATTGGAGGGGAAAATGTGAACCAACGCTTCTCTTTATGTTCTAACACTCATACAGAAGTATGGACAATTCAGAGGGAGGCCTGACTTTTCAAAAATTCTCCTGTGATTCAAGGGGGATTGTACTTACTGAGTTTTAAATCACAGCACAGAGCCCCATTTGGCTGTTTCATAGGTTTTCAAATTGTGGGGGAAGTTAATGCTTAAATTGATGTGATTATTATATATTCCACATATTTTAATCAGCAGTTAAATATTTGGATTTATGCTTTGTGACAAGTTCGTGAAAGCTGCAATTTGAAAAGCAAATTTTTAAAATTGAAGTACCAAATGTCTTCAATTCTCCATAACTTACAAAGATTTCCTGTTTGGTCAGCAAGGGTAAATATTTACGGCAATTATGAATGAGTTGTATATAGTTGTATATGTGTTCTGGCCTTAAAGTTTGGGGCATTTGTTTGGATAATAGAGAAATCACAAGTAAAAATAGCCTCAAGTAGTAATAACTGTGAGCTTAGAGAAAAGGATAAAATCATAAATTTCCGACATGAAAATATTTCCCTGGAAATTTTTCAAGAGTGGCTAGTTCCCTCTCATAGAGTTAGTGATACTGAAGACTGCATGTTCTCATTAAATGAATAGTTTTAGACCATGTTATTTCAAAACTGTCATTGACATTTCAAGGTGAACAAATCATTGATGTGTGCATCTTGAAGAGATAACTTGCCAGGATGTTTTGCAGCCTTTCCCACTGCATGTCAGTAACAAGAAACACCATCCCCCAATTTTGGAAACATAAAATGTTCTTTAAACATTGCCATATGTTCCTTTCTATGACAAAATCAATCCACAGTTGAAAACACATCTAACTTCACCTAAGACATAATTTTCTATGGTTGTTAGCCAGCCTATCTTCAGTATCTGTGAGGCACAATCTGTCATTGTCTTCTCACTCTTTGTTTTATTTAAATTAACTTATTTTTTACACTCCCTATTCCATTCCCCGTCGTCCCCCCCCCATCCACCCTCCAACTGCTCCGCATCCCACACCTCCTCCCCACCCCTGTCTCCATGTGGATGCCCTACCCCACCCCACCGCTCTACACCTGACCTTTAATATCCCTGGGCCTCCAGTCTCTTGGGGGTTAGGTGCATCATCTCTGAATGAACACAGACCCAGAAGTCCTCTATTGTATGCGTGTTGGGGGCCTCATACCAGCTGGAGTATGCTGTCTGTTTCATGGTCCAGTGTTTGAGAGATCTCAGGGGTCCAGATTAATTGAAACTGCTGGTCCTCCTACAAGATTGCCCTTCTCCTCAGCTTCTTTCAGCCTTCCCTAATTCAACAACAGAAATCAGCTGCTTCTGTCCATTGGTTGGGTGCAAATATCTGCATCTGACTCTTTCAGCTGCTTGTTGGGTCCTCTCGATGACAGTCTTGCAGGTCCTTTTTTGTGAGTGTTCCATAGCCTCAGTAATAAGTCTTGGGAACCTCCACTTAACCTGGATCCCACTTTGGGCCTGTGGCTGTACCTTCTTTTCCTCAGGCTCCTCCCCATTTCCATCCCTGCAGTTCTTTCAGAAAGGAACAATTCTGGGTCAGAGTCTTGACTGTGGGATGGCAACCCCATCCCTCACTTGATGTCCTGTCTGCCTGCTGGAGGTGGGCTCTATAAGTTCCTTCTCCCTACTGTCTGGAATTTCATCTGAGGTCCCTCCATTTGGGTTCTGAGAGTCTCTTACCTCTCAGGTCTCTATTGCATTCTGGAGGGTTTCCCCACCCCACCCCACCCCACCCCTGCTGCCTACTTCCTGATGTTGCTTTTTTCCCTTCTTTCTGCTGGCTTTCAGGGCTTCAGTCCTTTTCCCTCACCCAATACCAGATCAGGTTCCCCTCTCCCCACCACTCCCTGTCCTGTCCACTTTCCCTCCCAGGTTCCTCCCTCCTTCCTACTTGTGATTGCTTTCTTCTCCCTCCCAAGTGGAACTGAGGTGTCCTCATTTGGGCACTTCAGCTTGTTGATCTTTTTGAGTTCTGTGGACTGTATCTTGGGTATTCTGTACTCTTTTTTGTGGCTAATACCCACTTATTAGTGAGTAAATACCACACATGTCCTTTTGGGTCTGAGTTACCTCACTCAGCATATTTTCTAGTTCCATTCATTTGCCTGCAAAACTCAGGATGTCCTCGTTCTTAATAGCTGAGTACTATTCCATTGTGTAAATGAACTTCATTTTCTGTATCCATTCTTCTGTCGTGGGGCATCTAGGTTGTTTCCAGCTTCTGGAACTATCACAAATAATGCTGCTATGAACATAGTGGAACACGTGCCCCTGTGGCATGGTGGGGCATCTTTTGGATATCCTCCCTAGAGTGGCATAGCTGGATCAAATGGCTGAGAAGCACCTAAAGAAATGCTCAAAGTCCTTAGTGATGAGAGAAATGCAAATCAAAACCACCCTGACATTCCACCTTACTTCAATCAGAATGCCCAAGATCAAAACTACAGGTGACAACACATGCTGAGAGGATATGGAGAAAGAGGAACATTCCTCCATTGCTGGTGGGATTGCAAACTGGTACAACTACTCTGGAAATTAATCTGGAGGTTCCTCACGAAATTGGAAATAGGTCTTCCCACTCTTTACAGGAGCCTTCTTCTGAGTCTTAACCCCCCTTTTTTCTTCTCCATTTGAAAAGGTCATGTTGGAGGATTTAGATAGTCTCTAATCTATAGTTTGACTCACATTGGATACCATCTAACTGTATGCATTTAGCTCTGAACCTCCCCCTCAAGGTTTCCATTTAATTCAGAGAGAGTTGCTCATACAATTTTGTATCTCTAAAAACCTTGTCACTACTCTCATTTCTCTGTAACTCCATTAAGTAAAAGGAGTATGTTTTGGTACATTGAATATGTACATATTTTTATCTGTCTAATTGGTCTGTGTTCTAGGAATCAGAAGATGGAAGATTATAGTGTATCTTTGATGACTTCTTATATTAGATTTATAACAAATGGCCAGAGTCCCAAAGCAACAAACAAATCAACCTCCCTTGCAAATATAACTATTTTGTCTCTGTCTGTCTGTCTGTCTACCCACTTTATATATAAGATTTCCTTTATCTTCACCTACACTTGTCATTCTCTCCATATTCACTTTTTAATCTTTCTCTTCAGCCTTAAATAAGCCCAATACTGCTTAAAAGGAATATCAGACCTTCCAATACTTTTCTTTCCTAAAATTATTTAAAAGATGCAGAAGCCTAGAACAGAGACATATTTGGTAAGATGCACACAAAATATAGAATATCTAGAAAAAAAGGGCACTGGGGACAATAACAATGGTAAAATAAAGCTGACAGATTCTTAATGGATAGACCATGAAGAGTTAAATAAAAGCAGCACACTTTCATTTTAAAAATTCAAAAACCACAGATAATAATGAAGAAAAATTCTGACAAGTTTAACCACTAAAACACAATTACTATGAAGGTTTCCATTTTATTTCTGAATCTGAAATTTTTGGAGTGAAAATATGAGGTTATTTGTAGTTTGGTTAAAGAATATGAGGAAAGAAGAAGGAAGCAAAGAAGGAATCAAATAAACAAACACCCAAGAAGTTGAATAGAAAAGGAAAAACTTATCTATAAAACTAAGAAAATTTTTGCAAGTACCAAAACAGGCGGAGTCTGGTTTAATGTGAAAGATACATTCAGAGTTCTCCATGCTGTATGCTTGTTCTGTTTCAGAATTCTCTGCTGGGGAATGAGCTACTGAAAACCACTGAGTAATCTTTAATTTTTCCTTCTTGAGGAAGATGTATAAATTGCAATGGATGTTGATAAACTTGCTTACCAATCACTTTACTAATTTTTACCAAAGTTGACAAGATTATAACTTCTAAATCATGCTTCAAGGCCCAACTTAATATTAAATATAGTTCATTCAAATCTACTAAGCTTACTAATCTAAAGGAATTTTATGTATTGACCTGAGCCTTTTTTATTCAACATTTGTATTAATAGAAAATAATAATTTTATACTTACTTTTCTTTTTTTATTAGATATTTTCTTTATTTACATTTCAAATGCTATCCCAAAAGTTCCCTATACCCTCCCTCCACCTTGCTCTCCTACCCACCGACTCCCACTTCTTGGCCTGGGCGTTCCCCTGTACTGGGGCATATAAAGTTTGCAATACCAAGGGGCCTCTCTTCCCAACGATGACCGACTAGGCCATCTTCTGCTACATATGCAGCTAGAGACACGAGTGCTGGGGGTACTGGTTAGTTCATATTGTTCCACCTATAGGGTTGCAGATCCCTTCAGCTCCTTGGGTGCTTTCTCTAGCTTCTCCATTGGGGGCCCTGTGTTCCATCCTATAGATGACTGTGAGTATCCACTTCTGTATTTCCCAGGCACTGGCATAGCCTCATACGAGACAGCTATATCAGGGTCCCTTCAGCAAAAATCTTGCTGGCATATGCAATATTTATAATAGTCACACTTACTTTTCACCTGGTATAGCTTTTAATATATTTGATTTTATGTATATCAATGTTCTGCCTACATATGTGTATATGTGTACCACATGCATGCTTGGTACTGATGGAAGTCAGAAGAAGACATTGGATGCACTGGAACTAGAGTTACTGGCAGTTATAAGCCACCATGTAGATACTGGGGATCAAACCCAGTCCTCTGCAAGAATAAGAGCCTGTAATCACTGTGCGATCTCTCCAGCCCCTTAACATTAAGTTTTTGTAAAAATTAGATATACAAAGCATAAGTATAACTTAAATAATGAGTCATTTGCTAAAAAAGAGTATGATGAAGTTTATACACACTCATTTAATGTATTTGAGGGTCTACCAAAGCAATTTGATTAAATATAGAGTTTTCAGTATTTTTGTTTTCTGTCTATACCAGGACCACAGTCCCATTTTACCTTTAAGTTGCTTTATCAGAAATGTTTGGTTTATATGAAAATTCAGACATCCCTTACTTATAAATGGAGACAGTACAACAACTTCACTTTTCTGATAGTTTTCCATATGTATAACCTTCTTAATATAATTTTCTGTTTTCAATAATTTTGATTTGATAGAAATATTTCCATTAAAAGATTCAGTTAGGTACTTTGCATATATATAAATATTCATCTTTGAAATTATAAATAACAGACTACCATGTGAATTAAGATTACAGCCGGGTGGTGGTGGTGCATGCCTTTAATCCCAGCACTTGTGAGGCAGAGGCAGGTGGATTTCTGAGTTCGAGGCCAGCCTGGTCTTCAGAGTGAGTTCCAGGACAGCCAGGGCTACACAGAGAAACCCTGTCTCGAAAAACAAAAACAAAAACAAAACAAACAAACAAAAAAAGAGTACACATGGTGGAACTCATGGCTCTAGCTGCATATGTAGCAGAGGATGGACTAGACAATCATCAATTGGAGGAGAAGACCTTGGTCCTGTGAAGGCTCTAAGTCCCAGTGTAGGGGAATGCCAGGGCCAGGAAGCTGGAGTGGATGGGATGGTGAGCAGGGGAAAGAGAAAGGGGAGGGGGTTTTCAGAGGAGAAACCAGGAAAGGGGATAGCATTTGAAATGTAAATAAAGAAAATAGTTAATAAAAAAATACATTGTCTGACAAGGGTTGAGTAATGTACTAATCTGTGGGTATAATAGTAGGTCATTGAAAGTTATGTTAATATTATGCCCATTTAGCAGAGTAATAGTAGTAGATTGTCTCATAGGGCCTATGAGATGTGTTACTAGCACTGATAAGTCAGAATCTTTTTGCAGTAGATTGCATTTAACATTGAGACCCACAACTGGTGAAAATACAAAAAATAAGAAACTATAGAATGATCAGCCCTAAATGAGACATCTCTAACACGTGGTTTCTTCCCAGAGTTCAGAGATCATTGCAGGAGAGGCAGTAGAAAGGTTGTAAGAACCAGAGGTAGTAAATGACTTCAAGGAAACAGTATTTGCTGGTCACAGCAGGGAAGTTGCACATATAAAATCACAGCAGTTGTGAAAGCATGCACAAGACATGTACAATGGCAAGACAGAGAAAATCCCAGCATGGAGAGGGAAGGAGGACACAAAAGTGCCACTCACAGACAAGGAGCTCTTGGAAATTGATAGCTTCTGGGAGAAGAAGAATCATTTGATATAAATGATGTCTTACTCGGCCATAATGATAGAAGAGTCCTCCTGAAGTAGATGGGAATAATTCAGAGACTGAAAACTGTATAATTTTCAGAGAGTGATACCTTCAAACACTCGGTCCTAAATGGGATGTCTCTATCAAATCTCTCCCCTCATAGCTCAGGGAACTTAGCAGAAGAGGAGGCAGAAAGTCTGTAGGAGTCAATAGGGATAGAGGACACCAAGGAAATCAGGCCCGAAGACACATCAGGGCTGACATATATATGAATTTACAGATTCTGTGGCAGCATGTAAAATACCCACACAGATCAAAGCCAGAAGGGGTTCCAGCACTGAGAATGGAAATAGGCACAATCCTCCATCACTAGCCCAGAGATGATGATCAGTTGACAATTGTGCCAAAATGAAAAACTACTTTTGTTCAACCGAGTCTCACTGAGTATACAAACCACACTTAATGGCAGGCCTCATGGCAGCTATAGATGGCAGACACAAAACAAACTTATCTTCAAGGCTTTTCCCCACTTTCTCCTCAATAAGTTTCAGTGTCTCTGATTTTATGTGAAGTTCCTTGATCCACTTAGATTTGACCTTAGTACAAGGAGATAGGAATGGATCGATTCGCATTCTTCTACATGTTAACAGCCAGTTGTACCAGCACCATTTGTTGAAAATGCTGTCTTTCTTCCACTGGATGTTTTTAGCTCCCTTGTCGAAGATCAAGTGACCATAGGTGTGTGGGTTCATTTCTGGGTCTTCAATTCTATTCCATTGGTCTATTTGTCTGTCACTATACCAGTACCATGCAGTTTTTATCACAATTGCTCTGTAGTAGAGCTTTAGGTCCGGCATGGTGATTCCACCAGAGGTTCTTTTATCCTTGAGAAGAGTTTTTGCTATCCTAGGTTTTTTGTTATTCCAGATGAATTTGCAGATTGCACTTTCTAATTCGTTGAAGAATTGATTTGGAATTTTGATGGGGATTGCATTGAATCTGTAGATTGCTTTTGGCAAGATAGCCATTTTTACAATGGCTTGTGCTGTAAGATCGAGAATTGACAAGTGGGACCTCATGAAACTACAAAGCTTCTGCAAGGCTAAAGACACCATCAATAAGACAAAAAAACCACCAACAGATTGGGAAAGGATCTTCACCTATCCTAAATCAGATAAGGGACTATTATCCAATATATATAAAGAACTCAAGAAGGTGGACTCCAGAAAGTCAAATAACCCCATTAAAAAATGGGGCTCAGAACTGAACAAAGAATTCTCACCTGAGGAATACCGAATGGCAGAGAAACACCTGAAAAAATGTTCAACATCCTTAATCATCAGGGAAATGCAAATCAAAACAACCCTGAGATTCCACCTCACACCAGTCAGAATGGCTAAGATCAAAAATTCAGGTGACAGCAGATGCTGGCGAGGATGTGGAGAAAGAGGAACACTCCTCCATTGTTGGTGGGATTGCAAGCTTGTACAACCACTCTGGAAATCAGTCTGGCGGTTCCTCAGAAAATTGGACATAGTACTACCGGAGGATCCAGCAATACCTCTCCTGGGCATATATCCAGAAGATGTCCCAATCGGTAAAAAGGACACATGCTCCACTATGTTCATAGCAGCCCTATTTATAATAGCCAGAAGCTGGAAAGAACCCAGATGTCCCTCAACAGAGGAATGGATACAGAAATTATGGTACATTTACACAATGGAGTACTACTCAGCTATTAAAAAGAATGAATTTATGAAATTCCTAGCCAAATGGATGGACCTGGAGGGCATCATCTTGAGTGAAATAACACAATCACAAAAGAACTCACACAATATGTATTCACTGATAAGTGGATATTAGCCCAAAACTTAGGATACCCAAGATATAAGATACAATTTGATAAACGCATGAAACTCAAGAAGAATGAAGACCAAAGTGTGGACACTGTGCACCTTCTTAGAATTGGGAACAAAACACCCAGGGAAGGAGTTACAGAGACAAAGTTCGTAGCTGTTATGAAAGGATGGACCATTTAGAGACTGCCGTATCCAGGGATCCATCCCATAAGCAGCTTCTAAACGCTGACACCATTGCATACACTAGCAAGATTTTGCTGAAAGGACCCAAATATAGCTGTCTCTTGTGAGACGATGCCGGGGCCTAGCAAACACAGGAGTGGATGTTCACAGTCAGCTATTGGATGTATCACAGGGCTCCCAATGGAGAAGCTAGAGAAAGTACCCAAGGAGCTAAGGGATCTGCAACCCTATTGTTGGAACAACACGATGTACTAACCAGAACCCCGGAGCTCTTGTCTCTAGCTGCATATATATCTAAAGATGGCCTAGTCGGCCATCAATGGAAAGAGAGGCCCATTGGACTTGCAAACTTTATAAGCCCCAATATAGGGGAATGCCAGGGCCAAAAGAATGGGAATGGGTGGGTAGGGAAGTGGGTGGCGCTATGGGGGACTTTTGGGATAGCATTGGAAATGTAATTGAGGAAAATATGTAATAAAAATATTAAAAATCAAAAAAAAAATAAAAGTTTTGTAACTTAAAAAAAAAACAAACTTAGTGGTATCTTTAAGCGTTTATTTTACTCATAATGAATTTTCTATGATTTTATTTTTAATTTTATAGGTCTTTTACTTATATATATTCCAATTTTGTGTTTTTATGATGTGTGTGTGCACATGCATATGCATGCATGCACACATGTCTTTATGTGTGTGTGTATGTGTATGTGTGTACATGTTGCTCAAACTTGTTCTTTAGATTTGATTATTCTCTTGTTTTGTCTTATTCTGATATGTTTGGTTACTTCTTTTTTTTTATTAGGTATTTTCCTCATTTACATTTCCAATGCTATCCCAAAAGTCCCCCATACCCTCCCCCCCCCACTCCCCTACCCATCCACACCCACTTTTTGGCCCTGGTGTTCCCCTGTACTGGGGCATATAAAGTTTGCAAGTCCAATGGGCCTCTCTTTCCAGTGATGGTGGAAAGGTCCTGTTTTGGGCCTTCACCTTCGGCCAGGAGGGAGGTCCGAACACCAGATATCTGTGCACCTTCCCTGTAAGAGGAGAGCTGGCCTGCAGAGAGTGCTCTGACCACTGAAACTCAGAAGAGAGAGCTAGTCTCCCATGTCTGCTGATAGAAGGTAACAGAATCACCAGAGGAACAATTTCTCAACAGAGACAACTATAACACCTAACTCCAGATTACCAGATGGTGAAAGATAAATGTAAGAATCTTACTAACAGAAACCAAGATCACTCACCATCATCAGAACCCAGCACTCCCACTTTGCCCACTCCAGGGCACCCCAACACACCCGAAAAGCTAGACCTGGATTTAAAAGCATATCTCATGATGATGGTAGAGGACATCAAGAAGGACTTTAACAACTCACTTAAAGAAATACAGGAGAACACTGCTAAACAGGTAGAAGACATTCAAGAGGAAGCACAAAAATCCCTTAAAGAATTGCAGGAAAACACAACCAAACAGGTGATGGAATTGAATAAAACCATCTAAGACCTAAAAAGGGAACTAGACACAATAAAGAAAACCCAAAGTGAGGCAATGCTGGAGATAGAATCCCTAGGAAAGAAATTTGGAACCATAGATGCGAGCATCAGCAACAGAATACAAGAGATGGAAGAGAGAATCTCAGGTGCAGAAGATTCCATAGAGAACATTGGCACAACAATCAAAGAAAATGCAAAATTCAAAAAGATCCTAACTCAAAACATCCAGGATATCCAGGACACAATGAGGAGACCAAGCCTACGGATAATAGGAGTAGATGAGAATGAAGATTTTCAACTCAAAGGACCAGCAAACATCTTCAATAAAATTATAGAAGAAAACTTCCCAAACCTAAAGAAAGACATGCCCATGAACATACAAGAAGCCTACAGAACTCCAAATAGACTGGACCAGAAAAGAAATTCCTCCTGACACATAATAATCAGAACAACAAATGCACTAAATAAAGATAGAATACTAAAAGCAGTAAGGGAAAAAGGTCAAGTAACATATAAAGAAGGCAAGTCTATCAGAATTACACCATATTTTTCACCAGAGACTATGTTTGGTTACTTCTTTGTTCTGTTTTCTAATGAGGGAGATAAAAAAAGATATGATTTTGAGTGGGTGGGGATGTGAGGAAGCTCTGAGAGGATTTGGGAGGAGGAGAAACAATGATAAAATATATTGTATGCAAAATATATTTTAAACAAAAAATATTAAATAACTTTGCTTGTGGTATGTTGACCATGCTTCAGTGGAAGGTCACACATCTAAAAGCCTATGAACAGTACAAAGTGTACTGGATTGGCTTAATCAAAAAGAAGAGACAAAGCAGAGTGAGTAGGGAACAGGACTTGGATAAGGGAGGCTGAAGGAAAGGAAGGTGAATATGCGCAGAATGTACTGTAAACAATTCTCAAAGATTAGCATTATGAGTTATAGTGAGAGCTAGTATACCCACAATCATTGAGTTTCATGAATCATGAATAAATATCAAAATACTCGGGGGCCACAGTCATCCAGCACCCTCCCAGCCTGAGGACAGAGGTCCACCCTGCAGGGAGCGCCATCTTGGCTACAGGACTCCGCCGAACTTAGTCTGCACAGGTGAGAGTGAGGACCACAGAGGCAGACAGCTTCTGGGACAGGCGGGAGCCACAGAGCCTTTGAGGCAGCACCATTTTGGGGCCACAGACATCCGGCACCCTCCCAGCTGGAAGACAGTGGTCTGCCCTGCACAGGAGCCCTCTGCCTCAGGAGCAGGGAGCACATCTTGGATCCAGGACTCCACCGAACTTAGGAACTTAGTCTGTACAGCTGAGAGTGTGCACCACAGAAGCTGACAGATTCTGTGACCTGCCAAAGCAACACAGCATCTGGGAAAGGTCCTGATTTCGGCCTTCTTCTTCGGCCAGGAGGAGGTCCAAACGCCAGATATCAGTACACCTTCCCTTTAAGAGGAAAGCTTGTCAGCAGGGAGTGCTCTAACCACTGAAACTCAGAGGAGAGAGCCTGTCTCCCAGGTCTGCTGACTGATGGTACTCAGAATCACCAGAAGAACAACCTTTGAACAGAGACAACTATAACAACTCCAGAGATTACCAGATGGCGAGAGGTAAACGTAAGATTCTTACTAACAGAAACCAAGACCACTCACCATCATCAGGACCCAGCACTCCCACTTCGCCCAGTCCACGGCACCCCAACACACCTGAAAAGCTAAACCTGGATTTAAAAGCATATCTCATGATGATGGTAAAGGACATCAAGAAGGTCTTTAAAGAACTACAGGAGAACATGGCTAAAGAGTTACAAGTCCCTAAAGAAAAACAGGAAAACACATCCAATCAGATGATGGAAATGAACAAAACCATACTAGACCTAAAAAGGGAAGTAGACACAATAAAGAAAACCCAAAATGAGGCAACACTGGAGATAGAAACCCTAGGAAAGAAATCTGGAAACATAGATGCAAGCATCAGCAACAGAATACAAGAGATGGAAGTGAGAATCTCAGGTGCAGAAGATTCCATAGAGAACATCGGCACAACAATCAAGGAAAATGGAAAATGCAAAAAGATCCTAACTCAAAACATCCAGGAAATACAGGACACAATGAGAAGACCAAACCTACGGATAATAGGAGTGGATGAGAATGAAGATTTTCAACTCAAAGGACCAGCAAACATCTTCAATAAAATTATAGAAGAAAACTTCCCAAATCTAAAGAAAGAGATGCCCATGAACATACAAGAAGCCTACAGAACTCCAAATAGACTGGACCAGAAAAGAAATACCTCCCGACACATAATAATCAGAACAACAAATGCACTAAATAAAGATAGAATACTAAAAGCAGTAAGAGAAAAAGGCCAAGTAACATATAAAGGAAAGCCTATCAGAATTACACCAGATTTTTCACCAGAGACAATGAAAGCCAGAAGATCCTGGACAGATGTTATACAGACACTAAAAGAACACAAATTCCAGCCCAGGCTACTATACCCAGCCAAACTCTCAATTAACATAGATGGAGAAACCAAAGTATTCCACGACAAAACCAAATTCACACATTATCTCTCCACGAATCCAGCCCTTCAAAGGATAATAACAGAAAAAAACCAATACAAAGACGGGAACCACGCCCTAGAAACAACAAGAAGGTAATCCCTCAACAAACCTAAAAGAAGACAGCCACAAGAACAGAATGCCAACTTTAAGAACAAAAATAACAGGAAACAACAATTACTTTTCCTTAATATCTCTAAATATCAATGGACTCAACTCCCCGATAAAAAGACATAGACTAACAAACTGGCTACACAAACAAGACCCAACATTTTGCTGCTTACAGGAAACTCATCTCAGAGAAAAAGATAGACACTACCTCAGAATGAAAGGCTGGAAAACAATTTTCCAAGCAAATGGTATGAAGAAACAAGCTGGAGTAGCCATTCTAATATCTGATAAGATTGACTTCCAACCCAAAGTCATTAAAAAAGACAGGGAGGGACACTTCATACTAATCAAAGGTAAAATCCTCCAAGAGGAACTATCAATCCTGAATATCTATACTCCAAATACAAAGACAGTCTCATTCATTAAAGAAACTTTAGTAAATCTCAAAGCACACATTGCACCTCATACAATAATAGTGGGAGACTTCAACACACCACTTTCACCAATGGACAGATCATGGAAACAGAAACTAAACAGGGACACAGTGAAACTAACAGAAGTTATGGATCAAATGGATCTGGCAGATATCTACAGAACATTTTACCCTAAAACAAAAGGATATACCTTCTTCTCAGCACCTCATGGTACCTTCTCCAAAATTGACCACGTAATTGGGCACAAAACAGCCCTCAACAGATACAAAAATATTGAAATTGTCCCATGCATCCTATCAGATCACCATGGACTAAGGCTGATCTTCAATAACAAAATAAATAATAGAAAGCCAACATTCACGTGGAAAGTGAACAACACACTTCTCAATGATACCTTGGTCAAGGAAGGAATAAAGAAAGAAATTAAGGACTTTTTAGAGTTCAATGAAAATGAAGCCACAACATACCCAAACTTATGGGACGCAATGAAAGCATTTCTAAGAGGAAAACTCATAGCTCTGAGTGCCTCCAAAAAGAAACTAGAAAGAGCACACATTAGCAGCTTGACAACACTCCTAAAAGCACTAGAACAAAAGGAAGCAAATTCACCCAAGAGGAGTAGACTGCAGGAAATAATCAAACTCAGGGGCAAAATCAACCAAGTGGAAACAATAGAACTATTCAAAGAATCAACCAATCAAGGAGCTGGTTCTTTGAGAAAATCAACAAGATAGATAAACCCTTAGCCAGACTCACTAGAGGGCACAGGGAAAGCATTCTAATTAACAAAATCAGAAATGAAAAAGGAGACATAACAACAGATCCTGAAGACATCCAAAACACCATCAGATCCTTCTACCAAAGGCTATACTCAACAAACCTGGAGAACCTGGATGAAATGGAGAAGTTCCTAGACAGATACCAGGTACCAAAGTTGAACCAAGATCAGGTTAATGATCTAAACAGCCCTATATCCCCCAAAGAAATAGAAGCAGTCATTAATAGTCTCCCAACCAAAAAAAGCCCAGGACCAGATGGGTTTAGTGCAGAGTTCTATCAGACCTTCAAAGAAGATCTAATCCCAGTTCTTTTCCAAACTATTCCACAAAATAGAAACACAAGGTACTCTACCCAACTCATTCTATGAAGCCACAATTACTCTGATACCTAAACCACAAAAAGACCCAACAAAGATAGAAAACTTCAGACCAATATCCCTTATGAATATTGATGTTAAAATCCTCAATAAAGTTCTTGCTAACCACATCCAAGAACACATCAAAACAATCATCCATCCTGACCAAGTAGGTTTCATCACAGGGATGCAGGGATGGTTCAATATACGGAAATCCATCAATGTAATCCAGTATATAAACAAACTCAAAGACAAAAACCACATGGTCATCTCGTTAGATGCAGAAAAAGCATTTGACAAGATCCAACATCCATTCATGATAAAAGTCTTGGAAAGGTCAGGAATTCAAGGCCCATACCTAAACATGATAAAAGCAATCTACAGCAAACCAGTAGCCAACATCAAAGTAAATGGTGAGAAGCTTGAAGCAATCCCTCTAAAATCAGGGACTAGACAGGGCTGTCCACTTTCTCCATACCTATTCAACATTGTACCTGAAGTCCTAGCCAGAGCAATTCGACAACAAAAGGAGATCAAAGGGATACAAATTGGAAAAGATAAAGTCAAAATATCACTTTTTGCAGATGATATGATAGTATATATAAGTGACCCTAAAAATTCCACCAGAGAACTCCTAAACCTGATAAACAGCTTCGGTGAAGTAGCTGGATATAAAATTAACTCAAACAAATCAATGGCCTTTCTCTACACAAAGAATAAACAGGCTGAGAAAGAAATTAGGGAAACAACACCCTTCTCAATAGTCACAAATAATATAAAATATCTTGGCGTGACTCTAACTAAGGAAGTGAAAGATCTGTATAATAAAAACTTCAAGTCTCTGAAGAAAGAAATTATAGAAGATCTCAGAAGATGGAAAGATCTCCCATGCTCATGGATTGGCAGGATCAACATTGTAAAAATGGCTATCTTGCCAAAAGTAATCTACAGATTCAATGCAATCCCCATCAAAATTCCAACTCAATTCTTCAACGAATTAGAAAGTGCAATCTGCAAATTCATCTGGAATAACAAAAAACCTAGGATAGCAAAAACTCTTCTCAAGGATAAAAGAACCTCTGAAGGAATCACCATGCCAGACCTAAAGCTTTACTACAGAGCAATTGTGATAAAAACTGCATGGTACTGGTATAGTGACAGACAAATAGACCAATCAAATAGAATTGAAGACCCGGAAATGAACCCACACACCTACGGTCACTTGATCTTCGACAAGGGAGCTAAAAACATCCAGTGGAAGAAAGACAGCATTTTCAACAAATGGTGCTGACACAACTGGTTGTTATCATGTATAAGACTGCTCATCGATCCATTCCTATCTCCTTGTACTAAGGTCAAGTCTAAGTGGATCAAAGAACTTCACATAAAACCAGAGACACTGAAACTTATAGAGGAGAAAGTGGGGAAAAGCCTTGAAGACATGGGCACAGGGGAAAAATTCTTGAATAGAACAGCAATGGCTTGTGCTGTAAGATCGAGAATTGACAAGTGGGACCTCATGAAACTGCAAAGCTTCTGCAAGGCAAAAGACACCATCAATAAGACAAAAAAACCACCAACAGATTGGGAAAGGATCTTCACCTATCCTAAATCAGATAAGGGACTAATATCCAATATATATAAAGAACTCAAGAAGGTGGACTCCAGAAAGTCAAATAACCCCATTAAAAAATGGGGCTCAGAACTGAACAAAGAATTCTCACCTGAAGAATACCGAATGGCAGAGAAGCACCTGAAAAAATTTTCAACATCCTTAATCATCAGGGAAATGCAAATCAAAACAACCCTGAGATTCCACCTCACACCAGTCAGAATGGTAAGATCAAAAATTCAGGTGACAGCAGATGCTGGCGAGGATGTGGAGAAAGAGGAACACTCCTCCATTGTTGGTGGGATTGCAAGCTTGTACAACCACTCTGGAAATCAGTCTGGCGGTTCCTCAGAAAATTGGACATAGTACTACCGGAGGATCCAGCAATACCTCTCCTGGGCTTATATCCAGAAGATGTCCCAACCGGTAAGAAGGACACATGCTCTACTATGTTCATAGCAGCCCTATTTATAATAGCCAGAAGCTGGAAAGAACCCAGATGTCCCTCAACAGAGGAATGGATACAGAAATTATGGTACATTTACACAATGGAGTACTACTCAGCTATTAAAAAGAATGAATTTATGAAATTCCTAGCCAAATGGATGGACCTGGAGGGCATCATCTTGAGTGAGGTAACACAATCACAAAGGAACTCACACAATATGTATTCACTGATAAGTGGATATTAGCCCAAAACTTAGGATACCCAAGATGTAAGATACAATTTGCTAAACGCATGAAACTCAATAAGAATGAAGACCAAAATGTGGACATTTTGCCCCTTCTTAGAATTGGGAACAAAACACCCATGGAAGGAGTTACAGAGACAAAGTTTGGAGCTGTGATGAAAGGATGGACCATCTAGAGCCTGCTGTATCCAGGGATCCATCCCATAATCAGCTTCTAAACGCTGACACCATTGCATACACTAGCAAGATTTTGCTGAAAGAACCCAAAGATAGCTGTCTCTTGTGAGACTATGCAGGGGCCTAGCAAACACAGGAGTGGATGCTCACAGTCAGCTATTCGATGTATCACAGGGCTCCCAATTGAGAAGCTAGAGAAAGTACCCAAGGAGCTAAAGGGATCTGCAACCCTATAGTTGGAACAACATGATGAACTAACCAGTACCCCGAGCTCTTGTCTCTAGCTGCATATGTATCGAAAGATGGCCTAGTCGGCCATCACTGGAAAGAGAGGCCCATTGGACTTGCAAACTTTATATGCCCTAATATAGGGGAATGCCAGGGCCAAAAGAATGGGAATGGGTGGGTAGGGAAGTGGGGGGCGCTATGGGGGACTTTTGGGATAGCATTGGAAATGTAATTGAGGAAAATATGTAATAAAAAATATTAAAAATTAAAAAAAATACTCACTGATCACCTATTTTTGTTGCATATGTTTTCAGATTGTATGAATAGAGTACAATGTAAAACAAAGAAATACCTACTTTCATGTAAGTCATTTTGTAGTGCTCAACCAAACTGAAGTTAATATTAAACTCAATGATTTACCAGTTGTGAGATCTTAGGAAATTTGCAAAGTATCTTGTCTTTGGTCACCTCACCTACAAAATGTAGCTTTCATCTATATTATTGGAATATCATGAGAATACAATAAAAATATAAGGTAATTTACCCAAATATCTAGCATGTAATAAAATTTTCATTAATAATGTCCTTTGCCTTGCTATTGCTATTGAGTATTTAAAAATCACTAGCATTTTTATTGAAATAATCCTTCATTACCAATATATCTCACAAAATTTGAGATATGAATGAACTTTTTCTTTTTTAATTCAGCTATCTTTCTATTTATTATGTAAATTGTGTATGTATGTACATGCATATGCCAGCTACAGTAAACATGCAGATATTTGAGCACATTTTGCAAGAGGCAGTTCTCTACTTTACCAGCTTGTGAATCAAGTTATCTGATAGGTTTATATTATATAAAAAAAGAAAACATTCAATCATTTCAATCTGATAAACAAAAGATACTTGCTTACATTTACCTTAGAATCCTTAAGCTTTTTTCAACACAGTGAACCAAGGGCATTCATTTTTATATTTTTAAGTTAAAATATCATTTCACCATTGCCTCCACTCTTTCTCCTTTCAATCTTCCTTATATGTCTCCTATTCTTTCTTGAATAAACATCCTCTTTTTAAATTCTTACTGTAACTGCTACATGTGTGTATTTGTTTGTGTGTGTGTGCGTGCCCGCGTGTGCCTTAATATATGAATATAATCTGCTCAGCCTATTTGGGTTGAATATATATATATATATATATATATATATATATATATATATATATATCAAATATATACTGCAAATACATACTAGCAAAATATGTGTATATATTTGATACATATATCAAATATGTATATATATCAAATCAAATATATAGTACAAATATATACTGTATATATATATATATATGTATATGTATATATACACACACACACATACACACGTGCGCGCGTGCACACACACACACACACACACACACACACATAATTCAGGGCTGACCAGTTATACTTCTTTGAGGTGGGAAGAAACTATTTCTCCTGTTTTCAGCCTTCCTCTAGTCGGTAGTTCTTTGTCTACACTTTAGACCCTGTAAGACTTCCTCTAAAGCTTTAGGATGACTACTGATGCTGCCCTTGTTCAGGTCTTGTTTAGACAGCCATAGTTTTAATGTGTCAGAGGTAAAGCTTCTCTGTGGTATCTGATAAACACCAGGAAAGCATTGTAAAAGGAGCAAAGGCATCCTGCAAACCAGTGTGTTAATGTTTTCTTATATGCCTCTGAATATAAGAGACCTTAAAGCTGGAATATGCTTCCTGTGTTCAGCTGATATGTAATCAGGGAAATATTAACATTCAAGACAGATATTTCTTCTTACAGAAAAATTCATCTGAAAAAGACCATAATACTAATGAAGTTCACAGAATATTGCCATTTGAGAATGGATTATTAGCTCAGATTTAGACTTCACAAAATTAAGAATTCTATAAGAATACAGAAACATTGGTAAGAACTACTTAAAATTATAAATGATTCAAGAACAGGAGTTTCTCAATATTTGGCAGGTGAAATTTGCGGGGGACATGTGAACAGAGGCTATCTGAATATTTGGAATTAAGAATAAGAAACAAAAATGAAATCCTCCTCGATATAACTATTAGTAGAGAAATAAAATTATTTACCCCACTTTATTTTCAAATTTATAACACTAATAAGGTCAAGAAAAATTTATATAATTACCTTTCATGAGTATTTATTCTACGTTGGAGTAAGGGAAAACAGAGTACTGAGATGGAAACACCTTTCCACAGTCAGTTCTAGATATTTTCTCAGCAGAGAAAAAATGGTGCTGACTCAAAATACTGTTTTCTTTTCTTTTTATGTGTTTTTTGATCCATTAGATTGAATACATATTTCTCCAAAGACAGTTAACAAAAGCCCAAAATAAATGTGGAAAGATGTACAATCACAAAACTGCAGGTAAAAACCACATTAATAAGACTATAATCAAAACAGAAGCTCAAGGACTGGAAAAATGGCTCAGTCTTAAGAGCACTTGCTGCTCTTCCAGGGAACCAAACCCCACAGAAGGCAGCTCACACCTACCCATCTGTAACCCTAGTTCTAGGAGTTGAGAAGTGCTCTTTTGACCTCTGCAAGCACCAGACATATGCATGGTGCCTGTACACACATATAGCCAAAACAAACTCACACATAAAGTAAAATAAGTAAACCTAAAATAAAAACCACAATAATAAACATTGAAAAGATAATAATAAACATGTGAAAAATTGAAAACTTTCTACACTGTCAGTGGGATTTAAAAATATAAGCTTCTATGGAAAAGTGATATTGAAGTGTCTCAGAAAAATAAAAGAAAAAAATATGTAGTATATGGTCCTATGATGCTTCCTTTAGGTGTGTATTCAAGTCAACTAAAACCAGACATTAAAGAGATGCTAGATCTCTTGTTTTCAGAGAATGATTTCCAAATAGCCAAAAGAGAAAAATACCCTAAATATTGATGAGAGTGATCAGATAAAAAAATGTGATTTATACATACAGAGGAATATTATTTGACCTTAAAAAGAAGGACATGCTGTCACATGCTGTAAAATAAACGAATCTTAAAGAAGTCATGCTAACTGAAATGATTCAGTCATGAAAATATTAATACTATATATTTTCTTAATAGTAAAGTAGTCAAAATCACAGAAATAAAAAGGGAATAATGGGTGCTGGGGAAAAGAGTTGTTTAATTGGCAAATAATGTTTCAGATTTTAGAGGAAAGTGATTCTAGAAATTTCTCACAAAGTACTTAACACTACATAATTTGAAAAGTTTAAGATGGCAAATTTATGTCATATTATTTAGATTTTTTATAACCAAACTACATTTAATAACTTTAAAAATAGGTAACTAAATCTCACTATCCCATCCAATTGTAATTTAGGTCTACTCATAATGTTTTAAACCAACTTCACTTTCACTAGAAGCAAGGGGAACCTGTTTCTCTGGGAAAAAGAAATGATGCAAATGCTTATAGCTATAGTAATACAGGCTTTGATGTGTCTCATAAGAATGTTTACAAGATATAAAAGAGGAAAACTATTGATTATTTATGTATCTGTTGTTTAAAAGCTGTAGATTTTTGCGTATTTCCTGTAGAATTTTAAGTGCGATATTAAATCACATTATTTAATGTTAACAGATACCTTCAGAATTATGTAGTATAAGGGCTTAAAAGAGTTCATTTTCACCCTTTTATAGATGATTTTAAAATCCATACAGGAGCATTTATGATACTCCCATTTACCACTACTGGGTCTCATCAGTCTTGAAGATTTTTTTTCCAATTTCCTTATGTTCCAATTTCCTTTGGTAATATCTTACTTTCCTTTTTAAAATTTGAACTTGAATATTAAAACAGATGCAAAAAGAAGCAGTACTTACACGTAAACTCTTGAACTGCATTTTCATCATTTGCTCTGTGGCAGAAAAGAAACCCAATTGTATGAAATTGATAACAACATTTCAGTATATCCTCGGGACCTGAGGGGAAAAGCAATGTGTGTAGACAGATGATCTGATTTTATGAGCACATAGCTGAAGTCGAGCACTGTGCATTTGTCTTTATGCTCCTACTTTTTTTCAAGGACTATGAAAACACATTAGGTACCAGATTCACTTTCCACAATGACCTGCAAAGCTAATGACAGTACACACTATTTATATTGCTGTTTCTCAGGATACACATCACAGTATAGATTGCTTTTAGCACAGACACTTAGGCTGGGCTTGTTAATAAGAAAACAAGAAACTTAGTATACAAACGTATTTTATTATCTACTCTCACTGAGGACTGTGATTTGGATTCCACTCAAACATGAATTAGTTTAAATGCTGCTCTGCTGTGACTGTTGAATTTATTCATTAAGATGTAATATTTTACTTATGAAACTACGTTTGGAAATTCTTTAGTGTACATCAGATGAAATTACAGTGCTCAGGGATATTGATTATTGCTTGTAATTGCCATAATAATAGCCAACAATTCTTTCTCTTTCTTCTACCTCTTAATGATATACCAAACTAAATCAATATCTAGCATATTGGGCCACTTACATTGTCTTCAAAATCCAATTGTTGTTCTTCATAAATATGCGAAAGATTGAGGAATTTTTATCTTCAAACATTAGGTAAAAAGGTCTCTACTCCTGGGTTTCCCCTTTAGCTCATAAAAGTATGTCAGAAAGATGCTATATAGGATTAGTTATATGTCTGTGACACTTTATCACCTCAAAATACTCACAGGGTAGAGGTCAGAGGCTAGTAAGGCTGCATTGCTCATAAATTGCGATATTTCTTACTCACTAGTAAATGTAATGACCAATGAGGAAACTTCTGGCTGGAAGATGTCTCCGAGCATTGAGGAAATCTGCATCTTTAAGTCTAAGTTTATTTAAATACCTAAAAGAAGTACAATTACATGAAACCAAAACAATGGTATGGGTCACTTATCCAATAAAATATATTTTCTCTTATTGCTATTTATATACCATGTCTCCATTATTTCATTATTGAGATAAATTAGATGCCTTTTAGAAACAGCAAAACTTATTTTATCTCCTGAAGGGTAGCTTGCCCTGGGATATTTGCCTATTCTCCCAAAATAAGCAGTCTTTAAAAGAGGCTATAAGAACATATGGCATACAAAAGAGGGCTTGAGAGATGGCTTAGAGAATAGAGTACTTGTCATGAAAGTAGAGCTACAAGAACTTGGATCATAAGTATCTTAGATGGACTTTCTATTGTTGTGCTAAAATACTATTATGAAGAAGCAACTTGGAGATAAGAGGGTTTGTTTCATTTTATACTTCCACCTCATAGTCCATTATTGAGAGAAGTCAGAGCAAGAACTGAGTCAGAAGCATAGATGAATGTTTGTTACTGGCTTGCACACCACAGCTTGCACATCCTGCTTTCTTATACCTTCCAAGACCACCAGCCCAGGGTTGATACTGCCCAGAATGGTCTGGTAACTTCCATACCCATCATTAATTAAGAAACTTCTGTATAGACTTCCCTCTAGCCCAATCTTATGGAGGCATTTTCTTAATTGTGTCTCCCTCTTCTTAGATGACTCTATTTTGTATCATGGTGAAAACAAAAAACAAAAAACAAAAAACAAAAAAAAACAAAACAAAATAAAAACAGCAAAATTGACACCTGGTCAACTTGACACAGAAACATGCTGCTTATTAATCCATGGCCTTTCTTTCCTATTCATCTCTAAGATCTCATGTTAATATCAATATCAAAGTATAAATCATTCCAAAGACCAAGTCTTTAAAAAAATTCAGTGTCTTTAAAATATCCAAATACTTTAAAATATCCTGTCTCTCTAAAACCCCAAACATTCTCTACAAGTTCAAAGTCTCTCAAGTGTGAACTCCTAGAAAATCAAAATCCAAGTTACATACTTTCTTGTTTCAGGAGGTGGGAGGTATTAACCAGGGCAAAATCAAAGTCCAATAGTGTAAACTTCAGTGTCACATATCAGGAAATCATGGTCTTCTAGGCCCCAAGAGGATTCATTTCTCCATTCCGCTGTTGGCAGCACACACAGCTTGTTGGAGGCTCAGGCCAGCTCCACTCCACACTGTCCTTGGCAGTCATCCCGTGATATTGGCATTTCTGATATGCTGGGGTCTTCATGAAAACTGAGACTTCACCTTCACCAATGGCCTCTCAGAGCCAAGCTCCAGCTGCTTTCCATAACCATTTCATGCCTTCAAAACCAGCACACTCTAGGAAGTGTACACAATACCTGGTTCAGTTGCCAGCACAGGATACAGCTTTGGCCAACTCTAGACTACAGCTACCATTTGCTGACCCTGGGGAAACACTTGCAGAGAAAATGGTGATGGTATCTTAATCGCAGCATTTTCTTATGACCCAGCTGCCAAGCATCAATTGTTCCTGCAAAACAAATTTTTCACTTTAGTAGTTGTAGTCTCTTGTTAATCATAGCCAATTCTTCAGCTCCAGCAGACCAGAATCTCAGAGTATTATTAAAAATAGCACATTAAAGGTCCTGAAAGAATCTTTTCTTGCATCTGAAACCCCATAAGACAGGCTTATGTTATGTGCATTGCTCAAAAAAATCTTCCCTTCCAAGAACCCACAGTCAAGAATCTACTGAGCTCTGAGTATCCAATGTCTTTTTCAGCCTAAAGTTCAAATGCTACCACAATCCTCCTCAAAATGCATGACTATACCTTTCAGGGCAATAATTCCCAGTCTGGTATGAATTTTTGTCTTAACTAAGGTTTCTATTGCTGAGCTAAAACACCATGACCAAATGCACCTTTGACCTTATACTCTTATTAGTGAGTGAGCTCAAAGTAAAATCTGAGGTAGAAACCAAAGTGGAATCCCTGAAGGAAAACAGTTACTGCTTATTCCCCTTGGCTTGTCCATCATGCTTTCTTATACCATCTAGGACCACCAGTGCAGAGTAGATTAGTCACTTCCATATCCATCATCAATCAAAATATCCCATAGACTTGTCTACAGGACAGTATGATGGAGGCAATTCCTTAACTGAGCCTCCCTCTTTCCAGATGATATTTCAGTTTGTGTCAAGTTAACAAAAGAACCAAGCAGCACAAAGACATACAAAAGAAAATACATACATTGTGTAACACGGTTTGAACATATAGTGTTTCTTTATTGAGTCAGTTAACATAGGTCATTAAACCATGATGCTTCTTTAATGAGGATTATTGTCACTGATAACATCAGACAATGGAAAATACTAAGTGGGGAAGATCTAATACTAGTTTCATTCACAACATTAACTAGCTGTTACTTAAGTCACTTTAATTCTTTAGGTCCTAGTCATTGTCATTGAAAAATGAGGGCATTGAGCTACTAGATGATTTATAAGGAAGTTCCTTCCCATTTTCTGACTCTATAGGTGCCATTCTCATATTCTTCTCATTAAGCCAAAGGGAGAAATAATAAAGCTCCATTGAAAGTCTACAAAATGTGCTGCTTCTGGACTTTAACAGACCAACATTAAAATCTTAATATTTTTCAGGAGCTGCATAAACCTAGTACACTTATTGTATGATAGAAGTGGCTCCAGACTTCAAAATTGTACATCACCAATTATTGGTAATGAAACCATGGACCAAGTTTCTGCTTCTCTTTGTTTTGTTTTCTCATCTGCAAAATGGATATAAACATTAATAAGCTTGTTAGGAATATAAAGTGGTAATAATACTTTATGTTAGTTTTATAAAAATAATCAGTTATCACTTGTACTCAATTTTTGTCATCTGTAGAGTAAGATAATAGTGTCAATCTCACACACATACAAAGATCAGACTAATACATTTACAAAAATTAACTTGGGAACTGACCTCTTTAGATAAAGAGGAGACTAGAAAATTTACGTGTCTCTAGCTGCATATGTATCAGAAGATGGCCTAGTTGGCCATCAGTGGAAAGAGAGGCCCATTGGTCTTGCAAACTTTATATGCCTCAGCATAGGGGAACACCAGGGCCAAGAAGTGGGAGTGGGAGGGTGGGGGAGTGGGTGGGGGAGCGTGTGGGGGACTTTTGAGATAGCATTGGAAATGCAAATGAAATAAATACCTACATAAAATAAAATAAAATATATATAAAAAAAGAAAAAACAAAAAACAAAAACTAGCCAGCACAGGTGGGTCATCTATATGTGGCTTACATCTGAATGGTTAGAAGGACAGTTCATTATGTTGAGGAATGAGTTTTGTAACATACATTGTTTCTTCTTGGGACTGGCTATGTGTCATGACACGAGTCATAGCCTGGGGAAAAAAAAAAAGAAAATTTACCAAATACCAACCTTTTAATTTTAGCTATAAAGTTGACATGAGATCAAGAACATTTTTCATTAATAAAATATCCATACTTTCTAAAAGTAAATTACATATTTTCTATGAATAGCATACCTTTTTATTTTAAAAAAATGATATTTTGCATTTTGAAGCCTGGCTTCTTTTCCTTAGTACTATATGTAAATGCTTTTCTTAGTGAATAAATATGTTGATAGCACAAGTTGTAATGCCTGTGAATCATGTGCTTTTAAAATTACTTAATGAAATACCAATTATTAGGGATATGAGTAGGTCATTTTGTATATTATAAATATCACTTTAATGAATATACTTTAAAATAAATTGTCATAAACATCATTTCATGAGAAAAAAACTTCTACAAGCATAATTATTATGTAAGCAAATATATATTTAAAATATCTTGGTATGGAATGTTAAATTGCCCTCTAGAAGGACACAAGACTCTCAATATCATCCAGAAACCCAGCTTTCTAGAAGAAAACAGTTAACCTACATGATACTCAAGCAAAATTCCCTATTGTCAACCTTTTTCATCAACCGGCATGTAGAGCACATGTTTCTTTGCCTTTCAATGTGGAATCTAGAAATGAAACTTATGCATTTGGGTGAAACTTATGCATTTGGGCATATGTTGCAAGGTGATGTTGACTTATAACTTACTGAGAGGTTATGTAATTCAACACCAGAATGTGCTTTGTTTTGCAGTGCATTTTACTGCCATAGAAGGCACCATAGAGTGCTTAAGATTCAGCACTTTGAAGCCTGGATAGCCTCTATGCTGATTCTAAGTCTGTCACTTGGGTGACGAGTGAAACAAGCTGTTTAATCTATGTTTGCCTTCTCATTCTTAAATATTCAATGAGGAAGATAACATAGCCTGCTTCACACAAATAAAAAATGAATGCAAGCCAGCTGGGTGGTGGTGCACACCTTTAATCCCAGCACTTGGGAGGCAGAGGCAGGTGGATTTCTGAGTTCGAGGCCAGCCTGTTCTACGAAGTGAGTTCCAGGATAGCCAGGTCTATACAGAGCAACCCTGTCTCGAAACCTCCCCCCCCAAAAAAGAAAAGAAAAAACAAGAAAAGAAAAAACAAGAAAAAAAATGAATGCAGTAATGAATACACAATAGAACACATGGCACTTAGTATCTACTAAGGGTAGATTATGGGGACTAAATACATATATTTGTTTTTCTCAAGTCCTTACTTATGAATATATCACTATTAATTATGAAGATCCAGTTATAATAATAATGAGCAACCTGTGATCATCCTATAAAGAATATAATATAATAAAACCATTAGTCCACTTGTTTGAAGTTTCATACTACGCATAATGAATGTATGGTGATAAAGTATACAGATGAATTTGTCTCTGGGAATGGAGGTAGAAATTTCCTTCAAAAAAATAAGTGAGAATCTCTGGAGTTATGAAACTGTTCTATATTTTGATAGGGGCTGTGCTGCATGACTGATCACATTTATCAAATCTCAGCAAAGATAACACTGATATCTAGAATGTTCTAATTAGCAAAATGTGATGGTACAAGTCAGTCAGCTCTTCAGAATCATGATTAATAAATGAGAAAAGCATTGTGAATACCAAATCTGGAAGAGCAACATTTACTTGTCAGCAAGAAAGGAAGGAAGGAAAGGAGGGAGTGAGGGGGACAGAGTGACACAGAAGATGAGGAGGAAGAGAAAGAAATGGCATAGATACCAAAGAAAATTCCGCTAACTGAATTACCTGAAAATGTTGTCTCGCCATTTTTTTGTCTCATGAGTTTTGCCATAGCATGGTAGTTCAAAATCAGTAATGTTTGTGGGATTGTAACAATTTGCTCTGGTATTTATAGGAAAACTTTTCTGTTTCTCCCTATTAGGCATTTCCTGTTCAAACATGGATCTGGTTCTTCTGCTATCTTCAGTGCAGCCAGTCAGAACTACCCTCTGACATCTAATACTGTCTACTCACCACCACCGAGGCCGCTGCCTCGAAGCACCTTTTCCCGACCTGCCTTCACTTTTAACAAACCATACAGATGCTGCAATTGGAAGTGCACAGCCTTGAGCGCCACTGCAATCACAGTGACTTTGGCCTTGTTACTAGCCTATGTAATTGGTAAGCCCTTTATTCTATGTGTCAGCTTTCTTTTTTAACCTACCTGTTTTGTTTGCAGTGGGGTAGGAATTCACTCTCAATATTGTGATGCACAAATTTGTAGCATAGTTAACTGCTGTACTAACAAACGGATTTCTAGTTAGGCTTTTTTTTTTTTTCATCCCTAACCTTAAGTACTGTTGTTGGTGTGGAAAGAGTACACTTTGAGAAGAAATATTTGTAGTACTAACACAATCTTATTGATTGTGGTTACTGTAGTTAGCCATGTTCCTTTCAATTAAATAGTTGTTATAGTTTTTCTCATTAAAAGTCATAAGTACTAATCTACAATAGCTTCTTAAATCACAGGTGCATAGGAATAGGGCTACTGAATCCTCAGGTACTAATTTCATTAAAGAAATATTTATTTAAGAACTTTCATAAAATTTAGTGCATAATGTCTTCCCAAAGATTCACAGAAAACAAACCATACAACCTTATTTTCACAACAAAGTTGGAAAGTGTATGGTTCTTGAGCTTGGGAGGGTAATTGAATATAGCCTTTTAAGAGGAAAATGTTGTTCTTCAGTCACTCTGATTAAAGTCACCCACACTTAATAGAAAATTGTATTGACTTTTCTGGATGACATTTTATTTTGACTGAATATTAATTTCTGTGCTTCGGTGGTTCTGCCAGTTTAAAATGTAAATATGTGCTTTTTGAAAACCTTATTCCAAGAATAGATTGGGGATCCTGATGAAAACAATCTATCTAGGTATATTATTAACAACTTTTTTTCAGGTTTAACCTGAAATTTCATTTCCCAACTGAAGCAGACTTAGTCACTAAGATATAACAAATATGATTCTGAGAAGTGAAGAAAAAGATTTAAATTTTCTCATAACTGTAAATAACAAAGCATGCTTGGTTAGTCCCTATTTTTCAAAATGTTAACAGATCCAAGAATTCCCATATACAGTTTTTCTAGGAGCTATAATACAAGAGGATGAAAGCAAATAAACAGATAACTTTTGAAGAACTATTACTATTATGCCAGCAATAAAGAGACATGGCCTTTGATGGCCTCCATGATTCTTGCTTAGAAATTCCCATCAAGCAATTTATATTCTATTAAACATGGATATTTTCCTGTGTCATAAATATTTCTTGCATATCATGTTTCACTCAATGCTTGCATTGTATATTTATTTAGTTTACAATGACCTTTAATGAGAAATACTTTTGTTGAGATGGAAGGATAAGGACGAATTGCAATTCTAATAAATTTTATCATGAACTCATTCACAATAAGAAATAGGGATCAGAAAGTTGACTTATCATGAAGAGACATAAGAGTTAAATGCCCTGAACCCATCTTATTGGAGGAGAGAACTTTACCCTACAAGTTGTCCTATGACCTTCACATACATAACATGACATGTGTGTCCACACACAAACACAGTAAATAAGTGTTCAAAAGAAATACAAATAATGAGTAATCTGAGATGTTCCAGTACCATAAAGACCCTTCAACATGTTATTGCTGAATTATGAAATCAACTTGGTATTATATGTGTTAGTTTCTATTCACTTTATTATAGGAAAGTAATGGTTTTACATGTAAGATAGAACCCTTAGTACAAATAAATTCAGATCATATGAGAATGTTTTAATGACAAGTTCACATTATGTTTAAGCCTATATTTCTATTTAAATTTATATGATATAAGATTTCATACTTATGTCAGAAATTTCATTATATAATCTTAGACTCAGTGGTCTACCTTTTTAATTCTCTTAGTAGTTATTTCAGGGAGTGATATTTTATATAGAATATGATTTTAACATAACAGACGGTAACAGCCTACAATAGTTATGAGCATAGATTTTAAATTTTCTGCTACTTACTATACCTCTTGCCACGAGTGAATAATTTAATCTGTTCAGACCTCTATTTACTAATGGATTATGAGGAGACATAAATGAATGAATAAAAATGAAATTAATCAAAACAGGAAATATATGAAGGAAGACATTATAATGGTAAAATAATAATACAATTCTAATTTTCACTTGTTATTTTTGTTCCTGGGTCCAAAGAGTTAAGCATATTGCTCATTGTTCATTTATGTTTAATGACAGGGCAAACTCATAAAACATGTTTTTTTTTTTAATATTAGCCTTCACTTTCTTTTTAGCATACAAGTAAATATTCTAGTTTACTAAATGAACTGGCCTGACTGTTTTAAACTTTAAATAGATGTACCATGTTATGTCTTACAATGGTGAGTAAAACTAAATAGTTTGATTGGTTAAGAGGTATCTTTTGAAAATATTTACTGTGATGATTTCTAATTTTATCCAAAATGCTAACCTCATACAGTGAATGGGTTCAAAAGAAGATTTCTTACAGTGAATGCTGTGACTTTCTTCTTGACCTTCGATAAATTAGGGAATGCATCTGCCTAAAGTTGGCTGTTATATAGCTCAATGGTGACATGCTTGCCTAGCATGCTTGAGACCTTAGGTTCAAAACCAAGTACAAAAAAAGAAAACCTGTCTTCCTGGATTTATCTTATTACTGCCCTAATGCTGACCATCTCAGGAAAGTATCGTAAGAATTCATAAACACACATTCAGGTGAAAGATGCCACATAAGAACTATATTATATAAGATGATTTTTAAATGGCTTTCTGTGGTTGGAATAAAACACTATTATACTTCAAAATATGAAACCATTTCACCCTCCACTCTTTTGGGGCCTGTAAGAGTTGTCTTTTTTTTCAATCCCTTTTGCATTTGCTGTATAACACAAGAAAATCTTTCACTGAAACTATTACTGCTTTCTGTTTCCCGTGCAAATTCCTTTCTGCTATTTCATTTTCCTCTATTATCCATTATACATAACCTTTACATACTAATGACTGTATGCTGGGTTGCCCTCAATCCACCAGGGAAAATCACATCAATATCAATGGGACATCAATAGGTGTTCTGTGCATAATGCCTCTGTAAGTGGTCATTGGAAAGCAGTAGAAATCGAGGATGTGAAAAGCCAGAGTTGAGGTGTTCAGCCAAGCAGCTACAGCCTCACATCTACCCACTATACCTTTTAAGTCAGCAAGAAAATAATTCCTTTGAATAAGTTTTGAAGTCTTAAAATTTGGTAGAGAGAGCTATGGAGAGCTACTGATTATATGAAGATATCATGGAAAGGTTATTGTCAGGACTTTCTCATAAATCTGAAATATTTTCCATCTGAATCAAAAAAATATGTCCTCATGCTTCATCCTCTCTGATATTGTGGCATGAGTGATGTATCAGTGCCAGTCAGAAGCACATTTGCTTGAATTTACAAATAAGCCATATGAAGTAGTAGTCAGGAAGACAGATGACCATATGCAAGGCATCAAGAGAAGGCGAGGTTAAGGTACTACATCAATGGCTTGAAGGGCACAAACACGGCTTCTCTGCAATCTTTGATGTTTTGATCAAATTTCTACGGAGTCAGCAATTTCAATAAGCAGGAATAGAAACTCACAGGCAATAGGAAATCATGAATACATTGTAACAGGGGTCAAATGGGCTGCTGCATTGAACAAATCGAGGGAAAAAATTCAAGCTTTCAGACCCAGTATCATCAGTTAATGACATGTATGATTCTTTTGATTTTGCCATGAAATAGTAATTACTTGTACCACCTTTAAGAGATTCAGCTAGTGTTCAAACTATAGATATTAAAATATTAAAATCTATAAATGATGGCATGACACACTATATAGCCCAATATGTAATGTTAATCAGATGGATATTAGCAATATAGAATTAGAAAAGGGTAAACTCTTCAGTTTGTTTCTGTGAACTATATTTATGAATAAAAACCATTCTAGAGAGTCAAAGACCTACTTCATATTTTTCTCCACAGCAGAATTTGAGTAACACCTTATTTTTGTGCTTTCTTTTGCCTCCTTTGTACTTGCCCAAATTGCCCTAATTTCTATGACTATCATTATGGTGCAATAAGAACATAAGTCATGGATAGTGAGATGTGATCCTTTGCCCACAATTTGTGGACCCAAATTTCTATACCTCACTAGAAGGAAACAATTAGATGGGACATGGAATGTCCTGGTTTTGTAAAAATTCAAGATCATCTATTGTTTTAATGTAGAAAATTAAAAATGGAGAAAATTTCCCATGAAATTTAAACATAAAATGACCCTTCACATAGTATTTTTAAATATCTTATTTTTACCAAAATCATTGATATATCTGCTTATCTTAAAAAAATGAAATGTGGATAATACATCCATAAGGATTTCCTTTATAATTGAATCATAGCATGCAAAACACCCATGATAATGCTTAGAAGTTCTACATAAAGGTTGGTGTTTACTATTAGTGGAGTTGAACTAATATGAGCATTATTAATTTGAACTGAGGTTAGTATAATGAAGATTAATTTACCCTAACCTAACATGACCTTGTTTTCATTCTTTCTTTCCTAAGTCTTCTAAAACATTGTCTGAATAACTGTCACACAGGAATAATTTTATTCATGTATTTGTGTGTTTGTGTATATTTGTGGTCATGTTTGTGTCTGCATGTGTGTAAAGTGCATGTTAAGTAGAAATTATTTCACATGGAAGGATACCTACTCACCCTACTAAGTACTTCATAGACTAAAGAAAAGCTTAAAATTGGACTCTGTGACACAGATAAGCACCCAGCAGAGGGCATAATAAAAGAGGTTTGGAGAGTAGTTTGGAAATTTAGAAATTTTATGGGCTTAAGAAACTTTACTATGGCAAAAGTCAATTAGGGTAAATTCAGATGAAATATTTCTCAAGAAATATATGGATTTCAAAGAATTTCTCCACATCTATATATACACACAAATACACACACACGTGACATGTGGATATTTTTAGACTTATATCACATATGTTGCTAAGCTATCATTCTCTGAAATGAATGATAATGAACTATATTAGAGCAATGGTTTTAAACCAATGACATGCTAAGGCATTTTATACTCCTGAAATGGGACTACATTTTCATATAGAGCATCCAGAATTGGAAGGGCTAACATAGCCAAGAAAATATCAGATTTATTACAGTGACCACTAAGAGGTGGTATCTTACAGTGTGAGCTTAGCCATTTGGGCTTCTGCTCTACTCCTTCTATAGAATGGTGAATATATGTGTGTATCAGAAAAGACAAATATATAAGAATACCTGAAACAGCAGTAAAAATAAAGGATACAGGAGTCCTATAGGAAGTAAGGGTGATGAATAGAAGCAGATCATGAGAGCAATTAGTCCAAAAGCAAATGAGAATTTAGAGGTTTGTAGTTAAGGCAAGAATGCTATTTTAGTAGATTTACACTAGAAAAATCACCTAATGACCCTACTAAAGTTGGGTTTAGCAGACAAGATGAAAGTTGAGGTCATGAAGACAAATAGAAGAGTGCAGTATTAATGCATGTCAATCATAGTGAGAGCATAAACTTCTGGGAGTAAAGAGAGTGGCACTAAGAAGTATTTAGAAGATAAAACATATTTAACATATGTGAGGGAAAATCTGGATTAGATTAGGTTGTAATGCTTTTATAACACCAAGATAAAACATGGAAGGAAGATATAAAAGATAAATACAAATGATCATAAAAGACTATCATAAAAAATGTACCAATAAATTGAATAACATAGAAGAAACAGGTAAGTCCCTTGATAAGTACAACCTACCAGTACTGAGTTATGAATCACAGAATATCTTAACAGACCAGTGCCAAATATGAAGGCTGTGTTACTAGTAATCTCTCAACAAAGTGGAGCAGAAGACAAAGTAGCTTTATGGCTAAACTCTACAAATATTTGAAGAAGAAATAGAATGGAGTCTTCTTACAACATTTAAAAATTTATGAGGAAAAATGCTTAGACTTCCACTCCAGTCCAGCATCATGCTACTACCAAAGCCAAGCACTGAAACTAAAAAGGAAAGAAACGTTATTAATGGGGAAAGGCAGATGAAAATCATATTGAAGCATCCACATACTCCAATTAAATTGCTGCTATCTCAAAGACTGGAGATAACAAGTACTTGTGAGGATGTAGGAAATAAGAAACTTTCACATTGTTAAACGGAATGTAAGTTACTACAACCACTATGGAAATTGATGTAAAGAGATCTCAAAACCCTGAAAAGTGGCATCTACTTCCACTATTCCGGGGTATGTACTAGAAGAAATCAATTGGTAAGTCCTGGATACCAGGAAAACAAGAGGCTCCCAGGACCCAACAGGGATGAGATTAGCTGAAATGCCCAACAAAAGGGAGCGAGAATCTGTAGAGATCATATCCATAGGTTAAGCAAGGTCCCTAGTTGCAGAGAGGGGCCAGCCACCCATCTCCAAAATCTTAGCCCAGAATTGTTCCTGTTTAAAGGAAATACAGGGACAAATGTGGAGCAGAGCCTGAAGGAAAAGCCATCCAGAGGCTGCCCCAACTGGGGATACATACTATATTCAGACACCAAACCCAGACATTAATGTTGACGCCAAGAATTGCCTACTGATAGGAGCCTGATACAGCTGTCTCAGAAGCTTTGCCAGAGCCTGACATATACAGATGTGGATGCTTGCAGCCAATCATTGGCCTGAACAAGAGGATCCCAATAGAGGACTTAGGGAAAGGTCTGAAGGAGCTGACGGGGTTTTCAACCCCATTGGAAGAACAACAATATCAACCAACCAGATGCCCCAGATCTCCCAGGGACTAAACCACTGACCAAAGAGTACATAGGGAGGGACCCGTGGCTCCAGTTGCATATGTAGCAGGGGATAGTCTTGTTGGGCATCGATGGGAAGAGAGGACCTTGGTCCTGTGAAGGCTTGATGCCCCAGTGTAGGGGAATGCCAGGGTTGTGAGGTAGGAATGGTTGGGTGGGTGATGGAGCACCCTCACAGAAGCAGGTGGAGGGGGTGAGATAGGGGGTTTGTGGAGGGGAAACTAGGAAAGGGGATAATATTTGAAATGTAAATAAATAAAATATCCAATAAATAAAGAAATATTTGTTCCATTCTGACTGAATGGATAAAATGTTACATGTAGAAAATGAAGTGCTATTCAGCCATAAAAAGAAGAAATTATAATTTTTTTTGCAACAAATGAATGATCCTAGAGAATATTTTACTAAGCAAAATAAGAAATACTCAGAAAGATGCATATGTCATGGACTCATTCATGTGGAATATTGAGTGGTATCAAAAGAATAAACTGTGGAATGAAGAGAAGATTGCAGATATGTTGTTCACAGTATACAAAATTTTGAGAGTATGATAGGAGTAATACATTTGGCAAGATTATGCCACAAATTTAAAAACACTTTGTACGCATGAAATATGCAAATGTGCCAACCCATCACCACAGAAAAAAATAAATGTCTGAGATAATGTATATGCTAAGTAGCCACATTGAGTAATTTTGGGGGGACAATCATAATGTACACCATAAAAATTTCTATCCTCTTTTTTTCTTAAAAAAGACATTGTAAAGAAGAAAGAACTTTCAGGATAAAAAGAGATATGGCTATAAAGACACCTAGTATATTATTTATCCACTACTGAATAATTGGAAACTCCTACTTTAAGAGATGCCAAGATACTAGGAGAAGAATAAGAGGTAAAAGAAGATGAAATCTGGTGCTCCAGGGAACACTGATATTCCAGAGGGCTTAAAAGTGAATCTGATAAGTTAACTAAGAAGAAGTTACCTGAAAGATTGCAAGAAAGCCATTAGAATTACAATTCTCCATAGGTGGTCTGAGGATCACCAGAGAGCCTCAGGATCTCTATCAGGATTCCTGTCAGGAATTCATAAACTAAAGTCATTTTCATTGTGATAAAATCAAGTATTTATCCTTTTCAACACAATTCTCTCAGTAGACAGTGTCATTTTCCAGAATCCATCTGACATGTAACACTGCAAAAGTTCAGGGAGAAATGGATATGGCGGTGTAACTTTCTTTTATAAGCAAGTCATTAATGATTTTCAAATGTGCAGAGCAATTGCAGTCTTCTCATTAATTGTATGAATTTAAAAAAATATATTTATTTACTTTACATCTCAATCACAGCTTTTCCTCCCTCCTCTCCTTCCAGTCTATCCCTCTCATCCCCCTCCCCATTCTCCCCTTCTATTCTTTGAAGAAAAACAGAAAGCCTCTCATGGATAACAATCCTCCTTGGCATATCAATTTTCAGTAGGAATAGATGCATCCTCTCTAACTGAGCCCAGGCAAGGTAGCCCAGTTAGGGGAAAGTGAGTCCAAAGGCAGGCAACAAAGTTAGAGACAGCCCCTGCTCCAGCTGTTAATGGTCCAACATGAAAGCCAAGCTGCACATCTGTTACATATATGTAGAGGGCCTATGTTCCTACAATGCTTGCTCTTTGGTTAATGGTTCAGTCTCTGTGAGTCCCTATGGACCTAGGTTAAATTATTCTGTAGATCTTCTTGTGCTATCCTTGACCCATCTTGCTCCTTCAATCCTTTTTCCGGCTCTTCCACGAGAATCCCCTAGCCCTAACTCATGTTTGGCTGCGGATCTCTGCATTCATTTGTGTCAGCTACTGGGTGAAGCCTCTGAGAGGACAGTTATGATAGTTTCCTGTCTGCAAGTATAGGAGAATATCATTAATAGTGTCAGTTGTGGGCTCTTTCTTTCTCATGCAATGGGTCTCAGTCTGTTCCTTCTTTATCCTTGCACATCTGGTAAGCAGGGTATTTGTGGTTCCAAGGTTTTATGGCTGAGTTATTGTACCCCTCCCACCATTATAAGTCTTGCCTGGTTACAGAAGGTTGCCATTTCAGGTTCTATATTCCCTATTGCTATGAGTCTTAGCTAAGGTCACCCTCATAGGTTCTTGAGAGTTTCTCTTGTTTCTAGTTCATTCAAAAGATGCCCCCACCACCAATTCCAGTTCACTCTCTACATTCTTTATGAGTTTTATAAAAATTTAATTATCATAAAGTATGACCTTTATGTTAAATGTAATGGTTTATACTTATTGTTCAATAAGTCAATAAACACTTTCAAATTATCAGTGACTCTAACTGTGTCTAATACAGTAAACATCAACAGACATAATACATCAGGGAAAGGTCCTTAGCATTTTCAGTAAGTTATTGCTTAAAATTGAGCCAAAATTGCTTCTGACACTAAAATATTTGTAAAAGGCCATAGTAAATAAAAGAAGTTCCAAAGGTGTGATTAAAGGACTGGATTATTTCTTAGTGTTTGTACCAATATAGAGAGGATTACACAACAAATACAAGAAGAAGAAAGGCGTAATGATATGATAAATGTTGGTGATAACGTTTTTTAAGCAATCAGACTAAAGGCAAGCTTAGTGGGGGAGTAACATACAAAAAGAGGACTATATCAGAGTCTTAGATATAAAACTTGAGGTGCCATATGTGGTTACCCAATTTATTTTAGACTTAATTAAAACACTTTCCATATGATTCACTTGTTTTGTTAAGGAATGCACTTTGACTACATATAACTTCACAATGTAGTCTTTCTTGAATGCATCGTTAAATATTGTTATATTGATGTACACAGAGCAGTTAAATAATAATACTACCTGCAAATCCATATCACAGTATAGATTGTAAAGAATTTTTCTCTTGGTTCCTTCATTTCTGTCTATAGGACAATAATGAATAAGTTAAGAGGATGCCAGATGACCCCCTTCTGATTAAAATCTCATCAGAGTCTTGCCAATCTAGTTATTGCAAACATTATAAGACATGTTGTAGCTGACTTTTAAAGAAATTGACTACCATGAGAGTTCCTAATGATTGGCTTTACAGTTGCCAGATACTGGTTTGAATGTGATAAGAGGAAAATTTAACTGCTAGCAAATGCATGTAACTTTGTACTTTGTAAAGAACATTTGATTCTATTTCATTTCTTTCTCATAAAGGGAACCTGGTGTTCAAATCAAATAATCCAGACACTACAGGTTAGCATATGTGCATAGAACCCAGAAGGTAAAAGTTAAACTAGTTGTATATCTGCCAGAAACCAATACAAAGGTAGTTTGGACAGCAAGCATTCTGTGCTGCCGTACAACCTGTTTCCGAAGACATATACTCTACACAGCAATAGTCTTATGTTTTGTCAAATCAAGTAGCTTATCTGTTGTTGTTGCAGACAGGGCTCTTATTCCAGTTTTTTGCTTACTTCATTTAAGGAATAATCTAGATTCTCTTTAATCTTGGAAGTTAGATTTTCATTAAACATACATATTAGCATTCAAATAACAACAGTAACATAGTTTTGTTTCTGTACACAATATATCCGAAAATACTTTACAGAATTAAGTCATAAAAATGTTGGGATTAGGTCAAACAATATCAAACAGAAAAACATAGAAAGGATTTTTTTTTACTCAAAGGAGGAAACCAAATTAATATTTTTACAATGTATAAAAAGTAGGTGATGGAGAGATGCCAACTGTCAAGAAACTAGAGTCACTTTCTGACTCTTTCTAGGAGCACAAGATATGAAGTTGAGGACATGGTGGGTCATCTAGAATGAAATTCCAGATTTCCCTGGGTCTTCCAGTAGGAGTTGTGATCAACTGTGCTGACAATACAGGAACCAAAAACATATGTATAATCTCTGTGAAGGAAATCAAGGGATGCCTGAACAGACTTCCTACTGCTGGTGTGGGCAACATGGTGATGTTAAGAAAGTCAAACCAGAAGTAAGAAAAAAGATACATCCAGCAGTGGTAATTTGACAACAAAAGTTACATTGAAGAAAAGATAAGGTGTTTCTTTGATTTGAAAATGATGCAAGGGTCACAGTAAACAATAAAGGTGACATGAAAGATTCTGCTATCACAGGTCCAGTTGCAAAGGAGTGTGCAGACTTATGGCAAGTATTGCATCCAATGCAGACAGAATTGCATGATTCTCCAGTTTATTTGTAAAATAAATTCATTAAAAAGTGTTTGCTTTATACACAAGCTGCTCTGAGCCCCCTGGCACATATGTTGAAGAAGACTGCTTTGTCTGGCGTCAGTGGAAGAGGATGAGCCTAATCCTGTAGAGACTTGATGCCTTAGGAAAGGGAGATGTGGTGGAGGGGTGTTGGAGGGTGGGAAGGGGAAGCACACACTCAGAGGTGAAGGGTAGGGGGATGGGTGAAGAACTCTGGGAGGAGGGACCAGGTTGGAGAGACAACATTTGGGATGTAAAGAAAGTAAAATAATTAATTTTTTTTAAATATGCACAGCCTATTGACAGAAAACATAAAAAAATAGTCTTTGCTCAAAAAAAAGAAGGAAGGAAGGAAGAAAGGAAGGAAGGAAGGAAGGAAGGAAGGAAGGAAGGAAGGAAGGAAGGAAGGAAGGAAGGAAGGAAGGAAGGAAGGAAGGAAGGATGCTGTCCTACTGTTCACAGGCAGGGAACTGGTCATAAGCTACCCCTGAAGATAACAAAATCTGCTGATACTCCAGGCCACTTTATACTACAGTCATATAGTGTTTTCATATGAAATACTTCCATTACTTTTTAAAATATTTATATATATGTATTTATATTAGTACATTGTAGCTGTCTTCAGAAACACCAGAAGAGGTCATCAGATGGTTGTGAGCTACCATGTGGTTGATGGGAACTGAAATCAGGACCTCTGACAGAACAGTTAGTACTCATAACCACTGAGCCATGTCTCCAATCCCCTCACCCCCCATTACTTTTAATATAATGTAAATGGTGTCTGTAAGGTTGTTACTGTGTATTGCTTAGAGATCATAAGAAAAAAAATCTTTATATATTTAAAACAATTAATATTCTTTTGAAGACTTTTCTACCCATAGTTACTTAAATCCACAGATACCAAACCTATAGATAAGGAGGTTTAGCTAGGACTGTACTAGAAATGAATATAGAAATATTTAAATACATTGGCTTTTATTTAAAAGGAGACAGTGTCCTACTTCTACATACAAGATCCTCAGGAATGAAATGCTTTGAAGCTGTCAAAGAGTTTGTGAATTTTCCCACTAACTGGCATGGAGTCAAATCAAGTCTTTAACTTATTTTTTTTTTTTTTTTTTTTTTTTGGTTTTTACGAGACAGGGTTTCTCTGTATAGCCCTGGCTGTCCTGGAGCTCACTTTGTAGACCAGGCTGGCCTCGAACTCAGAAATCCGCCTGCCTCTGCCTCCCGAGTGCTGGGATTAAAGGCGTGCGCCACCACACACACACACACACACACACACACACACACACACACACACGTACATAATCAAGGTGTGGCCTCAGAAAGTTTAAGTAAGAAACTTGCCAGTTGCTTTTTGAACCTAATTGGATCATTTGTTACTTTGGGTGTTTAGTTTTAATACTGGGAGCAATACAGTAAAGCATTTCATGTTCGTGGTATTTCTTTAGGGTATAGTAACACTTGCATAAACATTAAAATGTAGGATATTGTAGAGATAGCATTCATTAAGGTTTACTAGCATATGAGGTTGTGGGAGTATCTGGAAGCCAAATGGAACAAATGGATTCTTTCTTTGTCGAGCCTAAAATACAGGCTGTTTCAAGACTGAACAAAACCCAAACAAATCCCTCGTTTCGTTGCTTTCTCTTTCTATCTTTTGTACATTTTTAGTTTGCTTTCCCTCTCCAAGGCTTTCCTGTGGATTAGTCAGCATAAACACCTCATAGCTGAAAGGCAAAACCTTATTCTTCAAATCAATGAAATAGTAAGTATAAAAAAAACATCAGCATCTAATGAGATAATCATGTGGATTTTTTCTTTGAGTTTGTTTATATAGTAGATTACATTGATAGACTTACTTATATTGAACTATCCCTTCATCCCTGGATGAATGGTGAATGATTGTTTTGATGTGTTCTTGGATTCAGTTAGCAAAAAATTTATTGAGTATTTTTTCATCAATATTCATAAGGGAAATCTAAGATTGCACATGGAGGGACCTATGGCTCCAGCCGCATATGTATCAGAGGATGGCCTTATCTGACATCAATGGGAGGGAAGGCCCTTGGTCCTGTGGAGGCTCAATGCCCCAGTGTAGGGGAATGCCAGGGTAGTGAGGTGGGAGTGGGTGGGTGGGGAGCATCCTCCTGGAGGCAAGGGAAGGAGGGAAGGGATAGGGGACTTGCAGAGGGGAAACCAGGAAGGGAGAGAACATTTGAAATGTAAACGAATAAAATAACCAATAAAAAAACCCATCAGTGAAGAAGCAATAAGGACTGAATTGTTAACTGAAATTTAAAAACTGATAAAATGAAAAAAAATCCAATGCTAGGGATATCCATTTTCCTAAAAATCAAAAAACCATAACTAATCATTAGCATACATGAAAAGCTGAATAATATAGTCCTGTTTAATAAATAATTACAGTATACATGTGTTTTGTGATTTGAATAATTAGAGAAAATACTTAGATTGATCCCAGACTATCTTAGTAGCAATACTGCTAATGAGACTGATGTAATGCTTTGTTATTTCAGCCTGTTAGCTCTCTTCCATCCAGGACTAAAGCCCATGATCTCATTTGCCTTTTATGTCCCACCCCTCTTCCTGTCAAATGAAATTCAGACTGAGAGCTAATGAACAGAAAAGGTGCTGAATTTTGTACAATTATGTCAAAAATGTTTGAAGTTAAGACAAAAATGTTACAATAATATGGTTTATATACAGATTTTGGTTTCTGTATTTGCCAGTCACTATTCAGGAATTTTTCCCCTGTGCCCATATATTCAAGGCTTTTCCCCACTTTCTCCTCTATAAATTTCAGTGTTTCTGGGTTTTTTTGAATTTTTTATTAGATATTTTCTTTATTTACATTTCAAACACTATCCCAAAAGTCCCCTATACCCCTCCCCACCCTTCTCCCCTACCCACTCACTCCCACTTCTTGGCCATGGCGTTCCCCTGTACTGGGGCATATAAAGTTTGCTAGACAAATGGACCGACTAGGCCATCTTCTGCGACGTATGCAGCTAGAGACACGAGCTCTGGAGGTACTGATTAGTTCATATTGTTGTTCCACCTATAGGGTTGCAGACCTCTTCAGCTCTTGGGTAATTTCTCCAGCTCCTAAATTGGGGGACCCTGTGTCCCATCATATAGATGACTGTGAGCATCCACTTCTGTATTTGCCAGGAACTGGCAAAGCCTCACAGGAGACAGCTATATCAGGGTCCTTTCAGCAAAATCTTGCTGGCATATGCAATAGTGTCTGCATTTGGTGGCTGATTATGGAATGGACCCCCAGGTGGGGCAGTCTATGGATGGTCCATCCTTTCATCTTAGCTCCAAACTTTGTCTCTGCAACTCCTTCCATCAATAATTTATTCCCTATTCTAGGGAGGAATGAAGTATCCACGCGTTGGTCTTCCCTCTTGATTTTCTTGTGTTTTGGAAGTTGTATCTTGGGTATTCTAGGTTTCTGGACTAATATCCACTTATCAGTGAGTGCATATCAAGTGACTTCTTTTGTGATTGGGTTTCCTCACTCAGGATGATATCCTCCAGATACATCCATTTGCCAAGAATTTCATAAATTCATTGTTTTTAATAGCTGAGTAGTACTACATTGTGTAAATGTACCACATTTTGAGTATCCATTCCTCTGTTGAGGGACATCTGGGTTCTTTCCAGCTTCTGGCTATTATAAATAAGGCTGCTATGAACATAGTGGAGCATGTGTCCTTTTTACAAGTTGGAACATCTTCTGGATATAGCTCAGGAGAGGGACTGCGGGATCCTCCGGTAATACAGGGGAAGGCCAGGGCCAAAATGTGGGAGTGGGTGGGTAGGGGAGTGGGGGGGGAGGGTATGGGGAACTTTTGGGATAGCATTGGAAATGTAAATGAGGAAAATACCTAATAAAAATATTTTAAAAAATCATTTTAGTTTTATTAAACTGTATATGTGCTGGGAGCCTCATATCAGCTGGTATATGCTGCCTGGTTCTTGGCTCAGTGTCTGATCTCAAGGGTCCAGGTTAGTTAGTTGATACTGCTGGTCTTCCTATAGGGTTGCCCTCCTCCTCAGCTTCTTCTTCCAGTTTTCTGCTAATTCAACCACAGGGCTTCAAGTGGAGGGATGGGGTTGCCATCCCACAGTCAAAAACTAACCCAGAATTTTTTTTCCCAGTTTGGGCCTGTTACTGAACCTCCTTTTCCTCAGGCTCTTCTTCACTTTTGTTCCTGCAGTTCTTTCAGACAGGAATTTTTTTTGACTGTAGGATGGCAACTCCATCCCTCATTTGATTCCCTGTCTTTCTGCTGGAGGTGTACTCTACAAGTTCCCTTTCTCCACTGTAGGGCATTTTAACCAAGGTCCCTCCATTTATAAGTCCAGAGACTCCATTTATAAGTCTCTCACTTTCCAGGTCTCTTGCACATTCTATAGAGTCCCCTCCCCACCTCCTACATCCTAAGGTTGACTGTTTCCATTCTTTCTTCTGGCCATCAGGCCTTCAGTATTGCACCTCCATAAATGATCATGTTCCCCTCTTCCCCTCTCTGTCTCCTTTCCCACCCAGATTCCTCTCTCCCTCTCTCCCTTCCTCCCTCCCTCCCTCCCTCCTCCTCTGATTGCTTTCTTCTCCCTCCCAAGTGAGACTGAGGCATCCTCACTTGGGCCATTCAGCTTGTTAGCCTTCTTGAGTTCTTGTGGATTGTATCCTTGGCATTGTGTATATTTTTGGCTAATATCTACATATTAGTGAGTATATACCATGCATGTCCTTTTTGGGTCTTCTTTCTTCGTGAATAACTCTTTATTAAGTGGGTCTATAGGTCATAAACTCCTTCAACTACTCATTTCTGAATGACAACTTCGCCATTAGATATTATCAGTGAAGGAGAGTCAGAGGACCTAGGTAAACTAGGAAAGCAAAATCAGGCTTCCTGAGATATCTGCTTCTTGTTCCCATAAAACATTGTGAGGAGAAATGTTAGGAAGTTATGGGAGCAGTTACCTAAATAGGACTGACAGAGGAAAAGGGAGGGCACAGGGGACCTATAAAGCATCAAAACCAGCATCAGTTTAATGGACTTCCAGCCTTAGGCTTCTCTCATTGAGAATGTAGAACATAGTTATTCTACTTTCCTCATTGACTTAGTTTTTCCTTCTTGAATACTTTGTTTCTGTTATTTTTATTTTCTCTTGTCTTTGGCCTTCTGTTTTGCTCTCTCCTCCAATGCTTTGTTCATGCTAAGAAACAAACTTGTCAATACCTTAGATAAGCACTCTTGCCCATTATATTCATTGGAGAATTTGAGAGTCTGGAGGGAACTTTCTCGCTTTCAGAGCTTTGAAAGGATTTTGCTGAGAAATCCACTGATGATGGACAGTCTTATTGATGTTGTCATTATGTGGTAAGTTTTCCCTTGCTGCATTCAAAATTCTATTATCTATAGCTCTCAGAATTGTCTAGTTTCTTTAAATTTGGTGTTCTTTGACTTTGTTCAGCTTGACGTTTCTTTCTATCTTTAGATATGATTAATCTTGTCATTATTTCTTTAACTAGGATTTTAACTCTTTATCATCCATCATTCCTCCTGAAACTCCCATGCTGTGTATATTGGTTCACGTAATGGTGTAAATATGTCCCCATGGGATGGATAGAGACAGACAGACAGACAGACAGACAGACAGACAGACAGACAGACAGACAGATAGATAGATAGATGCCTTTGAGCTCTGTGAAACAGTCTTTATAACACATTCTTCAGTTGAAAGTTACATATGGTTATTTTTTGTAGTTTTTAATCATGAGTTGATCTTCATAAAGTGTTCTTATTTTATTATTTTGGGGGCTTTATTTAGAAATATATCCACTTACTGTTTACTGTTATTTAAGTTGTTTATTTTCAATTCTTTATCAAAATGTTCATATATACCTCTGTTTCTGGATGGCTATTTACGATTTGTTTCTTTTGACCTGTCATGCTTCCCTGGTTATTTGTGGTCATTTTAGCTTTATCACATCCTGTAGTATTTACAAACTATCTTCAACCCTTCATCAGTCTGCTTTTCTGAAGATTATGCATGGATTGTTTTGGAGGTTCGGTGGACACGCTTATTCCAGGGATGTTTGAAGAGTTGGGCTTGGTACTTGGTACTCAGAGAGACTGACTTGAAGCCTGATCCTAAAGATGCCATGCTGGCCAGGAATGGAAACTTGGACATAAGCAAAGTCAAGAACTGAAGGCCCTGTGAGCCAAGGGCCAACACTAGAGTGCTAGTATAAAACTTGAGCCTGTTTCAATAATAGAGTAGATAATGAGTATTTGGGAGTCTAAATGCTAATGAAACAGATCTGTGAACTGAGTTTGTGGGTGCTGATCTTAAGCCTAGAACCACAAGAAAGATTGGGTTGGAGCCTGGGTTACTTAGCATCAGCCTCAGATCACAGGTATAGATTTAGCACACCAGGGTGCCAACAGCCTTGATCTATTGTGACTAGCCTAGAAATAGGACTTTCTGGAGGGCATCTTGTGCTGGAGTCCAGAGTGAATGTACTCACGTACTTTTCCTCCTAACACGGAGAATAGTTCTCTCCACAATGAATTAGAAGGGCTTAAAGAATGGGTGTAGATAATATGAAACCCCCCTTCCCATACTCGTTGATGGATCTTTTTAAAAGAAAACTCTATACATAACTCAAGTGTTTTAATCCTTCACTTAAATTCATTCATTCATAGAAAGGAATTTTTGAACATGATACTTATTCAAATTAATGTTTCTGCTGCTACTTCACCATTTAACTAAAGTCATTCCCCTTGGTTATATTATTAAATTACCACTGTGGTTGAACACTTTACGTTCCACTACTAAAGTACCTTTCCTCCTTTCTTGAATTACCTCTTGATATTCTTTGTCTATTTCTATTTAAGATTTCGCCAGCTGTTTTTTATTTACAAAGAGATTTATAGCTATGTTTTACATTTAACATATGTTGCTTATTTTAATATTATATAAAATATAATGAAAATTCTAGTTTTAAGTCAGAAAACAATGAATTCAAGACACAGCCATATTAATTTCCCATTATGTCCTAATACCATGAAAAATTGCTTCAAGAAGTATTAAGAATAATTTTATATCTATTTTCACATATATGTAAACTTTAGAAAACTTCTCACCACCTACTTATGTTTAAAGATAAACCTGTATTTTTTTTAAATATACCAAGACTTCGGATAATAGTGTCAAGTTTATATAAAATGGACCAAAACTATGAATCCAGTTGAATATATATGCATACATGTGTGTGCACATGCATTTGTGGGTATGTGTATGTGCTTGTGTGTGTGTGTGTTATACAGGAGTATAATTTATATGGCCTAATAATGCAGTATAGTTATCAGCATCTTTATACAAGTTTATTATTTTACTGATATGAATGTGTTTGCATTAGAAGAATTTTATAGTCTTTCTAGTTGTGTATACTTACCTGAAATAGATAGACAAAATTGGCTTTGAATAATCAGTCTGAGGCAAAGATCAGAGGATTTTCTCTCCATGTGGATGCATCTGGTTGTCACAAAATTTAACCTACAGCATAGACCTCATTAGCCTAATATTTAAACTGAATTACTTGTATATTAAATACCATCAATACAAGAGTGGATTGTTTTTGCACTGAATAAGATACAAGCATTGTGGCTTGGTAGGAAGCGGCTATGATAAAAAACTAATGTGTATTAGTGTCTAAGTTGTAGTGTCATCTTTGATAAAATGAAGAGACTGAATCAATATGTTTTCCTACAGTATTTCCTTTCCAAAATAAGTGATTAATTTTAGATTGCATTTACGTTTACAGAAAATTTAAATGTTAGTAGTGAGAAATCTCATAACCTTTTCATCTTTTTCCTTCTGCTGGGAACATCCTCTCATGCAGACATCTATGATACTAGTGCTGGTGATTCTGAGTAAAGGCAATCACACATCTGAAGCAAGGATAGAATACATAGTGAGACCAAGGCCAGCCTGTAATACATGGCATCTTCGCTAGTTTTCTATATAACTGATAAAACTCTCTGACTGAGGCAACTTAGAAAAGAGATTAATGGGACTAAAAGTTCCAGAGAATTAGAAGCTATGGTGCAAAGGCATGGTAGCAGGAGGCTGGAACAGCAGTTGAGAACTCACATCTCTATCCACAAGGAGGCAGAGAAGGCTAACTCAAAATGGTCTTAGTCTTTTGAAACCTCAAAGCTCACCACCAGTTATACACCCTTGACATCTCTAATTACTGAAAATATTTTTACCAAGAGAATTCAAAATCTACAACTTCCAACCCCCAGTGATCATAACCACATAGTAAAGAAAAAAGACTAGTTTTAAATAATGATGGTAAAAGAAAATAAAAGAATATCTGTCTTCACATGGAATTGAAAAGTTGGGTAGAAGCTTGTTTTAAAGTTATAAATCCATGTAAAGATTACACCTGAAGTTCTCTCCAAAACTCAAATTCCTCTATATTAAAATAAAAAATATAAAGCTTGGTTTGATAACATGTACCTATTATCCTAGAGCTTGGATGATGGAGGGAGGAGAATCCCATTTGAGTTAATGGTAATCATGTCTATGAACAGTGAAACACATTCTTTAAAAGCAAACCATAGACTGACATGGCACAAGTTAATCAGAAAAGCATTTCAAAGCATCAACTACTACCAAAGACTGGGATCATAAATCAATGAAGAGATTTTTACTTTAAAATATGAAAATATATAGGACAAATCCATAAGAAGGAGAACTGCATGAGTCAGTGTGTTTTTTAATCCTATAGATGAAATTTTAGCTTAGATCTTTATGGAAAAACGTGAATATTAATTCCCATATGTATTCTAAGCCGGGGGTGTGGTAAGGAAAGGACATAGGGAATATAAAAGACATTCATCATCAATAATACCATAGACAACAGTTCCAGTCATAGTGAAAGGAAAACTTCATTGAGCTAAAGATAAATTAAAATGAGAAATGAATGGAAAATTTAGGCAATCAAAACTGCTAGTTCTTTATTAAATTGATTTTTTTGCTTCCTTATTTGGGAAATTAAAAATTGTCTATCATTATGGTACTATTCTTCCCAAATTCACAAAGCAAGTAGCAGCAGACAAAAATAAAATTTGATTTCTAGAGAACACTTATTAGTGCTGTGACTTGAGATGAAAGCACTAAATAACCGTGTCTGTCTGATAAGAGCTACACAGATGGGCCTGTTATGCAACTGCAAATGGAGATCATATATTAAACCTGCGATAAGGTACCCAAATAGACATGTTATTTATAAATACTGCTGCAGCTTTGGATGGGGAAATATAAAATACATACTAAATGAAAGCGTTAAGATAATATAACATAGAACTGCGATATTAAAATGATTTATTACTTTGATAGAATCTTTTCTAGCCTGAGTATTGGATACAATGAGGACTATACTAAGCAGGAATAAAAGCAACCATACTGCAATAGAAAATAATTCAGTTCATTTAGGAGAGGAAAGAGGACAATTCAAAGCCCATGGAAGGACAAGAAAGGTGTCTTCAATGTCTCTGTCTCACTGTCTCAGATTTAACTGGCCCTTAATTGTATAATTTCATTAAATGTATTATAAAGTACTGTAAAATGCTTCAAGTTAAAGTGATTTTCCTTCTCTTTTAAAAAGACAGTAATACAAAAAAAAAGTAATGCACTTTCTTCCAAAATAAATACTACGCATACCTGGCACAACAGATTTTTATGATTACCAAAATATTTGAAAGGGATCTCAAAGTCATATTGACTACACTGAAATTGCTTTGAAATGGACACTTAAGTGGGGTTTATTTATTTTCATTATGTGGTAAGGCAAGATAATATTTTCAGTAAAAAGGAATAGATATATAACCATAGAAAAAGAAGAACTTAAATGAAATTGCTGAGGCAAAATAAGACAGTCATAAATAAGCACACATTAAGTCCCTTATTTAGTTCCTGAAAAATACTTCACTGAAAACTAATAGTTTTCAATCCTACATATAATCTGGTTATTACCAGGATAAAACCGAGATGCAAAGGGTAATTTATCAAAGACTGTAGTTCACTCATACACCAATGTGATATTTAGCATAATAAAAATGGGATTTGTTTTAAGATGGAAAGATATCCTGCTTTCTGTAATGTTTGCAATCACTATATTTAACTCAAGTACTGTTTACATTTACAATGATATTCCAGATTGCAGAAATGGTTAGTGTCAATAATGTCCACAAAAGCAATGGTCTGAAGAGACTGTTTGCCACAGCAGTAAAGTAAAAAGCCTGCAGTCATCGGGGTCACCATCTGGGTGATGTTCTTGGTGTATTTTTCAGGATAGGAACTGTCTGACATGTAAGTAGATCTGTAGCTTTGACAAGCTTTGGAAGTAAAGTACAAAAGCTGGAGGATTCCCTAGCCTGAAGGAATGTGAAAAAAGACATGTAAGGGAAGTGGTGAAGGGCAGAATGTGCTGAAAAAAAAAACTGGAAAATAAATGAAACCAAGAAAATGTCACATACTTTTATTCTGTGACATCAACCATGATGATAAGACTTTATTGATGAGACAGATTTCAAATAATCTGAGCATAATTATTTAGGATAATTAGAAAATGATACCCCCAAAGATCTTGCAACTAGTAGGTAAGCTGTATATGCTGTTAGTGCTCCTGCAGAGGACTTGAGTTCCATTGTCAGCGTCCATGTCAGGTGGTTCACAATCACCTGTAACTCCAGGCCCAGGGGTCTGTCATCCACTTCTGTTCTCCATGGGCACCTGCCCTCGAAGGCACACATACACAGACACACATACATACATACACCTAACTTTAGTAAATAAAAGAAACCAGTACCTATTGTTGAGAGAATGCTTAGCCAACCCTAATATTTATTGTTCATGGAGGCAGCATTCCTGTCATACATAGGTCTTGCAAACTTTATATGCCTCAGTACAGGGGAACACCAGGGCCAAGAAGTGGGAGTGGGTGGGTAGGGGAGCGCAGTGCGGGGGAAGAGTATAGGGAACTTTCTCGATAGCATTTGAAATGTAAATAAAGAAAATATCTAATAAGATAAAAAGAAAATACTCTTGCTGCTGACCTCCTTGTACTCTGACTCTCCCAATCTTTCACTCCCTCTTCCACAACATTCCCTGAACCTTAGATGCAGGAACTGTGTTGTGGATATAAAACAGTGCTTGGTATCCATTCAACTTCATAAAGGTATTATTTATGACTTAAGTATTTTCTTACTTAAAATATATGAATTACATCATTGCAAAGAGATTGCAACAATAGTTCAAAATACTAAAAAATCCTTTGGGTATCTCCAGTTCCTATTCTAAAGAACCATAGTTTAGTATATCTTGTTTCAATATGTTTCTTGTGAATTTGTCTATGTAGAAATACATGTTTTCTATTTAAGCAGAATCATAGGATATGCATTGTTCTGCAACGTTTGCCATATAAATCTTGCCATGTCAGCACATAAAGGTCATTCTGTGGTTAGTTCATACATATTTGATACATAGATCCTTGAGTAAAGATTTGTTTGTTTCTAAGATACAGTGGCACCTACCATGGGTTGATTTTAGCCACCACAATGAAGTCACTGAAGGTAGAACCATGAAAGGATGTACAAAATGTGTTTTTATAAACCAGGAAAATTCGTACAAGCACATCTCTCATTTTCTCCTTGTGAATCTGTACCTTGCTGTGTTTTTCTGGATCTATCTTTACATCACTGCATATCTATGTGTGACTCTCTGTCTTTGTCTGTTTCTCTCCATTTTTCTCTCCCTCTCTACCTCCCTCCCTTCTTTCCTCCCCTTCTCCTTTCTTTTCACTCACAATCTTTGTTTTTCTCCCTCCCTCTCTCAATAATTATAGGCTCCCCCAAAAGGCAAAAATATATGAAATTCTTGTATATGTAACTGAGATTTCTAATGTTAGAAATTTGCATAAGCATAATAAATCACTAAAACTAAGAAATTAACAAAATCACTAAAACTAGGAAATTAACAATGGTGTTATGCTATTAGCTGTGATGCTATTAGCTGAGTTTGGAGTTTAATAGAGATATCTCTAGTTTTTCCACAATCCTTCTTCCTATTTCAATGTCTTATGTAGGATCCAATATTGCATTGAATTTTTTTGACTCTAGTTTCTTCCAATCTAAGATTCATAGTATGAATCATTTTAATGACTTGACATTTCTTTTTGCAAGAACTTTACATTTATTTTTAACTAAAATAAAAGCATAAAATTTGACTGAGGAGATGTTTCTAAAGGTAATGATACTTGTTGAACAAGTAAAAGACCTTTAAATTGGATTCCAAGTTTCCACATTAAAAGGCTTAGCACTGCCATATGTGCCTATAACAAACATTTGTGCAGGGTACTGGAAGACAAAATGGGAAGTATTATTGAAGCTTATTAGCCAGCCAGCCTAGGCAAAAACTAACGAATTCCAGATTCTGTGAATCTCCCTCTTGAGAATAAAGCAGAGACAAATAGAACAGGATGGCCTGTATCTACACACTGGCCACTATTTCTGTGCACACTGGAAAGTATACTCATGTACATACATGCACACACATGCATACACTTACCATATATGTGCACATATATAGCACAAAGACCCCACAAAGTTGTGGGACAACAAGCAATGTGAATATTATACATATAGTGCATATTATATATAATAAAAATATATAATTACCATACACTATATATAATTATATAGTGATACTTAAATTGGGCTTGAAAAGGATTCTAAAATATGAGAACATCACACTTTGGCACAAAACGCTATGTTGGTTCTAATTTATATGTATTTTAAAGGTCAGCATTAAATTGCATATAATACATGTGTCATGTACACGTGTACATGTTTATTTTATATGAAGCTATGCCATTTGGACTGACAACTTTACTCCAAGAGCTATAAGTTGAAAGCTCCAGGACTAGAAATGAGAAATCCCTTTTTCACAAATGATTTTATTTATTTACATTCCACCTGTTGCCCTCCCTCCATCCCCCCTCCCTCAGACTAAAGAACTGGAAGAAAGTTTTCCAAGCAATGGTCCCAAGAAACAAGCTGGAGTTGCCATTCTAATATTCAATAAAATAGACTTTCAATCAAGAGTTATCAAGTGTGATGGGAAGGACACTCCATATCCATCAAAGGAAAAATCTATCAAGTCTTAATTCTAAACATCTATGCCACAAATGCAAGAGCATCTGCATTTGTAAATGAAACTTTACTAAAGCTCAAAGCACACATTGCACAGCACACAATAATAGTGGGAAACTTCAACATACCATTCTCACCAATAGACAGGTCATTGAAGCAGAAAATAAACAGAGACACAGTGAAGCTAACAGAAGTTATAAATTAAATGGATTTAACAGATATCTACAGAACATTTCACCCCCAAACAAGAGAATATACTTTCTTCTCAGTACTTCATGGAACCTTCTCCAAAACTGACCATATAACCAGTCACAAAACAGGCCTCAAAAGATACAAAAATATTGAAATTATACCAGATCACCCCATACTAAGGCTGGACTTTAGTAACAACAGAAACAACAGAAATCCCACATACTCATAAAAACTAAACAACTCTCTGCTCAAAGATAACTTGGTGAATGAAGAAATAAAAAAATCAAAGACTATATAGAATTCAATGAAAATGAAGATACAACATACCTAACTTATGGGACACTGTGAAAGCGGGGTTAAGAGGAAAATTCCTAGCACTGAGTGCCTTCATTAAGAAATTCGAGAGATCCCAAACAAACAACCTAACAGCATACCTGAAAGGCCTACAGCAGAAAGAAGCAAACACACCCAAGAGGAGTAGACCTCAGGAAATAGTCAAGGCTGAAATCAACCAGTTAGAAACAAAGAGACCTATACAAAAAAAAAAAAAAAAAAGAACAAATGCAAGAGCTGGTTCTTTGAGAAGGTCAAAAGATAGATAAACTCTTAGTGAAACTCCCAAAACAATATAGCCTATGCTCTTGTCTGGGGGTGCCTCCCAGAGGCTAAAAGTATGTCCCTGATGCTGAAGACATCATGTGCTTCAGATATAGGATTTGTCCTGAATGTCTCTACTCTGAGGACTAGATTTAATAGTACCAGAAGGTAACATACAAGATTCCAAGGGAGAGAACAAATATTTTGTTTGTATATATATATATATATATATATATATATATATAGTTTGCTCTACATAGGACAAAACATGCCTGATACTGGACCCTAGCCAACTACCTGGGGCTAGTGAGGTCATGGATCTTAGAAGAGATCCTACTACCACCAATTTACAAAAACAGCAGAATCTTAAAGTGGATTCTAAATGCTTATCCTTATACCCACAATTAAGTGCAACTCTAATCTCTTGGCAGAGAAACATCCCTTTGAAACAGAAAGGAAACATCACAGAAAACAATTGTTTAAACCACAGAAAACAATTTATTGTGGAGTTCTTAGCCCTGGTTAATGCACCTCAAAACAGGTCCTACACCTAAGGCTCAGAGAAGTTCACAGAAAAGTGGGTAGAAAGATAGTAAGAACCAGTGGAGTAGGAGATCTGTCACAAGATTTTCTTTCCTGGAAATAACAGGGAAGCTTCATCCATGACACTTCAATAATATGGGTTGCCTAAACAAGACAACAGAAACAGGCAATACTAACAGACATGCAAGCATTAATAAGGAATCAACCTTAGACAAAGATCTCAAGGCAACTAAGAAATTCTGAGAGAGAAATGGTCTTCTTCGAGTATGAATCCCCTAATAGGTTATTAAATACTAACCAGTTAGCACTGAAATAATATACATGCAAGTAAAACTAAAGAGATTGAATATAGGGTTAGAGAGATGGCTCAGTGGTTAAGAACATTGACTGCTCTTCCTAGAGGTCTGGAGTTCAATTCCCAGCAACTACATGCAGCTCAAAACCTTCTGTAATGGGATATGATGCCCTCTTCTGGAGTGTCTGAAAACATAAAGTATACTCACATATATAAAAGAAATATTTAAAAGAGAGAGACTGAGCTTGTTATATCTATATCATCTATCTATCTATCTATCTATCTATCTATCTATCTATCTATTATTTATCTATCTGTCTGTTTAGGTGAACTTGTAATCTGCTTCTTGTTTTATGGCAGAATCTTGCCTGGCTTTATCTTATGAACATGAGGACAGGCAGAGGTGCCATGGGCTCCAGAGTGCATCAGTTCTGCCATGTTCAGAAGATATTCTTTCTCGGCCACACTGACCTCTGACTCTGAGCCTTGAGATTTGAGGTTTCTCAGTTGAGTCCGGTGACTCTTAGAACATTTACACCACTCTGTCACTCTTGGCCATACATTTACTCCACTCTGTCACTCTTGGCCATATATTATCATTCCAATCATTATTGTATTTCATAAGTAGTGGATAATGGAATACAAGGTAACAACTGAGTCCTGAGTTTAGAATCAGGGACAGAAAAATGATGATAACAAGATTCCTGCTTGTTGAGGCAACTATGTCAGCAGATATTTTTCAATACTTTGGTAGACTCAATGCTATAGTTCTAAAGAAAATATATCTTTGGGAACTATTCTAGGTAATGAAAGTTATCACTGTTCATTAAAAATATAATGTGAACTAATTATGTGATTTAAGATTCTATGGTGGCCTTATTTGAAACACAAAATAAATAAAATGACTTTTAATAAAATTTTATCAAAAATAGTCTTTCAATATGTAATTAATATACAATTATTAATGTAGTGTTATATATTACCTCTTTCATATTTCCTTGACCAGGCAAATTTTAAGTGCTCAGTAAATGCATGCATCAAGTGGCTATCCTATTGGCACACACAGACCTAACTTATCCAGCTTGCATTTCTCACATTTATTTCTAAAACACCTCTGTAGTCTGAATATTGTAACTGAATATGTGTTTCTTGAAGGGGAGTAGAATGAGGAAGCATTGTTAGTTATGTTACTGGAGAGCAATGGGGTCATTTAAGGAGAACAAAGTCCAACTTCCTAGCAGACATTGCAAAGATATATATGTAGTAACTTGATGCATTCTATAGAAACATACAAGAAAGATTTCTGCATCTGGAGTCAGCCTCCTTGAGCCACAAAATTTCAGGAATGTTTTCAACTTAGTTATATGATATGTGATCTGAATAGCTTAGGCCTGTGTTTGGTTGTGGACTGTGTTTGGCAACAGGAAATAGCATGATATTCCAATTGTAAACTTAACTTTGTAATGAGCTTGTGATTTCAGGGCATAGCTCTTTACAATTGGATAAAAGAGGTCTAATAATTACAAATTGTATAGTGTTAAGCAGCAGGGAACATTTGTTAAAGGACCATTAGGAACTGTCATTCTTAATCTGCTGAGAAGACATTACTCTAGGATGATCTGAATTGGCATACACATTCTGTCTAGTCAGTGGATTTCAGTAAAATACAAAGTAAGTAGTAACCCACAGAGAGCTGGATAGAGTCTGCTCCTCACTGGGTATGTACACTTGTGAATATGTCATTAAGAGTGACAACTTGAATCTTGCTTTGAATCAAGTACTATGTGTATGTCTACTTTAACTCATTTGGAGCCCTACTTGTGAAAATTTAACTTTATCAGTTTCTGTTCACTTCTTCTTTGTTGATGACCAACTGAGAAGTGGGTTAGACCACTGAGATAACAGGATTGTGGGACTAGTGATTATGGGCCTGACTTTTTCTACCACTCATCCTGACTGGCCTCACATTGAGCTATTGAATGCCTCTCACAGATTCCATGTAATCCTTCAGAGACTTTTGTATCTCTACTCTCTCTATCTGAAAGGATTTGCTCTTGAAAGCGGTTCTTAACCTTCTTAATGCTGTGATCCTTTAATACAGTTCCTCATGTTATGATGACCCCCAATCATAAAATTATTTTGTTGATATTTCAGAACTATCATTTTGCTACTGTTATGAATCATAATGTAAATATCTGATATGCCATCTCAAAGGGGTCATGACCCACAGGATGAGAAACTCTGCTCTAGATATTCATGATGATGCCTCTGCATCACCCATTCTATATTATCAAATGGCACCTCCTCTAAGAGGTCCTTCCTCACTGCCCTGTATTAGTTGTTTTCCCTGTTACTATGATAAAACCAACTGGCAAAAACAACATATGGCAGAAAAGGTTGGCTCTGTTAGATGATATATTCCATCATAACAGAGAAAGCATAGTAAGAGAAGTGGGAAGTCACCAATCACATTGGATCTGCAGTATGGCAGCAAAGGGAGATGATAAGGTTCTCAGCTTTCATTCTTTTTTCAAATTCAGAGCAGGACTCCAGCACTTATAATGATGTCAGCCACAGTTAAACTAGGTCTTCTTGTCTCAATTAACTTAATCTAGATAATCCCTTCAAGTATACCCAGAGGCTAATTTTAGAAGGTAATTCCTCACAGTCATTATCAGAGGCTTGTCTCTTAGGTGATTCTAAATCTTGTAATATTGACAATATTAACTATCTGCACCTATACCTATATTTTTCCTCTTAGGATTTATAACTTCCTAAAAGTATCTCATTTGTGCTTCTTTTTTCCATAAAAATTCTACTTTATAATTTATATTATACCACATATTTTCTTGGTCTATCTAAATCCATCACCATTTTCTGAACAACTCTGAACACTAAAATAAAGAGGTTCCTTGCACAAAATATTCAATTAACATATGAATATAACTTAAAATTGCTGTCTAGTCATTGGCTTAATTCTATATCATTAATTCAGATGACAACACTTGGGTTTAAGACAGTCAAAAGGATTTAATTCACATGTTAATTAGGCTGTATGGATTGTTTATGTCTAGTATTCATTTTAAGGGTGTGTGTGTGTGTGTGTGTGTGTGTGTGTGTATGCCCATGTGCACACATACATGAAGGCCTGGAATCGATCCATATATACAAAAAATGTAATCTTTCTATTTCTGTGTAGTTTGCATAATATGATAATTTCTAGTTCCTTCTATTGCATGCCTACATCTCCCATATTTCCCAGTGTGCTTGGCACATATTTTAAAAATATTTCCCAATCAAAAGATAATCCCTACATGTAAACTAATGCCAAATCATTCTATTGGTATACTGACATATATCACAAATTAACATACTTTTATTGATTGCCTTAGCATGGGCAAACTATGATTGTTTCTAATAAAATTCCAGAGTTCTTTAGTGGCTACAGTCTTTCTGCACATAAATGCACTGTTTGTATTCCTTTCAAAACTCACCATATGGAAATTCAATTTGGAATAGAAGAAGGTCTGTCACCTTGCCTTGGTACCCTTGATCTGTAGCAAGTAATTAACTTTCATTTTATAGTCACACAAATATATATTCTAAACAGCTTGCTCCCTAGGCAACATATAATATACTTAAAAAATTATAAAGCTTCATTGCTGCTACAGAATGTTCAACTAATGTGTCCTTACCTCCCTATCAGCCTTGATTGGTTTGAAGCAGTCTATTTCTTCTGACAGTGAAAGATAAATCCTCCTTTTACATATTTTAAAATGACAGTCCCTCCACACACATTTTTTTCTCATTTTCTCATGCCCTCAGGAAACTGTTTGAACTTAAATAAAGTATATAAAATAGCTCTCTTGGTCTTCAAAATGACACTCATTATGCCTTCTGTTATAAATGGTCAATCTAATTTCACAAAAATAATTGAACCAAGGAAATGAAATGCATTTCAATATGATCTGTAATATCAATGATTTAAAAATTATTTGGGGAACCATAATATACCAAACTTTCTAACATAGTGATAAACATCTAAATACCTTGAATTGAGACAATAATAGTAACCAGACTTCATGTCCTTTGGTCAAGAAACCTCAACAATGGCAAATAATATAGCTTTATCAATAGGACATATATTCCTCAAAACTATTATCCTCTAGTGTCGATTGTCTCCATTAATTGAAAGAAAAATTATCAAGCAGCTCTGGCTTTGACCCAAAGAAAAGGGAAAAAACCAATTAAATGCTTTAAAGTTTTAAAGATAACTTAGAAATAATATGTTAGAAATCTCTTTAGCTCCAACTAAAAGTAGGTAAATGATTTTTAAATGGACTCTTTGGCTAGTGTTGCACTTTTAGTTACCCACTCACATAATATATATGAGTAAAAGAAGTACAAATTAAATCTCCCAGTTTCATAAATAATATGAAAAAAAAAAACATGACATGTTTATAGACAGGTGAAGTGTGAACATAAGGTTTCTTTGAAAAGTCGGTTAGAGCATCTTTTGGGTATATGCCCAAGAGTGGTATAGCCAAGTCCTCAGGTAGTACTATGTCCAATTATCTGAGGAACAGCCAGACTGATTTCCAGAGTAGTTGTACCAGCTTGCAATCCTACCAATAATGGAAGAGTGTTCTTTCTCCACATCCTCACCAGCATCTTCTGTCACCTGAGTTTTTGATACACATGCCCCACTATGTTCATAGCAGCCTAATTTATAATAGCCAGAAGCTGGAAAGAACCCAGATGTCCCTCAATAGAGGAGTGGATACAGAAAATGTGGTAAGTTTACACAATGGAGTACTACTCAGCTATTTAAAAAAAAAAGGAATTTATTAAATTCTTAGGCAAATGGATGAAACTAGAAAATATCATCCTGAGTGAGATAACAAAAGATTCACAAAAGAATACAGATGATATGCACTCACTGATAAGTGGATATTAGCCCAGAAGCTTGGAATACCCAAGATTCAACTCACAAACTACATGAAACTCAAGAAGAAGGAAGACCAAGTGTGAATACTTGGATCCCTCTCAGAACAGGGAACAAAATGCCCATAGAAGGAGTTACAGAGACAAAATGTGGAGCAGAGACTGAAGGAATGACCATCCAGAGACTGCCCCACCTGGGGATCCATCCCATAAACTACCACCAAAACCAGACACTAGATCTGGCATGGGCTTTAGAAACCTCAGAACCTACCCCCAGTGAAACCAGATGTCCCTCAACAGAGAAATGGATACAGAAAATGTGGTACATTTACACAATGGAGTATTTCTGAGCTATTAAAAACAGTGATTTCATGAAATATACTTAGGCAAATGGATAGAACTAGAAAATATCATCCTGAGTGTGGTAACACAATCACAAAAGAAGACAAATGGTATGTACTCACTGATAAGTGGATATTAGCCCAGAAGCTCAGAATACCCAAGATAAAATTCACAGACCACATCAGGCTCAATAAGAAGGAAGACCAAAGTGTGGGTGCTTCAGTCTTAGAAGGGGGAATAAAATACTCATGGGAGCAAATATAGAGAAAGTGTGGAACAGAGACTGAAGGAAAGGCCATTCAGAGACTGCACTACCTGGGAATCCATCCCATAGATAGTCACCAAATGCAGACACTATTGTGGATGCCAAGAAGTACATGCTGACAGGAGCCTGATATAACTGACCCCTGAGAGGCTCTGCAAGAGCCTGACAAATACAGAGGTGGATACTTGCAGCCAACCGTTCAATTGATCATGGGGTCCCCAATGGAGGAGTTAGAGAAAGCACTGAAGGAGCTGAAGGGGTTTGCAGCCCCATAGGAAGAACAACAATTTCAACCAACCAGAGCTTCCAGGGTCTAAACTACCAACCAAGGAGTACACATGGAGAGACCCATGGCTCCAACAGTATATGAGGCAGAGGATGGCCTTGTTGGGCATCAATGGGAGAAGAGGCCCTTGGTCCTGTGAAGGCTCGATAACCCAGTGTAGGGGAATGTGAGGCTGGGGAGTCAGGAGTAGGTAGGTGGGTGGGGAACACCCTTAAAGAAGCAGGAGGAGGGGCATAGGATAGGGGGTTTCTGGGGGAGAAATAGGGAAAGGGGACAACATTTAAAATGTAAATAAATAAAATATCCAAGAAAAAATAAAATAAAATAAAAGTTGGTTGGTTGCTGTTTTGCTGGGGCAAACGCATGAAAGTGGACACAGGTGTGAAGGCTCAGACAGACACGTGAAGGAATGTTTTACTGAAGCAGACACGGGAGAGAGTATGTTCTGCTAAGGCAAGTATGTGAAAGGACGTGAAGAATGACTCCTTGCTAACAACACACATATATTCGTCCACCTTACACTGCGTAGTTGAGCTGTATAGAGAGAAAAACACCAAAACCCTTCTGGTGGTATACTACAGTTTCTTGCCTATTCTGAGGACTCACACTGATTGGATGCACGTATTGAGAAAAGAACCATGCTGAAGCAAGGCACATGGAGGACACATGATGTTTGTAGGGTATACATAAGACTCCATGGAATGACACAGAGAGAAGGGGGGAGGGAGGGAGGGAGGGAGGGAGAGAGAGAGAGAGAGAGAGAGAGAGAGAGAGAGAGAGAGAGAGAGAGAGAGAGAGAGAGAGAGAGAGAGAGAGAGAGTCTTCACTTCCCTGAGAAGTTCACAGCTGAGAACTTCTGGTTTTCTTCCTGGTCCCTCCTACTGACTCAAGCCAAGGCTGAGGCCTGGCTGTCTCTGCTAGGTAGTCCGACCACTGTTAATTTGTGTTTGCTATTCTGACTCTATGGAACTGGTCTGCTGATGTATCCTTGAAGTGGATCGAGCTACCACTGCTAACTTGTGAACTGAACTGCTGATTTCCAGTATAACACTGATAAGAGTTGCTCCAAAGAACCTTTCTAAACAGGCTCATTTCCCCTACATCCTTTCTTTTCCACTACCTCTTGTAGATGGTAGGCTACAAAGGAAGTTAAAGTGTTTAAGAACCATCATTAAAATAATGTTTGAAAAATTTAAAGTTCAAGACAGGATTACTTTTTTTTCATTTTTGCTTTTTGGTAGAGTTTGAGAAAAGAGAAAAGAGGCCATATCCAATTTCTGCCCTGGGCACTGTTCTAACATTCTCTCCAGTGGCCTCATAACTTCAAGTGTTGACTCTGTGCATACATGTTTTTACAATTTGATTTTAGATTTAATATTCTTTCCTAACTTCAAACCTCTGTACTAAGCATTATTATCTGGATGCCACATCAGTCCCTGGAACCCCATTTCTCTAGGGATGAATTATTTCATTCCTCTCATCCTGCCTCAAACCATCTTTTCAACTAGTCATCAATAAAATACAGATCTAGCTACAATCACTTGTAAGCGAAGTGAAGAATCCCCTAAATATTTTAGTGGATCCACAGTTCTTTCAGTTGTTGTGGCTATAAATCATAACCATTTGAAAGTAATTTTCCATTAATTCAATGGACAAATAGACCTCTTAGTACACCTATATTCATGAGTGCATATCTCTCGGAGACACAATATCACAACAAACTCCCAGATCCTTTGGCCCTTACAATCTTTTTGTTCACTCTTCCACAATGATCCCTGAGCCTTAAGTACAACTGTTGTTACTAAATTTACAACAGTGATCCCTGAGCCTTAAGTACAACTGTTGTTACTAAATTTACAAGTTCTTATTAAGGAACCTCTATTGACTTCTTGCTATAAATAATTGAGACTCTTATGGTACCACCTTAATTGAGAAACTCTTTCTCATCTACATTATGAAAATCCACTCCAATTTGTGTCCTTTATACATATTTTGCATTTCTTACTCATTTGTTTTGAACTGTTATTAGATTTATCTTTAATAATATATTAAATAATATCATATCTTGATATTATTCACTTGCCTTAAAACACCTAATAATGCCATTTGCTATCAAATTTAATTCCACAAAGAAAATTGACCATATAAACTTCTTAGAAAAACAATTACTTTTCTGTTTCTTAATAAATTAAATGAAAATGTCTAAGTGTGGCACCCATAGTTTTCTAAAATATAGCCTAAAAACTACCATTCTGACTTCACCACCATTATCTATGATAGATAAGCTCCAAAGAGCCCAAACAATTTTATTTGCTTCAAGTCCATTTCTGTATACTACAAAGAAATACTTTGTTCACCCTTCCCCTCATCCTTGCCCATCTCTGTCATGCTTCAAAGCACAAAATAAATATAAATGTCTATCTCTAATAGGAATTCCTCTGTAAAGTCATTCTTCATCAATCTAGCCAAATTTAACTTATTTTTAATCCATTTATTTTAAAATAGAAAATGTAGAAATCATTAAGAAGAGAATTAAAATCATACATAAGCTCCCAAACCATTAACATGTTAGTTCCAACACATTCTTTCTCTAGGTATGAATACATGTATATACAGTCACACACATTCAAACTTCAGATTATATAATTTATACTTTTGGGAAACCTGGTAATTTCATTTGATGCTTCATGAATAAATCCCAGCTAGTTGTTTGACATATTCAATATGATTTTAATAAGTATATAATTTTGCCTTACTAATATATAACCAGGTAATCACACACCAGTTATGTATATTTTAACTTTGGAATATTATTATCAGATACTGTTGTGGACAAATAGAAACTAAATTTTTGAAGCAAATAACAAGTTAAAAATTTAAAGTTTTGTTATGTTCGTGTTTGGTTTTGCTTTTATTAATAATGCCACATTACCTTGTGTAATATGTGATCATATTCCTGAAAAATGATTATACAAGATATTTCTTAGTCTTCTGATAGAAAATTAAAGCTATGTCAATTTTTCTACATAGTTTATATTTGTATATATGTATATATATATATCTTATTAAATATATATCTTATATTTATAATCCTACCCTAACAGAGATCTAGATTTTAATACCTGTAGCAGTTTTTTTATGAGATAACTATTTTTATTAGATACTTTCTTTATTTACATTTCAAATGTTAACCCCTTTTCTAGTTTCCCCTCCAAAAATCCCCTATCCCTTCCCCCCTCCCCCTGCTCTCCAACCCACCCACTCCCATTCCTGGCCCTGGCATTCCCCTATACTAGGGCATAGAGCCTTCACAGGACCAAGGGCCTCTCCTCCCATTGATGACCAACAAGGTTATCCTCTGCTACAAATATAGCTAGAGTCACAAGTTTTACCATGTATTTTCTTTTATTGGTAGTACAGATCCAAGGAGCTCTGAGGACTGGTAAGTTCATTTTGATGTTCCTTCTATGGGGTTTCAGTCCCCTTCACCTCCCTGGGTATTTCTCTGGCTCCTTCATTGGGGACCTTGTGCTCTGTCCAATGGATGACTGTGAGCATACACTTCTGTATTTGCCAGGCACTGACAGAGCCTCGCAGGAGACAGCTATATCAGGCTCCTGTCAGTAGGCTCTTGTTGACATCTGACATAGTGTCTTGGTTTGGTGGTTGTTTATGGGGTGGATCCCCAAGTGGAGCAGTTTCTGGATGGTCATTCCTTCAGGCTCTGCTCTGAACTTTGTCTCTGTAACTCCTTCCATGGGTATTTTGTTCCCCATTCTAAGAAGGAAAGAAGTATCCACACTTTGGTCTTCCTTCTTCTTGAGTTTCATGTGTTTTGCAAATTGTATTTTGGGTAGTCTGAGTTTCTGGGCTAATATCCACTTATCAGTGAGTGCATACCACTTGAGTTCTTTTGTGATTGGGTTACCTCACTCAGAATGATATCCTCCAGAAACATCCATTTGCCTAAGAATTTTATGAATTCATTGTTTTTAATAGCTGAGTAGTACTCCATTGTGTAAATGTACCACATTTTCTGTATCCATTCTTCTGTTGAGAGACATCTGGGTTCTTTCCAGCTTCTGGCTATTATAAATAAGGCTGCTATGAACATAGTGGAGCATGTGTCCTTATTACAAGTTGGAACATATTCTGGGTATATGCCTAGGAGAGGTATTGCTGGATCTTACAGTAGTACTATGTCCAATTTTCTGAGGAACTGCAAAACTGATTTCCAGAGTGGTTGTACAAGCTTGCAATCCCACCAGCAATGGGGGAGTATTCCTCTTTCTCCACATCCTCGCCAGCATCTGCTATCACCTGAATTTTTAATCTTAGCCATTTTGACTGCCGTCCTGTAGGAGTTGTAAAGCTCCTATGTTTACTAAGCATACAGTAAATATTTGTCAAATTGAATTAGCAGAGTCATAAGGAAGTTCTCCCGTGTTGATACTTTTCTGTACATGTGGAGAGAGCTCTTGGTGCCACTTCAAAGATATTGGCAAGAATATTTACATTGGGCTAGGACAAGAAATTCGCCCAGGCCAGAATTTGACATTGGGCTAGTGCAAGGACAAGGCTCAAGATGAATAAAGCTGAGGAATGTGTTCCTTGTATCTGAATCATCTTGATAAATCCCTAGGTACAATGACCATAGGATTTTGTGTGTTGCCTTGTTTGTTCCTTGACTAGTTTGCTTCTGTGTTTTTTGTTCCTTGATCTAGAACTGGCCCTATTCTTTGTATGTACCTAGAATCTAATAATCTTTTCTTTCTTTAATCAGTCCCTCCCTCCCTGTTGACTAACTAGGTGCCTTTGGTCATAACCACATTATTCTGTAGAACTTCTGTGTGTAAACCAGAGTTACATGAATAGGGAAAATAAAAACAGGCATAAGCACAGCCCTAAGGAGATGAGAGCAATCCCACTGTAACTGGTTAACTAAGCCTCCAATTTCTAAAATTCTGTAAATAGAGATACAAAACTCATAGTCCATTGGCTTAATTAAAAGACCTCTGACTGTGACATCTTCAGGTGCAAGAGGAGAGCTGGTTTAGCAGCCTTCTAACTGAGTAAGAATGAGTTAATATACGCTTGTTTTCTTACAGCAGTACACTTGTTTGGCCTGACGTGGCAGTTGCAACCAGTTGGACAGATCTATGCGAATGGAATTAGCAATGGGAACCCAGGGACCGAGTCCATGGATACTACTTACTCTCCCATTGGAGGAAGAGTTTCTGACAAATCAGAGAAAAAAGGTACAGTGACCAAAATAATTGATGAATATTTGATTAATTTTTTCCTAATTAAGTTATTAGGGCCATATTTGGGTTGGCTCCACTTCACATTAAATTTCATTATCACTTGAAAGAACTACCCTATGTGAAGAAAGTAAGTCCACTTCTTGTGTAAGCAAATTTTCTTTGACTCCAGTGCTTTTGAGTATAAACCAATTAAAGTTTTCAAATATGTTGCCAATTTTGAAAATAAATAAATATTTATAGAGTGAAACTTTCGATACAATAAAAATTTCATTTCACATATAACTACCCTGAAGCAATGTGGGATTTTGATTAAGTTCCCTTATGTCCTAGCCCAGCACTTATTTATAGATAACATTTTACAAAGGGTATATAGGAATTCCTTCTGTTTATAATAAGTAAAGGCAGTTTCTGGCTCATGTAAAGGTGAATGTTTATAATAAACTGGGAAAACAAGAATTATTTTCTAGTTGGGAAACATGTATTCTTCCTTGTTGAAAGAAAATTAATGAGTCTTCAATTGTTTAAATTAACCAAAATGAGCATAAACTAGAAGACTTATTTATTTTAAAAAATGCCACAATGATAGCATTCTTAAATTCTAATTTATAATAAATGATTTTAGTCTTAATAACCAAATAAAAATTAACTAAAACCTTGTGTTATGATTTCTCTTGAAATAAGCTTAAATGCAAAGCTACGCATATCATGTAAAACCTTCATGTCTGTTTTTAAAGTAGAAATTGAGAACAAAACTATCCTGTTTGGGTTCTGATTTTGGTTTTTGGGTTGTTTTGTTTTTCAAAACAGGGCTTCCTCCAAATAGCTCTGTAGACCAAGATAGCCTTGAATTTATAAATCCACCTTCCTCTGCCTTCTTAATGCTGTGATTAAAGTTGTGAGCTACCTTTCCTGGCTCTACCCTCTATTTCTGTAAGATAAAAATCAAACAAATAAATGAATGAATGAAGAGAATATTAGTCTTAAGAAACTTACACCTTTATAGAGGTGATAAGTTTTGTATTGCTTTATTAGTTCTAAATACAGAATCAGTTTAATTCCCCCTTATTTGAATTAGTAGTTTGTTTCATTGCTTAGGCTGAGTGTTTGCTGGTTTGGGGTGTTTTGTTTTGTTTTGTTTTGTTTTGTTTTGTTTTGTTTTGTTTTGCTTTGCTTTGCTTTGCTTTGCTTTGCTTTGCTTTGCTTTGCTTTGCTTTGCTTTGCTTTGCTTTGCTTTGTTTTGTTTTGTTTTGTTTTGTTTTGTTTTTTTGGTCTGCTTTTGGAAAGATAACTTTGTTTTGCTCCATGATTTAGTAAAAGTGAATATTTAAGGTTCAAAAAAGATGAGACTTTTGTTTGAATTTCCAGTTCACAGTGCACTTTGATTTGCATCTCATTTCAGAATACTTAATTCTAGCCAGGACTCACTGACCTTTTCCAGAAGTTTCACTGTTACTGATATAAGGAGGCGGGGCAGAAGGAAAGGGTCAGAAGTGAAAAAGGAAAGGACCAGACTAAGCTCAGACTTTTCTTTATCTCTTTTATCTACTTTTCCTTTCTTCTTTCTTCTTTTTTCTTTCTTATTTGATTCCTTCACATCTGAAGACATAAAAGCAACCATCTGGTATTACCTTTCTAGGGACTTTCTTGTCATTCATGGCGAAAATCAGAAATACCTGCTTAAAGAAAATGGAAAATGCAGGACAGCAAAAGATGATCACATAGTTGTCATAAGATTATATTCAACTTTGCATTTGAATTCAAATGTGTCATAATTTTTTCCCAGAAACTAGGTTGAAAATAGTCTGAAACATTAAGTAATTCTATGTTCCAGACACTTTACCTGGATTACATCATGAATGCAACATTATGCTTCTCCTATTCAAGGGGAAAACAGAGGCAGAGAGAGGTTACGTGATTTACTCATGCTCAAAAAGCTGGAAACTACTTGATTGATCCCAGACTCTATTCTCTTAACTATTTTTTACAGTATAGTATTATGCAGCTTTGGCACAGTAAAATGCTATAAAAAATTTGCCCCTTGAAATCAGCTCAATGAAAATTGTTTTATATTTCTGCTGAATTATAAAACAAACATGGAAAACTACTTCAGTTTAATAATTTATTTTTTAAAAACTCATTATATGTGACCCCTTGTAGGTCAACCACACATTCCAGGGCTGGCCCCACCCCTCAAGGTAAAGGGCAACATCTAATAGACTAGACAAAAATTAAAAAGAAAATTCAAAGTTGTATGTTTAGGAAGATAAGGGTATGTAGAATGCATAGAAGGAGGAGGCAGAAGGCAAGTGAGTGTGATCAAAATGTATTAAATTGTTAAAGAATTACAAAATATTATTTTAAGAGAAGTACAATTATTTATTCACATACTATAAAAGCATAAGTGAAGCTATTTAAGGTGAAGAAACAGCAGCAAAAGCAAGGAGTAGAAGGTGTAATGAAGAAAGATAAATTAGAATAAAGATACACACAAACATACAAACATATGCAAAAATAACAAAATCCATTACTTTGTATGCTAACTTAAAATTTACTTAAATATAAAGCAAGAAAAAGCTCATGAGATTTTTTTATTAGTTGAGAATTTTGTAAATGCATTTTGATCATATTCACACCCTCTCAACTCCTACCCTTCTCTATTCATCCAACTTTCTGTCCTTTTTATTGTTAATGGCCATAACATACAATTAGTACTGCCAAATATTCCTGGATATGTGGCCTTCCACTAGAGCATGGTCAACTTAACCAGGGCTACTCTCTTAAAGAAATTTAACTCTCAGAAGGTATCATTTGCCAATAACTGCTCAACTAGGGATGGAATTTCCTTCCCACTTTCCCTTCCATATTGGGGTTTAGTCTGGCTGGAGCTTTTACTGGTTTTGTGTGCTATCTAGACTGCTGTTGAGTTCATGTGTGCAGCTGCCCTGTTTTATCCAAAAGACCCAGTTTCCATGTAATCATCTACTGCTTCTTGCTCTTATACTCTTTCTGTCCCCACTTCTGCATTCATCTCTGAGTCTTGGAAGATGAAATATAATGTAGATGTTTCATTTAGTGTAGAACATGCTGTAATTTCTTATTCTCTGTACATTAACCAATTGCCTATCTCAGTGTTAATCATTATCTACTGATAAGGGTTAAGAGATACCTTAATCTATTCATAAAACAATAAATCTCGGGATTCAGGCCATGTGATGCCATGTATACCAAGTTATGAGTTTGAATTAAGTTTATAGAAACCTTAACTATAAATGCATATGATGATTCTGTTATACTGAGATTTTACTATATATTGTTATATTTACTAAGTAAAAACATAGCTCTTTTTAAAAATGCTATGTCTATATGAAAGAGAACCACACAGAAGAAATAATACATTATAAGGATATTTTAAATGATTATATGATTCCTTTAAGAATGCAGTTCTGGAGACTTGTATAAATTTTGTATACTCTAACTTATGAAACTGACAACTAGACCATTTTTCTTACATTGTTTTCCTTAATCTCTAAGAAGTTCAGTTATAACACTGAAGTTAAGAGCCCAGGACTTATAGTCCAACAGACACAGCTCTGTATCATGCACAGGTTTGCCAAACTCAAGCAACTGAATCCTAAATTAAGTACAAGGAAGACAGTGAATAGAACCTCATATGCCTTTGTAAAGACTAAATGGAATGATGAAAAGAATGTGTGTATCTCACCGTCCCTAGCACATTGTTTAACCTAACTATAATATTTATTGTTTCAAAAACTGGGAAAATACCTGAGTATCAACTTTTCTTCTTGGAAAATAAATAATGGTTTAGTTCCTGAACATTTAGGCTCCACGTATTTCCAATTGTTCACCTATTATTTTTAAATTAATGCCATAGTAAAGGTCATAGATAAATAAAGTAGTTTTTAAATCACTTTCCAGTAGAATGCATTCCCCAGTTATGATTTTGTCTGCTTCTCATTAAGAGATGAGAGTTTTTACCACTTGGTAAATTAAATGTAAGAAAGCAGATAATTCATTATCAATATTTAGTGTGGTAAGATTTCTACAAATATGCTAGAACTTCTAGCATGTCTCAGCAACATACTAGAATTTACCAGATTATTTGCCAAATATCTAAATTGCAATTGTTCAATATGCACACTCACAATTGAAAGAATTGTATTTGAATAGATACTAACTGCAATAATACCTTACCATTTGTGATGGTTTGCATATTCTTGGCCCAGGGAGTGGCACTATTAGGAGGTCTAGCCTTGTTGGAGTAGGTTTGTCACTGTGGGTGTTGGCTTTAATACCCTCATCCTAGCTGCCTGGAAGTGAGTCTCCTCATAGTAGCCTTCAGATGAAGATGTAGAACTCTCAGCTCTTCCTGCACCATGCCTACCTGAATGCTGTCATGCTTTCACTTTAATGATACTGGACTGAATCTCTGAACCTGTAAGACAGGCACAAGTAGATGTTGGTTTTATAAGAGTTGCCTTGGTCATAGTGTCTGTTCATAGCAGTAAAGCCCTAACTAAGACAGAAGTTGGTACCAGAGACTGGGGTATTTCTGTGATAGCACTGAGCATGTTTTTGTTTGGATTTAGGGACTTTGATTTGGGAAAGCCATAGGATGGTTTGTTTTTTTTTTTTTTTTTTTTTTTTTTTTTTTGGTTTTTCGGTTTTTCGAGACAGGGTTTCTCTGTGTAGCCCTGGCTGTCCTGGCACTCACTTTGTAGACCAGGCTGGCCTCGAACTCAGAAATCCGCCTGCCTCTGCCTCCCGAGTGCTGGGATTAAAGGCGTGCGCCACCACGCCCGGCAGCCATAGGATGTTTTAAGTGGAGCTTAATGAGTCATATTATGGAAGACTTTGTTGCTGTGAGTAATTTGAACTGTGCAGACCTGGCCCAAGTGGTTTCAGTGGAGAAGAACTTCAGTATGTGGCCCAGAGAATGCTTCTGTAGTATTTTGGTGAAGAACAGAGCTGCTTTTTGCCCTTGCCTGAAGAGTCTGTCTGAGGCTAAAGTGAGGAGACTCAGATTAATTGCATTGACAAAGGAAGTCTCAAAATGCCCATCATAACCCCCGGCATGGTGGCACGTGCCTTTGATCCCAGCACTTGGGAGGCAGAGGCAGGTGGATTTCTGAGTTCTAGGCCAGCCTGGTCTACAGAGTGAGTTCCAGGACAGCCAGGGCTATACAGAGAAACCCTGTCTCGGAAAAACCAAAAAAAAAAAAAAAAAAAAAAGCCCATCATAGACTTTGTTCTCTGATTAAGTCTCATGAAGAGCATGTTAAACAAGCATAGCAAGCTCAGAAAGAAAAATAAAATAAAATATATGGCTTGAGCATTTAAGGGGCTCCAGAAAGTAAAATGGAGCTGAATCCTGTGTTCAAGAATATTAAAATGAATTAAAGGACTGTTGACTTTAGGGCAAGATCCCACCCAGTAAAGTTAAGGTCCAGGCTTGGCAGAACAAGCCTTTAATCCCAGGAGGCAAAGGCAAATAGATCTCTGAGTTGATAGGATAGCCTTGAACAGAGCAGGTTCTAGGTGAAGAAAAGTTTAAGTCTAGGCATGGTGGTACACACCTTTAATCCCAGCATTAACAGGAGACAGAGCCATGGAGATCTCTGAGTTCAAGGTCAATCTATAGAACAAATTTCAGGACAGCCAAGATTAGGCAATGAGGAGGTTGAAGAACAAATAGCTGGTGATGATATAATAGAACAAGGGGGGCCATGTTCCAGCCTTAGCAAACAGCACAACTTGGCAGCTTTGGCCATGTAGCTCTGGCTTTCGAGTTAAAATTAGAAGGGGCTAGTGAGACAATTGATGCTGATTAGTTGGAGCTAAGAAATTACTGGTTATTAAGAAAAGACCAGCATCATTGTGGTAAAATCTCCTGGGAAGTGTTGTAAGAGAACAAAGAAGCTGTGTTCCGGAGGTAGCCAAGGTTGTATCTCATGCTACAACTAAACATAGTAATATTTAAGAATTACCCAGGAGGTATAGGTTTTGAAGGTATGAAGGGGTCATGGAGAGCAGCTGAGGCATAACACTGTGAGAGTCCAGGAAAGGCTGTTGGTGACGGTTAAGCCTCAGTTGCAATTGATGGCACAGGACTGAAATGGTCATGCAAAGAAGATGAGGCTTGGCACCATGAAAAGAGCCTATGAGAGGGTATTGGTTGCAGCAGAAGACCCCAGTGTATTGGAGATGCCAGTGCCACAGGACGATCACCAAGAACAGCAGCAGCAGTGGAGTGAAGTCAACCAGGGTATAGAGTGCTACAGAGGGCAGAGCTGGAGAAATGACACAAGCCTTTTGGAGGATACCAGAAGATGGTAACAAGAAGCTCTAGTGTTGAAGTTTTCTTGGAGAGGGCAAGATGTTCGAGATGCCAGATCTGTGGGCTATCTACTGAGGAAAGCTGCTAACAGGGAATGTACCCAGCCCAAGAGAAAGAAGTTTGTTCCAGTCAACAATGATGAAAAAGGAGGTGGAGATCCGAAGATCACTTTGACATCAGACAGGAGATTCAGAGTTTGGAGAGTTTGTTCAGCTGCTTTCCTGTTTTGTTTTGAGGATTACAGTTAAGTGATTGGATGAATCTCAGAAGAGACCTTGAACTTTGGACTTTTAATATTGTTGAGACTACCTTAGACTATGGGGACTTTGGAAGTTAGACTAAATGTATTTTGCATTGTGCTATGCTTAGATATGGCCCCCATAGACTCATTTGTTTCAACAGGTCTATGGAGGCCAGGGAGTAGAATGTGATGGTTTGTATATGCTTGGTCCAGGGAGTGGCACTATTAGGAGATATATCCTTGTTGGAATACGTGTGTCACTATGAGTATGGGCTTTAATACCCTTATCCTAGCTGCCTAGAAGGGTCCTCATAGCAGCCTTCAGATGAAGACATAGAACTCTCATCTCTGCCTGCATCACACCCGCCTGGACTCTGTCATGCTCCTACCTTAATGATACTGGACTGAATCTCTGAACCTGTAAGTCAGTCCTAACTAAATGTTGGTTTTATAAAACTTGCCTTAGTCATGGTGTCTGTACACAGCAGTAAAACCCTAAGACACCATTTACTAGAAACATTATGAAACAACTAGTATAATTGGAGCAGAGTAGATAAGAAGGAATAAATGCTTACAGTTAGATCTCAGCCATGTAATATGCGTAAGTAAAACTACAATATATAGTTTAAGTACTATATATTAATGAGCATAATATATAGTTTTTAAATCTTAAAGATGATAATATCCTTATTTAAATGTGGGGAAAATGAGGGTGTGAAAATCTAGATCACAAAAGAAAGCTGGGCACTGGAACTTGGTTCCATTTTATGTTTGTCTTGACTATCATTGTAACAACATAATGCAAAATAAAAATATGAATTGCTATAGACCTTCTCAGCATGAAAATTCCAAAGACAAAAAAAACAAAAAACAAAACAACAACAACAAAAAAAAAAAAACTGAAAAAACAGCACCAACAATGACTCAGAGTATATTCAAGGCTAAGGCCACAGGAAAGTTTTTGGCCTTCAACTTGTATAGGAAATGGAGAAAGTAACATGTGGGATGATTTACAGGTAGGAATTGATTTGCAACCAAGGGAAGGCTCAGTTAGATAACCATATAGGGAAGGTTTGTGTCTATGACTAGCTTCTTTCAAATTAAAAAAAAAAAAAGATATTTTAATGTCAGCTCTTTTTTTCATGAACAATGAACAGGCATCCCATTTCAACAGTCACACAATAAGGGAAAGGCCTGGTCTCCAGTGCCAAGGTACTCATAGGCAAGTCTTTAATTTTCTCTCCTTTCTACTCACTCCTACAATGGCCATGCCCACGAACCCAATCCCCTCCTAAATTTAGTTTATTTCCTTTATTTAACCATATACATATGAATGAATAAACATAAGAATGTAAAAACATGTTAAGTCCATTCTGTGGTACCTGCATGTATTTTTGTAGGGTTGTCCACTTGGTATTAGATAACCGATCACATGGCTCATCCTTCATCTTTAGTTGCTTGTAGCTCTTTATCTAATGGTGGGTCCCTTGAGATTTCCCCCATCTAAGTAGGACTGTTCAATGGTGTCGATATTGTTGAGGTTTGTTTAAGTGCTCATTTTGTTGAGAAATCATAGGTATAGCTTTCCTGTTGTTGCTAGAATGCTCTCAGAGCAGACTTGCTGATTTGCTGGCTATTACAATCTTTCTACACCCTCATCTGTAGTGTTCCCTGAGCCTTAGGTGAGGGCGGTTATAGTGTGGATGTATCAATTGGTGCCAGGCACCCAAAAGTCAATTGTTCTTCGTATGTTGACCATATGTGGATTTCTGTAAAGGTCTTTATCTGCTGCACAGAGAAGCTTCTTTGATGTAAAGTAAGAGGTACAATTACATATGGGCATAAGGGTAATTATGCAGAATAGTTAAGAATAAGGCCATGCATCCTAGATGAAAACAAGCTTACTGTCATTGTCATAGGCAAATCTTATTAGGAGGAATGGACAGGATACTTTTACCTCACATGCTGTTTAGAGAAGGGTGTGTTTTATGTTTTCAGTGCATCGTATGAGAGAGAGAGAGGAGAGAGAGAGAGAGAGAGAGAGAGAGAGAGAGAGAGAGAGAGAGAGAGAGAGAGTAGTAAACAGTTTCCCAGAACACTAAAAGGTTGGGAATATTGCTTAACTATTATTTCTCTAGCATCAGGATCAAGTAAAATCCTAACATTTTTAGTAGCTATCTGACTGAGGATAAAATTTATTGAGAAGTTCAACAATGAATTCTTCCAAGTTGAATGTCAAAATAGAACACCGGAACAAAGAAAAGTGGTAGGAAAAAAGAACTGAAATATACCAAAGGCAGCTTCAGGATTTTTACAGTTTTGCAAAATACTGGCCTTGGTGGGGCAAGTGGCATTTCTTTGAAATTCATTCCAGAAGATCTATCTTTGCAACACTGAAGGGGAAAAAAAATGATGCTTTCTAGTCAGTTTCTGCTGAATATATGACCATGTAAACAACACTCCATTGATTGATATGACACAATTTATATCTTGTCCTGAACATTCTGTAGCCAAGTCCAGATAGCAACTGTAGCTTCACTTCTCTTGGATCTAGTTTCTTATTTGAAAAATGGGGAGTTTGCTTTCAGCCCCTTAAGAGAATCCAGGAGGAAAATCCTTATGCAAAATAAATATTGGTCAGAAATTACTCGTGCAAACACAACCACAGAGGCCATAGTTCTGTAGATCAAATAAGAGAGGGGAGTACATCCCTGTCAAATCCCTATTTCCTTTAACTTTAACAGCTATTAAAGCTTTGACAAACATATTGTCATACCAGGACCAGCTCATGTCTAAATTTGCCCCCAACTCTATCTGTTATGAGACCATGAATCCAAATCTGTAGTTAAGGAATAATAATTAGCCCATTCAAGTAACAACAGTCTTATTTTTGCAGAAGGTATATATTGTTGAAAATGGTTGAAAAGTATGTTTGTAAGGTTCTACCACTTAGGTACTTGCTGAGAATTCTGTTAAATTCAAGTAATTGATTCCTAGTTTTTGCCTACTAATTTTAGAATTTTTTGACATGTGTATAACAATAGCAGGCTGCACTTAGCATTTTATGATCTTAAAATATCTTAATGTAATTTATCTACATGTGAGTTTTATGCGGTGGCAGCTATTGTTACCTCTGTCTTACAGTTAAAAATGAAAACAAGTAAAGGTTAAGTAACTTGCTTTGCATAATTGTCAGAACCATGGACAGAACTGAGTTAGGGGCCCAGTTTTCTTTTTATTCTTCTTATTCTTATCTCAATGTACGTTGAGCCTCTTTTTTCTTTTATGTTTAAGGAAATTACTTTCTTTGGGCCAGTTGTTTAACTAATAGCTATCTTTGCATACACAATACAAATATGGACCCCTTGCATAGGAATACTTTGAAAATTTAAGATTTCAGCCAAATATCTCCATTTGGTGAGCACATTTATTAAAACACACACACCAGTGTGAAATGTAAAATTAAGAACAGTACAAAATGTACCATTTGAACTTCCTTTCATTGTGGACTGTAGAAAAGAGTGGCAAAGGGAAAATACAGAAGGGGAGAGAGTAGACTATTTTTCTTTGCTTTGTCTTTCCTGAGTAAAGAAATTTATGTAGTGATAAGTGTGACCCTTTAATGGCAGGTTAACTTCTACATTTATTTAGTGTTTTGCAGATGTTGATTTTACAGACACAATCTGTGTCTGTTAAAAGTCATCAGAGACGCTTCCAGCAGCAGATGGGAGTAAGTGTAGAGTCCCACAGCCAGACATTATATGGATAGAGTGTCTAAATTGGAGTTCTCCATCAGCACCCTCCCCTCAGAGCTCAGGAAACCCTACAGAAGTGGGGAGGAAATACTGTAGGAGACAGAGGAGATAGAGGACACTAAGAGACTATGGCCCTCTGAATCAACTAAGCAAAGGTCATATGGGCTTTCAGAGACTGAAACTGCAAGCACAGAGCTTTTAATCATCCGAATCAGATTCTCTGTATATATGATATGTTATCTTGGTCCTTGTGTGAGATTCTAATAGTGGGAGCTGGTGTATCTGACTCCTTTACCTGTTCTCAAGGCTCTTTTCCTCCTATTAGGTTTCCTTGTCCAACCTCATTAGGAAGATACTTTTCCTTGTCTTAATTGTATCTTGTTTGGTGTTGTTTGGCTGTTCTCTCTTTTCTGAACAGAAAAGTGAGGAGGAGTCATTATGGGGAAGAGTGTAGGTGAGGAGGAGCTGAGAGGAGTGGAGGGAGGGCAAACTGTGTTTGAGATGTACAGTATGGGAGAAGAAACTATTTTCATAGATTAGATAGATAGATAGATAGATAGATAGATAGATAGATAGATAGATAGATAGATAGATAGACAGGCAGATAGTCTTGAGGAAAAAAGCACTCTGTGGCACCAAATGAAAAGACTATACCACTTGCACACAGGTAATCACTGTTCATTCAGATGGAACACAGTCCCACAGTATTCAGGTTCTTCTGTATTGGTTCATAGGACATATGGATATTAAAATGCACTCAGCTGCTCTTTGAGTAAACCCAATGTTGCAGTGTCTTTTATTTAAAGGATATCAGAGTATAGGACACTGGTAAAATTGGGAATAATTCATATACACACAGTAAACCACATGAATAAAATAGTAGTAATGCACTAACAAAGACAACATTGTTGAGAGCTTAACATTATTATTTTTAAAGATTGATGTCAAATTACAGTAAATGCTACCTATAATGATGTATAGATGTTTCCATAACACAAGGTTTCAGAGGGCCCAGCTAGAGTGCTGCAGCTTGTTTTCAACTATATTAAATCACTTTATCAATATATTTCAGTTTTAACAAAAGCTATTCTAAAGCATAGTGGAGACCTGACTTCTAAAGCAGATTTATAAAATGGGTTTTCTATGCTAAAAGGCAAACTTATTGTATAAAAAATTCATGCTAAATGTTCTTGGTCATATATGTTTAATGCGTGATCCTCATTTCAGCTTAAGTATTATGTTATTTTCAACCAATATGCACCTTCCCTGTGATGACATAATAAAATAAGTCTGTCTTATGGGCCCTTGACCTTAACATTCTACCTCAACAGTTACTAGTATAGAATAGCATAAATATCATCTAAGGCTCGTGCTTCCAGAGCTGGGGAATCTTCCTATACCATCCGTGTAATTTTATAGGCTTTTAGGAAAAAAAATCAGCTCACTGTAGAATTTATCATCCATGTGTATATCTGACTCTAGTGATTATCCACTTGTATTTCAACTTATGCTATTTCTATAGAAATATCAACTATTTGTCAGAATTTTCACGAAGTTATTTTATTCAAGTTAACTGAAATTTTCCTTTCAAAGTGAAGTCTTGCAATTTCATTGTTAAACACAAGGTTAACCACACAATATTGAATAACTAAGTTGAGAGCTTTTCCCTAAGAAAACTATTCACACTCTCGCCATTCCTTACTTGCCTGTAGTTCTTTTCAAGGATTGAGGCCCTATGAGATTTTCCCTTTCCATGTTGTCCTGCGTATTGATATCATCCTTGTTTGAGTCCTTTTTATGCAGGCATGCAGATGAGACTTTATGGGTGTAACATCTCTAATATTTCTAGAAGATAAATTCTCACTGCACTCTTCCCATTCCCCTGGCTCTCCTAACAATTCCATTCCCTCTTCTGCTATGATCTCTGATGCCAATGGTCACCCCTGAAATAATACATAATATGGATGGAATAGATTATGTGTATATATTTAGGAATCTCTCTCTCTCTCTCTCTCTCTCTCTCTCTCTCTCTCTCTCTCTCTCTCTCTCTCTCTCTGTGTGTGTGTGTGTGTGTGTGTGTGTGTGTGTCTGTGTGTGTGTCTGTGTGTGTGTCTGTGTATGTGTCTGTGTTTCTGTGTGTGTGTTGTACCTGAAACACAATCCTAAAAATAGAGATCTTGATCTGAGTGAGAACAAGGCACATAGGGCTCTGGAGAGATAAAAAGGAAATGATGTAACTATATTTTAACTTCAAAATGAAAAATATTTTTTAAATCAGAAATACATACTTCTACTGTGCATCTTAGTAACTGCATAAGAAACTATATATATATACATACACACACACACACACATATATATATACATATATATATATATATATTCGCTTTGCCTCTATATTTCTAATACTAGGCATTTGTATTTGCTTCTTTATCATCTACCACCTATTTTCCCTTTGTCCTTTGACTGGCCTTTTCCTGTCTTCATTATATATCCTACTGAAGTTGTCTTGTTCAGAGTCACACACAGGTACCATCTTTCTTACTTAGACTTGGAGAAGGAAGAATAAATGAAACTGTTGGGTTGACAGAGAAATTACACCTGACCACATCAGTCCTCTTTTAAAGAGATTGGAAGGAAGCTAAAATGAAAAGCTTTGTATTCAGAAACACGGGAACCTTTTATTTTAAATGTTATGTCAATTAAGTTTATATTTAACGGTGCTAAGTACTGTAGAGCGTTAACAAATGAAGCAGAAAACACAGTTGCTACCCTTAAGGAGTGTGATTAAATAGGAGAGCTGAAAGAAACATGCATACAGGTACCCGCTATGCAAAATAGCATACACCTAACTGTTATATAGAAATAGAAGTAAGATGATTAAGTATTTAAAGGCTTAAAATGAAAAACAAAAGTATGAAAGGGTAACTCTTTTGCAGTGGTCTTAGCTAGACCTTGGAAAACAAGATGGATAATTCAATCCTGATAAGTACATATGTAGGAGAATGGAATAGTAAATAGAGTCAGAGGGAAAAATGCAGGTGCTAAAAGTCTACATGGTATGTATGAAATGAAACAATACTGGTACTAGATGGAGACAGTTTGGCAAAAAAATGAAAAAAATAAATAGTATAAGTAGGAAAAGGTCCATGTAAGGCATTGTTTTCACATGGAGAAAGATTTCTGATTTGAAGACAAAGAATAAGTAGCCAATAGAGAGGGAGAGATTGAAGATACTAGTAAGAAAAGAGACTGTGAAGGGACTAAAGTCCTAGAGGCAGCACATGTGCACAGAGAAGCCTCTGGGATAAACTAGTGTATCAGACTGTGTGCTGTACTAGTAAGAAAGACACATGAGGTATATTTAAAAAAATAAGAAATGGGTACTCAATAAAGAAGGCACTATAAATGTTCAATAAATGCTATCACTTATTTTTATTATTCTTATAATTGCTATTCTCTGAAATGAGTTTTGTCTGTGAAAAATGTTAATTTCATATTATTGAATTTCTTCTGTGTTCCTAAATTGTACATATCAAAGGTTAGAACAACATGACAACCAGTGAAAATCAATACTGTAAAAGCTGCCTCTTTGTCTGAAGGCCAAGTATTACAAGTTATAAAACTTCCTCATTGCTCTCAACTACGTGATAAATAGATAATCATCTAATTGTTAATAAATGTCCAGTTAGATGACACTAAGAATTTGGGCAGTTGTTAAGTGTTCTGTATCCTTTACCTTCCACAAACAACCTAGAGTTAACTCCTGCCACCACATCAAAGTCGAGAATAATATGATTTTTGACACGTTAGCTGTATCTACATAACTATCTGATATTACATATGAAATGTAGAAAGCAATCGTCCCTCTGGGTACTCTCTTCCATTCATACTTTGTAAGAGTACTGAAAAGAGAGTAAGTAGTTCAGCCTTTTCGGTATCACCTACAGACCACCCAGAAGTACATGAAAATTCTTGAGACATTGTATCATAGTGTGTGTGTGTGTGTGTGTGTGTGTGTGTGTGTTGCGCACGCGAGCACACGTGCAAATGTGCCCTATCAATTATACCTCTTAACTATGGTTCTGTAACAATTATGTTGACATATAATTTATACAACCATACAATTTACTCCCTTGAAATTCACAATCCAGGGAATGTTATTATGTTCATAGTTGTTTGCCATCACTATTATTTAGTACATTATTATCATACTAAAGAATTACAAGTATTGTACAGAACTCATATAACAATTATCTTAACAAATTTCTACGTTTTTATACAAATAGTATTATGTAATATATAAACATTTGAGTACAAACATTCTCACTGAAATGTTCTCATAGTTCTTGTAATTAATACAGGTCACACTTAGTCTTTTTATGGATGAATAAACTCCATAAATTAAATATACAAGATTCTGTTCAGACATTCATTATTTGAAGGACCTTTACATACATTTTAATTTTTGGACTACTATGAATAATTCTGCTATAAATATGAATGCACATATTTTTAAATGTTTTTATTGTTTGAGTATTTTGTAGACAAATATAATGAACAGGGAGGGGCACTTCCCATTCCTTCTTCTCCAATAATATCCTAACCCATTCACCACTTTTACATACTCATTTCATGTTCTCTTTTGTTAAGTCCAATTAATCTACTTGTTGCTGCTTATATGTGCACTGCTGTAGGATCAATCTATTGGAGCATGGGCAGGCTCTCAGGGCTCACATCTGTGAAGAAAACTGAATCCTTCTCTCCTAGAAGCCATACATTTCTAATAATAGCTCCTTAGCAAGAGATGGTACTTCAGCAACACCTCCAAAATCCATGCTAGGATTTTCTCTGTCTTGATAGTATAGAAGTCTTGTGCATATAGTCACAGCGGCAGTGATTTGATGTGTGCAAAAACCCTGTCATATCAAGACAATATAGTCTTGTGCAAACTTTTTACTAACTATAATAGTTCCTCTACCACCCCTTCATCAATATCTCTAAACCTTGATGGAAAAGTGTAATATACATATTCTATAAAGTGCAATATTCCTTACTCTAGTATTCTCTAAAGGTTGGCCTGTTGTGAGGTTTTCTATTAATTTCCATCTATTACAAAAAGAAGCTTATTTGATAAAGATTGAGAAATGTTATAATCTAAAGCATAAAGATAAGAAGTAAGGAGGGTCATTTATTACAAAAATAGAGTAATTGGATTGCCTCCTAAGATCTAGGACCTAGCCAGCTGTGGGTTTGACAACTAATTAAGTATATAAAGAAAGATTTTCATCTTTTTGTAGTGGGGGCTTTAAGTCAAATGAGAAAGTTGTTGCTTACTCCCATAATACTCATGCGACTGTTCTACAAGTGAGGTAATATGGCCAGGCCAGTTATTATTTAAGTATTATTGTGGGATTCAAATCTGAATAAGATGTTTTATTACTTTTCTCCTCCAATAACTTGTAGAGAACATTCCAACACTATAAAACCAACACAAAATTTATTTACAAAAAATTAGGAAACCATTTTAAAAGAATTGTGTTTCATTTTACACATTATCAATGAGCAAATATATAATCAAAATACCATTCCATCTAAGTCGTTCAATTAAAAGACAAAGTTTTAGCAATGTCATTTTATCATATGCCATATACATAAAGAAAAACTATATACTTTATGATATAAGCTATTCTGTTCTAAAGAATTTCCATTCATAGGCCTAATCTTTTATACATGCAGTGATATGTTTGTCAAGTGCAAACTTAATTAATGGATTTTAAAGACAGCAATCTATTATCAACATCATAAAGACAAAGGAGTTTTGTTTACAAACATATAATATTCTCTTTGATTTCTCAAATGTCTAAGGATTTAGACATATTCAAGTACTTCTTTTTTCAAACCTTGGAATGAAAGGATAAATTATGCTTTTATTAACAACAAATGTTTCATCTACTATTTACAATGCTTATGTGTGGGGTTCATTTCTCTACATCTTTCTTCTACCTGTTTTGGAAATATATAATGCATGTAGAAATATGTTTAATAGACAATCTGGACAACCTCTTTTGATGAAGTAAGAGTTAGGTGTGGAGTGGGACTCAATGTTAGAGTGCTTACCTTGTATGTATAAGTAGAAACTTTTGCTTATTTCATTTAATATCCTTATAGTTTTAAATTGTGAGAAATAAAGATGTACTTTACATCTCTAGTTTTCTCTAAGAGCTAATATTCTAAATTCTACAAAGATTTATTAATGTGAAAATATTATATTCAAAATACCATAAATATGGTACTTAAACCATCTCACATACAATATGAACAATTATTCTTTCAAAATGTTGAATATTCAGTAGGATGAAATGAAGAATAAATATATCCTTAGTACATTCCTGAATGCCTTTATGAAATGTTCATGTTTCTGTTAATATAAATGCAATAAAAACAGTAGCATTAACCTAGCCAGTTTTTTATGAACATCCTTTTTAGTAAACACATGTCCAATCTTGTACCAACATCCAATTGAGTTTTGATTTTCATATATTGAACCCAATAGAATTATATCTATCATAGTATATTATGGAAGAAAAATATATGCTTATGTTCAGAATACAGTTATTACCTTGCATTTATAAAACAGTTCTCTTAATAACCGCATTGTTGGTGTTCAAGTGTATGTCTAGATATTTAAAACCTTGGTTTAAGAGACACAATCACTGCAAACCATGTCCATCATTATTTTCATGCCCTATTTTCTTGCCCTCAAGGCGGCTTGACCATTTCTTGTTGAACAAGCTACTTTTACTTAATGTGCCATCCTTCAATATCACTTATCTATCTGCCTTTGGGTTTTCCAGCTCAGCAGTTGATACCTGTGTTGCAACCTATAAAGAGAGTGTTTAGCTCAAACTAAATTGGTGGATATTGGTAAGACTGTGATAACTACAGTACTTCACAGTATGATATAATTCATGGTTCTATACATTTCATTCCCATGTGTACAAGGAAAAGCATTCTGTTACTAGAGAGCATGCTCTTCTTGAGCCTTTTGATGTGCTTCAGGAAAAAAAAAAAACATGATCAAATGATCATTGAAACATGAACAATACAAGAGCATATCTTATCAGTCACTTGCTGGAAATTTGTATAAAATCAGAATGTTATACTTGTTCAGTCCTGTTTCATTTGCTTTTATTAATCAAATACTTTTCACAAAAAAAAACACATTTTGAGAAATTTTCACATATATTTTTTCTGGAGTTTTCCACTCTTTTGAGTTGCACCATTAAAAATGAAATAATAAATGACATCATAATCACTGGACTGCAATATATAACCAATTTTGAGAGCTAATAAAATGGAGAAGGTAATTTCACAATGTATGTTGCCAGCAGGAAGCTGCTTCTCTTTCTGATACACGAGGCGAGGCTCTAAGAGGGTAGAGCCTGGTATATTTCCCATCTGTAAATTATAAGAATTTCTCTTCTCTAATACCACTAGATTAATTTCTTTTATTTAAATTACGGTCCACTTGTTTGTTCATGTATTTTTATCTCTAGTCACCTTATCGTAACTTTAACCTCTTAAATGACAAGACCATCCTCTTGTAAAGTTACTTCCATAAATTATTGATGCATATGGACTCTAGATGTACAGTGGTGATAACAACCAGGAAACTCCAACAGTAGAACTTCATGAGCTTCTTTGATTTAATAAAAATCATTAAAGTAGCACTATTATGTAATGCATGATGCTATACAGTGCAGAAAGAGAAGTTGTAATATTAGATAAGGTTTCCATATAAAGGTTAATGTCCCTCAGCCAGTTTTGTACAGAGATTTAAAAAATGAATTTATTTATTAAAGACTATTCATGCCACCCCAAAATTGTACTGCTTGACCCTAGAACATTTTGAATTGTTTTATATTTATAATACTGTTTGCACGACCAAATGGTGCATTTTAAGAAGTGATAAAAGCTTCTAATGAGGATAGTTATTGGACAAACTGAATATTAAGTTGAGAGCAAAAATGCCCACATAAATATGGTCTATTAATCTCCTGCTCACAGAAGGTATTTATTGCTTCTAAACCCTTAAGAGTTAAATTTATAATCCACCCTTTGGGGACCAAATTGTTCCATCTTACGTAGAAGAAAAGTAACTTTCAGTGAAAAATAAAGGACTCTGTTGGTCATTTATTATCTCAAAGGGTGTGTTTTATTAGAAATGTCAATTCCACAAAATTATGTGTCCTGTAATACATAATTATGTTCAAAATTGCATTTGAAATCTATTATTAACAGTTAACAGTGAACATTCTTAAAATAGTTATTACTCTTGGCCTTAACACAAAAAGCAATAATGTAGGTATTTTAGGGAGTTAAAAGCTGCAAGGCCTTGGCCTCTGAATAAAGTCACTGCAGGTGTGTTTCTTAATGGGCTGTTAATTTTATGTCAGGTGAACACAAAGGACAAGGACCGTGTGTGTTTTAAAACTGTTTGGTATGGAGACAGAGTTGATGGCTGAAAAGATAAAGATGGGATGAAATGAGGCCAAATTTAGACCTCTGGGAGAATAAATAATCCCTGCTTAAAATGGAAGCAAACCAATTCTCTTTCCTCTTTTTATATTCCTTCTCTCCCCACTATCACATGATGTAGTATTCCATAGAAAGATACATTAAGCTAGCACATCAAATAAAGTTACTCTTCTTCAAACTGAACACCTGCCCCTCACAGACCAGATACTTCTGGGTTTCATATATTTGGCTATTAGTACTAAATTAAAATGATTCAAACTCACAATCGTGGTGTCAGTTTAATGTTTCCTTTGCCTTCACAACTATTGCCTTCACTTCTCAGGTATTGATGAGTGAACAATGCAACATCAGCACCACTTGGAGTCACTTCAAACATGCATTCAATGCTTGTGTTTGAAAACTCTTCTTCTCAGTTACATTAAAATTTGGCAGGCTCCGCTTCGGCATCTTCTATATTCATATCTTCCTCCCACTTTCCACCTATACTAAATTACTTTTCACTGAAATGTACCTTTTCTACAGAAGTTATTTGTGCTTTAATAGTTGTGAAAGAGTTAAATTGCCATTACCCTACAGAGATATTAGTGATGATTTCAAAAGAGGCATGTTGCCAAATAAAAGTTCCAGTATACTATATGGGATATTGCCCTGCTAGTTGTTGGTCAGAGATAACATGGAGAACCCCCCACCCAAGCAATTCAGGCTATTGCTGTCAATTTTTGTTACCCAGAAGAACATGATGTTATGATCTTATTGCTAAATTCACCATAAGCTTTGCACATAAGATATGGAGAAATCAAACAGGTAACTAACCTGGAAGTTTCCTCATTGTTTCCAATGTATCAAAAGATGATATACATCTATCAGGAGAGAAAAATCATCTGTCTTACTCAGTCATCAATCTGTGATCCAGAATAGTGACAAGCCTAGCAATATATGCCAATGGAAACAATAGTGGCAAGACTGCAATTATGGGGAGGAGGGTAATCAACTACTTTCTGATTTTACTTAAGGCCAACTCCCAAACAGGAAAAAGATGCCTGGCACTATAAATCTGGTCAAGAGCTAAGAGCTGATGAGCTCATAGGCACATCGGTGAACCTACTTGGATTATTTTACTAAGTGGATATAGTATCACAAAATTCCATCTAAATATGTATCCTAACACTTATAGATTAGTGCAAATGTAACTTCCAGGCTTCATCTGAGACTCATTTTTGCAGGGTAGGCAGTGGTGAACACAGAATTTCACAACTGGTTATATTTAACGGTGCAATAAAATTACATAAAGAATTATTTATATGACAGGTTTCCTTTAGATAAATAGTTAATATTATTCTTGTGGTTTTTTTCAAATATTCTTACTGTTCTATGTTAACTTTACTAATCAAATCCTCTTGACTAGTTCTAAAAGCAGTATGAACAATGAGTCATTATTTCCAACTCTATTTAGAACTCTTCCTTATATATGCATATCCCACAGCCTTAAGATCAAAAAGTTTTAGCACTATGTGTTAGTGCAAGCTGCTCGTAAGTCTTGTGTTCAGTGCCATGTCCCATAATTACCACTTTATGACTCATTCATCCACACATTTATTAAGTAATTATATATTGATCATTTGTGTGTATGTGTTTGTAAAATCTTTACAAACATTCACATACATTTACTAGATACTGAAGTTAAAGAAATGAACAGCTCTACTCCTTGTCCTCAAAATGCTTACTTTATATCCTGGAAAAATAGGCAATATGTAACGCATAAATAAAATATGTAATGTGATGGATAGTAATTACTACAAGAAAATAAAGGCAATGTGGTTATTTTCATATTTGTCGCATTTATTCAGAGATTTTTCAAAACTCACTGAGACCAACAACTACATCTTACTCATCTCTCTAATTCCTCCATCTATCAAGAGAATGAGTGTTCAGTAAATACTTCAAAGTAGTCATGCTAAACAAAATAAATGCAGTAGGAGTTTAAGAGAGAACTTGGCATAATGGTTGATCAGAAAAGGCCTCTTAGAAGATATTTAATATGAGTGATACATTGAAAGATATAGGGAGGGAAAAAAGCTGTGTAAATTGTTTCAATATATTTGTTCTTGAAAAGCTAAAGAGCATTGCTTTTAAAACTAAGATTAATTGTATGTATAATTCTCTCTTTTTAAAACAGTGTTCCAGAAGGGACGAGCAATTGACACTGGGGAAGTTGACATTGGAGCCCAGGTCATGCAGACCATTCCACCTGGCTTATTCTGGCGTTTCCAGATTACTATCCACCATCCTATATATCTGAAATTCAATATTTCTTTAGCCAAGGACTCTCTTCTGGGAATTTATGGCAGAAGAAACATTCCACCTACACACACTCAGGTATTTGATATAATAGGTATTTTCTTAAATCCTTTTAGAGGGTAGTATATCAAGCACTTCGCAGTCAGATGTTGTGATTTGTGAATACTGTAGGATTCAAAGATGAAGGCAAAAAAAAAAATCTTTGTAACAAAAATATCTAAACTAATCACACTATAATGAAAACACAGCAACTAGAAATAAAGAATAGCCTTTAGGAAAACACATTCAGAACAGATAGTCTAAGGAGACAGTCTTTAAACTCCATCTCTGCTTCCTACAAAAGGATCGTGATGAGTTTCTCTGCTCTCTCATTTTAGCACTAGAGTCGCCCTGTTTTGCATATCCTTTTACTATTATCCCAGTAACAGTATGGAAATCAACAAGAACATATTGGCAATATATATATATATATATATATATATATATATATATATATATATAGAGAGAGAGAGAGAGAGAGAGAGAGAGAGAGAGAGGAGTGAGAAAGAGAGAGGGAGAGAGAGAGCGAGAGAGAAAGCAGGTTTTATCTTACATACAGAATTTTTTCTATAAGCAATAATTCACGGGATTTCAAATATATAAAATTTCTGCAGTTTCTATAGCCTATTTATAAACAGATGCCATATTTCTCGTGCTTTTCTTAACCTTATTTTTTCCACATTAATCCATTAGTAGCACTGCTCTATCCAAGATTAAATTTGAAAGAATTAAACACTCAGTCGGTCCTTCCCCCAACAAGGATGGCTAGAGTCAAAACTTTTATCTTTTGGCAGAAGTCAAGGATAATCAAAATGTCATTCAAATGTGAATCAGAAAACATAGGAACATGTAAAACAATATGTTTACCAAATGATTAGAAGGGGGAGGCTAGCCTTTGAATATATAAATACATACTCACAAAGATAATGAGTTGTGATAAATATTCTCATTTGTAAGTTTCATTTATTTGGGGATTTTTGAAGTGTAAAAAGCTTTTAAATTTGCTAAAAGGTCACATTTCTGAGCAGAATATGCTCCCAAGTATCTTCTCTAAGACAGATACTTTCATAAAATGTCAGGATCTTATACATAATCCTCAAATTTGTTTCTATTTCTTGAGATTTTGCTCTTAAAGAGTTTTTATTTTGAACAATCCCAAACTGAGTTCACAAAATTTTAAGTGTAGTGAAACAATTTTCAAAACTAACAAATTCATTTGACTTCAAATATACTTAAGAATTGGTAACTTTCTTTTACATTTTGCTAACTCTATGAGCAAAGAAATACATACGGAATATGTCAGTGATAATTAAAAATGGTTATATGTCCAGAAGTACAAAGTGGTTCAAGTTCATATTTGTGTTTGTATTTGTTCCAGTTTGATTTCGTAAAATTAATGGATGGCAAACAACTGGTAAAACAGGACTCTAAGAGCTCAGATGACATCCAGCACTCCCCAAGGAATCTCATCTTAACATCACTTCAGGAGACGGGTTTCATAGAGTACATGGACCAAGGACCTTGGTATCTGGCATTTTACAATGATGGAAAAAAGATGGAGCAAGTATTTGTGCTAACTACAGCAATTGGTAAGCTTCCATGGCTGTTATTTGAATTTACAGTATAGCTCTAGAAAGTCACTAGTAGTGAAAGTACTTGGTTACTCACATACTGTTCCTTCTACCTTAACGTCATTATTCAATAAATGTCACTATGAGTAACATTTTATTTTTGTTCTCATTGTTGTTAAAACATTGGTTAAGAATTTTTTAAAGCTCTCCAGTATTTGCTAATATTCTCAGACTCTTGTCATGAATCCCTTTATAAGTTCTTAACAGAAAAAAATATTCCCTGGTTAATATTGTTTAAGAAGCTAGATAGATGAGCAACTTCAGAGAGAAATCTTATAAGCAAAAGTATCTCTGTTAAGCCGAGCCCAAAAGCTTGCTCCTATAATACCAGTGACATAAAATGTAGATTTGTGAGATCAAGACCAACATGAGCATAAAAGGAAATTCAAAGCCAATCTTGGCAAACCAGTGAGTACCTATCTTAAAATATAAAATATATCAGAAGGTATAGCCTGGTGACAGAACAATTACCTAATATGTATGATTCCTAAGATTCTATCCCTAGTGAGAGAATCGAGATAGGAAATAAAGACCTTGTTAATCAGTTTGATTATAAAATAAGAGCAAATAATTACCTCTTAAAATAGAAAGACTGGCATCAATACAATTCTTTAGAACAATTGATTCTCAAACCTCTAAGGCTTCAAAATACAAATTAAGAATACTTAGAGAAGAAGAGTGAAAACAATAACATAAGTCATCTCAAGCCTCCTTCTTGGGTTTCTTTAGGTCTGATAATCAAATAGCTCCTTCACTGTGCCCATGGCCTTTTAAATGGAGTTCTTTCGAAATACAATGCCTAGCATTCACCATCACCCTCCTTAGTCTGGAATGTCTCAGTCTTTTGTCATGTTTTCTCAGTAAACACACTCCCCTGACCCTTTGTGTGAATAAAGCTAAGCTCTTTAGCAATTTGGGAGTCCTTGGGGTAAACAACTTGTAGGCACAGCTTTGTAGTGTTTGAATTTAAAAAAAACTGCATGTCTTTTAAAAGAAGAGAAAATCTTTTACAGCTGTCAGTTCTCTATACAACTCTCTACTTTATCCTTTAGTTAACCTGTTCAGCCATATGTTTAGGAAGATGTGTTGACTGTTAATAAATAGACCATCTGCTCTTGATAACAGTTATGTTCTATTTTTACTTGATGCTGAAGACCTTGAGAAAGTAAAAAACAGTATTCTAGCCATAAGACTGTTATTTATTTCCTCTAAAGTAATTAGAAAAACAATAAAAATCATACTGAGACAAACTCCATTGATCTTATATCTCCAAAATACATAACATTCTTATTAAAATTTAAAAATTACACATTTTTAGTCACATCATTATTTTGTCACTAAGAGTGTATCCTTAAAGGTCAATGCTGTGAAAAAATCAAAACACAATTTTGATATGATTAATATTAAATTATAACAGAGTAATTTAGAGAAATTAGAAGATATAACATATTTGTGAATATTTTCTCTCTTCCTTGTGATTTAACCTGTCATCTTAAATTGTAAATACTAAACAAGCTATTTACCTGTTTAAAAGTAGTAGGACCAAGAACCATGCTTGGAGGCTTTTTATCTTTACCTTATTTCATCCCCAAAGGAATTTAACCTTTCATATCTTCATCCAGATATGAAAACATCAGTTTCATATTAGGAAAATATTTGCATTTTGCACATGCAATCCAGTATCCTTTGATATGTTTTATAAAGCCAAGGATGTGTTTTATATAGTAAGGTATGGTGCAGTGGAAGGGGTTGCCTCAGCTGGCCCATGCTGAAGCATCCCTCTTCTGAGGTGCCAGTCATACAATGGATCTAGTATAAAATAGAGTTTAAAGCCAGGCCGACCTGGCTATTGCTATGTAACTGTTGGGTGGAGCCTTGAAGGAATGCTAAGAACTTTACTTTTCTACTTGTTTAATATTAGAAACAAAAGACATCATCTTCCACCCTCATTTCATTAAAGAAAGCTCAAGGAAGCTAGAGAGATGGTTCAAGGTTAAGAATACTTATTGCTCTTGAAGGGGAATTGGGTTCAATTCCCAGTAGCCCCCAAATGGTTCCCAAACGCCCATAAGTCCAGTTCCAGGATGTGCCCTATTTTGTCTTCTGAAGACACTAAACACAGACATGATATGAATACATGCGTTCAGGTAAAACACTCATACACAAAATAAAATGGATAAAATAAAACAAAATTTAAGTTCAAGTAAATTTCTCCAAATAATCAAAAGAACATAGTTCATTTACTCTAAAGTATACCCACTAGTTTTTTTATATTTTTATGCCTTGTCTTATTGACAGTGAAATAAATATTTAATTTTAAATATATTTTGATCGTAGTCTTCCCCCCTCCAAGTCCTTTCAGATTCTCTCACCTTCACTATACATATAACTTTAATTTCTTTCTTAAAAAAACAAACAAAAATCCAATACAACAAACACAAAGAGACATATCACACCAAGAGTGGCATATTGAGCACCTGATCCTTTATAGACCTATAAGCTAGGCATCATTATACTCAAATATAATTATAAACTATAAAAATTAATGTTATCTTCCAAGACTGATATTTGTAAATCAGTTGTTTTTCAGAGGAGTTATATAAGATTTTCTAAGTTATTTTCTGCACAACTTTATGAGTACCTTCAAAGCCATTCTGTATTCCTGTGAAAACTATTTTGTAAGAATGGATTTCAAAGAAATCAGTGGCAGGGAACTGGCATTTACAGTCAAAAAGGCATTTCTCAACAAAATACTTAGGTTCAAATGCTTTTAGTGGTGGTGAATATAATATGAACACTTACTTTAAAAGCAATCCATTGTCACTTATTAATGAAAATAAACTACTAATTCTCATATTTAACCTGTCAAGATAGTATATTAAATAGTTCATGTTCTAGAGAAGAAACTAGTTGCTATAACATAAATGTGAAAAATAGACATAATCTTTGTCTTCTTGGTTACATTTTAAAATCTGCTTTGCTTTTAAGAAATGTCTTATAATTCTCATACCATTTTAGCTTGATTACAAATGCCTTTAAGAATATAATTTATGTGGACCCTTTATCCACTTTAGAGAAGAGTTGGTTTTTGTTCTCCTCTTTAAAAGTCAATTCATTCACAAAATTGAGAACTGTGTTGAATAATCTACTGTATATGATATCATGCAGAAGTCTTTGCGATCTAATTTTGAGCAATAAGAGCTTTGTGGGCAGCAGAAGACAAGATTATTACAGACAAGGAATTTCTGAAACTTTTAAAAAACATGGTTCTTGCCTGGACCTAGGTTCATTTTTTTTTCTCTTATTTTCTGTTAACAGAAATAATGGATGACTGCTCAACCAATTGTAATGGAAATGGAGAGTGTATCTCTGGACACTGTCATTGTTTCCCAGGCTTCCTTGGACCTGACTGTGCTAGAGGTAATGTTGTTCTATGATTCTGATTGTTTTAGAGAAGTGGTTCTTAACTTTCCTAATGCTGCTACCCTTTAATACAGTTTTGTTGAGCAGTAGACACCAGGTGTCGGGGAATAAAGGTAGTGGGAGAAAAACTTTGTCCTGCCAGAGTTGCAGTGCTCTGGGCAGGTGGATGAGGAAGGACTGCCACACGCTTTCCACGTGGCCCCGGTGTGTGTCTGGCTGTGGGAAGACACTGGACCCCAGCTTAGCAGTGGTGGACAAGAGGCAATCCTAGCAACAGGTTCTCAGTCTTGGGTATCCCTCCCTGGATACTGCTAAAGAGCTCCAGGGGAGGCTCACTCATCCCCAGGGCAGAAGGGAGGAAAAGGCAGGGAGAGCAGATGCACTGGGTGGTTCCCAGGCGAGTGAAAGTCCTTGGTCCAGTTGGTCCATGGCTGGAGCACAGGAAGGCCTTCCAGCAGGAAGTTAGATGTGGCTCATTAGGGGAAAGTCTATCTCATCATTCAAGTATGGTGGGCCCTGATAAGCAGAGACAGTCTATGGTTTTAGAGCTTTGTAGAAAGGCAGGGAGAAAGAGAGAAGGTAGAAAGAGAGAGAGGCCAGCCATGGCCACGTGGAGAGAGGGGGAAGAGAGAAAGAAGGACAGCTAGAGAGGAGAGTGTCTTAGTCAGGGTTTCTATTCCTGCACAAACATCATGACCAAGAAGCAATTTGGGGAGGAAAGGGTTTATTCGGCTTACACTTCCATACTGCTGTTCATCACCAAAGGAAGTCAGGACTGGAATTCAAGCAGGTCAGGAAGCAGGAGCTGACACAGAGGCCATGAAGGGACGTTCTTTACTGACACAAAAATAGCCAGTACAGAGAGTAAGAAAGGTGAGAGCTTAAAGAGAGCAAGGAGGGTCCAAGCAGCTCCTTTGATAGTGAGCTGGGCTACCTTGCTGTTGCCAGGTAACTGTAGAGAAGAACATACCTAGCTATAATAAGGTAACTGACAGGATGGAGTCTAGCCAGAATGTCAGAAGCTTGAGACATTGTCTGCGTGACCTATAGTCACAGAATTATGGAGTTGGGAGTTCTGTGGTGTCAGGCATCTGTCTCTGGGAATGTGGCTCCGTGTTTCCTCCCTTGTAGAGTTTTCTACTGGGTCGCCATAGCAAGCTTCATTCAACCAAAATAGGCTGCCTGTCACGGCCTCACACAGTTTCTATTGTTGTGGTGAACCCCAACCATAAAATTATTTCATTGCTACTTCATAAGTATAACTTTGCTACTTCTGTGAATCATAACGTAAATAACGGTATTTTCCAATGGACTTAGACAATCCCTGTGAAACTTCCCAAAGGAGTCATGATCCACAGGCTGAGATACTAGAGAAATGTCGTTGGAAAACTCAATATTATGAGCAATAGTAGTGATAGAAACAATAGTCATATCAGCAATGCCAGCAGTGCTCACCAACAATTGTTACCCAAATCTGAGCACTTCATATACCAGCTCTATTCTAAACACTGCTTATTTCCTCTTTTAATTCCTCCTTCCTACAGTGTTCCTATGAATTAGATCTGCTATTACCCCTACTTTATGAACAAAGAAAGAATCTCAAAAGGAATGGTTAGGAAAATATCTATGCCAGCTGAGATATGAACCTACATCATCTCAGACAACTACAATATACTACTTATATTTCTTGTATAAAGTAATCCATAGCAGTCTGAGTTTAAAAGAAGACAGTTAGAATTTGGAAATATTATTATGTAAAGAAATTTTAATCCAGCAACATGGCTGCTCTGGCAAGGGATCACATCCAAACACCTTTTAGGTCTGTGTGATTTGGCTTGAATACAGACATGCTCTTAGTACATACCTTTTATCCCAAACAATGAAGATAAAGTTAGTTTTTAGAAGGAAGCTGCCATGTTTGAAAGTGACTTCTAATTGAGGGACAGACAAAGTGATGAATCTGAGAAAGATTTGACAGGATGAGTCAGAGATAAGACATGCCCAACTCTCACAAAGACAGGAAAAAATGGCTACTTAAGAGCAGGGCAGAGTCAGCCAGCAAAGGAGGGCAGCTCAGTGTGTGCAGTTCAGCTGAGTTCAGTTCAGTGCAGTTTGGTACAGTTCACTTGAATGCAGTTGAGTTCAGTTAGGTTCCTGCACTTTCATTCTGTTTAGTTCAGTTCATGAAGTCAGCACAGTCAGTGTAGTCAGTGCAGTCCAGTTCCTGGAATTCAGAGGCAGCAATTCAGTGAGAAGTCAGTTTGATTCTATCAGATTGGTGAGAAGTTTTGAGCCAGAACAGCTGAGTTGAAGCAGACAGACAGAGTTCAGGAAGAACTAGTAAAGACTGAGATTATCCAGCCAGAAGCCTCCAAGATGACAGTTCCATCTGGTGAATAAAATTTACTTTTATAACATCATAGCTGGAAGTAGCGATGAATCACTAAATGGAAATGGAGTTTAGAAGGTAAGAAATTGAAATTCAAGAGTTAAACTTGGTAATCTTTATTGTTTCATGCTCTTGCACATAGTTTAATTAATTCATGAAATGCTTTAGATAAATTGGACCATGCTTTCCTCTAGGAGTGGAGTTATTATTTTCCAGATGCTTCCTGTTCATTTTCAATATAGTCTTAAAAGTTTCTGGTCTGCTAGGTTTATGTTTGATTTCTTAGGAGAAAAATAACTGTTCATTTACATTAAATTCCATTCCACCGAGAATTTTAAAGCAGTTGGTAGAGTTCTTATACCATAGCATGTGAAATGAAGGATAAGGGTTTTGTATATTAAAAAATATATATATCAAAAAAACAGATGTGGGTACTGCCCTCAAAGCCTCATAGATTTAAAATGAACACACATAATAACAAAACAGAATACATATTCTAATAAAAGTATATAGAAAGTAATATCCACTGAAAATCTGTTTGTATAGCCTTTACAAAACCCCTTCTCATATGAATAATGCCCTATTTATTAGATGTTAATGTATACCTTCCTCAGTGTGTGTGTGTGTGTGTATTTGAGGAAATAAAAGCCACTGAAGAGATAAAACCCATAGCAAAAAATAGCAACAGTGATAATAGTAGCAGTGATAATAATTAGACATTGTAATAGGATTAAAAGCAAGTACGTATTCTCCATATAGGAAATAGTCATAATTTATCTTTACCCAAGTTCTATAAGAGGAAAATTCTGTCAGTAATCATGATCATAGGCCTACTTAATAATAAATAAGACAAATAAAGAATTAAAACAATTAATTTTATGAGGAATGACATACTAGAACCAATATAGAGTGATTCTTGAAGATGTTCAAAAAGATTATAAAACACTACAACTTATTTGCTAACCTTTAGATTCTTGCCCCGTGCTGTGTGGTGGAAATGGAGAATACGAAAAAGGCCACTGTGTCTGCAGGAATGGCTGGAAAGGGCCTGAGTGTGATGTTCCAGAAGAGCAGTGCATTGACCCAACCTGCTTTGGCCATGGTACCTGCATCATGGGAGTTTGCATCTGTGTTCCAGGATACAAAGGAGAAATTTGTGAAGAAGGTCAGAATCCCATTTTAATATGTTGCTTCAGGCTTTTCTCTCACTTGATTTTCCATAATTTCATTCTATAATACTAGTAGAAAAACAAGCAATCTTTGCAAATAATGAATGTCCAACATACCCTTGGTACAAAGAGCAAAGGTTTGAGGTCAGGGAAGCTCATGTCTCTTCTAATAGCCTTATGGAATACATGACACTGTTTCTATGACACCTGAAAAGCAGTAAATGCAAAAGTGATATCTTTTAATTTCTAATATTGTTTTATAACTTGATAATTTTCAGCTTATTTTAGGTGTTAACCATATGTTTTGATTATTACAGAGTCCTTTATGCTGCACAATGAAACATTATATTTAAGAATGCAATAAAAATAATGATATAGACATATTTGGAGACATTTTGCAAATGTTTTCCTGGGGAGTGATTTGTAATTACCACTATTACTTTTGCTTCATGTTATTTATTTATTCTTACATGCCTCATGATGAAACTTGACCTCCTTCCCTAAAAATAAATCAGACCTGCTACTAATGAGTTTCAAAGCAGAGCCTTTGTATTAAATTCACCCCAAAGGAGCTTTTAGAAAAAATATTTTTGAAATGGCTATAGTTTTATCATTTAAACAGACATATTGGAAAATAAGTTTACTAGTAATCAGACCATTTTCATGCCACATTCTTCAAATAAGACTGATTTCAGAAATAATATGAAACCATTACCATGGGAGATAGTCTCATCACAACTGTTGTTCAGGAAAGGGGCTGCTGAAAATGCACTGTAATTGCTTTTTAAAGATCGCTCATTAAGACTATTACACAGCATTCTAAAGGGTTTAATCTCATTCCACTCCATGAACAAGCAGGATTTTAGCTTTCCACCTCCTATTAGTGGCAGTAGAATATGGGTGTAAAGAGAGTTTGTTCCAGTGAATTCCACTGGGTCTGTATAGGCACTGGAGTTCCTGTGATATCTTAAAAATATTTTTATATAATCATATAATGATCAAATTATCATTATATGTAAGCACAAATGCAGATGCTCTATAGACCCAGACACAGTTAACAGTGAGTGATATCTATCACATCTACAGTTTGCCATGAAAATCATGTAATTTGAAAATGAATGAAAATCATTCATTAGACTCTTCTGATTTAAATATCATAAGCAGATGAAACAGGGGCTTACCATAAATTAGCCTTTTACTTGGTCTCTAAGAAAATATGTAAATCAGCCAAAATAACAAGGAAGAATGCTCACCATATAAAATGGCTTAGTCTTTACAAATTTAATATGAGAATATTCTAACTCTTATATAGCATATGAAGAACCTATAAGCTGAAACAAGCTATGGACAGTTTATTTACAGACATTATGTTGTCGTTGTTTTTATTGACTGACTTAGTTGCCAGTTTTTCAAAATAGAGAAGGGTCACATTGAAAATTCCTACTTCTAACTTCTCTTGAATACTAGAATGTCTGTGTCTACATCAGCTAGAGCCAAGATCCTTTTAAACATAATACATGATTTCACAGTTTGCTCCCCATCAGCAATATCCTTAAAAATACCCCATTTTCTTCACACCTGCCTTCTCTAGCCTGTTGATTTTATTCCTCCAATTTCAGTGTGACTTTCATGATGTAAACATATTTATAACAAGAATTCCTAATCCATGAAGAAAGAAGCTAATAATAATTACCCTCCAGAATGATCTTTATTAGGAAAACACCTCCATGGGGATCATGGGGAGCCATGCTTGGGCCTTGGGTGGAAAAGAGCATTATGAGAACGTTAAGAGGGCTTAGCTTGAAGTGGGAGAATAAGAAACATAGCTATTACATACACCACCATGGGGCCAAGGCCTACAAGGCAGAGAGAGCCTTCACAGGAACACTGGGAACAAGGTTTTATGACTTTTACAGCTTTCTAGAATTTAGCATGAAGTTGTACGCCACAGAACTTAATTGAGCCCAGCCTATGTGAAAAGAAGCATGTAGAAGTCAAGTACTAAGTAGGACTTACATAGCAGTGGCAAGAGAGGAACTGGAGTTGCTCTCTCCCCAACGTTGGTCAAGATCTGCAAGTTCTAACTTTCAACTGGAAAAGGTGTGGTCTTCTTTCTACCAAACATGACTTAGATGAATTGAATGTAACACACCTCTTAAGAAAATAAATTAGATGGCATTTTGTTTATTATTCTTGTTATACATTGGCAGAACCAAATAAAGTCCTTCTAGAAACAGTCTATATCATGAACTTTACCTCTTACTCCAAATCATGAATGAAATAATATATGCATTTGGAGATTTTATTTAATGATAAACTCAGTTATTAAACTATTGTTCTAATGACCTGGAGATCTTGGGCTAATTATGATAGCAATTACTACAATTACAATAGACGTTTTGTGGTAACAAGCCACACCCAAAGAGTAAGTGAGACTTGCCAATTCATGCAGGTTGCATCAAGGTATTCCTCTTGCTTCAATGTACTTCAAAGCATAATCCAGATGAAGATAAAGAATGTGGAAGTCAACCTTCCCATTTCACATAGAATAGTCAGTGGAAAGCACAAAACAATTTTCTACAGGCAAAAATTTCTAGACTCGCAGAATCAGAGACAAGTAGAAATAGCTTATTCTAATTGACAAAAATATATCACAGTGTTCTGATAGAAGAAGTAAGCATCATGAAAGTTTGAAATACAAAAAAGTTGCATTGTTGGTGCTTCTGAAGAATAAATATGAGGTTGTAAAACTTTGTGTAAATTGTATTATTTCATACAACAGAAATCACCTCACCAAGTAAGTTATCCAATTAAAAACTATATAAAAACTTTGATTCTAATTTCAGTAAGGATAAAGAATGACTTATCAAAAAACTCTCAGATATTTTTGAAAAGCTGAGAAATTCCTACTGAGGGTCCATACAGGTCCACCTACTCATTTGTGTGGGGAATATCACTGACTGTTCAGAATTGCATGCAGCATATGTGTGATTTTCTTCTTCCAAATTTAGGTTGTAACCTTTATCATATCCTACCATATTTTTAAGTGTTAATAATCTTCTGGTTTAAACACAATGTTTGCATGAGTCATTTTATTGCCTAATTAAAGCAACATTAATGAGACGATACTAGGAAATCAATGTATCTCAGTTCTATAATCCCATACCTCTTCTCTCTCAACCTCCCCCAACCCTTTTGTTTTTGATATTCAGAGGACTGCTTAGATCCAATGTGTTCCAGCCATGGCATCTGTGTCAAAGGAGAATGTCATTGTTCTACTGGCTGGGGTGGAGTCAACTGTGAAACTCCACTTCCTATATGTCAAGAGCAGTGCTCCGGACATGGAACTTTTCTTCTGGACACTGGAGTTTGCAGCTGTGATCCCAAGTGGACAGGATCCGACTGCTCTACAGGTAGAGTGGGGTTCAATCTCTCTCTCTCTCTCTCTCTCTCTCTCTCTCTCTCTCTTTCTCCTCAAGTCAACCTGATCATTTCATTAAGGTACTAGATTGTAAGATCTGGAGTATATAATCTCATTAATCACAATAAGTTCCAGGTATTTCCTAGTCAGTCTTCTTCTTCTTCTTCTTCTTCTTCTTCTTCTTCTTCTTCTTCTTCTTCTTCTTCTTCTTCTTCTTCTTCTTCTTCTTCTTCTTCTCCTTCTCCTTCTCCTTCTCCTTCTCCTCCTCCTCCTCCTCCTCCTCCTCCTCCTCCTCCTCCTCCTCCTTCTCCTTCTCCTCCTCCTCCTCCTCCTCCTCCTCCTCCTCCTCCTCCTCCTTCTTCTTCTTCAATTTCTGCATTAAGTTTCTCTGTGACAGGTGTATGTGGTTTACCTTTTGATCTCTTTCTTTCTTCTACTGTAGTTCCTTCAATAGTCTTCAAATTTCCTACAGTCTGCTCTTGTCAGATTCTTTCAAATCACCATCACCACAAACTGGAATAGTCAACGTATTCATTGAGCAACTCATTTTAAAAACATAACAACCACAGTATTCTACCACATTTAATATATTGCTATATTGCCTCCAATTATTATTATTTCTGAAACATTGTTTCTTTTCTTCATTCTTTAACCTAACATCTTCCACACTTCTCTCCTGTCTGTATATAAGATCCTTATCAAAGGATCACCAAAAACAGTTAAACCTGTCTGCCATATGCTTCTGCTTAGTGAGTGAATCCCTCCCCCTACTTCCATAATCTTTAAGATCTGCTTATCCTAAGTACATTCAACATCTACACGTTTCCATGTGTTTTGTTTATCATAAAAATATTAGTTAGCTTTCAACCTAGAACAATCTAACATACACACCAAGACCAACTACAATTTTAGGCATTTTTGTAAAACTTTATCTGACTAGAACATTATGAAGCGTATTAAATTCATTCCAAATGCATTTAGGTATTTGTACACATGACTTGTTTTATCCTTCTATATTGCAAGCACAAAAAAGAATAGGTTATTCTTTATATTTTTCAGATAGTATTCTTATTAAATGAGTAGAGTTAACCAATGAATTTTCTTGGAAAGCTTCTGTTTATGAATTTTGTGGAGGGTGTAAAATGGCATGTGGTAAGCAGAAAACTTCAGTGCATTATGGGATTTTGTTACCAGTGAGTTACATATGAACTGAAGAATCTGATTCTGCCCTAAGAAAACAGGAAGATCCATCTGTTAAGATACATAATTCTAATACAACTCTTAACCACAATTTTAAGCATATGCACCTCACGTTGAAATAATGTCAGAAATATGAATGAATTTCAAATTGTCAGAACATGAGATATATGTATGGTGATATAGTCCTATAACATCAGCATTTAGAAGTCTGAGAATTATGGAACTCAATTTCTAGGCTAGCCTGTGCTATACCCTGACTTCTAGGCTAATCTGGCTCTAAAATGAGACCCTGTCTCTAAAGACAGGAAATAAAGATTAAAATTATAAAGGTTATTTAATTGTCACTAAATGTAATACTTAAAATCCATTAATTGATAGATGTACAGTATACATTAACATCTATGTGCTGATCATGGTACTCAGAGCCAGTAATATAGAGGTGCCCAAAAGGGGTGTAATTTTTGCAGAAGTGAATATTGTAGTCTAGTTGGAAAGACATATTTATCAAGTTAGAAAAGAATGATGAAATCCAAGTGACTAGACCTATGGAAAAGTATCATATGAATCAAGCCTGATTATTAACTTATTTTCAACATATTACCTAAAACTTTTCATAATCTCATATGCCAGCTATAGTATTATTAGATGCTAGTACGCTTATTGCTGACATGCTTAATGATGACTTGTTATTGTCGCCTATCCTAAGTGTTGCACATATGTCAATTCACTGTAAGTACAATTATTATGAATACTTTAAAGATGAGGAAACCGAGGCACAGAGACAGGCTATAACTTATCCAAAGCACCAATATATTTTTGTGTCTTCAGATTATATTCTTATTAAATGAGTAGAGTTAACCAATGAATATTCTTGGAAAGCTTCTGCCTATGAATTTTGCAGAGGGTGTAAAATGGTATATGGTAAGGAGAAAACTTCAGTGCACTGTGGGATTTTGTTTCCAATGAGTTACATATGTATTGAAGTCTTAGTCAGGGTTTGTATTCCTGCACAAAACATCATGACCAAGAAGCAAGATGGGGAGGAAAGGATTGATTCAGCTTATACTTCCACATTGCTGTTGATCACCAAAGAAAGTCAGGACTGGAAATCACACAGGGCAGGAAGCAGAAGCTGATGCAGAGGCCATGGAGGGATGTCCTTTACTGGCTTGCTTCCCCTGGCTTGCTCAGCTTGCTTTCTTATAGAACCCAGGACTACCAGCCCAGGGATGGTACCACCCACAATGAGCCCTCCCACCCTTAATCATTAATTGAGAAAATGCCTTGCAGATGGATCTAAAGGAGGCATTTCCTCAAGGGAGACTCCTTTCTCTGTGATAACTGCAGCTTGTGTCACATTAACACACAAAACCAGCCAGTACACTCATGTTGAGCCAGAACTTTGACCTTGCACATTCCATGTATTAATAACCCCCATCTAAGAGTCATTTACCTACTTTATTATATACAAAAAAGGTGTTAGCACAGGACCATGTCCAGGTCCATGAGATACAAAGTATGATAGAAAGCAATGTTATTTCTCTGAGATGAGAGAAGACATTGAGGAAAGCCTCACACTTGAATTTCTGAAAAAAAAAAAAAAAAAAAAGATGGTGGCTTGAAAGTCATTGGGTAGTTGTAGCTCAGGAGTACAAAGGAGGTAAAACTGTCACCAATGACAAGAGTACTGGGCCAGAACATAAAGAATTTTATTGACACACCATGCTCAAGAATTTGCATTTCCTCATAATGCAATAGGAGTGCACTGAGTAGTTTGAACAAAACTGCAAAGTACATTTGAATTTTACCACTCTGCCAAACACTGAAAATATCAATTCATAAAGGATGGCACAGGAAAGGAAGTGGCAGTTGAGTATGGAGATGGAGAACTGGTCTAACCAGTTCAGGTCAGTGTGTAAAAGGAAGAAATACCACCAACTGATAGAGGGTGGGGGAAAGCACATGGGCAAAAATGCGGGTATCTTGCAGAGGGACCAGACATAGTGCTTGATTATATGTGCTGGAGTTGTTTGCATAAGGCATAAATAGACATGCCAAGCAAGGCGTTGATATTCAAGGACGGAATTACAAAAGAATCCTTTTGTTATACATCTCTGCCAACATTCAACATGGATGGGGAAGGCCCATATATTATTGAGAGTCATTTTTGTCAGTGGTATAGCCACTGACAAGATGTTCTTGCTCAAGTTAATAACTCTCAGACCCACAATTTGACAAGAAACTCTAATTAAACTCAGTGAAAGTATACTTTCATAAAAGAAAGTATGACCTGCATTTGTTTAAAAGAAGGGTTCTAGAAAAAGAGGGAATCTGATGAGAAAGGGGAATCTGTTTTGAAATTAACTAACATTCATTTTATATATGTACAAAACTATTAAACAAAAATAAAATGAATATAAATGCATCTTAAACTGGGGCTGAATACTCTATACATTTTTCACCAGACCAAAAGAGAGCAGAAGATTGTCTAGAAAGAATATAGAAAATAGTGATCAAGTAAAAACTCCATGGAACATCAATATGTCTCCACCATATTAGGGTCCTTTACGTTAAGTCAACACTTGACTCCTAGAATTAAGGATGTGGCTCAGTAATAAAGGCTCCGGATTCAATGTCCAGAAGTGCTAAGAATTCAACAAGAAAGGACAAAAAGCACTTGTTTGTTTATATACAACTAGCTTACATGTATTGAGAATAAAGAGTGATTCTGTTTCAAATACTTTTCCCTCTGATCGCAACTATCCCATACATGTTCTGCTTGGTGCCTTAAAATGAGATAAACTTCCTCTTAATGAATCACTCCAATTGTAATGTTGCTATTTCAAGTGAGTCCGTATACAGTTTCTCTTTCTTTCTTTTTTTTTTTTTTTTATTTTTTGAGGACTTTTTTATTAGCTATTGCCCAAAGAATGCAGCCACCAATTACAGTGCAAAGATTCCTTTGTAAAAGTAGTAGTAGCTCCTAACTTCTGAGTCTCCTCTCCAGACCCCAGAAGAAATTTTGGTGTCCCAAATCTTTTTTTTTTTTTTTTGATTTTTAATATTTTTATTACATATTTTCCTCAATTACATTTCCAATGCTATCCCAAAAGTCCCCCATAGCGCCCACCACTTCCCTACCCACCCATTCCCATTCTTTTGGCCCTGGCATTCCCCTATATTGGGGCATATAAAGTTTGCAAGTCCAATGGGCCTCTCTTTCCAATGATGGCCGACTAGGCCATCTTTCGATACATATGCAGCTAGAGACAAGAGCTCCGGGGTTCTGGTTAGTACATCATGTTGTTCCAACAATAGGGTTGCAGATCCCTTTAGCTCCTTGGGTACTTTCTCTAGCTTCTCCATTGGGAGCCCTGTGATACATCCAATAGCTGACTGTGAACATCCACTCCTGTGTTTGCTAGGCCCCGGCATCGTCTCACAAGAGACAGCTATATTTGGGTCCTTTCAGCAAAATCTTGCTAGTGTATGCAATGGTGTCAGCGTTTAGAAGCTGATTATGGGACGGATCCCTGGATACAGCAGTCTCTAAATGGTCCATTCTTTCATCACAGCTACGAACTTTGTCTCTGTAACTCCTTCCCTGGGTGTGTTACCTGCTGTGTTAGCTACTTTTCTGTTGCTTTGATAAGCACCATGAGGCAATTTAAGAAAGGGACAGTTTATTTTTTCTTATGGTTTCAGGGGAATAAGCTTTTGGATGATAGCAGAGGTTCACAACAACAGGCTGTATTGTGCTAGCAGGAACACAAAGCTGGGACCTCAAATCTCGAATCACAGCAGAAGACAGAGTATATAAAATAGAAGTAAGTAGGCAAGATTTTACTCTCAAAACCTGCTTCCAGTGGCATGCTGCCTTCAGCCAAGATATAACTCCAAAACTTCCCCAAACAGCCATCTACTGTGGACCAGTTTGTTCACGTGCCCAAAACTATGGGGGCACAATTTTTATCCTAACTACTATACCTGCATTCCTAAATATGCAATGCCATGTACCAGTCTTATAGGCTAGGGAGAAAATTACATGAGAGAAGAGGCCTGTAATAAAGGGGACTTAAGGAAAGATGGCTGACATTTTTAAGGTTGCAGTCCATCATTGTAAAGAAGTCTTGGCAGCAAAAATATGAGACTGGTCAGAGGTCAGGAGTAGGAGGAATGCTGGAATTTAGCTCACCTTCTTTTTATTTAGTTTAGGATCCCAGCCAGTAGTAATATGGTGCCATCCTCCACATTCGGGGTCAATCTTCCCTCTTCAGTTAAATCTTTCTCTAGAAAAACCATTGTAGATATAGCCAGAAGTGTTTCCCTGGTAAATCTAAATCCAGGCAGGTTGATGACAAAGATTAACCATCACAAAGGAATTTAAGGAAGGTAGTATTGTGACTACATATGCATTTTAGAGAAATCTTTCTGGAAAATGTTTGAAAAACTAGTTTAAAATGATATCCATGTGATCTGAAGGAATTTAAAGACATATGAAATAGAATAGACATATGTGATACAAGTTATGAAAAAGGACTTGGTAACCACATGGGGTGTCCCATGCTATAACCTGCTGAGAGTATAGAAGATTGGCATAAAGCCAAGAGAAGTTTGGTCTGTGTAGTGAGTTCAAAACCAGCTAGTACTATACTGTGAGACCCTGACTCAAAAAAAAATATAGGACTTTAGAAACTATATGAGTTTAAATGAAGACTGGGATTTTACTAATAGTGATTTGAATATTATTAACATGCTATGTAAATGGTAGCAATACTCAGTGAGATTAGTTTTCACCTATCAAAGAATTTTTATACCTACCTATTCTGTGTTGTTTGCTATGGTCTTGGCATATGTCATCAAGCCAATAAAGATTCCTACACTGCAGTCTGGAATGGTGAGACAGATAATAAATAATAAGAAATACATAGGAATTTTTTCAGTATGAATAAACAAAGACATTAAGTATGTGACCCAAGGTCATAATCCTGGTGAGTTTCAATCCTATATGTAGACATCCGAACTGCTAATATCTTGCTAAATGCAGTGTTTTTCTTTTCAGCCTCATACCACCATACTCCTACCAAAATAAGACAGGAGTTATAGACAAAGAGAGAATGCTCAAATGAATAAATTCTCTTATTGAAAAGCAGATGAAAACATTAAACACCAAGCTTATGAATGGGATATTTTTGTCCAGAAAACCTGAACCAAAGCCACATTCACTTAGTTCAGGCCCAATAACCAAACCTCACTAGAAAAATTTCTTATTCACACAAGCACACCTAATAAATCTACCAAATTGAAAAATAGGGAACAGAAATGCTTTCCAAATCTCTAGTGTCATGGTAAGAATAGTCCTTCTGTGATTTTTAAGCTCTATAAAGGTTGTTCCCAAAGAGCATATTTAACCATGGAGATGATCTCACTGTGCAGCTCTTAATTGAGTGTTCTCCGTACAGGAAGCAATTTAGCATCTGATTCTGATAATGGATCGTGTCATTTCAAAGGTGGATATGCTCTTTGCCATTGATCATCTTCTTCCTCCAAGTATATGAAGCTGCTTAGCTGTTGGCATGTTAACTATGCTGCTTTGATATCAAGGGGACTGCAGAAAATCATCTGCTGGTTATTTTTAGTCTGTTTCCAACCTACAGTATTGTTTGCAGCCTTAAATTGATACTTGACATAGACTTCTTTAGCCTGATAGTCTCATGACACTTCACAAAGGTTAACTCATTAGTCTTTAAAATACCTCAAGAGGAATATAATAGAAGCTTGTTATATCATGGGTTAGATTTGGATATACCACAGGTCAAATTGTGCTCTCTTAAAACATAACTCCTTGCTGTAAAATCTCAGTAATACATTTAGCCTGTTGTAAGGGTATTGGCCCTGGCCTCTGAGATCAGCATTGTAAAATGTGCCTAGTATATTTCTTTGGTAAGATCTGTCTTCTCCTGGACACAGTCTCTTAGAGGAGTATAAAAATAGAATATAGAGTTCTGTATCTCTTTTTTCTTAATGAAATTGATCTGAGCCACTCTGTCATTACTCACAAATAATAGATAATACAATTCATGGAAGTAAGCATTTATATGAAGAGGGCAACACTTGCCCTTGCTCTGATACAATCTAAGAAGTAGATTAACCAACTAGAAATATACAGAGTAATAACAACTAAGGTAATTCTGAACATGCTATTTGTTATACATCAGAAACATTTGAAGGATTATCATCATGTGTGGCTCATACAAAGAGGGTATTAGATACAAAGATGTCAAAGACTTTGTTTTGAAAATATTTGTTTTTAAGCCATTCTTTGACATTTGCTCCTATTTCCATTAGAAAGATAGCAGGGTTGATGTAGTTGTGGATGTAGGTGTCTTCATGTATGAATATATTCACAGAATAGTGACTTTGAGTAATACACTTAATTTAGTTGTGCTTCAAATGCATCATGTGTGAAATGGCATATTTGCCAAAAGACCCTGAGGTCCTCTATAATACTGAAATCTATGATTCTTGATCCTGAATATTAGACTATTGACATAGATTATTAATGGTTTGTGGATATAGTCCATTAACTATCTTACCTCTCAAAATGTTTGTGGTGAGACTATATTAAGTGAAAATAGTTCTTATTATAAGAACAGATTCATATTTTGACATATAGAACATGCTTTTAAGCATTTAAATCTGCAGAAGACAATGCACACTCATGGCAAGAAGTGTATATATGTACATATATTATTTCCACTATAACAATGTTTCACTATATTTTTAAGTGTTCTCTAATGGATCGTGATGTGCATCTACTAATAAAAAGATAATTAGCAAAGAAAGTCATAAGGGATTCATATAATAATTGTTGCTAAGGAAACTTTCCTTGATTATGCAAGCAACATATGCTTCAAAACATTGTCAGTTTCTTCTTTTATTGAAAATGCCAATGATAGAATGATTTCATCTGACTATCTCTAGACATATAACACATCACTTCCTGCAATTTCTAAGAATTGATTAGACCTTTTAAAGTGAGTCATGCATACCCAGAATTTTCTTCTAATATTATAGTTATAGCAGGGTCATAGATACTATTTGACAAAGAAGCTTTATTAAAAATGTAATACACATTCTATGAGGATGACTTTTAACCATTCATCATGCTGCTAAAGAGAAAAATCTATTCACATATAAGGTAACTAGGATATAGCATCTTCAATAAAAAGAAATCAGTAAAGTAAGCAGAAGAGAAATGTAGAAATGCAAATACTTTTCACTCTGCAGTTAGACACTCTTGATTTCTTAGGAATGGTGATAATTTCTTACAAAAGGAAAATTGAACTTCACTATTGAGCAACAGTATTAAAGCATCCGAATTCTACAGATATATGGACTTAAAGAAAAGCTCAGTTAAGGGCAAAGAGTCACTGAAATGATGGGAATGGTGTTTTAACGGAAAAAAAAAAAAAGGAAAAAAGGCTTCTGATTAATTCATGCTAGCTTATTTATTTTAATCTGAACCTCAAGGTGTAACACCTATGCTGAAACTTATTTTAACTTGCTTTTATATTCACTAAAAATAAAAGACAGACTTGGAGATGATTCTGATATGATTAATTAGAATTTTTAAAGCCTGCACTTGCAATATTGTCACATTATCTAAAGTCAGGTCAAAACTTTAACAATAGATTGTTGGAATAAGTGAAGTTCTTTGGTGACACTAGAAATGCAAATGAAAAGCATCCTTAAAAGCATCCTCAGCCAAATTAAGTGTGTGAAGCTACATGTGCAGAAATATCTTTGGGAGGTAGATATGAAATGGAAAAAAAATCACACCATTATAACGATTTCCTAGCAACACATCCTACTCAGACATGGTTTGTCACCCCCAAGCCTTTTTTTTTCTTTTTTGCTCAAGTGAAAATAGAAACTGAACCCAAATACATTCTTCGATTTTTAAATTTTCTCATTTATATAAAGGGTCCTGTAAGTACACCCTAATTTTCTACATAAATTTGTAACTGTACACAAAATATGTGATTTTTTTGAAGCACACCTTTTCTTATTTTGTTCTGGGACAATAAAAAAGCACACCTGTTATGCCATCATTAGCAGGCAGCAATGCAAAAATACAGTGAAACTTTGACAATTTGACAAGTCTAAAGTGAGAGGCAAATTTCCAGAGGCCTCTGTAAATCTGAGATAAGTCTACTATTTTAGGACATTATAACTTCAATTTTATTTTGAAACCCAGGGACTCATATAATTTGTGAAGCAGGGAAATCAAGTTAAGCATAAGTGTGTGCACGGATACTTACTGATCTATCTAAAGTATAGTGTAAGAAATTTATTGGGACAGACTGACAGGAACATCAAAAGCAAACAAGCATAGTTTGATTTTCACTGCTGGATGCATTCTTCTCATTTATTCAATTATTTTGAATTTTGGACTCATTTACTATTTGCCATATGTTTAGTTTCACACTTAACTACATGAAATAAAAATAGACCTGGAAAAGATATACAAAGGTGTGTTATTTTTGTGTGTAAGATCCTATGAAGGAAGCAGTCACTTGACACCCACCTTCATAGTTCACCCTGTAGTCCTAGTAGTCTTCTGACAGAGGAGATAGAAAAGTTTGATTGCAAGATAGCTAAGAGAGACAGAAAGAAAGTAGGATTCAACTGGACAAAATCAACCAAGTGAACTTGGAGGTAGAGCAGAATACATACCTACATGTGAAAATCAGTTGATTAGGGATGAAAATGTGTATCCCAGGCATCCTAGTTTGCTTTTTATTGATGTGACAAACACCATCACCAAAGCTACTTAGAGAAGAAATGCTTATGAGTCTCCATCATATAATACCATGAAGGGAAGATAGGGCAGGAACTCAAGGTAAGAAATCTATTGACAGGAACTAAAGCAGAGGTCATGGAAGAGTTCTGCTTACTAGATTGCTGTGATGGCTCACTCAGCTTGAATTTTTGTACAACCCAGGACTACCTACCCATTAATGGCACCACTCACAGTTTGCCAGTCCCTCTTATACCAATCAATAATTAAGAAAATGTCCCTAGAGACCTGCCGATAAGCCAATGTGATGAAGAATATTTTTGTCAATTCACATTTCCTCTTTTTGTATGACTTTAGCTTGAGTCACGTTGACAAAAATTAACTAGTATACTATGTATGCCCACTAAACATTCCTATAACTAAAGTATCCTACATTTATGGGACAATTTTCTTCACTCCATTATATGACCACATTCATGTTACTCAAATGAATATTACAGACTATACTTTGATTACATCAAATAACTATAGAATGGCTCCAGAGATCTAATTTAAGTGCATATTCTTCTGGAGACAATGACAACAGGGTTTGAAAGTACCTATGCATACAAATAACAAAACTAGAACTGGGAGATTATATTTATATATTACATAAGTGATAGGTAGTTGATATCTTACATGTTGAGACAACAACCACAAGGAAGGGAGATCTAACAAAAAATGTTATAGGCTTTTGGAACCACAAAGTTTAACACCACCACCACCACCCCCAGTGACACACCATCTCTAACAATGCCACATTTTCCCAAACAGTTCAACCAATTTCTGGCTAATATGACTAGAACAGCAATAAACACAATTGAGCAAGTGTCTCAGTGGTAGCCTGAAATGTCCTTTGGGTCTATACCCTGTTGTATGGTGTGCATTTGGGGGGTATATGCCCAAGAGTGGTATGGCTGGGTCTTCAGATAAATCTATATTCAATTTTCTGAGGAAACTCCAGATTGTTTTCCAGAGTGGTTGTACGAGTTTGCAATCCCACCAGCAACGGAGGAGTGTTCCTCTTTCTCCACATCCTCTCCAACATGTGTTGTCACCTGAGGTTTTGATCTTAGCCATTCTGATTGGTGTAAGGTGGAATCTCTGGGTCATTTTGATCTGCATTTTCCTGGTGACTAAGGACATTGAACATTTCTTTTAGGACACTTCTTTTTGCCTATTGTAGGATTGTCTTGGTGGAGTCTCAGCCTGAGGGCACTATTCCCTTATTCCATTTCAAATCAGACCTTTCTTTCAGTTTCTCATCCTTTTGAGCACAAGACTTATCTCCAGTGTTAAATTTCCTGGTGTTCTTTTTCTTCTCAGACTACAACTTGTATTTCTTTTTATACTACTTTGGATTTTTCATTGTAGATCTGCATAGTAGTGGCCACTAATATTTACACAACAGAATCATTGTAAGGCAACTGCGAAGTCTCCTTGGCCAAAGAAGTTATTCCAAATTTTTTTCTTTTTTTTAATATTTTTTATTACATTTTTTACTCAATTACATTTCCAATGCTATCCCAAAAGTCCCCCATACCCTCCCCCATACTTCCCTACCTACCCATTCCCATTTTTTTGGCCCTGGCGTTCCCCTGTACTGGGGCATATAAAGTTTGCATGTCCAATGGGCCTCTCTTTCCAGTGATGGCTGACTAGGCCGTCTTTTGATACATATGCAGCTAGAGTCATGAGCTCCAGGGTACTGGTTAGTTCATAATGTTGTTCCACCCATAGGGTTGCGGATCCGTTCAGATCCTTGGGTACTTTCTCCAACTCCTCCATTGGCAGCCCTGTGATCCATTCACTAGCTGACTGCGAGCATCTACTTCTGTGTTTGCCAGGCCCCGGCATACTCTCACAAGAGACAGCTATATCTGGGTCCTTTCAGCAAAATCTTGCTAGTGAACGCAATGGTGTCAGCGTTTGGATGCTGATCATGGGATGAATCTCTGGATATGGCAGTCTCTAGATGGTCCATCCTTTCTTCACAGCTCCAAACTTTGTCTTTGTAACTCCTTCCATGGGTGTTCTGTTCCAAATTATAAGGAGGGGCATAGTGTCCACACTTCAGTCTTCATTCTTCTTGAGTTTCATGTGTTTAGCAAACTGTATCTTATATCTTGGGTATCCTAAGTTTCTGGGCTAATATCCACTTATCAGTGAGTACATATTGTGCGAGTTCCTTTGTGATTGTGTTACCTCACTCAGGATGATGCCCTCCAAGTCCATCCATTTGGCTAGGAATTTCATAAATTCATTTTTTTAATAGCTGACCACATTTTCTGTATCCATTCCTCTGTTGAGGGCCATCTGGGTTCTTTCCAGCTTCTGGCTATTATAAATAAGGCTGCTATGAACATAGTGGAGCATGTGTCCTTCTTACTGGTTGGGACATCTTCTGGATATATGCCCAGGAGAGGTATTGCTGGATCCTCCGGTAGTACTATGTCCAATTTTCTAAGGAACCACCAGACTGATTTCCAGAGTGGATGTACAAGCTTGCAATCCCACCAACAATGGAGGAGTATTCCTCTTTCTCCACATCCTCGCCAGCATTTGCTGTCACCTGAATTTTTGATCTTAGCCATTCTGACTAGTGTGAGGTGGAATCTCAGGGTTGTTTTGATTTGCATTTCCCTGATGATTAAGGATGTTGAACATTTTTTCAGGTGCTTCTCTGCCATTCGGTATTCCTCATGTGAGAATTCTTTGTTCAATTCTGAGCCCCATTTTTTAATGGGGTTATTTGATTTTCTGGAGTGTACCTTCTTGAGTTCTTTATATATATTGGATATTAGTCCCCTATCTGATTTAGGATAGGTAAAGATCCTTTCCCAATCTGATGGTGGTCTTTTTGTCTTATTGATGGTGTCTTTTGCCTTGCAGAAGCTTTGCTGTTTCATGAGGTCCCATTTGTCAATTGTCGATCTTACAGCACAAGCCATTGCTGTTCTATTCAGGAATCTTTCCCCTGTGCCCATATCTTCAAGGCTTTTCCCCACTTTCTCCTCTATAAGTTTCAGTGTCTCTGGTTTTATGTGCAGTTCCTTGATCCACTTAGATTTGACCTTAGTACAAGGAGATAGGCCTGCATTGATTCACATTCTTCTACATGATAACAACCAGTTGTGCCAGCACCATTTGTTGAAGATGCTGTCTTCCTTCACTGGATGGTTTTAGCTCCCTTGTCGAAGATCAAGTGACCATAGGTGTGTGGGTTCATTTCTGGGTCTTCAATTCTATTCCATTAGTCTACTTGTCTGTCACTATACCAGTACCATGCATTTTTTATCACATTTGCTCTGTAGTAAAGCTTTAGGTCAGGCATGGTGATTCCACCAGAGGTTCTTTTATCCTTGAGAAGAGTTTTTGCTATCATAGGTTTTTTGTTATTCCAGATGAATTTGCAGATTGTTTTTTCTAATTCGTTGAAGAATTGAGTTGGAATTTTGATGGGGATTGCATTGAATATGTAGATTGCTTTTGGCAAGATAGCCATTTTTACAATGTTGATCCTGCCAATCCATTAGCATGGGAGATCTTTCCATCTTCTGAGATCTTCTTTAATTTCTTTCTTCAGAGACTTGAAGTTCTTATCATACACATCTTTCACTTCCTTAGTTAGAGTCACGCCAAGATATTTTATATTATTTGTGACTATTGAGAAGGGTGTTGTTTCCCTAATTTCTTTCTCAGCCTGTTTATTCTTTGTGTAGAGAAAGGCCATTGACTTATTTGAGTTAATTTTATATCCAGCTACTTCACCGAAGCTGTTTATCAGGTTTAGGAGTTCTCTGGTGCAATTTTTAGGGTCACTTATATATACTATCATATCATCTGCAAAAAGGGATATTTTGACTTCATCTTTTCCAATTTGTATCCCCTTGATCTCCTTTTGTTGTCGAATTGCTCTGGCTAGGACTTCAAGTACAATGTTGAATAGGTATGGAGAAAGTGGACAGCCTTGTCTAGTCCCTGATTTTAGAGGGATTGCTTCAAGCTTCTCACCATTTACTTTGATGTTGGCTACTGGTTTGCTGTAGATTGGTTTTATCATGTTTAGGTATGGGCCTTGAATTCCTGACCTTTCCAAGACTTTAATCATGAATGGGTGTTGGATCTTGTCAAATGCTTTTTCTGCATCTAACGAGATGATCATGTGGTTTTTGTCTTTGAGTTTGTTTATATAATGGTTTACGTTGATGGATTTCCATATATTAAACCATCCCTGCATCCCTGGAATAAAACCTACTTGGTCAGGATGTATGATTGCTTTAATGTGTTCTTGGATTCGGTTAGCGAGAACTTTATTGAGTATTTTTGCATCAATATTCATAAGGGAAATTGGTCTGAAGTTCTCTATCTTTGTTGGATCTTTCTGTGGTTTAGGTATCAGAGTAATTGTGGCTTCATAGAATGAGTTGGGTAGAGTTCCTTCTACTTCTATTTTGTGGAATAGTTTGTGCAGAACTGGAATTAGATCTCTTTTGAAGGTCTGGTAGAACTCTGCACTAAACCCATCTGGTCCTGGGCTTTTTTTGGCTGGGAGACTACTAATGACTGCTTCTATTTCTTTATGGGATATGGGAATGTTTAGCTCGTTAACTTGATCCTGATTTAATTTTGGTACCTGGTATCTGTCCAGAAATTTGTCCATTTCGTCCAGGTTTTCAAGGTTTGTTGAGTATAGCCTTTTGTAGAAGGATCTGATGGTGTTTTGGATTTCTTCAGGATCTGTTGTTATGTCTCCCTTTTCATTTCTGATTTTGTTAATTAGAATGTTGTCCCTGTGCCCTCTAGTGAGTCTAGCTAAGAGTTTATCTATATTGTTGATTTTCTCAAAGAACCAACTCCTCCTTCGGTTAATTCTTTGAATAATTCTTCTTGTTTCCACTTGGTTGATTTCACCCCTGAGTTTGATTATTTCCTGCTGTCTACTCCTCTTGGGTGAATTTTCTTCCTTTTTTTCTAGAGCTTTTAGATGTGTTGTCAAGCTAATATTGTGTGCTCTCTCTAGTTTCTTTTTGGAGGCACTCAGAGCTATGAGTTTCCCTCTTAGAAATGCTTTCATTGTGTCCCATAGGTTTGGGTAAGTTGTGGCTTCATTTTCATTAAACTCTAAAAAGTCTTTAATTTCTTTCCTTATTCCATCCTTGACCAAGGTATCATTGAGAAGAGTGTTATTCAGTTTCCACGTGAATGTTGGCTTTCTATTATTTATGTTGTTATTGAAGATCAGCCTTAGTCCATGGTGGTCTGATAGGATGCATGGGACAATTTCCATATTTTTGTATCTGTTGAGGCCTGTTTTGTGACCAATTATATGGTCAATTTTGGAAAAGGTCCCGTGAGGTGCTGAGAAGAAGGTATATCCTTTTGTTTTAGGATAAAATGTTCTGTAGATATCTGTTAAGTCCATTTGTTTCATAACTTCTGTTAGTTTCACTGTGTCCCTGTTTAGTTTCTGTTTCCAGGATATGTCCATTGATGAAAGTGGTGTGTTGAAGTCTCCCACTATTATTGTGTGAGGTGTAATGTGTGCTTTGAGCTTTACTAATGTGTCTTTAATTAATGTGGCAGCCCTTGCATTTGGGGCAAAGATATTCAGAATTGAGAGTTCCTCTTTGAGAATTTTACCTTTGATGAGTGTGAAGTGTCCCTCCTTGTCTTTTTTGATAACTTTGGGTTGGAAGTCGATTTTATTCGATATCAGAATGAATACTCCAGCTTGTTTCTTCAGACCATTTGCTTGTAAAATTGTTTTCCAGCCTTTCACTCTAAGGTAGTGTCTGTCTTTTTCCCTGAGATGGGTTTCCTGTAAGCAGGAGAATGTTGGGTCCTGTTTGTGTAGCCAGTCTGTTAGTCTATGTCTTTTATTAGGGAATTGACTCCATTGATATTAAGAGATATTAAGGAAAAGTAATTGTTGCTTCCTTTTATTTTTGTTGTTAGAGTTGGCGTTCTGTTCTTGTGGCAGTCTTCTTTTAGGTTTGTTGAGGGATTACCTTCTTGCTTTTTCTAGGACGTGGTTTCCGTCCTTTTATTGTTTTTTTTTTTTCTGTTATTATCCTTTGAAGTGCTGGATTCGTGGAAAGATAATGTGTGAATTTGGTTTTATTGTGGAATACTTTGGTTTCTCCATCTATGGTAATTGAGAGTTTGGCAGGGTATTCTAACCTGGGCTGGCATTTGTGTTCTCTTAGTGTCTGTATAGCATCTATCCAGGCTCTTCTGGCTTTCATAGTCTCTGGTGAAAAGTCTGGTGTAATTCTGATAGGCCTGCCTTTATATGCTACTTGACCTTCCTCCCTTACTGCTTTTAATATTCTACCTTTATTTAGTGCATTTGTTGTTCTGATTATTATGTGTCCGGAGGAATTTCTTTTCTGGTCCAGTCTATTTGGAGTTCTGTAGGCTTCTTGTATGTTCATGGGCATCTCTTTCTTTAGGATTGGGAAGTTTTCTTCTATTATTTTGTTGAAGATATTTGCTGGCCCCTTAAGTTGAAAATCTTCGTGCTCATCAACTCCTATTATCCGTAGGTTTGGTCTTCTCATTGTGTCCTGTATTTCCTGGATGTTTTGAGTTAGGATCCTTTTGCATTTTGTATTTTCTTTGATTGTTGTGCCGATGTTCTCTATGGAATCTTCTGCACCTGAGATTCTCTCTTCCATCTCTTGTATTCTGTTGCTGATGCTTGCATCTATGGTTCCAGATTTCTTTCCTAGGGTTTCTATCTCCAGCTTTGCCTCACTTTGGGTTTTATTGTGTCTACTTCCCTTTTTAGGTCTAGTATGGTTTTGTTCATTTTCATCACCTGTTTGGATGTGTTTTCCTGTTTTTCTTTAAGGACTTCTACCAGTTTGGTTGTGTTTTCCTGTTTTTCTTTAAGGACCTGTAACTCTTTAGCAGTGCTCTCCTGTATTTCTTTAAGTGAGTTATGAGAGTGTTATGAAAATTTTCAAGATTTCAAGGAGTCCACCTTCTTGAGTTCTATATATATTGGATATTAGTCCCCTATCCAATTTGGGATAGGTAAAGATCCTTTCCCAATCTGTTGGTGACCTTTTTGTCTTATTGATGGTGTCTTTTGCTTTGCAGAAGCTTTGCAATTTTATGAGGTCCCATTTATCGATTCTCGATCTTACAGCACAAGCCATTGCTGTTCTATTCAGGAATTTTTCCCCTGTACTCATATCTTCGAGGCTTTCCCCTACTTTCTCCTCTATAAGTTTCAGTGTCTCTGGTTTTATGTGGAGTTCCTTAATCCACTTAGATTTGACCTTAGTACAAGGAGATAGAAATGGATCAATTCGCATTTTTCTACATGATAACCGCCAGTTGTGCCAGCACCATTTGTTGAAAATGCTGTATTTTTTCCACTGGATGGTTTTAGCTCCCTTGTCAAAGATCAAGTGACCATAGGTGTGTGGGTTTCAAGCATAAAAATATTCAGACAGAAATAAAGTCAAATCTTGAGTCTTTTTCTCAGCTACTATGTGACCTTGAAGAGGTTTCTTGGCTCTCTGAGCCTCTTCTGTAGACTCAAGAATGGGGAAGTAATTCCCAAGTTCCAGGATAGTTGTAAGGGTTAAATGACATTATATAAAAGCATCCCCCAGCATAATGCTTCTCATACAGAAGATACTAAATTATGATAATAAATGGTTGCTATTATTGTCATTATATTTCAATTCTCATTGTAAAGACATATTTCAGAGACAAATCTTTTATATGAAGGAGATAAATTAGTAGCTGTCTCAGAGAAATTCATTTTCAGACACTGTGAGGCTGAATTAATTTAAAGGAATATGAAAATTCTTTCTACTCCAAAGTCATTTTGTTCTTTTGTCCTTACCCAGATGGTGTTGTTTCTTGTGTTTCTTGAACACAGATAGATGGTGTATTTGAAAAGGTGGCTAAAAAGTTGCTGTTCCATCTCTTCATTTCCCTTTCTTTGAGCTCTGTTATTCATTATAAAATATTGTTCAAAGAAAATTTATATTCTTTGTGTGTCAGCTAAGATTAGAGTTCAGCAACAGGCATTACCACTCTCAAGGAAAACAAAAAGTGGCTTATACAAGACAGAAGTATGATTTTTCTCTGAGGAAAAAAAACCCTATATATCTAGGGGCATACAACACAGAGGTTCTTGAAGATTCTGGGAAAAAAAAAGCTGCTTTCAACTCAGCACTCTTTCATCACTATGAAGACCCTGATGCTCACATAACACAATGGTAGCCAGTTCCCTAGCTAAAATGTCCTCATTTTAGGTAAGAGATAGTGTGGTATATGGTCCTTTTTGCCTTCATGTTCTTCATTGAAATCATACCTAAAAACATTCACTTATATCTCATTGACCAATAACAATCACATACCCACACACAGATGTAAGTAAGAATGGGAGATAGAATCTTTATTTAACGAAACAGAAACAAATAACAAAATTCTACCCATGCTTTCAAACTCCCTTCAAAACAACACGAAATGGCAATGTGTACCCAAGCTAAAGACAAATGACAGAAATTGGAATTTGTGTTGAAGTCGGTAGTATGTTTTTACTAAGGGCCTTTCTTCAAGATCTATACAGAAAGTCAATTGAAGTACTGATTATTAATTTTTGTGTTGATTGCATGTTGAAATATCTTAACTGTGTTGACTTAAAATATAATATTAAGAAAAATAACACCAGGCAGTGGTGGTGCATGCCTTTAATCCCAGCACTTGAGAGGCAAAGGCAGGTGGATTTCTGAGTTCGAGGTCAGCCTGGTTTACAGAGTGAGTTCCAAGACATCCAGGGGTATACAAGGAAACCCTGTCTAGAAAAACAATAAATAAATAAATAAATAAATAAATAAATAAATAAATAAATAACATCTGCATTTTTTTACTTTTTTATATGGCTACTGAAAAACATAATAATCCATTTTCTTTTAACTCATTTTTATAAAATATCGTTGAAGGAAAAGTTACCTTCTTTTTATGTCTGCTAAGATTAGAGTTCAGTATCTGTTTATAACCTACTGAGTCCATTTAGTGTTTGTGATAGTTTGAATGAGATGTCCCTTATAAGTCTCAGGGCTTTGAATATATGGTCTTCAGTTGATTGTTGTTTAGAGAGAATTAGGTGGTCTGACTTTGCTAGAGGAAATATGTTACTAAGAATGAACTCTGAGGTTTTAAAAGACTCATGTTATTTAGCATTAGCTGTCTCCAGTACCTGGTTGTGGTTCAAGATGTCCGCTATCAGCTACTCCTGCCGCCATGCCCTGTTATCATGGATTCTAAACTTTGGGAGCAATAAACCCAATTAGGTACATCCTTTTCTAAGTTGATTTGATAATAGTGTTTGATCATAGCAATAGAAAAATAAGTAGTAGTGTTTCGCATATATTCATGTGTTCAGAGATGACCAATTGGGATTGAATAATATGTGAAGGAGTCCATCGCTGGAGAAAACTAATTCTACCTCTCTCGGTAACCATTGATTGCCTGTAACTGTTCACAAGGTGTGGGGCCTTGTAGAATTTCCCCCACATACATTAATGTGTCAACTCAAACTAGATACTAGTAAGAGGGGGCCAAGTAAGCATCTTCATTTTAATTTTCATCAGTCTATCTTTAGTGAACAAGACTCCCTCTTCCCCTTGAGACACATGAGAACATGGTTGAAAAGGTCTTTATGAATGTATGGCTTGTCGGCACAGTATAAAAGCCACTCGGTCCATACTGAGCTCAACACTCTTTTGTTGTTGATTTAAACATAAATGTAAACAGATTCTGGAATAGCTGTTCCAAAATGTGAAATAGTGACAACAGAGTTCATTTTGAGTTTTAGAGTATGTATCTTAAAGATGGTAGTTTAAAAATGGGAAGATAATCCTCATCAATCATCATATACAGAGAATAAAATCTACAATGATTGCCCCCAGGCAGGATATATACAATGGTTTACAGATTTATCCTTCAGTGAAGACACAAAAAGAAATGCATGATGTGTGTGTGTGTGTGTGTGTGTGTGTGTGTGTGTGTGTGTGTGTGTGTGTGTGTGTGAAGTTTTCTTTTAGGTTAATATTTCCCTCAAGAAAGATTGGTTTCTGGGGAAATTACCCACATAGTTCCTTAAAATTTCTGGTAAAAAGAAACAGAACCAACCACAAACCTAGAATTTGGCTCTTAGATATGAGGAACAATAAATAAAGCATGGATAAAAGTTTAAAGATAGATTTTAAATGACGCCATGTCTAAGAAAAATGTATGCCACTCAACAAGAGATTTAGAATGGAGGAGGGAAGTTATTTCCAGACCACCAAGAAACTAAATCAGGGCCCGAAGAAGAAAATCCAAGTTTTGTGAGTCATAAATTCAACAGCATTCTACCTAATATTTTCTATGTTTTCAGTTATTTTTATTTCTAGCTACATGGAAAAGAAACGAGTCAAAGTTCTCATTTGTGGGACAATAGCTCTACTTACAACAGTGTCTTATAATTACATTAAATGACTCGAAAAACATAGTGCAAAAGCTGGGTGTTTACTTCCAACCTCTGATATTAAAAAAAAAAAAAATCATAGTGTCAAAGAACCCTTTGGTGATTCTAAAAACTAATTTAATCTAAATATATATACTGCAGAGAATTAATATTTGTATACTGTCTGCAAAATTATGTAACCTTCATGGCTTTAATTGACTCAATCAAACAAGCACAATCCTCTGGTTTCAGAGTTTGTAGATGTTTAGTTTTCTGCTTTCTGAACCACACCATCTGCATTAGCATAGGGATTTTTAAAATCTAATTGATTTGAACTAATGAGTAAAAGCTTATATGCATATGTATGATGGTGCATGACACGCTTTGGCATGTGCAGAAATCCTGCAAAGGACAGAGTGGGCTATTGGACACAGCATTACCTTACACATCAATCAATTTTTATGATAAACATTGAAAATCTCTTAGTAGTTTTCAATTAATCTTATTGTTATTAACTATGATCACCATGACATATTAGCAGGCCTCTTGAACTTATTCATAATATCTTATTCCATTTTAATGATTGCAATGATGATGATAATAGCAACACTATATTTATTGAGCTCTTATTATATATGAGCTTCACAAATATTATCCATTTAATGTTTATGACAAGTCAGTACTTTCAATGTACTTTCTGTATAACAGTTTTACTGCCAAATATTATGGAAAAATACAAAATATTCTATTGGGCAGAAAACATGAGAAATACTACACGTGTTAGCTTCCATCAAGAAATTCACAAAGTGCATTTCCATATTATAGATTTTTAAACAACCCAGCATAAAGAAATATATCTAGGAGAGCGTCCTACAAATCTCTGGTTAGGAAACTTGGATGTCTCACATTTCTTCATATCTTATAGAAGTTCTGGTGTTCTTAGGAGCATACTTTGTGACACGATGCTATAAAATGCTACTGGTGGTTTTCAAAAGAGGAAATAAAAACTTAGAGACATTAAGCAACCTTGAATCACATAATCTTTAAGAGGTAGAATGTTAAAGCAAAGATAGAGTTGAAATTTATTCCCAAGCATGTATCCATCATTAACTTGTACAGGGTCAAATATTATCTATCATATATAATCCTTAGCAGTTATGATAAAATCATTCTATCTATACTGTCTCTAATTCTTCAAACACCTGTGATATAAGTATGGTTATCCCCATTTTGTAAATGAGGAAACTAAGGCTCCATTAGATATTCTAACCTCCTAACATCTTTTTGTTTAACTTTAAAGATGTTTTTCTTCATACATATTAGTGCTTTATTTACATGTATGTCTGCATGTCAGTAGAAGATATCACATTCCATTATAAATGTTTGTGAGTAACCATGTGGACCCCTGGAAGAGCAGCAAGTACTTTTAACTGATGAGCTATGCTATCTCTCTAGCCCAACTTCCTGACATCTTAACAAGGAAACATACAAAGGATTATTAACATGGGTGAGGAATTGTTTGTTGCTGACTATTTATTTTAGACAAAGCCAACACTATTAAAATTTCAATGTTTACACTGACAAAAAGGTTGTGATACTGGTAAGTTGAAAAACCCTCTAGTCCATGATAGTTAATGAAGAAACAGCTTTTCACAAATAATAATGAATTTAATCAAGTCAGTATGTTCTAAAGTAAGTTCAGAGTGGGACTTCCCATTAGAAGTATAGGCCATGCATGAATGAATTAATTGCCTTGGGAATATATATGAACTTAGTATGAATCAATTTTCAGCCCTCATTATATTTGTCTAATTGTAATTGAGGGGTACATAGGCAACTAAAACCACTCCAAGGAAGGAAAGTTATAGGTTCTTTGAAAGATTTAGCATGGAGTAACCCAAAAATCATAGTTACACAGTGAGACAGATCTGAATTTGTTGCTAGCCTTTTTGCCAATTAGCCACATGACCATGGACAACTCACCTAAGTTAGACTAAAAAATGCATCTAAAACTATGCTACAGGTTATAGTTAAGATCAAATAAGATAACATATGTAAAGATGAAAACCCTGAACCAGGTACTCATTACATAGTAGCTTTATTTCAAAGAGCTTTCCTGTGTACCTTACAAAGCAACATGCTTTAAACAAAAAAAAAAAAAAAGGAGAGAGAGAGAGAGGGAGGGAGAGAGAGAGAGAGAGAGAGAGAGAGAGAGAGAGAGAGAGAGAGAGAGAGAGAGAGAGAGAGAGAGAAAACACTACTAATGAGCAAACATCAAGATTATTGCTGAAAGGTGCCCAATGCTCTGTGCATCTTCAAGAGAGCTCTGGGGTAAAGATAGATGATAATTATAGACTTTTAAGAATTAATCCCCAAATGCTACTAAAATGGCATATGCCACTGTGAATAAAGAATCCTGATAGATTCATTAACAATTTCAAAAATTTATATAAGTTATATACATGCCAAACATGCATAGACACAAACACACACACACACACACACACACACACACAGTTTGATGGGAATTTCTCCATTCTATACTGAACGTTAGTGAAAAAAATCTCAAGGACACATTCAACTATAAGTAACATATTCAGCATTTGTAATGTAAACACATTACGACTCTATGAATGTATTAGCACATATATGTCAAAACACATTCCTACATACACCTAGAAGCACACTATGTGCATATAATCCAACTTCAGTCATCCCTATACAAACTTACTCTCAGAATCTTCCCACTTCCCACTCAAGCATTCATGCCATCACATTGCCATTCACATCATTCCATAACCATACATGTACTCAAAGATAATGCTTGCCTACCCATGCACATCTGCAGACATCTGAACATAAATTGACATGCACACACATTGTCCGGGTGCTCTCTCTCTCTCTCTCTCTCTCGTTGTGTGTGTGTGTGTGTGTGTCTGTCTGTCTGCCTCTGTCTCTTTGTCTCTGTGTGTGTGTGTGGTTTATATACATTTATTATACATTTATTAAAAGTGTTAACATTAGTTTGAAAAAAGAAAAAAATCATTTCATTTTGTAGTCATTTCCTAATCCTATATAGATTTTGTATGCTCGTGGAATATTTGAGTTTTTATTTACTTAACTTAAATCAGATAATTTTAAGGCTCTAAATTGTATCTGTGCTCTTTTAAAAGTTAACTCTCATCCCATCATGAAAAACACTATATCTTGAAAACTAAAGTGCTTTGGGAAAAAAATAGAAAAATTTGTAATAGTTCTAAATTGGCATGTACACTGTAGAGTAATTTAAAATCATTAGAATGATGCATTTTTTAAAGTAAATGCTTTGCTAGAAAAATGAGTAAAGCACTATTGCACTGTATTAATGGAGCTCGAGACATCTTAAATTGATTTTGAAATTAAACACCAGAAATTGCAACTTGAAAAAATAATTAGGTAAACCATTATATAGCAATCAAAAAGAAAAAAGAAACCTCTTGAAATTTAGGAAATTACAAATTAAGTGTGTCAGTCATCCTGATTTGGCAAGGGCAAGGATTGTCAATGAAAAGAAAACATACGCCACTTAAAATATTCTTGAAACCTGAATGATGACTAAAATTTATTATTCTATTTTGGTTTCTAGTCTTTTAGAGTCTTACTGCATATCAACATAAGAGCTTCATTCAGCAAAGGTCTTGCAAATATTTCATCATTTAAGGATTTGATAATGGGAGACTTTTACAGAGGACACTGGTTTCACTAGAGGAAAAGAGGGTGAAAATATTCATCTCCTAGTTACATAGTTGATATCCCTTCATCATTTGAAAGACAAGAATTATCCCAATATACCACATACAAAGTCACAATTAAATATTCCTGGGTCTTTCATGTATTCCAATTTTCTTTAGATCTAAACACCTTCTAAAAATCCAGTTTATTTTTAGCATTAGAGCCAAATATTTTACAATGGAATTATCGCAAAACCAAATAACATTCATATCCAGTTACCCCTGCATGAAAGAGATTCATGAAATATTCCCTAGATTTATTTATATCAATTGAATCCCATCACTGTCAATACATGCCTGTGACTATTCTATTTTTCCTTCTGTTACTTTTCAAATGAAGCAACAAGAGATATTATACCTCTACCTTCTAGGTCACTCCTATTTTTTCAGTCATAGTGATGACATTTCATTCTTTAAATACAGCTTTAATTGTAGGTAGTAATTACCACATAAGAAAATCCCTGGAAAGGATTTAACTCAGGCTTTGTATATGAAAACGAACTGATATGAAGCACCCACCTTTTTAATCCTGTGCCTTGTTGGAACAAGATATCCAAATATAATCAGAGTCTGTGTAATATTTCTAAACAGCTACTTAATCATATCAGTTATTCCGAACTGAAAAAAAAAAACAGTCACAGCTTAGATGTGTGACAATATCACTACAGTAAGTTAAATTATGATGCATTTTGAAATGTCACGCACCCATTATTAGATTTTGTACATCATTTATAATTTATGTTTTAAAAGTCTTAAGATACTAGAGGTCCAAAAATAAGTTAAAATATGTATCTAGTATCAAAGCAAACTTTATAGAGGACATAATAGGAAGAATCATGCCGACATTTCAGAAGTGCATTTTCCTAAACTGGGGAAAACCCTTTTCTATTCTTTTGTGTATTAAGGACTTGTGGGACTTAGAAGTGAGAAAGCAGTCAGATTTTAAATCCTGGACAAAAAGATCCTTGAGGACAGGTTATTCACTCAGAGAAAAGAGGGTTCTGAAGATACTTGGTAATGTTATTCAAGTACTTGAAGAGCTCACAGATAGGGCATAGTGACCAAAGCTCCTCCAGTCCTATAGAATAAAAAGCAGTAAAATGAAAGGAAGTCATGTTTGGCTACAAATCATAATGGCACTGAGAAAGAATAATGTATATTGAGGGGCATCCAGTCAGTCTTCTTAATGCCTAAGTACTGGCTGACTGCACTTTTCAAGTCATTCCAAGCCTTTTGCATGACTTAATCTTTCCTTATAGAATATGAGGTACAGCTCCAGTTTCTGAAATTATATGTTTTACTATGAGCCATTTTGAATACTATTCAGACTTATTTTGATAGACTTTAGTAGAGAAACAAGAAAAGATGTTCAATTTACTGTTAATCTGAAAATATAAGTTTAAAAAGAGTTTTTTTTAACTCTTTATACTGACCAAAGATAGGGAGAAACAGCTATGTCTCACTGCTTGTATAAAGTGGTGTGGTATATTGTCAGTATCTATCAAAATTTTAAATGGATATAGTTTTCCCATTAATTGCATTTCTAAATGATATCCTAGAGAAATGCTAGTGCAGTGAAACAAAGCCATTATCCACAATAGAAAAAAGTCAGAAACAACCCGAACATCTATTGCTAAAAGATTAAACCATGAAATATATATAGACGACAATGATAATAAATATGACTTTAGAGAAGTGAGGTAGTTCTTTATGGATTTATCAATATGTTTGGAAATTATTTATATGTTCATAAAATAACATGTTCATAAAAGAACATGTAAGATTATATAATTCTGAATAAAACATGCTCAAAACCTACAAACATACACACACTATGTGTGTCTGAGAGAGAGAGTGTGTGTGTGTGAGAGAGAGAGAGAGGGTGGATATACATACATACACATGCATGTACCTAAATATGTACATGATTATATATACAGATGTTTAGGAAGAATATTTATAAAGCAGATATCAGTGGTTAGTCTAGAAAATATAAAATTAATTGACAATTGAAATTGAATTAGTATTCTATCTTTAAAGTTAAATTTTACTATATAAATGTTTTAAATTAGTTACAAAAGCATGTGATGAAAGACAAACAAATGGAAATCAGGAAGCAAATACATGAGGTAGTAATAAAGACAAATAGATATTTGTGACATTTGACAAGGGAAAACTCTTAAACCAAGACTAAAAGATAGGCAGGTAACAACAGGAGTGCAAGAGGCAAAATATAATGGAGAAAACACACCTTTTTTTTTTCATTTTAGATGAAGCTCACTGCCTCATGGATATTTGAGAACATCAGATGTAGCCAAGGGCACCTCTGACAGCTTCCCTGGGAGATGAGGAGGTTGCACATAATTTCATATTATATATTTTTTCCTTTGGATGGTTCAATTTTTTTTATTACGTATTTTCCTCAATTACATTTCCAATGCTATCCCAAAAGTCCCCCATACCCTCCCCCCTCCACTCCCCTACCCACCCATTCCCACATTTTGGCCCTGGCGTTGCCCTGTACTGAGGCATATAAAGTTTGTGTGTCCAATGGGCCTCTCTTTCCAGTGATGGCCGACTAGGCCATCTTCTGATACATATGCAGCTAGAGTCAAGAGCTCCGGGGTACTAGTTAGTTCATAATGAAAACACACTTTCAAAAGCAAAAAAAAAAATTGCAAGATTAGGTAATATAAAATGTGCAAAAGTTAGAAAAAAATATGTGTAGCTTTGTGGTAATGGATAAAGAATTGTTCTCCTGAATAATGAAATTTGTTATAAATCATAAGCATACTAAACAAGTTGGTATTACTGCCTGAAAAGTTACATCATGGAGTAAGATGGACAATCTAGAAAGAAATAGAAAGGAGATAAAAATTTAGAGTAAGATAAATCAGTATAAATAGGATGGGTGACACAATATTCCAAAATTCTTTGTATAGCCTCTTCATCTTGAAAACCTGACACATTTCTCTGAATTAGCAGAAAAATAGTAAGTGGAATGTGACAATTACAGAATTGGAAGAGTAAAAGTAAAGCTGCAAGGGAAATTATCAGTACTATCGATTTAAATAGGTCTTTGTATTCAAATGTTTTACTTAAAGAGGTTACTTTCCTATGATGATACAAAGAGTGAGGGCAAGTTCTTAAGGACCATTATGGTCACGAATGGAGTTCAGGTGTTCTTTTCCTGGATTAGGGAATCCTTTCTAATTTTACTGACAGTTCCTTTTGGATCTCCAGTGAAGTTATAAAGTGTAGTGGTAGTTATCATTTTGTTTGTTCAGGAATTGGAATCTCTGATAGATTTGAAAAGAACCTAGGGTTAAAACTAACTTTTGAACTAGTTTCCTTTCTGGGAAACAAAAAAGAAAATATATATATATCATTGTAACAGGAAGAAAGGCATAATTCAAGTCCCAGAAGATTTAAAGGAAAAATTATAGGCCAGTAGGATGGAAACCCCAAGGTTTCTGGACCTAGTCCAAGATGTACCAGAAGGGCCTAATGCAGTCATTCATTGATTTGAGAGATAAGATATGTCAAATATATTAGAGTTACTATGAGGCAACCTAGAAGGCAGAGGCTAGCTTGCCAGCCTTTACTTGATCATTTGCTGCTAGGTATTACTGGCAAGAGGGTCAGAAATATTACCCTTTCCCTGCCCCCTTTCCTCTCTGTTACAGCTAGTCAATTCTCAATTCTGCTCTGCTTGAGCTTCAGTTCCCTCAAAAATAAACCTCCGGAAAAATCCGCTTTTATTACACATACATCATTTTCCTTAATCTCACCACTCACTCATCAACTGAGTTAGCTATAAAACTTGAGCAGGTTAATGATTAGAAATGCATTAGTACCCTTTTTACTCAAGCCACGGGCAAGATTCAAGCCACCTTAATTTTTGAGAGAGAGAGAGAGAGAGAGAGAGAGAGAGAGAGAGAGAGAGAGAGAGAGAGAGAGAGGAAGAAGAAGAAGGAAGAGGAGGGGGAGGAGGAGGAGGAGGAGGAGGAGGAGGAGGAGGAGGAGAAGGAGAAGGAGAAGGAGAAGGAGAAGGAGAAGGAGAAGGAGAAGGAGAAGGAGAAGGAGAAGGAGAAGGAGAAGGAGAAGGAGAAGGAGAAGGAGAAGGAGAAGGAGAAGGAGAAGGAGAAGAAGAAGAAGAAGAAGAAGAAGAAGAAGAAGAAGAAGAAGAAGAAGAAGAAGAAGAAGAAGAAGAAGAAGAAGAAGAAGAAGAAGAAGAAGAAGAAGAAAGAAAAAGAAGAAGACAATGAAGCCACCTAATTAATTAATGGCATCAGTTCAAGCAACTCAAAATTGGTACTGCCAAGAATAAATTTCAAGATTTTAGTATCAGTGAAATTTCATACCTAGGGGAACCTCACATGACTGTTCACCATTCTAAGTTCCATTTACCCCTTGTAGATATTTTCCAAAAATAGGGAGTGATATTTATTATATCACATTTTGTGTCTCTCCCCTTCAGATAGGAACACCTTAGGCAGGTTGTTTTCCCATTTTGTGTGTTTTCTTTGAATTCCTGTAATTTTCTACAGTACATAGTCAATTATTTGTGTCAGATTTTTCCACTTTTCTATCTCCCAAGTACTAGCTGCCAAACACTACACTTAGATGGGGCAGATATAATAGTGAATACTCCAAAACTGTTTCCTAGCTTCATAGAATTCAGACTATAGAACAGCACAGTAAATGGAGACTATGTTCTCTCTCTACTAGAACATTCTCACAATAGTGATCAAACATGTTTCTTCTCCTTTTTTTTTAACCTATTCACTTTAAATCCCACTCACTACCTCACTTTTGGTCATCCCCTTCCACAATCCTTTACCCACTCCCTCCCTTCTCTTCTGAGTGGGTGGGGCCCTCCTGGGTATCCCCTGACCCTGATAGTCTCTATGAGGCTAGGCGCTTCCTTTCCTACTGGGGCTGGAAAAGGCAGCCCAGCTAGAAGAACATATCCCACAGACAGGCAATATCTTTTGGGATAGCCCCTTCTCCAATTGTTTTGGACCCACATGAAGACCAAGATGCACATCTGCTATATATATGTGGGGGTGAGGGGAGTGACTGTTAGAGTGGGGCTAGATCCAGTCCATATATGTTCTTTGGTTGGTGGTTCAGTCTCTGAGAGCTCCAAGGGTCCAGGTCCGTTGACTCTGTTGTTTTTCCTGTATAGTTTCTATCCCCTTAGGGGCAGCAATCCTTTCTACTGTTCTTCTAGAAGAGTCCCTAACCTCCATCAACTGTTTGGCTGTGGGTGTCTGCATCTATCTGAGTCAGCTGCTGGGTGTAGCCTCTCAGAGGACAGCCATGCTAGACTTCTGTCTGCAAGCATAACAGAGTATCATTAATAGTATCAAGAATTGGAACTTGCCCATGGGGTGGGTCTCAAGTTGGACCTGTTAATTGTTGGCTATCAAAGATGTTTCTTAAAGCTATATAAGATGATAAATTTGGCCTCAGAATTTCTTAAGTTTGAATGTACATTGGAAGTAACTGAGATGCTCATTGAATATTTTCTGTTTATCCTCACCTCGATTCAAATACACAGGAGTCTGAGATGAGGATCAGGTATCACCATGTTTAACATGCTACCCAGATGATTGTAATGCATAGGTGATCTAATAAGCCTTTTACATATTTTAAGTCTTTTTTTCTCTAGACACTGAAAGTAGGTGCTCAGCATCTTCTTAATATAAGATTTCTGGGCATAGTCTGAAGTTGACTAACTTGTGGTTAATTTGGGGCTTTGGGTTTTATTAATAGCCAGGTGTTGCACAATATATCAGAATAGATATGTGGCCAATTCCAACATTCAGATGCTCAGTAAAAGAAATGAGCTGGTGCCAACCGCTGCATGTTAACAATACTTAGACAAGACTAAAGTCTGGGAAGTCATTTTTTATTCTTTTTTTAATCATGTTGATGATTAAAGTACACTGTAAATAAGGTCCTGACAAATTGTTTGTTTACATGACCTACTAAAATTGGTTTCCATCTCAGTGTTGACATTTAATCGCTGCAGGGAACTTTTATATCTCCTCCTTAAAGGATCATAATAATACTTAAAGATAAAATTATAAAAATTAAAATAGTGAATATAGGTATACTACTCTTGATATGTCTGTGGAAAGTGTTCAGCTCATACCATTGCCCTACAGTATTCATCTAGACTTAGGAATAGTTAATATACATTCAAAAATAATTAAGTAGCCATAATAGTAGAAACTTGCCAGTAATAAAAGACAAAAATATATCTAGAGAGATGGCTTGGTATGTATAAGTGCCCTTTCTGTAAGTACCTGAGTTTGAATCTACAACACTCATATAAAATCTGGTATAGTCATAAGTGTCAGTAACGCCAGCATAGTGGAACAGAGACAGGCAAATCCTTAGGGCTCATTGGTCATCCAGACTAGCCAAAATGGGGTAAGCTCCAGTTGGAGTGAAAGATCTTACTTCTCAGTAATAAAGCAAAAAATGATAGAGCAGACCACCCAATATCCTCTTCTGGTACATACATATGAAGACACATAGGTCACATATATACCCACACAAAGAGAAACACAAATAAATAAAAAGAAAATAAGCTTAGACAAAACAGTGATTCCTACATTTTTTTCTTTTCACCACTTACTTCCTAGAAGCTGTTAGGATATATCTCTAATTCCAGTTCCAGGGGATCTAGTGTTCCCGTCTAACATTCTTGAACACCATTTTTATTTGTGGCACAAATATATATCATTCACACAAAACACTCATACACATAAAGTAAAATAAACTTAAGGGAAAATTACCACCATTAGTATTATCATTATCATCATCATCATCATCCTTCTCTCTCTCTCTCCCTCTCTCTCTCTCTCTGTGTGTGCGTGTGTGTGTGCGTGTGTGTGTCTGTGTGTGCAAGCATTGACCCATGTGCCTCAATTTGTACACAAAGGACACCTTTATGGAATCGGTTCTTCCCTTCTGCCTTTAAAAGAGATGCAGAGATCAAAGTCATGTCACTAGGCTTGAGCAGCAAGAGTGTGCTGGTTTGAAGAAGATTGGCTCCTGTAAGCTCATATATTTGAATACTCCTGGACTGGCATTAAGAGTTATGGCCTTGTTGGAGTAAGTGTGGCCTCATTGGAGGAAGTATTTCACAATGCATGGCCTTTGAGCTTTTCAGAATCTTAAACTAGGGCTAGTTTCACTCTCTCTTCCTGCTGTCTGCCAATCCAAATGTAGTTCTCTCATATACCTCTACAGATCATGTCTGCCTGTGTGCTGCCATGCTTTCCACCATGACAACAATAGACTAAATCAAGGAAGGTTAACCCAACCCCAATTAAATGTTTTCCTTTATAAGAGTTGCTGTGGTCATGGTGTCTCCTTTGCAGCACTAGAAAGCCTAAGATAAAATGCCTTTAACTGCTAAGTGATATTGCTGCTCCATATTGTTAGTTTTTGAAAATTGCTCCTGCTAACTATAGTACAACTTGATCTCTTATGACATTGCATTTTTAAAACTCTTCCTAATCATTATTGCATGTGATTACAACAACCCCATGAGTGAAACTTGTCAGTAATAAAAGACAAAAATATATCTATATTATATTACCATTTGGCAAAGTAGAAAATCCAGGTACACTTAGGATTAATGGCTTGCTCAAGTTCTGAATACATATTAGGTTTCTTCAATTAGCACATTTCTCCATGTACAGGATATTTAATGGCTGAGACCATGCTTGAGTGTCAATAAGTGAATCAATTTGAGCAGCTTTTCAGGTCAAGGTTTATAACCAAATATATTTCATGCAAAAATACCACAGATCTATGCACTCAAAACTACCTCAGCCAACATTTCCTTAGCTGCTTTGCCTATCCTATACCTAAAACTACATTTTTATATATAAATAGTAGACATTGATCTTTATATTGCCATTAAGACTCATTTCCTTCTTCCTACTGTGGGAGGAACAAGAACTAAGAATGCTGTTGAAAGGGTGACTTTTAGACGCAACTTTGGGTAGTTTCCAGCCTGATATTTATTCCTGGAGCTTTTCTAGCAATGACACCATTTTGCTCTTGAAAATGACTTTATCATAACTTTTTACATTGGGACATTAAACCTGATACATTATGAAACTAAGACACCCAAAGTACCCAATCTTTGCTCAGATTTTATAAACTTATATTGGAAACTATGTGTCTTTAGTTCTCCTACCTGAATTTGTTTACTCCCCATCAACTTCTTTAATTATATTTATATCACTTCTATATACACACCTTTATCCAAATCCTGTCCATTCTAAGAAGGGATAAATTTTTCTTAGTGGCTCCTGTTCGGTATGCCTTCTAGTTACTTTACTCATCTCTAAAAGTATAACTAGGTATCCTTGCTTCTAGCATGAATAACCTGTGGCTCATCTCCTCCCAAATGCTATCCTATGACTTAAGCTCCAATTAAGTTTTGTCTTACTTGTATGTTGGATATATAAGTAAAAAATAGAACTTTCTCTCATGGGCCAACAAGCATAACCTGGAGCTTCTTGGAAGTCAGACTTTTAATTCATAGGTGCAATGATATATATCATGGCTAATTTTCTAGATTATATTAAGACTCTACATATTGGTCTATCAGGAAAGTGTTTTGTGTCAGACTGCATTCCTTGTACATGTAATTGGGTTACAGAAGGCCACACCTAGCCTTTGCAGATTCTGGTGCAAAAACTCAAATAGAAAATGGTTTAACCCCATTGGCCTCACAGTATTACTTTGGTCAGTATCTTTCTATAGCAACAGTATATCAAATAAGACTACTCATTCAACACCAGAAGGATACTTTAAATAAGGGCTTTTACTTGGTACAGATAATAGAATACAAAGACCAATAGAATTCACCCAATTGAATAGAAGGTAGAATTTATTTTTGTTCAGGCTATAAGAATAAAATACTTTTTAGGACCATTTATTTACTACCATTCAATTTGTTTGTTTGTTTGTTTATTATCACAATTTACTTAGTACCCTTCAAGAAAAAAGAACACTTGTAAAGTTTTATCGTCCGTATGTGAACATGAAGGTGATTTTGAAATTTACTTTGCTATCTAACCCGTGAGACACAGGTAGATTGACATTAATGAAGAGATGAATGAGTCAGTGGTGAATATATGGGATGAAAAATAATAGGAAGGAAGGGATAAAGGGCAGTTATGTTAATAGGTCTTCCTATTTTCTCTACTTTCCAACATGGAAAAAAACATTTTTATTCTCCCTGTAGTCATGTGTCCTGTTGTAATTCGAAACCAAATGCATAGCACAGTAACAGATCTCTTCTTCCTTGGGAATTTGTTGGGTAGCCAAAGTTGATATACTTTTACAATCACAGTTGGAATAACTGACACTGTCAAAAGCAGAAAACGTGGAGTTTGTTTTAAGGAAAAAAAAATGTTTTCATTGATGTTTGCTGCAGAATTCTTCCTAACTAGTGGAGTTCAATCTATTTGAAGTCTATAATGGAATCCTTTTATCAGTAAGGTTGATTGTTTTCAGTACTGTCTAGCTTCTCATTTAAAGTGGTTGCTCTAAAAGGAAGTGGACTATATATACTTTAAAAAAAAACTCCCCTAAGTCATTTAGATTATGCATGCACACACATACTAACACACCTAAACATTGCTGTGTGAGTAAATTTTCTTTTGTGCCTTAAAAGTGTATCTCAACATGACATACAAATTTATTCTTTTGTTCTCATTGAAAATGTTCTTCAGAAAGGCTAGTGACACAGAATAACCTTTGTCATATCCAAAAGGATCACCTTCTTTCCGGCCATAATCCCAAAACAGTATTTTTGTTTTCTGAACAAATCATATTTTAAAATTCAGCAAGGCTGAAAACTTACAGGCACACTATATTAAAACATTTACTCTTGCATGCAAGTCAAGTTCCTTCACAGTAAAGAGGCAGCTGTGGAGTTCAAAATGAATCTAAAAATGTGTACCTACTTTAGAAATTAGTTTCTAAAGCATGCTGTGCACCTGAGACTTAGTATTCATTATGGGTAACATTATGTGCACCTAATACATTGTGACATGAAAAGTCACAATATTCTTGAGGATTTCTCTGTAACACAGTGGGAGGACCAAAGGCTGGTTAGTAGAACAAGAAACAAAGAATGGATCTTTGTGTGATGTGTTCCCTTTTTAGATTCCATTTTGATTCATGACCCTGAAAGAGATTATTGGTCTTCTTATCTTTAATATAACAAAGATTCTTATGCTGCATCCCTACGTTAAATGAAGTTGAATGGTACTAAATCCTGAGGTTTTAAAGATACTTTAGGAGCTTCCAAGGAAGCAAAGAGCAAGTTAGAGTCTTGAACCTAGATAAAATTAGATAAAATTATGATTCTATATTAACAAATGTTTTTTTTATGACATATATACCAAGACTCTAATTGTTTTCACCTTTGAAACATAATATACTTTCGTAGTTATGAAAATCATGTAACTTCTTTTGTCTATGAAATGTGAAATATTATGTATAGCATCTGAGTGGAAACATTTAAAAACATTGAAGAATTTGTTCATGTTCACATAAACTGCCTTGGAACACACTACATGTTGAGATCTCCTTTGAAACCAGCATGTAGCTAAAGGACAAATGAAGGTCTGCTGTATACATCTATTGCTATTAAGAAGTCTTTAAAACAAACAAACAAACAAAAAACCCTAATCTAACCTATACTGACCAGTACAGTAGCCTCTCAAAACTGCTGATATATTAGAGCATCTGAAATTGAGCCAGTAGTCCTATGTATAGCCATGTCTTTGCTATGGACAGGCCTGGGGACTTCTATGGATTTTGTTGTTTCCCTCTTTCTCTTTTTTTTTTCTTTTTTTTTTAAATTAGGTATTTTCTTCATTTACATTTCCAATGCTATCCCAAAAGTCCCCCTTACCCTCCCCTCCCACTCCTCCACCCACCCACTCCCACTTCTTGGCCCTGGTGTTCCTCTGTACTGAGGCATATAAAGTTTGCACGACCAATGGGTCTCTCTTTCCAGTGATGGCCGACTAGGCCATCTTCTGATACATATGCAGCTAAAGACACGAGCTCTGGGGGTACTGGTTAGTTCATATTGTTGTTCCACCTATAGGGTTGCAGATCCCTTTAGCTCCTTGGGTACTTTCTCTAGCTCCTCCATTGGGGGCCCTGTGTTCCATCCAATAGCTGACTGTGAACATCCACTTCTGTGTTTGCCAGGCACCAGCATAGCCTCATAAGAGACAGCTATATCAGGGTCCTTTCAGCAAAATCTTGCTGGTGTATGCAATGGTGTCATCATTTGGAGGCTGATTATGGGATGGATCCCCGTGTTTCCCTCTTTCTCAATGCAGGAATAAACAATCGACATGCAGCCTTAAAAAAGGGGGGGGGTATGTTTAAAATGAAGGTAAAGAATCATTTTATATTTTGTAGAAATAATAGCAAATATAATGTTTGAGTAAATATAACCCTAAAATGTTCTAGAAAGAGGAAGCCAAACAAGAAAACTTCTAAAGTTTTTCTCACAAGTACTTAAGTGCCTCCTTGACACAGAAGAGCTTGTGCTTAAATCTGGCTGATTCTTTTTTTTTTTTTTTTTTTTTTTCAACATTTGTGCTCTCTCTCTCTCTCTCTCTCTCTCTCTCTCTCTATATATATATATATATATATATATATATATATATATATATATATATATAAAACTAGAGCATGCACACATGAAAGTCAGAAGACAATTTGGCATGAGTCAGTTATCTTCTGGGAATCAAGCCTAGGTCATTAGAGTATCTGAGAAAACATCTACCAGCTGGGCCATCTTGCCTTTCTGTCTGATTCTTTTTACTGAGTAAACATTCACCATCATATTCTTCTTGTGAAAATTTGATTCTATACATTTGTTAAAGAAAAGCACCACACTCAAAGGGTTTAAATAACAGGAAATTTGCATTGCACATTAAAGATTAAAAAATAAAGTAGAAGTCATAACATTCTGTATTATGATACTTGTTATACAATTTATTCCAAAAACACCGAAATTTTGACATTTGAAACAAACACATATTCCTTTTATAATAACTTTAGAAGTTAGAGTTAATAGATGCCCTCTAAACTATATTAATTTGTATTTTCTGGAGGAAAATTATTTCTGAATTATTACCTACTCTTATAGTGCAAACTATTTGATATTTAGAGCTTATGAGTTGTCAACCTTCTGAGGGAGCTTGAAATAGTACAATCAGAGTAGTGTATGATTTAGAGACAAATATTGCCGTCTCTCTGATTGTCAATTCTCAAAAGAGTACAGTTACCTGTCTATTCCATGTTCACTATGCTGATGACTTTCTCCTCTGTAAACAAGCCAATGAATAAGAATGTCATGGGACTTATGGTGAGAAAGGCCTCCTGGTATACTGATTATAGGAAATATTAATTAGTGATCTCAACATGAAAATGCTGCCATTACCTTTGTTCCCTGCACTGTCCTGATATGATGCCAGGGGAAAATCATCTCCTCGAAGACTATATGTTTATAGCAATAGCCATACATTCCATGCTTCTTTGGCTCTAAGTTTCAGTCTTATATTCAGGGGTCATAATCTTTAGGGACAGTATTGCTTGTTTCTTTACCCTAGCTGCACAGTAAGCTTCCTCTGCACTCCACTGAAGTAAAGGCACTTAAGGGTTACATGAACACAGGATAGAGGCAAGGCCAGGTTGTATCTTTTGATTAATTTCACTCCTCCCTCGAAATCCCCTAGAAATGATGAAATACACTTCCTTTGGCATTGCTACCGTTCTGATTAACTATCTTAAATGGCTTGTCGGCTGGAATTTGAACCTCTGGAAACTACTGTCTTACAATTCCACTTTCCTTTCTCAAAACCAAGTGCTTTAAATATATGTGAGAGGAAAAAGAGCAGCCGTGTTTTGAGAATCTGAAAATCTGTCTCCTCCAAATGCTTCATTTTTAACGACATGATCTTACAGACTTTTATGTCTTCAAAATCTATGCCAGTCTAATTTTCCAGCCTATCAGATTAAGCTGTTTTTCATTTGTTGTAAACGATTTCCCACAATATCCTTATTTGATCTGCCAACATGTACAATCTATGGGCCTTAAGGGGAATTGGGAAGGCAAGTTCTTCTCTTCAAAAACCCCTTGTGTGTTGGCCACAGCATAATTGTATTTCTGCTTTACACCTATATCATGGTTGGGTAAACAAAGTTATACCCAATGGTGAATGAGTAATCCTTTTCTGTAGTATCAATTTCCAGAGCTTTGGTCCTATGAAATGAAATATCTGTTAGTGTGTTTACCATTACCAGTCCAACTCATAAGATTGTATTGATTAAATTTTTGTACTGCAAAAATACCATTTTAAACCAGAGTGAAATCAATATGGATGTGTATTTTTATATACAAATTGGATTGAGCTCAAAAAGAATATTCTTTGTTGGAACAAAAATAAATCTGGAAAGAAAATCTGATAAAAAAAGGAAAAGAGTTTACCCTTCCTTGTGCTTGAGTCTTTTTCCCCTGGCTGTTAATCAGAGCCCAGCCCTCACTGTCTGAGTGGAGATTTCTGCTCCAAGCAGATCAATGTTTGCACAAATTAGGACGTCAGATAACATCATCAGTGTGCAAATGCCTTCTTCAGATTGAAATGACACAATAGCATCCCTTTCAGCTCTTTGGGAAGCAGCACAAAACAGCCAGTGAGGTTCCTGAAGGCTGTGTGCTTACTGTAAAGCTCGGAAGCTCTTTTTCCTGGAGCACTTAATGCTTCAGAAACATCCCACCAGATGGGGTAGGATTATTTCCAGAAAGCAATTAAGGCAGTTACTGGAGCGATGGTAAGGCATTGCTGTGAGTAAGCAAATAGCAAAGTTGTAGCCCCTCGACTTGTACTAGTTTTATTTGCTTTGGTTAAAGCTGAAGTTCAGAGATAATGAATATAGCTTATGAAAGCTGAAAAGTGATGTATATTAACTCTGAATATGGACTTCCCATGCATGAGGAAGACCAAATCTTAGTCCAAAAATAATTGTACAAGCACTTGACTAAAACTAAAGACAGTATTTTCTGCTTTCCTTATAATCCTAACAAAAGCACATTAGTATAAAGTCTCAGGATGCCTGTTACAGAGTACCTCACACAGATTATACTCACTCAATGTCACTTTACTCTTCCTTCATACAGTCTCTCTTCTCTATCTCAGAAAATGCAACTCCATTCTTATACTTATTTAGGCCAAAACCCAGAGTTATCATTCTCTCATGCCTACTTCTGATCAATGAACAAATCAAACTGACTGCATCTTCAAAGTATGTCCATCCAAAACCTGACAGGAGGCTCTACTGGTATCATCCCAATCACTGTCTCCCAGCACCTTTTGTTTTCATTAGCGTTGCAATAACCTATCTAGTGGCTGAGTTGCTTTGTCTTTTTTGTTCTTTGTTTGGTTTGGTTTTCTTGTTCTCCTAGAGTCTTTCAACACAACAGCAAAAGTGATCCTAGACATGGAGGCTCACAGTCAGCTATTAGATGGATCACAGGGCCCCCAACGGAGGAGCTAGAGAAAGTACCTAAGGAGCTAAAGGGATCTGCAACCCTATAGGTGGAACAACAATATGAACTAACCAGCCCCCCCACCCCGGAGCTCGTGTCTCTAGCTGCATATGTAGCAGAAGATGGCCTAGTCGGCCATCACTGGAAAGAGAGGCCCATTGGTCTTGCAAACTTTATATGCCTCAGTACAGGGGAACGCCAGGGCCAATAAGTGGGAGTGGCTGGGTAGGGGACTGGAGGGGGGAGGGTATGGGGGATTTTTGGGATAGCATTGGAAATGTAAATGAAGAAAATACCTAATAAAATAATAATAAAAATAAAAGAAAATCAGATCATGTCACTTCTACGTTCAGAATGGCTCCATGGTTTTCTCATTTCCCAGAGTAAAAGATGGCATCCCCATCCTGTTCCTCCCTGCTCTGCTCTTTCCCTCCCTAAGAGCCCTCTCACAAACAGTTCACTATTCCTGCCATCACTTCTTATGCATCTGCTATAGGTACATACTCTTGACTCCTTTTTTATTTTTTAAATGCTAATAGTCTCTCAGTTCAGAACCTTTCAGAGGCTTCAGAAAGTCTCTGCTTTCTTCTCAAATAAGTCCCTCACATTTTCTTTGTGTCTCAGATCCCCTGATCTATTATCAGAGAGGTTTTTTTCTAATTACTAAAGCAAAACAGCAACTTGCTAGTCTGCATAACCAATCATTCTAATTTTTTTCTAAAATTATTGCCAACAAAAGAGCCCAAGTTTATGCATTATTCTCTTTTATACATAGAATATAAATTCCTCTTAAGAAGACTACCACTGTATCCTCAGTGATGAAGCAGTGTCTAGAACACAATAGGTTCCCACATCCAATTTGTCTTCAAATAAATCTCCTAGTATTTTTATTGAATGCCCAAGATTTTGTCTCATGCCCTGTTGTTTCCTCCCTCCTATTTTTTTATTTTTGAGATTATAATATAATGACATCATTTCTCCCTTCCCTTCCTCCAAACTATCCCATACATCTCTCTTTGCTCTCTTTCAAATTCATAGCCTCTATTTTTGTCGGTTGTTGTTACATGTGTATATGTATATAGATATATATTTCTAAATGGACTGTTCAGTATGTATAATGTAAATTATATGTATGTCTTCTGTTATGGTGCACAGTCCCAACAGGCACATCTACAATTCAGCTTCCTCAGATAAGACCCAGGAAACATTGTGGAAGATAAGGCAAGAAGATTGGAAGAACAAAAGGATAAGGGAATTTTTCTTTAAGACTGTGTCTTCTAGTAATGTCGAAAGCTATACATATAAAATCTCACCAAGATACTGCCTAAACTTGACTTGAACAAAGATGACACCAATAAACACACAGGAGTAAATGGGGAAAAGCCCACTAGGCCTCAACCCTCTTCTTCTCATTCATCCTTTTACTCTTCCTTTCCTTCTTTATCATCTATAATATTTATTAAGCACTTGTTACTAGCTGTTTATATGGGACCTGTACATCTGTTTTAAATTTTTATCCATTGTATGGTGGAGGTGTTTTGCCTATATATGAATCTGTGCACAAATTGCAGGCCTGGTGCACATGGAGGCCAGCAGAAGGAGTCAGATTCCCTAGGCCTGGAGTTATAGACCTTTGTGTGCTCCCACTTAGAATACTCCGGTCCTTTAGAAGATCAAGGAGTGCTTTTAAAATGCTAAGCCATCTATTTTAATAAACAAGAACTATGCATCTCTTTTAATAAACAAGAACTGGATGGGGTATATATTCTCGCCATGTTGATAAATGCATAAACTGCATCTTAAAAGTGTATCATTTGTTCAAGATGGCATAAATAGAATCAGAACTATGCTCTAACCCTAGACTTATTCTACTCTTCCAACCCTAGAGATTTCTTCAATTGATTTACTTTTCTGTTTCCTCTCTGTTACTCTCCATGCAGCAGATGGGCCATTGATAAAATCCAGAAACACTGGGTCTAGACAAACTCTTAAGACTTACTAATTGTGTTGCTTTCTCCCCCTAAACTCACACTTTTTGCATTGCAGTTTCTAAAATAGCTCCGCAATCTTAATACTCACCAACTGCCATATGAGTGTAAGCAAAATGAAAACTAGAAACTTCTTTCCAATTCTTCGTAGCTCTCCAGTCACCAAGATGGCCGTGGGTTACTGAGAAAGATTTTGGATTAAGAGAGTGGCAAAGGTTATTTATTAATGAACGGAAGAGAAATCAAAGAGTAGCCATTCTCTGTGAGTTTAAAGAATCACAAAATGAAAATTACCCAAACTATTGTTAGAAGAGAAATCCTCATGCCATTTCCACATTTGACTTAATGGGCCTGGGGTGGGACCCAAGATTTGATATCAGGTAGTCTGTGGGCCCTACTTTGCAAAACTCTGTATCATCCAAACACACTAGGTTTTGATTAATAGCATGAGGTTTTGTTGTGAAGGTGCCAGAGACATTATTTTAAAGGAGAAAAACATCATGTCACTTTACTTAAAAAGCTTGGAGAAAATTGGATTTTCATTTAGACCCAGAAAATCATTTGGAATGCCTTGCAAAGTTCACAATTTAATATACACAGCTGCAGTAAGAGTTCAACTTCTCAAGTCAGCAGAAGCAACACAAGATGAGAAAAAGTCAGCCTCACTTGATATATGATGACCAAAATATGTATGCTAATTAAAAGCTTCACACTTAATGGGAATAGTGCATTTATTAATGATGCATGGCATTGGCATTGCAGTGAAACAATAGATCATGGTCTATATTATCCAATGCATGGCATTACAATAAATACCCTAAGGATTAATAATGTTTCATTATGAAAAATGTCAAGTTTAAAATCATTGTTAGGTTACTGGGCAAGTAGCATCAGTTCTCAGACCCTGAAAATATAGACAACGCTGAAAAACAAATAGTGCTGAAAATGAAGCTAGAAAAGCAGGTCCAGAAGCATGGTAATGTTGCTCTCAATCCCAGGGGCAGGGGAGGAATACTAGCTATTAAAGCATGAAATTTACTCCCAAAGTTGGTGTACTATGTTCTTGGCCCACAATTCCATGTGTAACACATGTTGTATCACACCTGGAGTTAGTGGAGGGACTGGATCAAAGAAGAAAAGAGGAGAATTTGTATCTGTTATTTTAATGGTAAAACTTTCTGCTGAACCAAGCATAATACAAAGAGCTTTGTACACATCCAGAGCCACCTAGTCAAGAGTATTAAAATGTGCCCCTTTTATCATTGCTGAAAGAAAAGCCCATCTACTACGGTGAAAGTGGTATTGAACTTTAGAGAACACTTTGAAAACATGTATTCTAGATATTAAACTCCAATTTTCTGAAATACAGCCTCCTTTTGGCAGCACTCAAATTGATTTTTTTCTAAGAAAATTTGGAGCCTGACACTTTGACTTCACAACAATCCTTGGTTCTTTGTCCTTGGGACCTTTTTTAAGAGTCCCATGTATGAGATGCATGCTATTGGTCTTAAGTCATACTGTGTTTTCTCTAGACCTTCAGAAAAAGAAAATATGTAAGAGAGAGGAATAGTGAAAATGAATAACCTGCCACCCAGAGTATTCAGTGTTTTCATGGATGTCACCTACTAAAAGGAACACTCCTAAATAGCTATCTCATTTGACAATTTTGAAAACACAGTTGCATGTTTGACAGATTTGGAAGTAACATTAAAATATCCCTACAAGACCATGCAACTGTATATTGAATAATTGTATATTCAAATCTTTTTATATCTGCATTAATTATTTTCTAATTGCTATAACAAAATATCTACAAAATCAGCAGGCTAGGGAGGCCATCCATCATGGTAGAGAAAGCATGGTATGAAATGAAATGAAATCGAAGGTGTCTGTCTTGAAGAGCTCTTTATGAATGCTTGAGTGATACAAATGTCAATGGAGAGCAAAACACATTCATTTATGAAGAAGAGTTTGCTCATTTTGAGTGCTTCATATTATGACTGCTTCATATTATGTTGATTTTTTTCTATAAAAGAACTCAAATTAAATAGAATTTTGTCCGAAGATATTTGACTATATACATAGTCCAATTAAAGGGTGAGAAGAAGAAAAACAGTTCATAAAGTGTAATAAATTATCTTCTACACATATTATAAGCAAGTAGCTAAAATGTTATAAAGAAACCATCATGTTTCTCTTAGAGTAACACCACAAGTTACAGCATTAGGTGAAGTACCGCACACATTAATTTTACTCAATGCTAGTCACTCTAAGAGACAAGACATGAGTGAAAAACCTTCACCAGTTTTATAGACTAAATAAAGGATGGGGGAATGGAGAAAATAGTCAGCATACATTGCATAAATGTATGACATCATCAAATAACAAAATTAAGACATAAGAAAACAGAATGCTATCCTGTTGTGATCTATGCTCACACTTATTATATAGAAATAAACTGTAAATTTAGACTGAAGCTAAAAGCAAAATCCCCTTGACTGACCAGCCAATCTGATTTATTCAGTACATAAGTGCTTTCTGTGACTATACTATACTCCTGAGAGCAGGATGTGAAAAGCATAGGCTTTGGAGGTAGCAGGCTATATAGACTCAAACTCTTTGGAGATAAGATATGTGGATTCAAAGCCATACTGTGAACTGTTAAGCAATTTGTTGAACATTGATATCATCTTCTATAAATTAAGGTTCGTAACAGTTCTTCTAACATAGAGCATTTGTTAAGACTAAGGACAGAAACTCATTTACATTGCTGAGTATATAGCTTATAGTGTATACAATTCTCAGGAAATAATAACCATGTCCACTGCCATTATTGTTCAATGTCAAAAAAAAAAAAACCAAAAAGGCTCAGAATTCAACATACGTTATTGCTTAGACCAGGGGATCCACCGTATGTATAAATTGTGTGTTTAGACTATCTGATTTCCAGAGTACCATAACAAATTATGCCAAAATGAGTGACTTAACACCATAGAGATTTTCTCTATCACCATTCTTCACATTAGAAATCTAAAACAGATGTTCTAGGACCACTCTCCCAGTGGGGGTCCTAAGAGGAAAATCCAGCTGCAAAGGCGGCTGGTGCTCTTCCGTGTCTTGGAATTATTTGACTCCAGTTTTCATAGGGCTTTTTCTACTTTTATTCTCTAATAATTGGATTTAATGTGTATTGGGTTATTGAAAGATAATCTCAAGATGTTAACTTATTATATCTTCAAAGTCTATTATTTCATAGTTCAGCCTCATACAGAGGTTGTGACATGGACATATTGTTTGACCTACTGACACTTAGTAAGGCATACATGATTTCAAATCTTTTGTCCTTGTCCTTTCTTTGATAAATCTCCGTGAAAGACTTGTATCATTTTATCTTAAATTTTATCAGAAATAACCAGACACTACCAGCATTATGAAAATTGCCAAATCTATGTTTTCTTTTCCCTTCTTCTGCCCCCCTCTGTATTCCTATGTCTCCACAATTCCCTTAGCAGTCTTATTTGCATGTAACACCTTTATCCTGTGCAACACTCACCCAACATCCACTGCATTCATGTCAAATTTTTCTTGAAAAGTGCTTCCAACTTTAGGACAGTTTTTAACTTCCCAATAATCCTGTCTATTTTAATGGTGCCACATTATTAGCTCATTGTGCCAAAAGCTGGTAAGTAAATTTTCTTAAAAGACATGATAGTTGAAATTTGAAGGGAAAGCCTGACACCCTCTAAGTATAGTATCGGTTTTCAATAGACCATCCAGTACTTTTGAACTTCATTTTTTGACAGCAGAGAATTCCAGTTAAATCTTCAAATGTTCGGGGGAAATGGATAAAAACAGAGCTTTTCATATGGACGTGCAGGAATCTGGATTTTAATAAAATAATATCTTAGGTACTAAGATTCTAGACACTGTGCCCTATCTATATTTTTTAGCACAAAATCCATATATTTATCCCACATTTACTAACACTGAACAGATAAGACCTTCACAAGCTAAAATCTATAATTATGTGCCAGTATTTTAAAGTTCTGATTAATGATTCCAAATGATGAGAAAACTTGAGAGCATCATTGCAATTTATTAGGAAGAGTGGTATTTTCTGCTCAGACTATTCAGATTTATTCTGACACCTAACAATTTTACTAAGCTATAGGCTCATTACTTTTCTAATCAGTGATAGGGTATAGAATTTCTACATATCTAAGTTTTGCTTTAAAAGAGAATTATAGGAAAACTTACATTTCCCAAGTTCTAACAAAAGGAATCTGCTATTTCAAACCCTCTAAAATGTCCTACCTATCTGGCAAAACTGATACACAGAGTCATTTTGACTCTCATAATTGGCTGTGCCCATTGGAGAGTGAAATGCAAGCAACAAAGTTTTGTTAGAGAGTAATCTTGTTCAGTTAACCCATTGTTTCTAGCCCTGGATCAAGACAGCCCATCATGAGAGGATCTTGTAACATAGGAAGCTGCTCACTTCACAGCAAGAGCAAAATACATGAGAAGCCAGATCACAATATGCCATTCAAAGGCTTACCCAAAAATGAGTGTGACATTTTCAATTAGTCCCTACCTCTTAAATATTCCACCACTTCTAGAGGTGTCATAAGCTGATAACAAAATCTTAAATATCTGTACCCATGATAGACAGTTATCTTAACCATAAAAGTCACCAGGCTGTCCTGAGCCCTCAGTACTAGCCAAACATGCTACTATGTTCCTTGGGTTACTTCATTCGTAAGCCTCACTGCTTTTCAAGAACTAATGTGTTTCACAAAATTCTGACTCATTTTCATTGGATCATATTATTTCATGATTGTGCATTTTTAATAACCATTACATGGGAAATCTCCAATGTCCTGTCATGAAACATAAAATTAGATTGTGTCTGGACTGATGGTCTTTCAAGAAGAAAATCCATGAAGTAGCCTGCTAAATTTCACTTCCTATACACAGGCTCTGAATCACACCATTATTCCATTTCCTCATTCATTTATGCCTAACAGCAGTGTTCTTACTATATCTTTATTGAGGGTTTTTTCATTAAGATTTTGTCTCTTCTACTTGAAAAGAAATATGCCTTATTAAACTCCACATTCTTTTCTCATTATCTTAATATCTTTTGCCCCTACTTAATGATTGAACTTCAGTTTTTCACTTCTGTTTCTTTTCACTCTGTCACTGCAAAACAATCACAAGCTTAATAAAAAATATAAATAACAAATATTTAACAATAAAATGTTGGTTCATTTTTTCCCAATCTTTATTTATCTCTTAAAGACAAGAACACTGTTCTATAACAATCACAACTTAGCTATCAAAGTAAAGATGTTAGCATACATAAAGCACTACTAACACTCAGATTTCATTCATATTTTTCTATCTGTGCCAATACTGTTCATTGTAACAAAAATATCTTTACTAGAATCAATCACTGCCTTTTTTATCATGTGCTGTCCTATGGTCTCTGGCTGTTTATAATATTGCTTTTATCTTTCTATTGTTGTCATAAGCAACTGTCTTTAATATTGTGCATCAATTATTTTGTAGAATACTCTCCAATCTAAAGTTTTCTAGAATTATGTCAGAGTTTTGTTTGTGTTATCATTCTGAAGATAACAAAATTAACGTTTTAGTCTTCCCATTGTTTCCTATCAAGGAGTGCCATTAATGAGTTGTACAATCAATAATGATGTCAACTTTAATCCTTTAATTAAGGTGGCATCTTAATGGTTATTCTATTTTATTCTCCTTTCGACTTATAATTAACAAGTATGTATAGGGATGAACATTGAAGTTATATAACTTCCATTAATCACTGAACTTTCTATTTATCCATTAATTTACTTATGTAAGAACTCATGGCTCCCTCTATTATACAAAGAGTTATATTTTCTCATTTATTTCAACCCCCAAATATTTAGTTTTAGCCAGTGTTAATCCCTTCAAAATATTTCTCCCCTATTTGGCATGACTTCATTACTCTGATTATTCCCTCACTTTCTGTTACATTAAGATGTTCTGCAACCCCATAGGAAACCAACAGTGTCAAATAACCTGGACCCCTGGGAGCTCCCAGAGACTAAGCCACGAACCAAAGAGCATACATGGGCTGGTCTGTGGCCCCTGGCACACATGTAATAGAGGATTCACTTGTCTGGCCTCAGTGGGAGAGGATACACCTAATCCTGTAGAGCCTTGATGCCCTAAGGAGGGGGAAACGCTGGAGGGAGTACCCTCTCAGAGGTGAAGGGGAGCTGGGGATTGGGGGAACAATTCTGCAATGGGGGATCAGGGAGGGATATAAATAAATTTGGGATAAAAATAAAATAAAATAAAATAATTAACTTTAAAAAGATGTTATAGAGACTGCTCCATCTAGAGATCCATCCCAATCTGCTGACACCAAACTCAGACACTATTGCTGATACCACGAAGTGTTTACTGACAGGAGCCCTGTACAGCTATCCCCTTAGAGGCTATGCCAGATCCTGACCAATACAGATGCATGTACACAGCCAAATATTGGACTGAGCGCAGGGACCCCAATGGGGAGGTTAGGGCAAGGACTGTAGGAGCTGAAGGGGTTTGCAACCTCATAGGAAGAATAATGTCAACTAACCAAATCCCCAGGGATTAAACCACCAAAGAGTACACAGGGGGTACCCGTGGGTCCAGCTGGATATGTAGCAGAGAATTGCCTTATCAGGCATCACTGGGAGGGGAGCCCCTTGGTCCTGAGGAGGCTTGATGACCCAGGATAGGGGAATGTTAGGCTGCTGAGGGAGGAGTGGGTGAGGGAGTACCCTCATAGAGGTAGAAGGGAGGGAGGAGAGAATAGGGGATTTGTGGAGGGGAAACTGGGAAGGGAGATAACATTTGAAATGCAAACAAATAAAATAACCAAAAAGAAAAAGAAAAACAGAAAATTCGAAAAGAAAAATATGTTCTGCCCAGCCCATGCAATTAACAATTTCTCCAATAGCCAATATCATTTTTGTGAAACTGAATTTAGAAACCATGTTCAGGGCATAGATGTTTTGTTTATTGGCTTATTTAGTGCTTTTGTTTTTATTTATTTATTTATTTTCACTTTGTTTTGCTATTAAGATCTAAGTATTTCCAGGTACTGCAGTTAACACACATAGGAACATGTAGATACATATCTCATGATTATGTATCTGTCTGTGTATCTATAGAAAACTATGAATATCCGTTGTTACATCTAGTTTAACACTGCAAGTTTCTATTCTATTGTCTGTGGTTTTTTTTTTTAATTTCCAACTTTCTTCTCTGGCATTTTGACCTCTGAATCTCTTGTCTTTCACATATTTACTCCAGTCATTCCATTTCTTAACCCATATCACGTTGGAGTTCATTCCCCATGATCCTACCTAAAGCCATGCCATTAGGGGACCATTACTCAATATGTTACTAAAATAAGGAGCACTCTATTCTTCATTCTCTTTGATTTACAGAAAACTCTTCTTTCATTTGTTCATATAGAACAACATTCTCGTGATTTTCATCACATCCATGGCGAATGTCATTCTTCTTTTCTAGATCTTTCTTCTTAGCTTAATTTTAAATTTTAAAATCTTCAATCTTAGAACCCATTCCTCTTATTTTTCAACTTATTTAACAGTCATCTCTTGGTTTTATTTATGATTTTCATTGAAGACTAACAAATTTAATCTCTTACCCTGATACCTTTACTTGATTTTGAACCCATTGTCAAACCCATTGAAGATCTGCCTACTTGACAGCTCTACTTAGATTTCTCACAGGTACTTCAGATTAAACATATCTAAAGCTGATCTCTTAATCTTCTACATAAAACCTGCTATTCCTTCAGCAGTCACAACCTTTTACACACTTGTCCATGCCAAACTTAACTATGATTCATGACATTACCATGTTTTACCTGTATTGTTGTAATCAGCCACAAGGTATAAGTCTACTTCCCAAATTATTTTCAATACATCCATTAACCTCAGTCTCCCTAGCCATAGCAACCTGGATTTTGCCTCACCTGAATTCTCAGAAGTAGTTTAGGGGTAATCACTGTTCTAAGCATACATTCTTCATTAAGAGTAAAGTTGGCCTCCTCTAGACACTTCAAATCAAGTAGTATCATAAACAATATTTTTAAAGTCCATTTCTACCCAATTCTCTAGATTATATCCAAATATCATTTTAGTACTAATCAGATTTTTGTGAGTCTTTGCTGCCTTTCAGTGTTTTTTCCACAGCACTTTTCATAATTTGTAGTTACATATTATTTGAGTTATTTATGCTACAAAATTCATACTGTAGGAAGACAGGGGCTCTCGTTGTTGCCATCTCACTCTCTGCAGTGTGTGTGTGTGTGTGTGTGTGTGTGTGTGTGTGTGTGCACTCATATCAATAAGATGTAGGAATTGACATAAGGGAAATTTTTAAAAAAAGAGCATGCTCATCCTTGTAATGACAAACATTTGGGTGAACGATGAAATTTGTAGCCAAAAATTAAAGTCTACTTATGTACTCACATATTTTGGTTAACATCAATATAAACAAACTAATTTCCTTGGAGTCAGGCATCAGAGCAGTCTGATTGGCTGGCTTGTAATCATTTCACTTTATGCCATTCAGAAATTGCTTTTTGAGATTTTTTTTTTCTCAACCACTTCTTAACTTGGTTGCTCAGAACTGAAATTGGATTGTATCCTGGACACAGCAGGAAGGCAGTTTGCAGAGCCCATGAACATTGTTGAAATTATCATGCAAGCTTATTAAATGCAATGTATATTTAAATTGAAAAAACTTTCTTTATTAAACCCAGATAGGTGAATTTTTATAGCTTCCAGCACTAAAGTGTATTAAGTTTGAGAGTCAGGTTAGATTAATTTCTAATCTTTATGGAAATCATTTTTATTAAAAAGTGGGAAGTTAAGATTTTGACAGTTACAGGGTTTGGTAAATCCTAAAAGGATCATCATTTAAATATGCAGGGAACATAAAATCAGAGTGCTTTCATGATAAGGATGATTTGTTTATTTTATATGCTCATTTTTAAAAGCTGTTTTAATATTTAAGCTTGTTAAAGAAAATCTGAAATGTGGTTGAATATATTAAAGCTTAAATAAGTTTTGACTTTCATTACTTTTCATGAGAGCCAATGAAATAAACCTTAGCCTGGGCTTAGTTGCTAAAATGAAAAAGATTAAAGGAATATTTTTATTTCTAAAATAAGTGGTCAACATATCTGGAATTTTATTTGTAAATACATTCCATGATTTGTGAGGGAGCCTGCATTCTCTACTGAATACAGGAACATTTTACATAACTGGAATTTTGTACTTGATCATTTGCATTTCAAGTTGTTTCCTTTTGGTTCTCTTTTGTTCTATTGAGAAGTAATTTGAAAATAATATAACATGCATAATCAGATGATTTTCTATACGTATATACTATGAAATTATCACAATCAAATTAGCTAGCTTTTCATCATGCCATGACTTGGTTGTGCATGAAATGCCAGAACTGAAGATATACTCAAGAAATTTCAAGTCCAATAACATTGATTTTATTCAAAATCAATTCTTTCAGTGATTCTGCACTGAATTCTTGCAGTGATTGGTTTAGAGGTGCATACAAACCCTAAAACACATTAAGGGCTATAACTCAATGATAGAGTGCCTCTGTGACATACAAAGGACCCTGTGTTACATTCCCCTCCTCTCCAATTAGAACAAAATAACCTCCCAGAAAACACCTGTAGGAAATTTTACCAATCTGACAATAAAATGGGAAGAAATTGCTTTGTCCTTTGAATTTAAGTATACAGATTAAGTGGGTCTCTACTCATGTGCCTTCTCTTGGTCTTTTCCTTCTGTTTTTCTTTTATCTTTATATTATATATTTATATATACTGTATATTATAAAACAATAAAATTTATATAGTATAAAGTACATTATATATATATATGTATATATATATATATAATTTCTGAAAGACAGAAATGGGAGGATCTAGACAAGAAGGAAGGTAGAGAGGAACTTGGAGGAGTAGAGGGAGAGGAACCATAATCAAGTCTTATTAAGTGAGAAAAAATATTTTTTCAATAAAATTGGGGAAATATACTCATGTCTTTGCATTTTAAAAGTATAAAATCAAAAAACAAATGAAGAAAATCAATTATCAAAGGAACTCATCACATTTATACTTCAGAAGAGTTGGGCTATTTGCCTAGCATGTTCATTGATGTATACAAGTAGTCGTCAATTAAAACTTAGGACAACTGGTCTTGGAAGTATAGGAAAGAATTAGAGAACTACCCTCCCATTTCATACTTTTATACTATAGAATGAATTCCTTACCGAATTTTATCGGTAAGGAATTTACCGATAAAATGTTTATCTTTCTGTATCAGACATAGATATTCAAAGAGGAAACTTTAAACTTACATGAAAAAGGCTTTCTGTAACCACTAGCTCATGTGTTTGGTGTTTTTGTTAACAATACTACTGCACCTACTTGAGGTATAGAAGATAAAGCAATGAATGTATATTAGTGGTAATACTGTCACACTATAGTGAAACAAAGTTATATATCTGTCACTTCACATAGATACATTTTTATGACAAGAACAATTAAACTTTATTAATATAACAGAAATCACTAATACATTTAATACTAATTCCATTAGCTATAATCCTTATTTATACATAAAATCTATACATTTCTTCATACTCTATGTCTGCTACTTTTGTGTCCTTTAAGCTGTTGCTATATTTCTTCCACTCTTTTTACCTCTTAACAAACACTATTTCACACTGTTTCTGCATGTGTATGTTAGACTCTACTATCAGTAATATCACGCAGTACTTTTTTCTGTGATAGTCAATTTCATTTAACATAATGTCTACCACTCATATTAAAGATTCCCTTCTTATCTTCTATAGGCTAATATCCCATTATGTAAAACAAATATTTTCACCTTACGTTTACATCATGCATAGTAGCTTGTTTTCATTTAGCATAATCAGAGTTTTTCATCTTGTAACCTTGAGTCTGTTTTTATGTCAGACAAGTGCTGAAGAATTAACACTACCTACCTACCTGCCTTTCTTTTATAATCAGCGCATTAAAATTGTACATATATGATGTGATCACACAAACATCTTTCTTCTCAAATATTTTCTTACCATTGTTTTATGATAAAAACATTCAAAATAAATTATTTTAATTAAAAAAATAGTACTTATCTGCTATCACTATACTTCTAAGTATAAGCCAAGACCCAAAGAGTAATTAGTTCCCACTTCTCCCTCCCAACTGCTTTTCCCCATATCTGCTAACCACTATTTTATTTTCAGTTTCTATTGTCTATTCTTATATTCAAGTAATCAGTAAGACCTTGTAGTGGTTTTGTTTCTTCTGGCACTTTTCTCTTAATAATCCTATCCATAATTTTATAAATGGCAGGATTTCACTTTTGTGACTTTATTATATATGCACTGCATTTTATTAACTTTTAATATTTATTTATTTGTATGTCTGTTGTGTGCTTCCCAGAATACATATCTATGGAGGTGAGTGGATACCCTGTGAAAGTCAGTTCTTTCTTCCCATAGGGATTCCTAGAATCTGTCTCAGGTCATCAGGCTTAGAGTTGCATAGATTTACCCAATGAGACTTCTTACTAAGCCACCACAATTTCCTTATCTTTTCATCAGTTGTTAAATATTCATTGGTTGTTTCAATTTCTTGGCTATTGTCAACAGTGCTATAATAATAGTGAAAATATAGATGTCTCATCAACATATTGATTTCATTTCTCTTGGGTATAGACCCAGCAGTAATATAGTTGGATTATGTAAAAGTTCTGTTTTTAGACTTTTGGGAAACATCCATAATATTATTCATAAGGTCTATACTGAAATACATTTCTATCAATGATGTACATGCTTCCCTTTTCTCATGAGTCCTTTTAGCACATATCACATTTAGTATTTTTGATAATATCTAACTGACTGAAGTGTCATTTTGATTAGTGGCATTGAACATTTTTCATATATGTGTTGGTCATTTCTATGGCTTTTTTAAAGAAATATCTATTGATAACTTTACCTAATTTTAATTGGATTATAGTATTTATAATATTTTCCTTTTTAATATTTAGCTATTTGAGGGATCTACCTAATACTATGTTTCAAAGTGGTGAGCCTAGTACTGGTATCAAGTCTAGAGCCTAAAGTTAATTCTTTCTTCCTTCCCCCAGGAGGGATGGTTGCTCTATACAATTAATTGCTTAGAATTGAGTAAAGAGTAGCACACACACAATTCTTTCTTCCCCATCTGCTAACTTTTGTCACCATATCTTCCCTTTTATGCTACAAATAGGTACTTTTGTCCCTCACCTGGTTTGCTCTCTCTTGTGAAGACAGTTTAACACATGCATAGTTGTACAAAATGGTATTTGTGGGTAGCCAGATTTTTAGAGTGATTTTGTTTGCTACCAGTTCATTACAACTCCTTCTTACCTTTTTTGTGTACCCGCGATAGGAACTTAAATTAATTTTTGTCACAAGAATAGCAGAATCTTAGCCTAGTAAATACTCACCATTCTACATATTTTATCAATACTTGAAATTCAAGCTGGAAAAAAAAATATCAATCACTGTGTTTCTTGATCTCTTGATTTCCCTCAATGATGTCAAAATATTCTAGTATCCTAGTTTGAAATTGATGTGTGTGTATATAGATATAGATATAGACATAGACATAGACATAGACATAGACATAGACATAGACATAGACATAGACATAGACATAGACATAGACATAGATATAGATATAGATATAGATAGATAGATAGATATAATTTAGTCAGCATATATTAAATGGTATTTTTCCTGAGAAAATTGGAAGCCTGAATTCAAGAAAGGGAGTAGAATACATAGGTTGTTAAATATGTTAATGAAATAATTCTACAAATATTTATTGGCTGTTTATCATGTACTAGAAATGTGGGATAAGCAAAAAAAGATTGAGATGCAACTGTTTCCTTTCTCTTGTAGAAAAGAGTGTAATCTGTACGTATAGAAAAATTACAGGAAAAGGATGTATAACAACCATGATATTTATACATATACATCATATACATATACACATACATATATACAGAAGAGGAATGGCCATTCTTTATAGTCCATGAACTACTTAAGCTGAAACCTCAATTATCATTTAGATAAATAAACAGACTACAGGGAAAGCATTGGAAAAGGAAGGGGAAAGTCAAAGGAGCCTTGTATGCATATAAAGGAAGATAAGTTCTACATAAGACATGTAGTCAAGTTTGTCTATATCAAGGATATAAATAAAGTAATAATGAAAGCTCAAGTCAGGCAGGTAATAATTAGGAGTTGTACTAGAAGCGTTTAAAGTTCTACACTATCCGGATTTAAAGGATAGTAAGCTTTAGAAGTCTATGAAGTATTTTTATAGCAGTGTGTAGCCAAAAACTGTGCTTTTCCCACACAGAAGTAAACATGATGCCAACTGAAACTGGTTATGCAACATAGAAGTAATATATATAACACTGGAAGGGTTCAGAGATGCAAGATAAATCATAACTGAATTTAAATAGCTATCTTCAAAAATTTGAGGACATAGTTGTTGTATAGCAGTTTTCCTGTGAGATTGAAACATTCCATCCTATTCAGAGGCTCATTAATAGCTTCAGGAATTCCCAGAAACTGACAAGATTCACTAGGATATCTCTCTCCACAAAAGTATATAAGCAGTAAAAACTAAGGATAATCAGTCTCATACAAGCCAATCTTTAAAGATACAGACAAGCCCAGTAGCCTGTAAGAAGCAGCAACCAGCAAAGCAGCCTGATCATGACAGAGAACATCTAAACTGCCTAGAAGATACTAAGATGAGCTGAGTTTCCTAAAAGAATTCCAAGCCAATTGAGCCACCTGAAAAGGACACTGTCCAACCTGTTGAGCTGCCTGTAGATTGTGTCACCAGTGCTAAGATGACCTTTGGTGATAGAGATTTCTTTGTGTTATTCACCATTGTGGACTCGTGTAGTATCCATACTTTGATCTGTCATCAATTTCCTATCTTGAGTGAGTAGACATGCGTGCCTCCCCAGGAAACATCTGCCAAACAACAATGACCTGAGGCAGAATGAATATGCCACTTTCAGTCAGTTGAAAAGACAGAAATAAAATCAAATGGTGAAAAAACAATAAATTTCAATCCACATCAACAAATTCAATCTCCAGCAAAACAAAAAACACACACACACAGAGAGAGAGAGAGAGAGAGAGAGAGAGAGAGAGAGAGAGAGAGAGAATGAACATTTCTCATTAAGAACAATGATTCTTCCCATTTTCTTACCATGTCTTCAGGTCTACCATATTTCTCTTTACTGTCTGACTTTGGCTGGTCTCTTTAAGCTAAATTTTCTCCTTACTGGTAGTGCCAAAGAAGAGCACATTTTCTACATCAAACAATGTTACTACCTACTGATAAAGTTGTTCATAAAAGGATTGCTGATGGTTATCCCTGTTATTTGTACCAAAATGTTACATTTTGAATACAGGACATACCTCCATCAACTATGGATCATCCCATTTATACCAGAGGAGACTAATACAATAATCATCTTTTCTAAAGGGTAGAAGCGCATCTGGGAAGCTGATGAGTTAAAATGGAATATTTCTTTTCAATTTATTTCCTTCATAGCATCCCCAATAAAATACATGGCTAAGCTAGAATTTCAGCTAAAGGAATCAAGCCTATAAGACCACATTCATATCAGCATAATATATTGGGGTCAGTTCGAATATTTCAAAAAGTAAAATACAAAAACTACTTAGATGAGAGCTTAAGTCCAAATACTTACTGCAGAGTAAACTGGAGCACATACTCTCTAGGGTTAGGAGTTGACCATGGCTAAAGAGCCCACAGGATTAAACTACATTTCAAATAGACATCCTAGTTCCTTCACGTAATGTTGTGCTAAAATATCAAGACAAATACAGCTTAGGGGGAAAAAGAGTTTATTTGGCTCCCAATTCCAGGTTACAGTCTATCACTACAGATAGTCAAGATGGCAAGAACTTGAATCAGCCAATTATACTACATCCACAGTCAGTAGAAGAAACCAATGAATTAGTACATACAGTCTAGTGTTCAGCTCATGTTCTCTACTCTTAAGCGGTTCTGAAACCCCTACAAAGGAAATGAAGCTACCCAGAGTGGGTGGGTCTTTCCACATCAGTTAATACACTCAGAATAATCCTTACAAAAATGCTCATACAACAATCCCCTTTGGGAGAATCTCATCCTAAGTGATTCTAGATGGTGTCAAGTTGACAACTAGAACTATCACAGGAAACGTTATATTCTAAAACTTCTACAACAGGCAGCTTCTCCCCAGTGCCTTTTTTCTATTCAGATAATTGATAGGCCCATTTGCATTGCTCTTCACATAGATTGACTCAATTAGCCCTGAAAATATACACATACAAATAACATTATAAAGACTGAGTACGTTTTCTTTATATATTCAGTGTATGTGGTGTGTGTGTGTGTGTGTATGTGTGTGTGTGTGTGTGTATGTGTGTGTGTGTGTGTGTGTGTGTGTGTGTGTGTGTGTGTGTGTGTGTGTGTGTGTTTACAACAACTCAAAAAATAAAACAGGCCATGAATTTAAAAGAGAACAAGAAAAGAACTTGGGAGAGTTTGAGGAAAGGGAAAGAAGAAAGGATATAAGTTGTATTGTGATCTTTATCTTTTTAAAATTATTTTTTACATTCCATATTCCATTCCCCATCTCCCCCCATCCACCCTCCAACTGCTCCACATCCCATACCTCCTCCTCACACACTGTCTCCATGTGAATGCCCCACCCCCACCCCACCTGAGCTCTAAGCTCCCTGGGGCCTCCAGTCCCTTGAGGATTAGGTGCATCATCTCTGAATGAAAACAGGCTCAGTAATCCTCTACTCTATGTGTGTTGGGGGCCTCATATCAGCTGGTGTATGCTGTCTGTTTGGTGGTCCAGTGTTTGAGAGTTCTCAGGGGTCCAGATTAATTGAGATTGCTGTTCCTCCTACAGGATCGCCCTTCTCCTCAGCTTCTTTCAGCTTTTCCTAATTCAACTATGGGGATCAGTTGCTTCTATGCATTGGTTGGGTTCAAATATCTGCATCTGACTCTTTCAGCTGCTTGTTGGGTCTTTCACAGGGCAGTCATGACAGATCCCTTTTTGTGAGTGCCCCATAATAATAGTGTCACGCCTTGGGGCCTCCCCTTGAGCTGGATCCCATTTTGGGCCTGTTGCTGGACCTTCTTTTCCTCAGGCTCCTCTCCATTTTCATCCCTGTAATTCTTTCAGACAGGAACAATTATGGGTCAGAGATGTGACTGTGGACCGGCAACCCCATCCCTCACTTGATGCCCTGTCTTTCTGCTGGAGGTGGCATCTCCTCCAGCAGAAAGTTCCCTCTTCCTACTGTCAGGCATTTGAGTCCTGGGAGTCTTTTACCTCCCAGGTCTCTGGTGCATTCTGGGGGTGTCTTAGTCAGGGCTTCTATTCCTGCACAAACATCATGACCAAGAAGCAAGTTGGGGAGGAAAAGGGTTTATTCGGCTTACACTTCCATGCTGCTGTTCATCACCAAAGGAAGTCAGGACTGGAACTCAAACAGGTCAGGGAGCAGGAGCTGATGCAGAGGCCATGGGAGGGATGTTCTTTATTGGCTTGCCTCTCCTGGCTTGCTCAGCCTGCTCTCTTATCGAACCAAGACTACCAGCCCAGAGATGGTCCCACCCACAAGGGGCCTTTCCCCCTTGATCACTAATTGAGAAAATGCCTTACAGTTGGATCTCATGGAGACATTTCCTCAACTGAAGCTCCTTTCTCTATGGTAACCCCAGCTGTGTCAAGTTGACACAAAACTAGCCAGTACAGGGGGACTCCCCTCAACCTCCTATTTCTCCAGGTTGCCTGTTTCCATTCTTTATGCTGGCCCTCAGGGCTTCAGTCATTTTCCCTCACCACCTACTCCCCCCATCCACTTTCCCTCCCAGGTCCCTCCCTCCCTCCCCACTTGTGATTGTTTTCTTCTGTCTCCCAAGTGGGACTGAGGCATCCTCACTTGGGCACTTCAGCTTGTTGACCTTCTTGAGTTCTCTGGACTGTATCTCGGGTGTTGTGTGCTCTTGTTTGTGACTAATATCCACTTATTAGTGAGTACATACCATGCATGTTCTTTTGGGTCTGAGTTACCTCACTCTGGATGATATTTTCTAGTTCCATCCATTTGCCTGCAAAACTCAGGGTGTCCTTGTTCTTGACAGCTGAGTAGTATTCCACTGTGTAAATGAACCACATTTTCTGTATCCATCCTTCTGTCATGGGACATCTAGGTTGTTTCCAGCTTCTGGCTATGAGAAATAAGGCCACTATGAACCTAGTGGGACATATGCCCCTGTGGCATGGTGTGGAATCTTTTGGGTATATTTCCAAGAGTGGTATAGCTGGGTCTTCAGGTAGATCTATTTCCAATTTTCTGAGGAACCTCCAGATTGATTTGTAGAGTGGCTGTACCAGTTTGGAATCCCACCAGCAATGGAGGAGTGTTCCTCTTTCTCCACATCCTCTCCAACATGTGTTGTCACCTGAGGATTTGATCTTAGCCATTCTGATTGGTGTAAGGTGAAATTCAGGGTTGTTTTGATTTGCATTTCTCTGATCACTAAGGACTTTGAAATTTTCTTTAGGTGCTTCTCAGCCATTCGAGATTCTTCAGTTGTGAATTCTCAGTTTAGTTCTATACCCTGTTTTTTGATTGGTTTTTATCTGATGTGGGGTTAGTGAAGATATTTTTTCCCAATCTTCTGTAGGTTGCCAATTTTTATTGCGATCTTTACACACACACACACACACACACACACACACACACACACACACACATATATACTGCAATCACATAGGTTTAAACCTCCTAAACACAGGTCAAGATATCAAGATAGTAATCAAATAATGACCCTTCAGACACTTCATGGTGTCATGTCTCTTCCCAGGTCCAGAGATATGACCTGGATACCATACTTTAAACACTAATTAGAGTCTAGAACTTTGATCCTTGTTTTTTCTACCAATTGCAGATTTTGAGGGCTGAATCTAGACATAATATTCTCTAAACCAACTAATATTAAATTATCTACCTAAGAAATGTCCTAGCAATGTCGAAGTATGTAGTGCAATATTAGTGAAATTAGGAGTAACTTAAATACTTTAAATTGTCTACTTAAAGCTAAATTAATAGCTTTAATCAGTATGATTTAACTCTATTAGAATGTTAGTATCATATGACTGCAGAGATGTAAAAAATTGGTTAAAATCTCTTGATCATTTAATAAAAGATAATGTGAAACGTTTTAGGAAACACACAAAATATATTTATTTCAAGTGTAAAATCCCAGAATTTGGATGTCTGAATAAAGCATGAGGATTACAAATTTGGGCCAAGCTTGAGTTACATAAGAAACCATATATTTATCTTATGATTATGCTAATAGACATGTAACATTTTTTAAAAAATTAGTATTTCCTCAGAGTAAAGTTATAAAGTTTAAAAAATATACTTAATGAGTTAAACATCAATAGACAGTACATTCAAATGTCATACAAATGCGTTTAAATATGTTTTTATCATGCTAAGGAGTTTATTGACTCTAGGTTCCTTTTCTTTCTTCATGCAAAGTTTCATGTTGAAGGGGAAAATAAGTTGTAGACGCATGGTCTGTTACACAATAGTTACAACTGGATACTAAGTGCAGGAACCTGGTGCAGATCTCAGAGTTTCTTCAGTTCTTGCTAACATTATGTCTCTCAGAGCTTCTACTCTGATTTCATTCTCTTAAGTCAGGAAAGCCCCTTAACAAGAATGCTGATGAGAAGGACGTGAAGACTCTATGAGCTCTTCTTCATTCAGGGTTAATTTCTTTCATTTGAATGAAGTGTCCTTCTGACAAAAAAAAGCTTTGGCTTCTCCACTAAAGTATGCTCCACTGTTTTGGGCGCATGAATATGTGTAAAAGTCTCTCAGTGTATTTTTTACAGTGATTCATGGAATGTAGATACTTGTCTGCTAAATGGGAAAGATTATTTCCTTAAAGATATCATACAGAAAATTTAGATGAACATTGATACAATTAACATTAATTCACTTTTCAGAGAAAAAAAAGTCATCTTTAAAAAATTTTAAAAGGGAAAATGGATCAAATATCCATCCAAAAAGATTTTTCCTTTATTGCTATTTCAAAATTACATCAAATCACAGCAAAATGAGTGCTAAGCCTTATATATAAAGAATAACCTTCTTAATTATAAACAAAATTTAAATGTGTATTTGTGTTCAAGTTCATGTACATCTGAGTACACACCAACATATATAACCATTTGAAGCAAAGATGTAGCGAAATAAGCTTTGGTGATTGATATTAGTACATAATTTCATCTGTGAGACTACTATTGTAACATTTTATTATTGACTTTAATGTTTCAAATTAGGCTTGCATTTTTTCTATAATCAAATTTTCTACCAAAGAACAAATATCCACTTTACTAGAGAAATCCGAGGCTAATTGATATAAACAAGATCAATGAAACCTTAAGCCAAACCTCATTAAAGACTTATTGATGTTCTTGTTCTTGTTCTTGTTTAAGGCAGAGTCTCTCTATAGTACCCTGGCTGACATGGAACTTGCTATGTAGATCAGGTTAGTGTGAATTCATAGAGATCTACCTGCCTCTGTCTGCCAACCTGCCATTGTAACTGTTTTAAAATATTTTTAAAATTAAACAGATTTTTAAGGTTAAAGACTGTGTAGAGACTAGAATTACGATGTTGTTATTAGTACAGCACTAGCTTATGTTTTATAGCCTTGAGTCAGATTGTACTGATGTAAGATCTGAGTTTAAGATTAATAAAATATATTAATGCACAATTGTAATGTTGAGGCAAAAGGACATATATTATTCATGTGTCATAGATTTTTCTGTATTAAAATGAGATATGCTTCTGTCTATCAAACATAGTATGTTAGTTGGCTTTCCACAACTGTAAGAAATACCAGAAATATTCAACCTGTAAAATGCAAAGGTGTATTTTGGCTCACAGTTGTTGGAATTTCTATCTGAGATTGTTTCTCACTGCTCTGGGCCTACATGGTAGAGCAGTTGCTTGATTCATTTACCAATGGGGGCAATGCCAACCCAAGCATCTTAAGAGCTAGTAATGTTTCCTAAATAATATGTATGCCAAGCTCCTCACTAGAATCAAACAATTAAACAAGACCAATAAATACTATTAAGACCCTGGGGTCTCAACTTACATGGCTTTAAAAGGCTAAAAAATACAGACTTCAGACCCCAGAGGAAATCTCAACCATATTTATTTTTATGTAGAAATCTTGCCATTTTTACCATGAATGTACATGGGTTTTTCTCATTGGATAATTTTACAAATATTAATATTAAAATGACCAATGTAAAAAAGAAGAAGACAAAGAAGAAGAAAGAAAAAACTTTGTGCACTGCACCTGACTTGCCAACTTTTGTCACCTACAGTTTCCTAAATCACTGACACATAAAGTTCTCATAGCCTTGGTATCAAATTTGTAATAAGTTGAACAAAGAGAATAACTATTTATTGGAATTTGTTCATTCTTTTCTTGTTACTTTGTTTGGTTGATAGTTGTTTCCCTTCTAGCTTCATATCCTTAGATCTTTAACAGATTCTCCTAGGTAGTAGGCAATTTATCAATTTTTGCCAATCTCTATGTCAGAAATTGTCTCTTCTTTACGATGCCATGATGTAGCATTCGGTTTTTCACATAAATAACTTATACAACAGGATAACAAGATTTAATATTTGGGGATGCCTGAGAGTATCACTGCAGAATATTGGGTACAGTTGAGGTGCCAAGAATAACAGAGTTCAGTTTACTGAGAGCTTGTATCTAAAAAGTAAATCTCAGAGAAACGTTTTAGAAGGCTGTGTGGAAGGATTTACTATTTAATCAAGTTGTTCTTTGTCAGCATGTAACAAAGAAGTGTTCCGGTTCTCTCCCAGTCCAATTTATCCAAATGGTGTTCATTGTCGACATGCATAAAGAAACTTATTAAAAATGAAATGTCTCAATAGAACTTTAAAGTGTCTGCCTATATTTTTCATGTTGTTTTTCAATACGTTTGCACAGAAGCATGTTGGTGTTTTAGCATTCTTTTGTCATCTTTTGCAGCCTATAATGTTAATATATTTTCAACCAGATGAAAACATTGCTCACGAAATAGAAGTCTTTGTGAGACAAATATATTAGATCAGATATCATTTCTATCGTGTTTATAAGTTACACAATTTCCAGAATTTTGTGGTCATCTGTCTCCCTCTAACCCACCCTCCCGACACTGATTTTAAGTAGATGGGGATTGAAGAACATCTCAGAGTCCATCCAGAAATCCTATTTTAAACTGGATACAACTGCAGAAATGTTGATACACTTCTAAGTGAGGAACGCTTATTGTTTAAGATCTGCTGCTCCACTTGTAGTAATTTATTTCTTAGACAATTCCCTTACTCATGTGGATATTGCTTCCCACTTGGATACTTGTGGTACCAAAACTGTAAATCAGACGGGTAGTTGTGGCTTGTCTGGCAAGTGCTGTGTGTTAAGGACTGCACAAGAGACTAAGACATGTCTGCTTCTTTAATTCAAGAGGACAGTCCCTGAAGACTTTTTCTACTTTTTATTTTAAAATTATTATTAAATATTTAAGGTATGTGAAGAAGCATAAAACAGCTATTACACTGTTTTAATAAGTAATATAAATGTCTCTGTATATAATCTTTTTCAATAAAATGTTTAATCACTATTTTACTGGAATATTATGAGCACTTTGAAGAAATTTGGTACACATATATATTGTAAAATGCCCAGAGTAGTTAGAATGTGACCCCCTCTGCTAACTTTCCTTACACCAGACGCCACTATGCTAAACTTAAGTCATTTTTATGGAACAATTATTCTAAACTAATCATTTTTATATAGAATTCTAGCCTTTCGAAATACGTATAGATGATTTTTACATTATCCTATGTTTGTGTCTACTTTCTTCCTTCATAATTAAAAGACTTCCCATGTTGAGTCATATATCTCTTAACTTTTACAGTTTTGAAGTAAAATGTGATATCGATTTTCCCACTGATGTGAGTTTTTGTTAAGCCCTAAACTCACCTATTAACATACTGTAAAATAATTTTAAGCATTCTTGGTTATTCCTGTTCCGTCAAGATGCCAGGGGCTTCATTTTTTAAAAGAGTTAGTGTATTGAGACAGGGTTTCCTGCATCACATTCTGGACTTAAATGCATTACATAGTCCAGAGTGGCTCTGAAACTTTGAATCTCCTACATCTGCCTCTCCACTTTAGTGTTAGGATTACAGACATTTGCCACCAGGCCTAAAATTCTACCTGGATTTTAAAATCAAATCACAAACATTGACACCCTAATGATAATCATAGTGATAATGACCTCTTAACTTATGAACACAGAACATATATTTCTCGATTGATTGGAGACTTGTTGGTAGTCAAACATTTTTATCTAAAGTGATGATATTTTCTACATTTGTTAGTATTGTGAAGAGTCAGGTTTGGGGTGGGTGTTGGTTTTGTTTTTTACAAAGTACATGTCTATTAGCTATCCCTGATGTTTAGGCATGCTGAATTTTAATTTGCTTGACCCTGATTCTAAAATCTCTGTTATCCTGTCTTCTACTTTTCATAGTTTATACTTACATTTAGTGCTATCTCCCTTGGCAACTGTTGCTTCCTTTATAGTTTTGATTATTTTATTGTTCTAAGATCTCTAGTGCAACATAGAATCCAAAGCAATAATTAATTTTAGTACTTGTTTTGACTTTAAGATTAAGATGTCCCTCACTTTATTACCAAATATTATGATTGCCATAGAATTTGAGTAAGCCCCCTTCATCATTTATAAAGTTGTCTTATACTCTTATTTGCTAGGGGAACCTACCATAAAAGGACACTAAATGTTACTTATTTAGCTTTTTTTCTGTGCATAATAAGATTACATATTTCCTTCAAGCACTATGAGTGGATTAAAGTAAAATGAATTATTTCAAAAATAAATTGATTTTCTAAAGTTAAAGCATCACTTATACACTCTTGATTTTGATTTCTAGGTTAGTATGTACATATCTCTGTGTTTTTAAAAGGATTTCCTGAGATTTTACTGGGAAGTTTTATATTTATAAGTAAAATTATCCTACTAAAATTTTATATTTTCTTATCTTTTTTGCTATTAGATTATAGTTTTCCCATCAATACTTCAAAGAGCCTTTTCCATTTCTCTACACTACTGTATGGATATTATCTGCTCTTTGAAAATTTAGCACACAGGCCATATTCAATGCCAGATAATATATATAATATTCAGACCTTCTTTTCCTTCTGAAGTACATTTGTCTTCCTGAAAGGGATCTTCTTCATCTAAAGTTTCAGAATTCCCCATCCCCTAAATTTTTTATCCTCCACTCCCCACCCAACACTCTGTTAATATCAATTTCTGCTGCCCAAATATTCTTTTATATGTGCCTTTCTTATGGAGCATGTTCAATTTTCTCTTTGAGAAAAAACCAACTGTTATCCCAGCAGCTGACAGTTGCCAATAGCAGCAAAGCTAGAGGTAAGATTTTTGTGCCCACCTCTCTCCTCTCTATGTTGGGATTTGGTCCAGACTGAGCATGAATAGGTCTTGTACATGCTGTCCAACTTCTGTGAGTTCATACTTGCAAATATCTTGCTGTGTCCAGAAGACATTGTTTCACCTCTGGCACCTACCTGCTTTCTGCATATGTTTTGGAGCCTGTGGAGCAGGGGCTGTGATATATATATTCTATTTAGGGCTGAGCATACTACAGACTTTTTAAAAAATCCTTTTCAGTTGTAGTTGCACCTTCTAAATAGAAATTTCTCACACGAGGGTTAAGAAGTGCATTCATGGGGCTGGAGAGATGGTTCAGTGGTTAAGAAATGCATTCATCTGTGGCTATAACAGTAAGTCATTAGGAGTTAATTTAGTACTGTATTCATTTAGCAAGGTAATGGTAGTAGGTTCTGCTCTTGAGAATGTTCCCTTTCTAGCCATATGTTCTTGGCCCCATATGGTACAGATACGGGTTCCACCTTACAGACAAGGACTTAACTCTAACCAGAGGTGTTTGGTTTATTCCCAAGCTGTTCATCACACCACTATTGCACCAGCAGGCATGTCTTCTGAGGGTAGTCATTATTGTGCCTCACAAAATTCACAGGTGGGAAAGTTTAGTGGTTCATTTTCAACTCCAATAGGGTACATAGCACCTTCTATGAATTCTAGCCAGTAGAGATAAACTTCCAGATCATTACTAGCTTGATTTTTCCATTATTTTTATGACTCAGATATGTATGTTCAACAACAGGGTCATACCATCAGGATCTAGAGAGAAACCAAGATTTGGCAATAGCTTGTATTGTTTGGGGATGTATGGTACCTCAGTGGTCAACAACTCGAGAAAAATTACCCACTGGCAATAGGCTTTTTAGTTACTAGTCTTTGATATCTAGTAGAGATATCATTGCCCTGTTATACAGTAACTCTCTCTCTCTCTCTCTCTCTCTCTCTCTCTCTCTCTCTCTCTCTCTCTCTCTCTCTCTCTCTGTGTGTGTGTGTGTGTGTGTGTGTGTGTGTGTGTGTGTGTGTGTGTTAGGAAGCTTCTACAGTAATTTGTTTACATGTAACTTTTTCAAAAGGGTTTTATCCCCCCCCCACATTCCCTCCTCCACCATTATCTGCTTTCTCCAACCTCAGTTTACCACTGTCCTATCCCTTCTATTCCTTTATACCACTGCAATATTTCTCCCCTCTCTTGGAAGCCACTCTCCATGGTCCCTTTATAATTTCCCAACCCTATTGGGTATCCCAAAAGAAACACAATCTGAACATTTAAAGCTAAAAATCCACAAACCATAGAACACATGAAATGTTTGACTTGCTGTGTCTGAGTTAACTCAATTAGAATTATTGTCTTTTAGATCTACCAATCTACCTGCAAATTTAATAATTTCACTTTTCGTAACGGAAAAAATCTATTCTAAATTATGACATATTCACTCCCCATTCATTAGTTTATGGACATGTCGGCTGTTTCAAATTTCTGGATATTATGAATAGAACACTAATAAACATGGATGAGCGAGGATCTCTGCAGTACAATTTAGATTCCTTTGGGTATATTCCCATGAATGATATGGCTAGGTCAGGTGGAATATCTATTTTCAGCTTTTAATTTTTTTAATTTTTTTATTTTTGAGATTAAAATATAATTATGACATTTCTGTCTTTTCTTTGCTCCCGGCTAGTCCACCCATATTCCTTCAAATTCAATCCCCCACACTGATTTCCATAGTAGCTGAACTCCCACTAGCAATGAATAAATGCCCCCCTTTCCCTGCTTCCATACTAGCATCTATGGTGCTATCTAGGATTCCTTGTGTTAATCTTGGCCACTCTTAATCGAGGTAAAATGAAATTTCAATGTAGTTATAATTTGTGCTTCCTTGATGGCTAAGGATTTTGAAATATATATATATTTATTTCTCAGCCATTTGTGAGAACATTTTTAAGTTCCACAGCCCAATTTTAGTATGGTTATTTATTTTCTTGATTTGTAGTTCCTTTTTATAGTCTATATCCTAATCCTTTGTCATATTAAAGATTCTTTTTTCCTCTTCTATGGCTTGTCTCTTCACTTATGTGATGGTATTCTCTTCTGTACAGAACATTTTTTTTCTCGAGGTCTTATTTATCCGTTGTTGGTTTTAATGATTATACTATCTGGGTACTATTCAGAAATTCCTTTCCTGTGCCAGAGTTCAAGTTTATTGCCTCCCCTTTTTATTTATGTGTTTTGCATCTCTAGAAAGAGAATCCCAGAATTTTCTCTCTGTGTGTTTTCACATTGCATCATTGATCCATGATACCAACTGAGGTCAGTACAAGAAAGCCAAGCTGACAGGGTGGATGCAGATTGTTCTGCCATTTTTCTGAATCTTTGAGCTGCACATCGAGTCTAAAACTAATCACTTCACATTTGTTTGCCTTGCCTGTAAGGTTCACACTGATTTTCTCAACTGTGTATTCATAAATGATTTCACATTCACCAGTGTAACCACATTTCAGCATCACAGTTAGAAACCCAATAATGACTATGGAGCATGACCTGATGAGGCCCAGGCATTTGCCTCTCTTCTAAGCATCTGCCAGGACATTCATGCACATCATGGTGATGACATGGAACGATGCTGAAGAGGGTGATTTGGGAGAGATCCATACACAAAGTTATCTGCTTTCTTTTCTTGAGGCAAATATTTTATATAGTATATATTTTTATTGTGCTTCTTGAGGCAAATATTTTATATAGTATATATTTTTATTGTGCTTCTTTTCTACGAAATGTATTAAGTCTATAAATTTCGGCAACATTCCTAATTTGCATTTCAAAAGGTGTTTTGTTGTTTTCACTATAACTTTATTTTCTTCTTTGATAATTTCATACATGTCCATAATGCATTCTGATTACGCTCATTTCCCACATTTTCCCATTTGTCTCCCACCCCTGACAACTCCTCAGTCCATATAAGACCCTTTGTAACATCTTTTTTTTTTTTAAAATCTTGTTTTGTGACTCACTGATTTTAAAACAGGGTGTCTGTGTGACCAGGGCTTTCAAACTACCTACTGAAGTTAGTAAGCTCACCTACCAGATACATAAGTGAAGACATTGATTGTGTCTCCCTCAGAATCCAAGTCAGCAATTCAGTGAGATGAAATGTGGTCTTCATGAGTCACTCCCCAATCCATGATTGTCTAATGGCATACCAAATGTTGTCCAGACCTAGTCCAGTCCATTGCAGCTCATGTGCGATCCTGATTGCAATGACTATGTTATGCCTGAAAGGCATTTTGTATATCTCTATGTCCTAGCTCTTGCATTCTTTCTGCCCCATCTTCTGATTGTAGAGAGGTTGATACAAATGCCTGGTCTTAGGCTGAGCATTCCACTATTATTCATTCGCTGCAGCTTGAATAGTCATGACTCTTTGCCGTTGCTGTAGTTTATTACAAAGACAGGCTGTCTGGTTAAGACTTAGTTCAACATTTGTTTACAGATGTAATTATAAATATTTAAATGGTTGCATGGCACCATATATCTAGCTAAATAACTGTAGTATATTCCAGACTAGTGTCTAAGGCCTCCTAAGACATGTGTTTTGACCAAATATACCGTACACAGAAGAAATTCCCTCTTGTAGAGCAGGCCTAAAATCCAATCAGAGTGCTTTGTTACCACCATAACAGCTGTGCCACTATATAAACACTGGATATATGTTGCCTGGTGGGCTGGTGTTAGAGTTCACAAGGTTCAGCAGCTTTTCAGGAAAGCTAGATAGATAGGAAGAAGGTTCTAGCTCATTTCCAGCTTGATTTCTGACTTCACAAGTTCTGAGAAATATCATTTTCATTGCTGTTAGTTCTAATTTCTAATATAAATTCTGAAAATAATCCATGAATTACTTTAAAGTGTGTTTAAGGAAGTGTTTTCTGTGATGTTACTGTTGTAACGCCTTTTGTCCCATAGTTCTAATTTTCTTACATTCTATTGAAATAGCAAATGAGACAGCTTTGTGGACAAATGCTTTTGCAGGTTTTATAGGCATTCTTGAAGTGCTTGAAAAGAATATATATTGTACAGTCATGAACATAAGTTTCCATGTAAGTCTGTTATACTAAAGATATTTGTTGAAAATCCTCATCAATTTTTGATTTCTCATGGCTGGTCCCAAAATTGTCCATTTGCCTTGCTCCAACTCTATAAAGTTTTACATATTTTGTGTATTTTGAAGCTACATTACCATACAGAGTCTGGATTGCTACATCTTCCTGGTGAATCCTTTTGTTATTAGAAAATACTGGTATTATCCATGATAATGCTTTATACATTGAAGTCTACATCATTTGGTAACATTATAATCATCTCAAGTTTTTCTTGGTTGCTCTGTATCTATTATGTTTCTTCCTTTTATTTGTAATTTCTCAGTATTAGTATTTTTTTAAAAAAATCTCTTCTGAATTGAAAGAAAATACTAAATTTTCCTTTCATTCAGTTACAGAAACTCATTCCAATTACAAGTTCAATTCATTTTTCATTTACTTGAAATTACTGATATGCTTAGATTTAGATCCTATAATCTTTTATGTCCCTTTTAAAGTGTTCTCTTTGCTTTTGTCTCCTTTCTGCCTTTTCTTTGAATGAGTTCTTATTTTTTTCCCCACTATACCATCTAGGAAGATCTATTCTCTCACTGTTTCTAGTAGTTCCCTTAATTTTAAACTTATAACATTCCATTGAGTGATTTATCAAATGATGGAATGCCTTGTAATTACTACCCAAGTAAGAAATAAAGACCAGAACTGGGTGCCCTTTTGGAAGCACTCCATCTTTCTCCCTTTGACTAAATAAGGACCTCTCTCTCTTTCCCCTTTTCCCTTCCCTTTCTCCCCTCTCTCACCTCCCCTCCCCTTCCCTCCCTCTTTCTCTCCTCCCTCTCTCTTTCTTTTTCCAGCTTTCCTTTTGCCTCATCTTCACTAAACCTAAAATTACAGGAACACATATGCCACAAAACACAAAAGTCATGAATTATATTACTTGCCTGCTTTTGCATTTTAATGCATTTGCCTGCATTTTAATAAAATCCTACAATATGTATGAATTTTAAAATTTTTCAATAAACATTGCTTTTGCAGATTTATCCATATTGTGGTATTTTGCTATCAATCATTTTCTTACATTTTATCATTTTTCACATGATTGCTGCAATTAATTATTCGTTCTATTGCTGATGGGTGTTTGAAATGTGTCCATTCTGTCTAGCACCAACAATTCTTCTGTGAACACTTTTATACATACGTTTTGAAAAACATTTGCCAACTTCCACTCTGCCAAGAAAATTCTAAGTGGTGGAACTGTGGTATAACGAAATATAATGCATTTTCTACTTTGGCAGATAATTTCCAATATTTTTCTAAACTGATCACACCAATCTACAGAGCCTCCTCTGATACATAAGACTCTTTCCTCTCAAATTATCTGCAACACATTACTATCCATATCACTTGTTTTACTTTTAGGCATTCTAGTGTTTTTGCAAAGAATTATTTTCATTTGTAAGTCCCTGATATTTGTATTTGGCCATTTAGATACCCTTTCACATATGCCCATTGTTCTGATGTTCTTACTATTAATTAAAAGCTCTTGTAGAAGTTTAAACACAAAATCTTTTTTAGACATATATACTACCCAGTAGAATATCTTTTCTCTTTTAGTAAGTAGCTATTAATTTAAATGGTCAAATTACTGGATTTTACATTTATTATTGTATTTTAATACCTCCTATAAAATATCTTTCTATCATAAAGTCTTGAAATTATCTAGTGTTGTATTTCAGCAGTGTTGCTAAGTAGTGCTTCCCACATATTTTAAATTAATTCATTGTACAAAATATTGTAGATATTTTTCTGATGGATATTCAGTTTGCCATACTATTTAATTTAACTTAATACTCTCTCTGCATATCTGTACGGTCACCTTCGCCATAAATCAAGTTTTCTTACATGTGTTGATTTTGTTGTATGTATCTTTGTGCTAATATGTACTAAGTTAACATGACTTTATATTATGCTAGTAAGTCCTATTTTCTTTTTTTTTTTTTTTTTTTTTTTTTTTTTGGTTTTTCGAGACAGGGTTTCTCTGTATAGCCCTGGCTGTCCTGGAACTCACCCTGTAGACCAGGCTGGCCTCGAACTCAGAAATCCGCCTGCCTCTGCCTCCCGAGTGCTGGGATTAAAGGCGTGCGCCACCACGCCCAGCTTAGTAAGTCCTATTTTCAACTGCACAACTTTTTATCTTGTTGAAACTCCTTGTTTAGTTCATCAATGTTCTCATAAATATGCAAGTATCGACACACATGCAAATACCTACAGACACAAATATGCTAAGATACTCATTCATTTCATAGTGAAATGAAAGAGCTACTTTGGAAAAGAGGAATACTGGGCTTTCCAGTCCGTGAACACAATAGAGCTATCCATTTGTTCAGGCCATTTCTCATTTCACTTAAAATATTTTATAGGTTTCAATGAAGGGCTAAAACATATTTTGTTAGTTGTTTTAGATTTAATTACATTACATAAGGTTTTATAAGACGTACTTTCATTTTTATGTATTTCATTCATTTTTTTCATATGAATTTTCTTTCTTCCATACTGTTTGCAGATGTGTGTCATGTTGTCTTATACTTTCACTTATAATATACTTGCTAGAATTTTATATGTAGTTTATATTGACTTCATTAGACACATTTTAAAGGATATCTTTTCTAATCTTCGGGAAATGTGTTTCAAGTTTATAAATCTTTTTATCCTTAAAAGTTTGATCTATTTACAAATATTGTCATCTGAGACTAGAGTTTTCTTTATTCTTTACCATGGGATTAGAGTTCTTTATGTAATATCCAGTTTATTTTGACTTGTGTTGTTATAAATACATGTTGTAGTTTCATTGAAATTGCTTACATATTCAAATACAGAGATTAAAAAATGTGCTGATTTCCTAATTTCAATTCCTGATATTAATTAATAGAGCCATCAACAATTTTTGTCTTGATTGCCCACTCATCACAAGTGAATCATCAACTTTCTTCGTTTTATTTCCGTTTTTTATTTTTATTTTTTTATTAGGTATTTTCTTCATTTACATTTCCAATGCTATCCCAAAAGTCCCCCATGCCCCGACTCCTATGTCTTGGCCATGGCGTTCCCCTGGTACTGAGGCATATAAAGATTGCAAGACCAATGGGCCTCTTTATCCACTGATGGCGGACTAGGCCATCTTCTGCTACATATGCAGCTAGAGACACGAGCTCCGAGGGTACTGGTTAGTTCATATTGTTCCACCTATAGGGCTGCAGATCCCTTTAACTCCTTGGGTACTTTCTCTAGTTCCTCCATTGGGGGCCCTGTGTTCCATCCAATAGCTGACTGTGAGCATCCACTTCTGTATTTCCCAGGCACTGGCATAGCCTCATACAAGACAGCTATATCAGGGTCCTTTCAGCAAAATCTTGCTAGTATATGCAATGGTGTCAGCGTTTGGAGGCTGATTATGGGATGGATCCCCAGGTACAGCAGTCTCTAGATGGTCCATCCTTTCGTCTCAGCTCCAAACTTTGTCTCTGTAACTCCTTCCATGGGGGTTTTGTTCCCAATTTCTCATTTACATTTCAAATGCTATCCCCAAAGACCCCTATACACTCCCCCATCCTGCTCCCCAACCTACCCACTCCCACTTCCTGACCTGGCATTGCCCTGTACTGGGGCATATGATCTTCGCCAGACAAAGGGCCTCTCCTCCCATTGATGGCCAACTAGGCCATCCTCTGCTACATATGCAACTAGAGACACAGTTCTGGGGGGGAGGGGGTACTGGTTAGTTCATATTGTTGATCCTCCTATAGGGTTGCAGACCCCTTTAGCTCATTAAGTACTTTCTCTAGCTCCTTCAGTAGGGGTCCTGTGTTCCATCCAATAGATGACTGTGAGCATCCACTTCTATATTTGCCAGACACTGGCATAGATAGCCTCACAAGAGATACCAGGGTCCTTTCTTCCATCTCTGCTCTGAAATTTGTCTCTATAACTCCTTCCATGGGTATTTTGTTCCCTATTCTAAGAAGGAACAAAGTATCCACACTTTGATCTACCTTCTTCTTGAGTTTCCTATGTTTTCCAAATTGTATCTTGGGTACTCTAAGTTTCTGGGCTAATATCCACTTATCAGTGAGTGCATATCATGTGAGTTCTTTTGTGATTGGGTTACCTCACTCAGGATGATATCCTCCAAATCTATCCATTTGCCTAATAATTTCATAAATTCATTGTTTTTAATAGCTGAGTAGTACTCCATTGTGCAAATGTACCACATTTTCTGTATCATTCCTCTGTTGAGGGACATCTGGGTTCTTTCCAGCTTCTGGCTATTATAAATAAGGCTGCTATGAACATAGTGGATTATCTGTCCTTATTACAAATTGGAACAACTTCTGGGTATATGCCCAGGAGAGGTATTGCTGAATCTTCCGGTAGCACTATGTTCAATTTTCTGAGGAACCACCAGATTGATTTCCAGAGTGGTTGTACAAATTTGCAATCCCACCAGCAATGGAGGAGTGTTCCTCTTTCTCCACATCCTCACCAGCATCTGCTATCACCTGAATTTTTGATCTTAGCCATTCTGACTGATGTGAAGTGGAATCTCAGTGTTGTTTTGATTTGCATTTCCCTGATGATTAAGGATGTTGAACATATTTTCAGGTGCTTCTCTGCCATTCGGTATTCCTCAGTTGAGAATTCTTTGTTTAGCCCTGAGCCCCATTTTTTAATGGTGTTATTTGATTTTCTGGAGTCCACCTTCTTGAGTTCTTTATATATATTGGACATTAGCTTTATTTATCTATGTAAATAAATAATTTTTTAAACTCTCTACAGTTATTTGCCACTGTTTCATTACTTTCTTTTTTATTGTTTTTTGTAATATTTTTTAATTAATTTTTTATTAGTTTCATTACTTTCAAGTCTTGTAATTATTATTTTCTTCTACTTTTTTTTTTTAAATTTACTTTGATACAATGATGGGAATTTCCTGACCATTTTTCTATTTTGATGTTTTTGTCATTTTTATATTAAAAATATAATGTGTTTTGATCTTGTTTTCACCTACTCCAATTCCTCTCTTCCACCAATACTGTGCTCTCTCTTCTCCCACCCCTGTCTCTCTCTCTCTCTCTTTGTCTCTCTCCCTCCCTCTCTGTAAAGGCTAAAAAGACAAAAACTGGTAAAACAAAGCAAAGTGAAACAAAAAATTACACAAAAAGATCACTGTGCTATTGTGTTAGTTTTGTATTGGCCAACTACTCCTGGTTTAATGCCTACCCTCAAGTGTAGTCAATACACCCAGTGAAACGCCATTGGAGAACAGAGGTTTCCTATTTGCCAGTATGTATCAATTGCAGGTACTTCCTTGGTTAAGGGTGGGACCTGCATGTCTACTTCCCCCTCTCAGTGCTTCCCTGTTTGGAATAAGTGTGTACAGAGGTTATATTTCCTGTCACAGTCTATATGAGTTCATCTTCTCTGTAGTGTCTGGAAGACAGTTTCCCTGGAGTCATCCCTTACCTCTGTATCTTATAAACTGTCCACCTGCACTTCTGGCTCTTACAATCTTTCCATCTCCTCTTACTTTCTTTATCATGAACTTGTAGAGAGTAACCAATATCTATCTATTTTTCAAATTGTTTTTGGCCATCACGAGTCTGACAAAGCTTAACCCAGCTTCTAGACCTTTCTATCTTCCTCAACTAAAACTGCCAGACATTGCTACAGGAAAAAGCATCAATAAATGTCAGAATCCTCTCACAGAGTTTTCTTTTTTGTCTTGAAGTCGATACAATAATTCTTTATTGTTTTAGGGAATCTATTATTTTCAAAAATATTTAAATATATTATCTACATGTCCTAGTTTTTATTTTAAAAGTAATAGTAAAAAATATTGGATCCTATTATTAGAAACCAGGTCTTACATTTACATTTTTATATACAACCTTGACAAAGTACTTCTTGCCTGCCTCATGAATAATACAGAACTTTATAAGTATTTCAATTAGGATATCTCATATCATATATTATTATACAATAATATTTTCTCTCTACATTATTTCCTAACTTCCAAATTTTTAGTTGTCATATCCTGTCATTTAACCAATGCTTCTCTATTTGTATGCTTACACAAAGCAATGTATAAGAACCATTTTCATTTAGTCATTGCCATCAGTCTTGACTTGAAGTTTTTTTTTTTTAAATCAGAACTCTCCTTTTAGGAAGATCTTTTCAGTTTTTAGTGTCATGAAGGAACAACTAGAGGAAGCAGGTCATGATTTCAGATTCAGCACAGGAACTGCTTTTGGGAGAACAAATCACCAATCAGAAATGTAGAACCCTGGATATGGCAGTCTTTAGATGGTCCATCCTTTCTTCACAGCTCCAAACTTTATCTCTGTAACTCTTTCCATGGGTGTTTTGTTCCCAATTCCAAGAAGGGGCACAGTGTCCACACTTTGGTCTTCGTTCTTCTTGAGTTTCATGCGTTTAACAAATTGTATCTTATATCTTGGGTATCCTGTTTTGGGGCTAATATCCACTTATCAGTGAGTACATATTGTGTGAGTTCCTTTGTGAATATGTTACCTCACTCAGAATGATGCCCTCCAGATCCATCCATTAAGACTGCCATATCCAGGGATCCATCCCATAATCAGCTTCCAAACGCTCACACCATTGCATACACTAGCAAGATTTTGCTGAAAGGACCCAGATATAGCTGTCTCTTGTGAGACAATGCCAGGGCCTAGCAAACACAGAAGTGGATGCTCACAGTCAGCTATTGGATGGATCACAGGGCCCCCAATGGAGGAGCTAGAGAAAGTACCCAAGGAGCTAAAGGGAACTGCAACCCCATAGGTGGATCATTATTATGAACTAACCAGTACCCCAGAGCTCTTGTCTCTAGCTGCATTTGTATCAAAAGATGGCCTAGTAGGCCATCACTGGAAAGAGAGGCCCATTGGACTTGCCAACTTTATATGCCCCAGTACAGGGGAATGCCAGGGCCAAGGGGTTGGGGGGGACTGGGGGGGGAGTGTATTGCGGACTTTTTGGATAGCATTGGAAATGTAATTGAGGAAATTACCTAATAAAAAAAATTTAAAAAAAAAGAAATGTAGAACCAAGATGTAGGGATCTCAAGCTACTTTAAGATAATTCTATCTAGGCTACCACTTATGAGATGAATGCTTACCTTTTAAAATAGATTTTTCAGTGTTCTAGACAATTTTAGGACATGGTGGTCCTGTAAATGCCTTTCTATTCATTCTTTTCTTTAATCCCATGTGGCCTTGCACTAGTTCTTTATCAGTTTAGCTCTTCATAGAGTCACTGAGAGTGTCTTGTGGGCTCATGTCAGACTATATCTGAGAGATTCATTAGAATAATAATTACAATATACCATCCCTTTTGTAAAAAATCATTTCTCTTTGAACTTTAGCTACTCCATAATTTTATTGGCTTTTTTTCTAAAGTAAATTGCCTTCTTCTCAGTATCCTTTGATGTCTGCTTTTCTTCTTGAAACTTTTGCATGATATTTTATTAGAAAATGAAAATTCTGTTTCATAACAGCCTACATAGTTTTTAAATCAGTTCAACTATCTCCATTACCTATATAATAAAGACTGCCAAATTATATTTCCATACCTAGTCCATCCCACACACATATTCTAGTAATTAAGTCATTTTTCACATGATTCAGTATACATATAAAGATGATATTTTAGCCCATCCCACACACATATTCTAGTAATTAACTGATTTTTCACACAACTCAGTATACAAATCATAAAGATAATACTTTTGGTGTTCTACTTGTGATTTCCCCAAGCATTTTCTATTCCATAAACAGCATCATTATCCATTAATTTTTTGTTGTTTTCATTAATTTACCCTTTGCTTTATTATTATATTGAAACTTGAAAAATTCCTGTTACTCATACCTCTAAAATATATCTCAAATCAGTCAGCTAGCCATTTCATATGTACATATTATTCCCTCTGACATATGCATAACACAAGTCAAAAGAAGAATATTGACAAGTTGTTCAAAGATATTAAGAGTTATCAGTCATTTTTTTCATATTTCATATCCCCTACTTTCATCAATCCCAAGCCTGAAAAAGCTCAAAGGTTTTGAAGATGGTTCAGTAAACAAAGGGCTTGCTCTACAAGATTGAGGACTAGAATTTCTATCTTTAATACCACATAATAAAGGAGGGTAGATATGCTGGCCCACCTGTAATTACAACACAATGGATACAGAGTCAGGGGATTCCTGGGGCAAGATAGCTAGCTACAGTAGCCAAATAGGTAAACTGTGGTATCAGCAATGGACTCTTCCTCATTGAATAAAATGGACAGCTGTCAAGAAAGACACTTTACATCAAACACTGGCCTCCATACATAGGCACACACATATGCACACATGAGTGTACCTATGCATGAGCAGCAGCACACATGTGAACATACATGCAGCACATACATACAAAACACAATAGTAAATTATCAAGCAAATCCATTCAGATTTTAATAAATTCTATAGATATTGCTTTATCATAAAGATATTGTCGCATCCTAAAAATATCTTCATATCTATAGAGTTTATTAATATTATTGTAACCAAATCACTCTTCACAGGGAAATTCATTTCAAATTTTAGACTGTGAAAATGACTCAAATTCCAGAATACTCTTTTTCCATTTCAAGGGTATATGACCACTAAACACCAAACATATTGGATCCCTTCAGAAAGATTTGATTTCTTCTCTTCTAGCGAGAGAATTAGGTAAGAAAGGAGCTTGCCAAGATTTGGTTTTGGTTTATCTACTGTCAGGATTTTATTAATATTCAGAAATTCTCATCAAAAAGTCAAGGAGACAAAGCAGACAACTTTATCAAAGCCTGGACACGCCATTGTTATATTGGCTAAACACTGAATAGCATTTCAGGATAAGAAGGCTGTGTACTTTAATCAACAAGCAGTCATTTCATATGCTTACAATAAATGCAAATATTGATTGTGTGATCAGATAGACTAGTTGATTGCTGTCATTGGAAGTCTTGCTTTTTGTGTATTATGAATTTTATTATGTTAGTTTCTTTCCAATATTATCTTCCTAAGTAAGCTTAGAACACTATTTTACTGTGTCATCATCCACTGTGACTTCATATAGTATCATAAAATGACTCAATATTATGTGTGATCCTAATGAATTTTTAAGGAATCCTCCCAGACAATTGTTGAACATACAATTCCTTTCTAAGTGTTGATGACATTATCATTCTATGGACTTAAAATTAATTTGCCCTAAAATTCATTTTATAGAGTCCTAACTACCTTCTTTGCAACGTTCCATTCATGTTTACTCAGACACAAGAAATGTAGGTGATGTTTTGTTTATATATTTTTTACATGTTCATAAACATTTCATTTAAGCTATCAGTGTAGGCTGCAGTGTTTGTTTATTCTGATGACTTCAGGAAGGAATGACAGTTGGCTTTAACTACATGTGCTGATATGCCATTTTTTTTAATTTCCACAGAGCTCTGTACCATGGAGTGTGGTAGCCATGGGGTCTGCTCAAGGGGAATATGCCAATGTGAAGAAGGCTGGGTAGGACCAACATGTGAGGAACGTTCCTGTCACTCTCACTGTGCTGAGCATGGCCAATGCAAAGATGGAAAATGTGAATGTAGCCCTGGGTGGGAGGGCGACCACTGCACAATTGGTAAGTATCAGCATACTTTGATTAAAGTCACTTGGGCTAAGAGAAGAAGTTAAGAGAATTCTAGTGAGTCAGTTGACAAGCTATTCATAATACAATTTGAATTTGGAAAAGGGGAAGGAGAAATATTGGCTACAAATTTTTGTGAACTGGAAGGTTTCTTTTTGACAGCAGTGTACTGATTTCTTCCATTGTCTTTTTTCTCATTACTTCAGTGTTCCTTATATTTTTCTGTTTTCAAGCACTTTGAGTTGCTCAACTAAAATATGATACATTGGAATAAAGTGTCATTAGTTAACAAGACAAGTGCTTTTGTTGATAGTAACATTCACTGTCCATTTTTCTGTTTGAAAAGTATAGGTTATTTCAAGTGAAAGCACCTACAGGCAATTTTATTAAATGGGACTACTTTAACAGAGCCCATTTAACATAGTTAGAGTCTGTCTTTAATGTATATGAAAAAGACACTCCTGACCTATTATCAATAGAGCATCTGTATTGAATTGTCTATCTTTATTCAGTAGTACAGAATTTATACTGAAACATTCACCCCTTCTCACAACCTAGTCATCAATTTCACAAATTTTCAAACCATAGCCAGACAGAACACTCTGTAGGCAGGTGGTGCCTACATAATAATTATGATATCATGTGGTCCTCACAATATAAAAGAGATTACTAATAATTAAGATTTCATTTGTAAAATAGTTTCATTTTCAAATAAACCAAAGCCTTCAATTTGTGTACATATCTGCCACAAAGTTTTTTTCTGTACTTTGTCTTAATTGTATTTATTATGATTTCTGTGATAAAATACCTCTACAAAATTAACTCAGGTTAGAAGAGTGTATTTTAACTCACAGTTTCAGGTTGCAGTCTATCATAGTAAAGAAGTCACAGTGTCAGGAGCTAAAGAGAGTTAGGTATACCTCACTCATAATCAGAATGAGAGCACAGGAAATGTGTGCATGGTTGTGCTCAGATCACTTGCTCCTTTCTTTACAGTTAAGGATCCTCTGCATAAGGAATGCACACAATAGACTAGTCTTCCCATCTCAAATAATGCAATCACAATAATCCCCCACAGACATGGCCACAGGCCAACCTGATCTAAACATCCCTTTATTAAAACTCTCCCCAGATAATTATAGACTGTGTCAAGTCATAGTCAAAACTAACCATTGTAAATGTACAATGAAATAAATATGAATGTACAGTTCTCATTGTTCTACTACGGAAATGGGTCACAGTGTTCCACTGGCATTTCCATGGCTAGAAAGAAAAGGTGCACCAATGAAAGGCAGGAGTTCTCTTTTGTTTTCGGTAATTTACTTTTATTTTTAGTTTATTCCTGTAATATATTTTAGCATGTTTTTTCTCCTCTCTTAACTACAGAAAAATCTTCCCACCTACCTACTCATCCAATTTTGTGTTCTTTCTCTATTAAAAGAAAAAGCAAAACAGAACCAAAAATATATAAGTAAAAGTACCCACAAATATGTGATTTGTGTTGGCCAACTACTCCTAAACATGAGCCAAGCATTATGATATACAATTCATTTTCAGCTTTTTTTCTCCCAGCAGACTGTACTTACTATGACTTTCACTTTTAGGTGATATTATTTTGTCATAATTGCTTAAATCTGTCAAAGCAAAGCATAATATATACTATTCTACAACAGGTGTATAGTAAGTCTTGTTCTTTGACTGTGGGAATATTTAAGAACCATTAAAAAGGTGGTGAGGGTTGATTCAGATGCATCTTAAGTAATTACATTCTGCACTAGAGTGAGTTTATTGCCTTCACATGAGGCAATTTAAATACTGTGATGATTACCAAAGGTGGTTGTTCCACAACTCTCTTCTAAAGATATCCCCAATGAGAAGATGTACCTTCTTTCATAGAAGTTATTAGTGAAATCTAAAAAAATGCACTTCTTATACATTTAGTGAAATATGACACTTATAAGGAAGCCTATTAGGGTTTCTTGCAGAAAAAAAAAACATTAATAACTTCCCCACGTAAAGTATTATTCACAAAATACACAGGCCAGTGTACAAATTTTTGAGCTTCAGGCATTTCAACAACTCATAGTTTGGTGTTCTCTTTCCAGACGACAGATGGTAAGCCATTATTAGTATACCTTGTGTAATTTTGGTCCCCCAGAAATTCATTCAATCATTCTTTTCCTCTCTTTTAGCTCACTACTTAGATGCTGTTCGAGGTAAGACTTTTTCTTGAGAGCAGATACGATCTTTTGAAACAACTGTGCATGCGAGAGAACAATGGTAGTGTTTTAGTTTTGGTTGCTTGGTTGGTTTCTTTCTGGTTTTTACTTTGGGAAAATTTTTTTTCAATGTTCTATGGCTGTGTTTATACTAATGAGACTAGAAGATAACTTGCTTTTCTAATATCCAAGTTGCCATTGCTACAGTATAAAATGGACTAGCACTTATAAGGACTCCTTTCTTTGTTCTTTGTAGAAAATTGTGGGGGGAAGTTGCACATACACTAAGCAAACTAGGTTGAGGTAGACAGGTGAAGTATTCTTCAAAACAATATACCTCTGTCCACATATAAAATTCTTATGTATTTCTAAGTACTTTAACCTCTGTACCTCTAGGGATTTGCTTTTGACAGAGACAACAATGGATTTCCTGTCAAATATGTAGTGTTTTTGTGTTCCAAATCACCTTGGTTTTTTTTTTCTCCATTGAGTACCTACAAGAATACAAATAAATTCCTTTTCCAAGACTATGTATATTCATTCTATGCCATCACTTGAGGATGTGATACTCATAAAATTTATCATACTTTCTATAAGCCATCTGCTATTTTAAAGTTTTATTTCCTTGAAAACCATTTGGAAAGAAGATAAGGTTATTTCTATGATATTCTAAAACTTGATTTGATATTTATCCTTCTGAAATATTCTTTTGAAAGCACACATTAAAAAGAATGTTGATTGGACTACTCCTAGTGAAAGCTAGGTCTGGCCTTGTATGACTATTGGAAAAATACTCAAGATTTATATTTATTATTATTATTATTACTATCATTATTATTATCATCATCATAATCATCATTATTGTATCCATATATCTGGCAATGATCACTTAGAACATGCAGTTTCTTTTTGATAGTGCCTACCTCTGCACTACTGGCAGAAAGAGTAAGACACATTTTAAGGGGGTACTAAAAGAAAAAAGCTGAATTCTAAAAAAGTATGATTGTCCGCATTTGTGCTTCATTAATTAGCTAAAAGCTATCTAAAATCTATACTTTCTCTTGAGTTATATTTTTCCAGTTATTTTCTAAAATTCTGAAACTCTATGTATGGCATCTTTTAATCCTATAAACATTTTCTGTTATTATTTTTTAAACACAATAGTATGCTGGGTTTTGTAACAGATATCACAGAAGTAAAATTCCCAGTGCTTAGCCCTCAAATCAATAATAATCTTAAAAATCTGACTAGGCGCAAATCAAGTATAGCATTTTTCTAAGGAATAAGCAAATACACAGTGGTATGGTCTGAATTATAAACCAACATACCTATGTCTTGAGGCACTAGATCACAAAGGGAAAAACATCCCAAGTTAAAAGTAGTTGAAGAAAGTTTCTCTTCATAGAAACTGCTGTCTTTCTTCAACTTATTGACCATAACTAGACACAGCATCATCTGTCCAGTTTGGGAGAAATGAGGAGATAGGTTTTTTATTATATATATATATATATATATATATATATATATATATATATATTTCTTGTCCCCACCACAGTTTTCATCCTATCTGAACCAGAGGTTGGGAATTGGGGTTAGCATTAATAACACTTAATTGGCTCTCTAAGGAAAAACACTGCAAAGTCAGGGATAACAAGTTCCCTGGGAAGGTGTTGCAAGTAAGCAAGCTCCTCTTGCATTTATTCAGCACCTCATCTGAACAGAGCCCAGATGATTAAATTCTTCCCTGTGGGCAGATACATCACTGTTGGCCAATCCCATTTTGGTGGCTCTATGATTGTTACCCTCTGCTGTCTTTTCAGATGGCTGTCCAGGGCTCTGCTTTGGAAATGGACGATGTACCCTGGATCAAAATGGTTGGCACTGTGTGTGTCAGGTTGGTTGGAGTGGAACAGGCTGCAACATCGTCATGGAAATGCTTTGTGGTGACAACTTGGACAATGATGGAGGTAAGTTATTTACTAAATGTTCGTGTAAGAAAGCAGTTGTAACCAGCCTTGCCAATGGCAAAATTTAAGAATCTTTATCAATAATATTGAAGTGTATGTGGTTGTACTATTTTTATTTCAATAATATTTTCAAGATACTATTTGTTGAAAATTACTATGGTTGTGCAATACTCTAAATGTTTTGCATGTATTTTTATCTCACTTAATTGTAACCCATAAGTACAGATATTGTGTCTCAAAAACTAATAAATAAAGCATCATGTTCAGATCTTAAATACAAAAATTTATCAGAAATTACAGTGTCCTCTGAAAGTCATTAAGTGTTGCTAAGAGGTAGCAACACAAGAGGGAGCTCTAAATAATTGAGAACAAAGAAAATATTTCATGTGTGTACAGTGCAAACTCCATTAGCATCGACAAACCCAGGGTGATAATTTAGTTTGGCCTAACATTTGCATACGTTCTAGACAAGAAAACATAAAATTAACAGCAAAATTATTTTTATTACAGTATCTCGGATTAAATGAAGTATATTATTAAATGTGAGGCCTATTTACTGTATTTGTGAGATAATTACATTTGTTCTAATTTCCATCCAAATAAAAAGCTTAAATCCATAAGAAAGCAGTCTGGGAATCAGCATTCACCTGGTTGTAAAATTTTCTTTCATTGTTTGGGAAGTCACTCTGTTGACTGAGCCCTCTCCTCTCAGGACTGGAGAGATGAATATAGGGAATCTCTAACAATCTCCCTAGAGAAACTGGCCCGAAGTGGTAGACTCTGGGTCAGGTGACAGAATCTGCATCAATAAATAAAATGGAAAATAATCAAGACAGACATCCGATGTCAGCTTTGGTCCTCCATACATGTGCATAACAAACACACACACTCACACATGCACACACACTCACACACACACATACACACATGTACCACCCATATCTTGTAGCATGTATATACACATATATACATACAAACACTTGCAAAATATGTTTTTCCTATCATGTTATCTATAGGAAAACTAAAAGATAATTGATAATAAAATGTTTTAAATACATAGAGCTTGGTTGTAAATAAGAAAAGAAATAATTCAAGTAACCACATAAAATGTAATGGAGGACATAACACACACACACACACACAGAGAGAGAGAGAGAGAGAGAGAGAGAGAGAGAGAGAGAGAGAGAGAGAGAGAGAAGAATGAATGAGGAGCATACCAGTTTCTAAAAATTCTATTTCCTACCTATATAACTTGAGGTTTTTTCAACTTAATGATAAAATGTTCAACTGCTTGGCTGAGTTTTAAAGCACTAAGGTTCATCTTTACTTTTCTTGGCTTTGTCTTAAGTATAGGCATGTTTTCTGGTATACCTTCTCTTCACTCACATTTATATGTCCACTATTTAAGTCTCCAGGCAAGCCACATCTTCCATGAAACCTGTGATTTCTGCCTTCTCAATTTCTCCTGGTGTTTATAGTATACCCTGTACAATTACATATTTAATCATATATCTTTCCCTTTTTCTTGATACATGTCAGGCATGGCACATGTGCCATAGCTATTGGCTAAATATAATTGATAACAACACTAATTTACTTGTGTGCAGAATTTACTTAGAATCAAGCACTGTACTGAGAATCTTATATGATATATCTAATTTAAAAACTTTGGTCTAGGAAACTCAACTGGTGGTATTCTTACAAATAATAAAACAGGCACAGGAAAATAAATTAAGTTTATAAAGATTATAGAGCAAGGAACTGAGAGGTTTAAGTGTAAACCTGGATGAGGCATGTCATTTGTGTAATTAACAGAGCTTGCCTATCTGATGTGTTGATAAAGGTTATATTCACAAAATATATTAACAACCTATGCATTTATAATTTCTGGCTCAATAAAGTTGAGTCAAAGTAAGTTTCATGACTTTGTCAGGTAATAAACATTATGGAATATTTAATTATCAAGAATCCTTACAGCTTCAAGGTCATATCAAGGCAGCCAAAAATGTTTAATGGATTGATCAATTAAACATGAATGAATTACTGGATTATCAGTTCTCAATGTCTATGGAATATGTGAGTATAAAAAACATAAGAGATTTTATTGAATGTGCTTTGACCTCTGAACATTTATTAAAACTGTGTATCTATATGCAAATTGAAAATCAAAGGCTTGATAAGAGCTCAGCATAGCTTATAATTGTCTCTTTAGGGAGTAGGGTTAGAACACTATGTGAGAGTTTCAATTACCATTTTTCCTTTAGTGGGACTAAGATGATATTGATGACAAATATAGATTGATCTCTCCTTTAAGATAGAAAGATAGATGGAATAACCACTAAAAGTCCCATGACTAGGATTTTAGACCAATAATTCCATTTCTACAATGTTTTTCTACTACCGCAAAGAATACATTGTAAATGCCCTTTACTTGGTATTCGCAGCTTTCCAAATTCTCAAAAGGACAGAGGTCATTTAGCTGACTATGACTAATGATTAATACCTTTGTTTGTATATGTGTATGTGCTTTAATTAAATCAAAAAGAGGCATTGAACCTTCCTGAAAAAAAAGTAATCCTAATTTTTAAAATGCAATTCTTAAGAAATCTTCCAATCAAAAACACATCACTTTCAAGCAGTTACTTCAAGTAGCTGCTACCTGATTACTCCATATTACACCTGATCCTTAAGACTGTTTGGGATTTTTCTTGCATCCTAATCACTGTTGAATATTCATTAGAACCACAGCTACATCCTGCAGCTTTGACTTTAGTTACACTCTGATCTCAATGCATTGTAACTCTTGGTAAGTAATTGGGCTGCATTGACACAGCTTCCCTGAAAGCCACCTAAGAGGTCCTTGAAGAGTAAAAGCTGGGGACAAATAACCTTTGGATTTTTTTCCCTAACAATCAGAAGAAAGAGAAAGGTCTCTCATATAAGAACGAATTACTATAGAAGTCACAACTTTGTCAAGTACTGTGACCACAGTTATTCCTGAATAAGTTAGCACTCACTGTCTGCAGAGTCCTAAGCATGAAGGAGACATAACATCACGAGGAACACCTTTTGATTTGTTGTTGGTCATGTGTCTTGAATGGAAATTTTGAAACTATGATCACAAACTTTTACAAGCCCAAGGAAAAGAATAAGCGCTGTATTAACTGTGTCTGAATACCTAAAACACATAGTAAGGGAAGCTTCCAACAGTAAAGTCTATTTCATAGACAGATCAACACAACCAAATAAAAGCTCTGGAACATGCCCAAGCACAAATTTAAATTTATTGTATCATGAAGTCAGCATCAAAAAGTCAATGTGAAGGAGCTGAGAATATAGCTCAGTAAACTGTTTGCCACACAAGCATGAGCACCTTAGTCCAATCCCCTGTACCTATGCAAAAGCATAAAACCTAGCTTGGTGACATGCACCTGAAATTTCAGTGTAGGGAAAACAGCAAATTGAAGATCCTTGGAACAGGCTAGCCAGACTAGCTCAATTGCTCCATGAACTTCAGGTTTAGAACTCCAGGTTCAATGATAGACCTTGTCTGAGAGGGGGGTGGGAGAGGGAGAGGGAGGGAGAGGAGGAAGGGAGGGACAAAGACACAGAGACACAGAGATAGACAGACAGAGAGACAGAGAAACAGCAAGATGGTTCAGCACATAAAGATGCTTGCCACACAAGTTTAGAAACCTGTGTTCAATCTTCAAATCTCCAGAACCATTGTAAAGTAGAAGGAGGGGCAACAACTCCACAAATTTGCCCTCTGGCCTCCACATTGTGTGGCATGTATGTCCCTAGACACATATCACTGTGTACAAGCATGCACAAATATAAACACATATGCATACATAGGCTAAAATGAACAATTTTTAAAGAAGGTATAAAGCAATTGAGGAAGACAGGCAATATCAACATGTGCATTCATATATACACAGAAGCAAATGAATACATATAAACACATACACACTACATACACAAAACCAAAAATGGAGACATAACATCAGTGGTGGTGGACAGAAGCATTAGAAAATATCTGATGTTGAGACAACTATTAAGAAACAAATAGATTTTTAATTCATACTGTGTAGCTAAATAAAAATGAACATATTCTTATTGAATTAATGAATTAAATGCTAAAGAAAGCAGAAATTATAGCTCTCAAAATGGAAAAGAAATTCATTACTATAAAAAGCAATGGGAAAACTTAAAATGGGCAGAAAAGTAATAAATCTGATGTTAAAATTTTGAACCATTTTATAATACTTAGAAAATTTAAACATTATCCAATATCTACATATTTGGAAACATCACAGTTTCACTGTCCACACAGAAGCTATATGTATTTTAATGTAAGAAAAAATCAGCTTGTTTTAGTCCCACTAGTCAGATCTCAAATGTACATATTCCCATCGGGCTACAGAAGTAGAGACGCCCAGTTTTGAATAAAGTTTGATTGGTTAGCACAGATTCCCACATTATATTAAATGTCTACCTTTTAGGTAGAAGTTCCACATTGAGTACCCAGATTTTCGTTAATAATTACAGCCTTTTTTCAAGTGTTTTTCTTAGCATCATGAGAATGATGAAATGATAAACAAGGTAAGTTTCTGCTTCTATGAAGCTTATGCTCTAACAACAGGAACAGATACTAAACAAAGATCCTCATAAATGGTTCTGTATTTTAAATATGTAAGGGTTCTATAAAAAAAATTCAAGGTAGATGAATGTAAATGGAGGCCATAAGTTAATCTGGGAGATGAGAAAGGCTTCACATACTTCCAGTAGACGTTGCGGAGAGTGGAATGAAGATATAGTTTCTAAACCACAGGAATTTGGTGATCTAGCACTATTCAAAGGTACACAGACACCATACTACACTGACTATTGTGTGTTTTGTAGGATAATAGTGAAGATCTCATCTTATTCACTCTACTTATAAAGGAAGGAAAGTGATATCTGATGTAATAAAAAGATTATGGAAGAATATTAAAATATAGAATAAAAATGTATAATCCAATGGCCCCTCTTCTCTGGCCTTTTAAATATTCCTCCGTATGTCTCTCAGCTTCTTTTGTAGAAAGTGTTCGTATTTGTTGGCAAAATCTGTAAGTTAAATGATTAAAAGAGAACGGTTTTCCAGGAATTGCTCTTCATAATAAGTCGCCATTCATTAAAACCAGTAACTACAGTCATATTCCTAGGTCTAGAAAATAGCACCATGGGTGAATGAACACACATAACTCGTGCATCAATAAACCTCATATTTTGTATGTCCCCAGCATGCTGCAGAGTTTAGTAATCAGGGAAATAAAAGACAAGGAACAGTGAATTGGTAGCATTTTCTCTATTTAAGGGCCTCCCATTTAGTCTGGTGCTTTAATCTCTAGCTAAATTTACAGTTGTCCTAGAAGTAAGACTTTTGAGCATTGACAGACCTCCTATTCTACAACCGCAAAAAAGTTAAACTTCAATCTAGCTTGTATCCAAGTGATAGCTCCATAAATAAATAAAATTGAATGAATAAGGAGTTTCATATTAAAGTATTGCCTACCAAGTCAGAGTCATATGGTGTCCTATCTACTCAAAGCTAGTTCCTAAGTGAATGCATTCCAATGAACTGATTGTGCTGAACAGTTTTAAGACTATTTCCATAAGAGTAAGGCTGAACATTTTAAACTGCTAATATAAGCCATTAGAACCCAACTCTAAGACTCTATCCCAAGATATCTTGTAGTTGCTACAGTCCACAACTTGGCAATAATATCTAATATTTATCAATCACTAGATATAAACTAGGCAGTGTGCATATTCTTCATGATTATCTTTTCAACTTTACTGGATTTCAAATACTATATATATATATATATATATATATATATATATATATATATATATATATATATATATCACTGTGATAATTATCAAGGCTATAAACATATCTAATACCCACAAAAGTTCCTGTCTGTATCTTTGTAATTTTTAAGATCTACCATGTTATGACATTTTGAGTGGATAATACCCTATTATGGTACTCATGAGGGGAGAGTAGGTGGGTGGGTGGTTGGGGGAGCACCCTCTTAGAGGTAAAGGGGAGGGGGCTGTGGTGGAGGGGTTCATGGAGTGGAGACTGGAAAAAGGGATCACATTTGAAATGTAAAGTGATAAAATGACTAATATTGTTTTGAATTTCTAAACAGAATACTATATGTTAATATGTCTCCCACATAACTATGGTATTACATTAGCCTCTATTCCTCTACCTATATAATGAACCTGATAATGTCTACTTAAAAATTTGTTGCAGAAGATAGCCTAGATGAGACATTTTGGAGTACCTAATACTTAAAAAATATTAACTAGTTGATACAAAGTTGAAATTTCTAAAGGATACCCTATCAAAACATAGCTGTTCATTCCTATCCAGACAATATTATGGGTATTATGAGTAACCTCATTAGAGGTTTTAGGCCAATATGAATTTCTCCTATATTGTTCATATCTCCTTATCTATTCTCTTTTCCAATCAAGGGCACACATGTGACAACCAAACATTTTTTAGTGATGACTTAATTACACAGAAACAATCAGTAGCCTTGATCATCATTGACATGAATTGAACCAATTATAATAGAGCCAAATTGTTTGGCAAGCCTGAGTGAACACCATGTTTAGTCTTCCAAGACAGTGTAATCTCTGTCTTTTCTGCTCTCTTTTATTTTCATTCCCTTAAGGAAAACAATCTCAGAAAATAAAATCAGCTAACACTAACGTATGATATGTTCGTATCTGACACCCTGAGCTTGGTTGTCAGTAGGGTGCCACAGCTTCCAATTCAGAACAATAAAAGAACTGTTAATAGCCAAAAAAAAAAAAAAATACACACATCCAGTGTGACTGTCATTTGCACTTCTTTGTAACAGTCTAGACATACTGTTTGGAGTGTTATCCAATGTGATAATTGGTAAGTAGATATTTGCTCCTGTGCTGTGTTTGCCTGCAAATTATAATTTAGGGTTGCATGCCAGTGTTAGTTGGCTTCCCTGCTACCTTTCTAAATTCAACAGCACCTTGATTTTTTTTTTATGAGAAAAAGGAAATCTCATAAGGTCAGCACTGCATATAATAGACATTACTAAATATAGAAGATTACCTTGAATTCTATATCACATAACTAAATGAGAATGTGATTCCCAATTTTGAATTAGTTCAATGTTTAGTTTTAGAATCCATTACTATGACATGAGTATTTCTTTAAAATCAACTTATTTTCTGTAATATGTTGGAACCATAGTTGATAGAATGAGACCTGTCAATGTCCAAAACTACTATTAGTGCATCTGTTAATAGTTAACAAGTGTGACATTAAGTGCTTCTGTGTACATTATGCCAATTAAAATCACAATTCAATAAAAATGAATAAAGATAAGTTTGCATTTGATACTCATTTTTTCATGTTTGCATATGTGCCACCAATAGCAAACATTACAAAAACTCTTTTAATCCATCTGATATTTTTGCCAACTTTTTTATACATTCAGATATTTAATTAGCAGAAGAGTAAAGAGATAATATGTTAATAAGTGGCTCTTATCTTATCATAAGAGGTAGTAATGTCATCTAAAATCCTGTGAATATCTGCTAATTTATTTTGCTAAATGATGAAAGAAGGGGACTTATTTTGAAACAAAGCCACACGTAAAAGATGGTCATTAAAAAAAAAAAGTGTCCAAAAAGAAAGCATGGGCAAAAATCAATTAAACAGGCAAAACAAGAAAAAATAAAATAAAGCAAACTTCATTTTAAAACAAACTACTATCTGTGGAACAGGGAATTCGAAAAGACCACATGTAGGGAAAATATCTTCTGAGGTGCCCCAAGGCTACTCTTCCAAAAGCCTCCTCTCTGTGTTACTCACTTTCATTGCCCCCAGCTATGATACATCCTCCTGTAGCTCAAGTGGAACCACCAAGGGAGGGAGGGGGAACAAGTAAAAGCTGCAAGAAAGCAGTGTCTCTTTTATCATCAGCCTTAAGGAGCCACTGATCCCCCTGAATCTGTCTATTCCACTGCAAGCTAAGATTAGCATCTTTATGTTTACCCTTGTTAAACAACTGAATTAGAGCCACTTGCCTCTTCTAAGGACCTTAGAAGGACTTTAAATTTTTTGCTTCTGGGTTGTGGAGTGAAGTGTCCATATGCTCAGTTAATCACTCCAACCACTTCTTTTTCTTCGCATAGAACTCTCTTACAGCTCTTCTCACACTTCACTGGCACAAGAGTCAGCTGTTTAAATGCCTATTTTATCCTCCGAAGTCCTGAGTTTCTAGGGGAAAGCGGGGTTGTTTTCTTGCATTACCTCATCAACCAACTAGCAAAGTATTTTATACCTATTACATTCTAAATAGTCATTCCTCCCTTCTGTAGGTCTTGTGTCCTGTATCTTTCTTTTTCCAAAGAGAGAAACTTTTACTTAATTCTTTTTCCTTCACATTGTTTTTTTTCTTTATTAGGTATTTTTTATTTACATTTCAAATGTTATTCCCTTTCCTAGTTTCCCCTCCGAAAACCCTTCCCCCCTCCCTCTGCTCACCAACCCACCCACTTCTTTTTTCTGGTCCTGGCATTCCCCTATACTGGGGCATAGAACCTTTACAGGACCAAGGTGCCTTTCCTCCCATTGATGACCGACTAGGCCATACTCAGCTACATATGCAGCTAGAGCCATGAGTCCCACCACGTGTTTTCGTTGAGTGGTGGTTTAGTCCCAGGGAGCTCTGGGGTTACTGGTTAGTTCATATTGGTGTTCCTCCTAAGGGGCTGCAAACCCCTTCAGTCCCTTGGGGCCTTTCTCTAGCTCCTTCATTGGGGACCATGTGCTCTGTCCCATAGATGGCTGTGAGCATCCACTTCTGTATTTGTCAGGCACTGGCAGAGCCTCTCAGGAGACAGCCATATCAGGCTCCTGTCAGCAAGCTCTTGTTGGCATTCACAATAGTGTCTGGTTTTCATACTGTTAATTCTGAGATTCGCTTGAGAAAAACCGACTCCACCATTTTGAGCCAAATTTAAAGCAAACTTTATTAAATACTAAATACCGACTAAGAGATGGACTTTGGTCAGGAACATTCCCTGGAACTTCTTAGCTAAAATGGCCCAAAGACAAATGTTGCAGGGTTTAGAAGGACACCTAAAGGATGTCATAGTTTCCTACGAGGCTTTATTTTCCAAGAACCACACTGCAAGCATTTCAGGAAGTTACCTGATCCTTGGGCTGGTGGGGCTTAGGGGATAATTTTGTACATTCCAACAGTGGATTCAGAGGTCAAATGCAAATGATGAGGGCCCACCCCAAAAGGAAAGAAAGTGACTCATTATGTTGATAGTTACTAGGTTGATCAATAATTGCATAAACTATCATTGCTTCTATAAATTCCTAAAATAAAATGAAAGAATGAACAGCTACTTTAGTATACTTGAGAATCACCCATATTAAGCATGTACAATCTTAGGACAATGAAAAATTCTGATTCAAGTATATAGGTATTTAATAAGTTCCATATATAATTGGCTGCACATTTGAAAATCACTTTCCTATATACTTTTTCACCATGAAAATCTCAACCTCAATGTTGAGAATTATCTGTAGACAACCATACTAAGACGATTTTTTAGGTGAAAATGAAATCAGGTTGTCAAGTACTGGTTAACTGTATATTCACAGTAGATGGTCTAAGGGTAAGAATTTTTTTACGGAACAAAAAAAGTAGTTACCATTCTGATGAGTGGTTCACCAAAGACAGAAAGCTATAACTGAGTACTTTAACTAAAAGCTACATTTTAGTTACACAAACTGTAGTCTCTAGTTAACAGATATTAGAGAATTCAAACAGGAAGATTTAGTAACAAAATAGTTTGAATTTATCTGAGATACCCTACAAACTCAGTGAGTAGCAATTCCTGAGAAACATGCAGTTATAATAGGCTCTAGTCTCAAAATATAACTTTGCATTTACATTTACTATGTTTCTCCATTTTTGCATATTTTGACTATATTGTTTTCTTGGCGATAAATAGCACTATTGATTTGTTTTGTTTTCCAGATGGTTTGACAGACTGTGTGGACCCAGATTGTTGTCAACAAAGCAACTGTTATGTAAGCCCACTCTGTCAGGGATCACCAGATCCCCTTGACCTCATCCAACAAAGCCAGCCCCTCTTCTCTCAGCACACTTCAAGACTCTTCTATGATAGAATCAAATTTCTTATTGGCAAGGATAGTACTCATGTCGTCCCTCAAGATATCTCATTTGACAGCAGGTATATAGAAATTTATTTTGTCCTTACTAAAAGTGCTCATGATTTTCCTTCAGAGTAAAAGAAAATTGCCTTCTAAAGATCAAGTGGTTTCTCATTCCTTTCAACAGTATTGCTATCTTGCTTATGCTTTCTCTTGAATGCCTGCACTGGTACCAGTTTGTTTCTAAAAGCCAAGTGGTCAGATTCTATATCATAAAGTTTTAGGAGATGTCCATATGTGTATGGAAATTGTTATTTAATGACAAATGGAAGTATATTTGCAAACTTAATTTTTAAGTTCTGAATTATTATTTAAAAGAAAAAAAAACCTTAAATTTCAATAGCTAAATTGTAGTTTCTGTTTCATGATCAAAAGTGTTTCCAGGTCAAAGAGTTGAATGACTTGATATCTTAATGGGAAATTCGATCACTATCTTCCAAGAATGCTCAAATGTCAGAATTATCTCTAAAGATCTGACCAAAAAAAACACATTGAAATCACTCCATTTATATAAAGTATAATAACAAGAATGTGCTCATTGGTATTCAACCCATTCACTTTCATCAATGGCACACTTTAATAATTAGTACAAGGCATAGTAGGTAAGTCTAGTTATTAAAGATTTCAAGAATGTCCTTCTTAGAGCTGGAAAGATAGTTCAGTGATTAGTAGCATTTGCTGCTCTTTCAGAGGACCCAAGTGCAGCTCCAGAACCCACATGGTGTCTAACAATGGCTTATAAATCTTATTCCAGGAGATCTGATGCTTTTTCTCTGACCTCTGCAGGCACACACATTGTGCACAATCATATAGTCAGGCATACACACACACACACACACACACACACACACACACACATATATATATATATATATATATATATATATATATAGAGAGAGAGAGAGAGAGAGAGAGAGTATATATATATGTATATATATATATATATATATATATATATATATATACCACCTTGATTAGTTCTATAAGTTGCTGCTTCACTAGTTTTCTAGACTCTTGCAAAGAAAAATCATTAAAAACATCAAAAATGATTGTCTAAGATCCTCTACGTATGTTCCATTCCCTGCAGATACATTATTTCAAGAGCTTGATACCAGTTACAATGTAAGAAAATTGCAATTCAATGTTAGCAAGTATCAAGTAGAAAGGGGGAAAAATAAAAATTTACAAGATCACTCCACTTTCCTTCTCTTCAGTTTGAATGCTAGAACTCTCATTGAAGCAAAAAAAAAAATCTTTTATTCTTATTTTATTTCTTTGTCATTCTTACCTGTTGGGCTGCAAATAACCTAAAATCAATGCCAACATCACAAAAAGGGTTGTTCTTCTTAGGGACGATAGAAAATATTTACCATCCATCAAGATATTCAATAATCCCCACTTCAAAACTTTTTCCCAGTTTAATAACCCCTCTGGTCCATCTCTCAGATGTATATAATCAACATAATTATTTAGATAGTGTAGACTTAATTTTGGAACACAAAGGAACAAAAAGAATTGAGGGCAGTCATTATCCCCATTTTCCTACTCAAGGCAAGAGTAAGTCGACTCTATAGGTTTTTCCATACTTGGGGAGAAATCAGTCCAAAAATAGGGGGTCAGGTGCTGAGAGAAATAATCACCTTCATGACTTGAAATGTGTTGAATAACATGTTGAATTCAATAAGGGAAGAAAGTCAGGACCTGAGGGAGACAGCAGACAAGTCATTTTGACCCAGAACAGGGCATTTTGAGCAATCAACTTAGAAAAGGTAAGACAAACTTAAACCCCTGCAGTTCAGCTTCACGCTTCAGCAGTGTTTGTGAGGCACTCACACAGCGAACAAAACCATTACTTTGGGTGGTTAATGCCCTTCTCCTCCTGGTTTGATTGAGTTTTCACATTCTTTTCTAAAATGCTCCAAGTTATCATTTGGCTCTGCAAGTCACATTTACATTCAGAATGATGGGTCTCCATCCAATGGTCTCTGCTATTAGAGTCCTTGCTGTCAGAAAAAGATGTGAGCCTTCTCCAAACTTGTGTGCCTGTGTTTTCTCTATCAAAATAAATGCATTCACTGTTCCTTGCTATATCATTGGACAAAATAATCTCATTTTTAATCACATATATAACTGATAATTACAATCTCTCTGATACACTCATATAATATTTTTAGTATGTAAAGCACCCAAGCACATACTATTTAATTTTATTTCCACAGTATCCCTGTAAAATGGGAAAATTGTTTTTGGTATATTTTGTATATGTGGAAACTGAGATGCTAAGAGACTAAATCACACAGACAGCAAGGTTGGATTATAGCATCTCCTCTAATCTTTCTATTACACCACATCTGCCCCATTTTTTCTTGTCCTTAAACTTATCTGATGACATGAACCAAATTTGTCTTGGATAAATGGCATCTAGGTCAACATAAGAAACTTTGAAACCAAGCAGGTTTTAAAATCAGCTTCAGCTAGTTATATTTCAATAGAACGAGTTACAAAATTTTAATCAGGGCTAGCTAATGAAGTACTTCTTCGGAGGTGAGCATCATGAAATGGACATTTTGTTCCATGGCAAGTATTATTGTGTATCTACTGTGAATCTTATGTCTAATATCTCGGATCTGTATCATTTCATTTAATTCTCATTAAATTGTTCATGGCATGGTTTGTTAAAAGTTTCATTTTTCAGCCGGGTGTTGGTGGCACATGCCTTTAATCCCAGCACTTGGGAGGCAGAGGCAGGTGGATTTCTGAGTTCGAGGCCAGCCTGGTCTACAGAGTGAGTTCCAGGACAGCCAGGGCTATACAGAGAAACCCTGTCTTGAAAAAAAAAAAGTTTCATTTTTCAAATGAGGAAATTAGTATGTTAGGTAAATGACATCAACAAAATCATAAAGAAGTTAGAACCTGGATTTGAACCCAGGCACACACACTAGTACTGAATTCCTGAATATTAATTGCTGAACTGAGTCATGATGGCTTACTTAGAAAACTGGAGCATGTGACTCTAACATAACTCATGGCTCTTACACAACCCTGACTGTAGACTAGCTTCCCTCAGATAAATCTAAAACACATACATGCCATAATCAGCCAAAGCAGATTTTTTTTCTTTTGCTTTTGCCACATAACTGCGAGGCAGTTGGGTAGACAGGTGAAAACAAAAATCATTGCTCATGGTTTCATTTACCTACTGGAAAACCATGAGCCACTCAGCTGACTTGCTGTTGCATACCTGTGCCAGTCAGTCTACAGAGAACAGTACATAACTACACAAGTGTAGCAAGGACACATATAAATAATTATTCACCCCTGTGCATCACAAGGGGAGCAGTTTTGGCTGTACTCTGTGAGCTGCACTGTCACATAAAAGTGACAGTGTGAGATATAGACCTTCCATACCTTCTATGATGGTGTAATGTCTGTGAAGACACAAGTTGCCCACAGAGAAGTCTCTAAGAAACTAACTCATTTACACATTTTTCCTAAATACAACTGACCCTGTAGCTCAAATTTCTTTCTTTTCTTCAATCTATTCCGAACATGTCTACAAAGTAAGCCACATAGTCTACATGCCCCATATTACTTATTACTTTTTAATAATGTAAATAGGTGAACAGAAGCATTATTGATCTTCAGTGTCTAAGCATTTAATCACTATTAATAATGTAGAAGGTTTTTATAAATATGTAAAAACAAGAGTACATTAAACTAAATGACAGCAGTAATTTGCAAAGCCAGACATTTCGCTCGCCATCACTAATGGAGAAGTGCATTTAAAAACAACATTGTACCAGGGTTCGTGCAGCAACTGACAGTAGGGTTAGCCAAACTCATTTATCTATTTAGTAACTGAGAGATTGATGCCTCACATCACTCTTCGTCAAGTGTCTCTATCAGATGTTGTTCGGAATTATGCCACAGATGTATTGTGTTTAGCCTGACATTTGTGAAGTGAAAGACCAATTGTAAAAAAATTGGAATATAAAATGCTTCTAGAAAATTCACAAAGCTCAGCATTGCCAGGCACATACCTAGTTGTAGCACAGGTGGTCTGGAGCTAAGGGACAGTGATCCCTCTGGATAGGAAAGGCAATGCCTATCTAGTGCCCCACTGTCCCCCTTACACCTGTGTTATGATGACGCTTCCCCTTTTGGCACTTTGAGTTTTTCCACCTCTTATCTGTGAAAATTCTTTGGCTTCCCTTCAAAAGATTTTGACTATATGACTAGGTGTGATCTCTTCCTCCAATTGCCTTTATATATTGATTATCATTTTACTTAATTTAGATTAAAAGTACAGAAAAAATAAATATGGGATAGAAATCATATTAACAGGAAAAACAATATATTGTTTTAATATATTTAATATCCAGTAATATTTCACTGAGTGCCTATGTATACTTCATGGCTAAACTACTATATATGTTTCCTCAAATATTAAGCTAACAAACTCCTATAGGAGGGTATCTTAAGTACCAACAAACATGATATCAGATAACTCAGGTCCCACCAAAGTAAGAAAGTGTCTACTTTAATGATCACTGTATTCATCACCTAGCACAATTTTCAAGTACATTTTAAAAACTGAAAATTTGGCCCAGAAACCTGTGTTTCATCTCTGACACCCATGTAAAAATCCAGATCCATTTACATTTGTGATTCTAGCACTTTTATTGCCAGAAGTTGTGCACACAACACAGCAGCAGGCACTAGAGAGACCCTTCCTTGAAACACATTGGAGAGAAGCAACTCCCAAAATGTTGTTCTCTGATACATGTGCTGTGGCAAACGTTCTTACCTACCTATCTGCACAACCTACACACACACACACACACACACACACACACACACACACACACACAGAGAGAGAGAGAGAGAGAGAGAGAGAGAGAGAGAGAGAGAGAGAGAGAGAGAGATTGAGAGAGAGAGATGGAGAGAGAATAAATATATAAAAAATTAAAAATAAAGGTCTAAACTGTTAAAGCAATGCTACTGAATGGAATTACAGAATCCTCTTGGAATTTAGGACTGGGACCAAATTTAATACAGTACTAAGTACATAGTATTCTTCATGAACTACAATGAAAATGAAGTTAAATGAAATAGTGGGGTGATTTTTAGTTCTTTTTATAGAGTTGCTGCATTGTAGTTTTCTTTTTGGTTCACAGTGGGATGTGTATTGTTATCTCTGAATTATCACATTCCTTAATCATGTTCTACAGGCCATGACATATTGCTTCACAGAAAGAATTGAAGCAAGGTCAAAATGAGTTGAACGGCTTCTTTCCTTTTGAAACAGAATCTCATAAAGCCAAGAATGTCTCAAACCCTGATTGCTGGGTTGAAATACATGTACCACTTTGCCTGGCCATGTTGCTGTACACTTGAAGTACACGTGTTCTTCTTGCATTTATCAATGAAATCAGCCACTATTGGTTGCATAGAATAGTACACAGATATTATTAGGTACTTAAGTAAAACAATTCTCAAATGTAAAACGAGCCTAAAGGTAAGATTCCAACTCTCCAACATAGCACAGAAGCAAACCTCATAAAAGATGAAATGATTCTGCAGCAGTGCCGAAGTGATCACTCATTTTTATCTTTTACTATCTTCCACCACTGTCACTGCCTGCCAATAATTGAGATCATTCATAACTCCATATCTGCATCAATAATTCTTCCTATCTTCAGTGGGCTGGATAATCAAGATTTAGTACCAAGAAAAACAAAGCTAGAAATAAGCGGCAACATTAAAATTAGGAATGCTGATGTTAACTGGCTCACTTTAGCCTGCATTATTTTTTGGCTCACTAAAAAACAAAAGAATTTAACATCCTAGAACTACCTGAAACAAAGAATTTAACATCCTAGAACTACCTAAAACCAAAGTCTTGGCAAACTCTTCTTGCCTATGCTAACTTCCCCTTTTTCTATTTCCCATACAATAATAAAATCTTGATTCTTGTCCCTGATTAGTCATAATACCTGATAATAGCCATAATTACTTACCAAAGCTTGTTTAATAAAACACGGTATTCTGCACTTGCCTGAACTGAAGATGTACACCATTTGAAATTCTATTAATGGCCAAACAATTTATTGACTGAAGACTGAGGTTAAAGGAAGGCTGTGGGAAGATGAACACTGTTAGAAACATTGCTGAGTGTGAAAGGCGAGCAAAACCTACCAATAACCACACTTAGCAGATACTCCTTATTTTTAAGCATATATTTTATGAAAGTATTTCCAGAGAAATGTATGAGTAACTAATGACTTCATTCATCTTGAGAAGGAGATGGCAAAGATATCATATTCCTCTGACATTCTTAATACAATACAATGTCCTCGTATTGATTCATTTTTTAAGACTGGAAAAGGCTGAGCCAGGCAGTGGTGGTCCACGCCTTTAATCCCAGCACTTTGGAGGTAGAGGCAGGTGGATTTCTGAGTTCAAGGCCAGCCTGGTCTACAGAGTGAGTTCCAGGACAGCCAGGGCTGCCCAGAGAAACCCTGTCTCGAAAAACCAAAAAAAAAAAAAAAAAAAAAAAAAAAAAAAGACTGTAAAAGGTTTATATTTATTTACTCATTCCTTCCAGAAATATTTCTTGAGAAACTATTCTGCACCAAGAATTGTATAGATAGATGTAAACACATAAACACAGACTTTTCAATCAAAGAGTTTACATTATAGTGGCATAAATAGTCAAATATTAAGATTTAATTACTACACATTTTAACATGTATAATTATCATATTGTAACCCATAATTATATAAAAATACTGTGCTCCACTTAAGAATAAGAAATGGTGAGCTGGGATTATAGATCAGTGATAGAGTACCTTACTAGCATGTTAGAATCCCCAGATTTGATCCTTACCTCTGCAAAAAGCATCAAAGCATATTTACTTAAAATAATTATATTTTGCAGTAAATTTAGTGTATCTGAAATATTAGGCTTTTCAAGAAACCTGTTCTTCAACATGGTGTTCTCAAGTTCTAATTATTTGGTGGTGCAGACATGTAGCCTAGTTTGATATAAGAGGTATCCTCACAGATACAACACAGTCATTAGGCCATTTCAGAAATGAAATTAACCAACTTGTTTTCAGCAAGAACCCAGAGATGGGGCTAATTGGTTCTGCTGACCACAAAGAGCTGCTAAAATTGACACAGACAAGAGACTATTGATGACTTGCAAGAAAAATACAAAGAATATTTAGATAAGCAATGGTTTGCCTATAAACAAGTAGTTTCATCCTTTGGCATTTAGGGCCCTAAATTTTACTACAACTTAAAAGTTTTTGTACTAAGCAAATGAATTCATAGAAAAAAAATCAATCATGAAAAAAAAAATCCCATCTCCCATAGTAAAAAATCCTACTAACTACACTTTGGAGTCATTTTATCATGATAGATCCTACAGTTTCCTTCAAGGTAAGCCGAATTTCAGAGGATTGATGGCCATTTCAGATGAGATTTATGAACATTACAACATTTACTTGGTTCATTTGTTCATTCGGTGATAGACACTCTCCTAGGCTCTAGGCTATAGGGGACAATATCTCTTCAGCATAGCAAGGAACACAGACTATAATGAAAAAGAGAAATGTGAGGAAGGAAGAAGTACTGTCAAGTGAGATTTAAGAAAAAAAAAAAAAAGAGTCAGGAGGCGAGAATGATCATTTTTGACAGAGTGGTCCAGAGAAGCCTCCCTAAGGAGATAACACTAGATCAGAGCCCTCGTAGCTTTCATCGGTATGCCAGATGATTTGAACGTGAATATTTCTTACCACCTGGACCCTTATACAATAGATTTTCACACACTGAGCTTGCTATTGACTTGTAGGTGCTGTTGAATTAAGATTCTCTGGCATTGTGTGCAATGAGAAGGTAAAACAAAACTATCTCAAGGAATTGCTACCTAGCAGTTACTATATATATACTACGTTCTACTGATAAGTGCTAAGGGGCTCTGCCCTCCAGGAGTACATTGAGAAAATTTGGATACCTCAGACAAACTGAATAAGCTTTACAAAAAGAAATTAAGCTGTAGCCCTAGACCATTTAATCACGAAAGGGGGAAAACTATAGCCAGTCTTCATCGATTACTTGAACCCAAAGGAATCCAATATGTAGAAAACATTTGCTGGTTTAGAATTATAAAAGGGGAAAATGTTTTAAAACACAAGTAGTTTGTGAGTTTTTGTTTTTAATAAAATACAGTGTAATTACAGTATTCAAGCACCCATAGAATTGACACTCAGTTTTAAGATTTCATAAGTAACTCCCAGAATGTCCACAATATAATTATTTGTTATTTTGCTGAAGTACAAATTTGAATCCATATGCTTTCTGTTTAAATTTTTAATAAATATACTTGTGGCTTAAGACTTCTGGTGAGTGGAGCGCAGCTTCTGCTCCAATCCAATTGCGCGGGACCTGAGACTGCATTAGTTAGGGAAGCAGAAACCGGCCTGAGTAGGACCACAGGCCTCATCCGGCTGGATCAGCGCCAGGGTAGCGGGAGCGCAGGGTTGCCTGACACCCGCCAGCTACCCACGACCCCCGCCGCAGGATTTTGGGACTGCTGGTGAGTGGAACACAGCTTCTGCTCCAATCCAATTGCGCGGGACCTGAGACTGCATTAGTTAGGGAAGCAGAAACTGGCCTGAGTAGGGCCACAGGCCTCACCCGGCCGGATCAACGCCAGGGTAGCGGGAGCGCAGGGTTGCCTGACACCCGCCAGCTACCCACGACCCCCGCCGCAGGATTTTGGGACTGCTGGTGAGTGGAACACAGCTTCTGCTCCAGTCCAATCACGCGGGAACTGAGACTGCTCTGGTTGGGGAGAGAGAAATCCGGCCTACATAGGGCCACAACCCTCTTCCGGTCAGAAAAGCACCTGAGCAGCTGGGGCGCAGGGTCTGCTGACACTCGCCAACTGCCCACAACACCCGCCACAGGATCTTAAGACTTCTGGTGAGTGGAGCACAGCTTCTGCTCCAATACAATTGCGCGGGACCTGAGACTGCATTAGTTAGGGAAGCAGAAAAACGGCCTGAGTAGGACCACAGGACTCTTCCGGCTGGACCAGCACCGGGGTACCGTCAGCTACCCACGACCCCCGCCGCAGGATTTAGAGACTGCTGGTAGTGGAACACAGCTTCTGCTCCAATCTTTAAATAGTGACAACGATAACAACTAACCCCAGAGATTACCAGATGGCGAAAGGTAAACGTAATAATCTTACTAACAGAAACCAAGACCACTCACCATCATCAGAACCCAGCACCCCCACTTCACCCAGTCCAGGGCACCCCAACACACCGGAAAAGCTAGACACGGATTTAAAAGCATATCTCCTGATGATGATAGAGGACTTCAAGAAGGACGTTAATAACACACTTAAAGAAATGCAGGAGAACACTGCTAAAAAGGAAGAAGACAATAAAGAGGAAGCACAAAAATCCCTTAAAGAATTGCAGGAGAACACTGCTAAAGAGTTACAAATCCTTAAAGAAAAACATGATAACATAATCAAACAGGTAGAAGTCCTTACAGAAAAACAGGAAAACACATCCAAACAGATGATGGAAATGAACAAAACCATACTAGACCTAAAAAGGGAAGTAGACACAATAAAGAAAACCCAAAATGAGGCAACACTGGAGATAGAAACCCTAGGAAAGAAATCTGGAACCATAGATACGAGCATCAGCAACAGAATACAAGAGATGGAAGAGAGAATCTCAGGTGCAGAAGATTCCATAGAGAACATCGGCACAACAATCAAGGAAAATGGAAAATGCAAAAAGATCCTAACTCAAAACATCCAAGAAATACAGGACATAATGAGAAGACCAAACCTACGGATAATAGGAGTGGATGAGAATGAAGATTTTCAACTCAAAGGACCAGCAAACATCTTCAACAAAATTATAGAAGAAAACTTCCCAAATCTAAAGAAAGAGATGCCCATGAACATACAAGAAGCCTACAGAACTCCAAATAGACTGGACCAGAAAAGAAATACCTCCCGACACATAATAATCAGAGCAACAAATGCTCTAAATAAAGATAGAATACTAAAAGCAGTAAGAGAAAAAGGCCAAGTAACATATAAAGGCAAGCCTATCAGAATTACACCAGATTTTTCACCAGAGACTATGAAAGCCAGAAGATCCTGGACAGATGTTATACAGACACTAAAAGAACACAAATTCCAGCCCAGGCTACTATACCCAGCCAAACTCTCAATTAACATAGATGGAGAAACCAAAGTATTCCATGACAAAACCAAATTCACACATTATCTCTCCACGAATCCAGCCCTTCAAAGGATAATAACAGAAAAAAACCAATACAAGGACAGGAACCACGCCCTAGAAACAACAAGAAGGTAATCCCTCAACAAACCTAAAGGAAGACAGCCACAAGAACAAAATGCCAACTTTAACATCAAAAATAACAGGAAACACCAATTTCTTTTCCTTAATATCTCTTAATATCAATGGACTCAACTCCCCGATAAAAAGACATAGACTAACAAACTGGCTACACAAACAAGACCCAACATTTTGCTGCTTACAGGAAACTCATCTCAGAGAAAAGGATAGACACTACCTCAGAATGAAAGGCTGGAAAACAATTCTCCAAGCAAATGGCATGAAGAAACAAGCTGGAGTAGCCATTCTAATATCTGATAAGATTGACTTCCAACCCAAAGTCATTAAAAAAGACAGGGAGGGACACTTCATACTCATCAAAGGTAAAATCCTCCAAGAGGAACTATCAATCCTGAATATCTATGCTCCAAATACAAAGGCAGCCACATTCATTAAAGAAACTTTAGTAAATCTCAAAGCACACATTGCACCTCATACAATAATAGTGGGAGACTTCAACACACCACTTTCACCAATGGACAGATCATGGAAACAGAAACTAAACAGGGACACAGTGAAACTAAGAGAAATTATGAATCAAATGGATCTGGCAGATATCTACAGAACATTCTATCCTAAAACAAAAGGATATACCTTCTTCTCAGCACCTCATGGTACCTTCTCCAAAATTGACCACATAATTGGTCACAAAACAGGCCTCAACAGATATAAAAATATTGAAATTGTCCCATGCATCCTATCAGATCACCATGGACTAAGGCTGATCTTCAATAACAAAATAAATAATAGAAAGCCAACCTTCACGTGGAAACTGAACAACACTCTTCTCAATGATACCTTGGTCAAGGAAGGAATAAAGAAAGAAATTAAGGACTTTTTAGAGTTCAATGAAAATGAAGCCACAACATACCCAAACTTATGGGACGCAATGAAAGCATTTTTAAGAGGAAAACTCATAGCTCTGAGTGCCTCCAAAAGGAAACTAGAGAGAGCACACATTAGCAGCTTGACAACACACCTAAAAGCACTAGAACAAAAGGAAGCAAATTCACCCAAGAGGAGTAGACGGCAGGAAATAATCAAACTCAGGGGTGAAATCAACCAAGTGGAAACAAGAAAAACTATTCAAAGAATCAACCAATCAAGGAGCTGGTTCTTTGAGAAAATCAACAAGATAGATAAACCCTTAGCCAGACTCACTAGAGGGCACAGGGAAAGCATCCTAATTAACAAAATCAGAAATGAAAAAGGAGACATAACAACAGATCCTGAAGACATCCAAAACACCATCAGATCCTTCTATCAAAGGCTATACTCAACAAAACTGGAGAACCTGGATGAAATGGACAAGTTCCTAGACAGATACCAGGTACCAAAGTTGAATCAAGATCAGGTTAATGATCTAAACAGCCCTATATCCCCCAAAGAAATAGAAGCAGTCATTAATAGTCTCCCAACTAAAAAAAGCCCAGGACCAGATGGGTTTAGTGCAGAGTTCTATCAGACCTTCAAAGAAGATCTAATCCCAGTTCTTCACAAACTATTCCACAAAATAGAAACAGAAGGTACTCTACCCAACTCATTCTATGAAGCCACAATTACTCTGATACCTAAACCACAAAAAGACCCAACAAAGATAGAAAACTTCAGACCAATATCCCTTATGAATATTGATGCAAAAATCCTCAATAAAGTTCTTGCTAACCGAATCCAAGAACACATCAAAACAATCATCCATCCTGACCAAGTAGGTTTCATCCCAGGGATGCAGGGATGGTTCAATATACGGAAATCCATCAACGTAATCCAGTATATAAACAAACTCAAAGACAAAAACCACATGGTCATCTCCTTAGATGCGGAAAAAGCATTTGACAAGATCCAACACCCATTCATGATAAAAGTCTTGGAAAGATCAGGAATTCAAGGCCCATACCTAAACATGATAAAAGCAATCTACAGCAAACCAGTAGCCAACATCAAAGTAAATGGTGAGAAGCTTGAAGCAATCCCTCTAAAATCAGGGACTAGACAAGGCTGTCCACTTTCTCCATACCTATTCAACATTGTACTTGAAGTCCTAGCCAGAGCAATTCGACAACAAAAGGAGATCAAAGGGATACAAATTGGAAAAGATGAAGTCAAAATATCACTTTTTGCAGATGATATGATAGTATATATAAGTGACCCTAAAAATTCCACCAGAGAACTCCTAAGCCTGATAAACAGCTTCGGTGAAGTAGCTGGATATAAAATTAACTCAAACAAATCAATGGCCTTTCTCTACACAAAGAATAAACAGGCTGAGAAAGAAATTAGGGAAACAACACCCTTCTCAATAGTCACAAATAATATAAAATATCTTGGCGTGACTCTAACTAAGGAAGTGAAAGATCTGTATAATAAAAACTTCAAGTCTCTGAAGAAAGAAATTATAGAAGATCTCAGAAGATGGAAAGATCTCCCATGCTCATGGATTGGCAGGATCAACATTGTAAAAATGGCTATCTTGCCAAAAGCAATCTACAGATTCAATGCAATCCCCATCAAAATTCCAAATCAATTCTTCAACGAATTAGAAAGTGCAATCTGCAAATTCATCTGGAATAACAAAAAACCTAGGATAGCAAAAACTCTTCTCAAGGATAAAAGAACCTCTGGTGGAATCACCATGCCGGACCTAAAGCTCTACTACAGAGCAATTGTGATAAAAACTGCATGGTACTGGTATAGTGACAGACAAATAGACCAATGGAATAGAATTGAAGACCCAGAAATGAACCCACACACCTATGGTCACTTGATCTTCGACAAGGGAGCTAAAAACATCCAGTGGAAGAAAGACAGCATTTTCAACAAATGGTGCTGGCACAACTGGTTGTTAACATGTAGAAGAATGCGAATCGATCCATTCCTATCTCCATGTACTAAGGTCAAGTCTAAGTGGATCAAGGAACTTCACATAAAACCAGAGACACTGAAACTTATAGAGGAGAAAGTGGGGAAAAGCCTTGAAGATATGGGCACAGGGGAAAAATTCCTGAATAGAACAGTAATGGCTTGTGCTGTAAGATCGAGAATTGACAAGTGGGACCTCATGAAACTACAAAGCTTCTGCAAGGCTAAAGACACCATCAATAAGACAAAAAAACCACCAACAGATTGGGAAAGGATCTTCACCTATCCTAAATCAGATAAGGGACTAATATCCAATATATATAAAGAACTCAAGAAGGTGGACTCCAGAAAGTCAAATAACCCCATTAAAAAATGGGGCTCAGAACTGAACAAAGAATTCTCACCTGAGGAATACCGAATGGCAGAGAAGCACCTGAAAAAATGTTCAACATCCTTAATCATCAGGGAAATGCAAATCAAAACAACCCTGAGATTCCACCTCACACCAGTCAGAATGGCTAAGATCAAAAATTCAGGTGACAGCAGATGCTGGCGAGGATGTGGAGAAAGAGGAACACTCCTCCATTGTTGGTGGGATTGCAAGCTTGTACAACCACTCTGGAAATCAGTCTGGCGGTTCCTCAGAAAACTGGACATAGTACTACCGGAGGATCCAGCAATACCTCTCCTGGGCATATATCCAGAAGATGTCCCAACCGGTAAAAAGGACACATGCTCCACTATGTTCATAGCAGCCCTATATATAATAGCCAGAAGCTGGAAAGAACCCAGATGTCCCTCAACAGAGGAATGGATACAGAAATTATGGTACATTTACACAATGGAGTACTACTCAGCTATTAAAAAGAATGAATTTATGAAATTCCTAGCCAAATGGATGGACCTAGAGGGCATCATCTTGAGTGAAGTAACACAATCACAAAAGAACTCACACAATATGTATTCATTGATAAGTGGATATTAGCCCAAAACTTAGGATACCCAAGATATAAGATACAATTTGATAAACGCATGAAACTCAAGAAGAATGAAGACCAAAGTGTGGACACTGTGCACCTTCTTAGAATTGGGAACAAAACACCCAGGGAAGGAGCTACAGAGACAAAGTTCGTAGCTGTGATGAAAGGATGGACCATTTAGAGACTGCTGTATCCAGGGATCCGTCCCATAATCAGCTTCTAAACGCTGACACCATTGCATACACTAGCAAGATCTTGCTGAAAGGACCCAAATATAGCTGTCTCTTGTGAGACGATGCCGGGGCCTAGCAAACACAGGAGTGGATGTTCACAGTCAGCTATTGGATGTATCACAGGGCTCCCAATGGAGAAGCTAGAGAAAGTACCCAAGGAGCTAAAGGGATCTGCAACCCTATTGTTGGAACAACATGATGTACTAACCGGAACCCTGGAGCTCTTGTCTCTAGCTGCATATATATCGAAAGATGGCCTAGTCGGCCATCAATGGAAAGAGAGGCCCATTGGACTTGCAAACTTTATATGCCCCAATATAGGGGAATGCCAGGGCCAAAAGAATGGGAATGGGTGGGTAGGGAAGTGGGGGGCGCTATGGGGGACTTTTGGGATAGTATTGGAAATGTAATTGAGGAAATTATGTAATAAAAATATTAAAAAAAAAATGTTCAATGAAAAGCAAAAAAAAAAAAAAATAAATAAATATACTTGTGATAGAACTCTATTTGTTAATGGCAGGTCTTCAAATATTTTTAATCTAGGAACATGAAAAGCATCTGACCATGCATGCAACTGGTAATTGATAAACACACAAGACAACAAATGCTAAATAAATTGAGGACACTAAGAACGAGGGGTTTCAGCATCCTCAAATTTAACATCTGTTCACCTTCCTTTCTTTCAAAAGGGTGCTACCTATGACCTTCCCCCATCTTGGAAAGATATCCACATATGCTGCCGCTAGGATGTGGTTCCTTGTGATTCTGTCTTTTGAGTTTCGTTTCCTAAGCAGCCTATTTTGTTTATCTCTTTGGAGTTGTTGTCCTAAGTGAGAAGTTAGGTTGTTGATGGTTGCTAATAAAGCACTTTGATCTCATTTGTGTGGAAGGTGTTATATATATGAAGGCAGGATCTCCAGATTTTCAAAAAGAGACACATTTTCAAGTCACATTTAAGAAATTATAAAGTGCTGAAGGTTCCTGGATTTGTAGTGCTGAGTAGCTACTGATATCAGCAGCCAACACCTAAAAGTACCAAAAAGAAAAAAAAAAAAGTGTGACTTTCACTTCTTTGCAAGTTCTCTTGGACAAAGAAGAATGAAAAGAGAGCAGAACAGAAAAATGTCAAAATGGTATTTAACTGATTATTATAAAAATCTAAAATGCAAATGTTCTGAGATACTAAAAAATTTTAATAAAGAATATCAGCAACTCTACAGCTCATCTGAGCATAAATATATTTTTTTCGTATATTTCATCAGGTTAATTAAAATCCAAAGGCTTGAATCTTCATTGCTATGTCTGAATCAAACTATGTGCTTTTGCTTGCTTTCTAGCTAATTCAATAATGTCATTTTGTCCCTAGAGAGGGTAGTCAATGAAAGGATATTCTGTGGCTAGGTAGGTATGCTGGATAAGTAATTAAAGGCACTTGTGCACAGAGATTGAAGGAAAGGCCATCCAGTGACTGTCCCATCTGGGGATCCATCCCATATACAGTCACTAAACCCAGACACTATTGTGGATGCCAACAAGTACTTGCTGACAGGAGTCTGATATAGCTGCCTCTTGAGAGACTCTGCCAGTGCCTGACAAATCCAGAGGTGGATGCTCTCAGCCAACCATTGGACTGAGCACAGGGTCCCCAGTGAAGGAGCTAGAGAATGAGCCCAAGGAGATGAAGGGGTTTGCAGCCCCATAGGAGGAACAACAATATAAACCAACCAGTACCTCCAGAGCTTCCAGGGACTAAACCCACCAACCAAAGAAAACACATGGTGGGACTAATGGCTCTAGTTGCATATGTAGCAGAGGATGGCCTTGTTGGACGTCAATGGGAAGAGAGGTCCTTGGTCTTGAGAAGGCTCGATGCCCCACTGTAGGGGAATGCCAGGACAGGGAAGTGGGAGTGGGTAGGTTGGTACGCATGGAGAGTGGGATGGGATAGGGGATTTTCGGAAGAGAAACCAGGAATGGGGATAACATTTGAAATGTAAGTAAAGAAAATATCTAATAAAAAAAAAACATGAATGTGAACCCTGGGACCCCCACAGTGATATCCCTAAGTTCTCTCATACTTGTATACACACCATGCCATTTATCCTCTCACCCACTTACCCTTCACACACATGATAAATAAATACATATGATTTATTTATTCTTCTATCATACAATACAACTGACCAGTTTACCCCTCCCTCCTCTCCTCCCAGCTCCCCACTCACCTTCCCTGTTCCATAGATCCACTCCTCTTCCATTTGTCTTCAGGGGTATCAGATGAATATGACATAACAATGTACAATAAGTCTAGGTACAAAGTGTCACGTAAAGGTTGGAAGAAGCAACACACCAGTAGGACAAGGGTCCCAAGAACGGGCAAAAGAGTCAGAGACTTTATCCACTCCCCACAGGGGGAAAAAAGTAATTTAAAATTTTAAAAGAATATTCTGTAGCTAATTTCCACTACATGCACCACACACAGAAAGTGATAAGCAGTTGATTCATTTGTCTAGCTAATGACTCCCTGAAGATTGTACCACTTGTATAGGTGAGCACTTTCATTCCAGGCCCCATTATTTACACTTCAACTCAGAAAGCTCTGTGCTACACCTAAGGCTCTTTTGAATTCAAGACAAGATATTACCACTATTTTAACCCTCTCTGTTCTATCTAGAACAAGAGGTATTTTTTTTGGGGGGGGTGTTTGGTTTTTTAATTCTGGCCTCAAACTCACAGATTCGCCTGCCTCTGCCACCAAAAGTGCTGGGCTTAAGACAAACTCCACCAAAGCCAGCGAGCTCCTTCATTTTATAATAAACTTAAGAGTCTAAATTTCTCAAGACTACATTGATGTTGCATGAAATGAGGTGAAGAAAATGCCTGACATAGCAAGTGCTTAGTGTCTTATTTATATAAAATGCATATTTAATAATTACCAAACCATATGAGCAAATAATTTGAAAAAGTCCAATGCAAAGAATCATCATTTTCCTAGGTAGTACTCTTGTTCTAAATTCTCTGTGAGATATTTGGGAAGAAGACAGGACAGAAGTTTGATTGCCATTTTACAAAATTACTAAATGAAGTCAAGAATAATTGCAGTGGCAACTCCTAGGGAGCCAGAGCTAGAGCCCAGTAGTATCTATAGCTAGGTCATGCTTTCCTTACAACAGGAAAAGCATCCATGCCCAGGAGATGACCAGCAAGAAGGGCCTGCCCTATATTTAATGACTATCCATTATGTAAAAGGCAGGTCCACAGAGAATGTCAGGAGAGGTTAATGAGGTTAACAAAACCTCTTAGGGCTGATTACAAAGATCGAGCATGTGAGTAATGTTTAGAATAAACGAAATGCAAACAAACAAACAATATATAAAATAAGCGCACTTCAGACCATTCAAGATTTGCTGCAAGGGCTTAAAAGGACAAATATTTCAGGATTCAAATTCTAGACAAAAATAATCATGTGTCTAAATGAAGCAAACTGGCACTCACACAGTACTGAAAATGTAACTGCGTCGTCAGTTTTCTTATTGCTTCAAAACACTTGATCTTTTTCCCATTACTTTGGGGATCTCAGGCATCCAAAGCAAACCTACTTTTGACAAGCAATTACCAGGGCAGATGGGAAAATAGCCACCCTACCTCAGGGTGAGTGCCCCCATTTTGTTTTACTTGAAACATCACTAGCCATGAGGAAAATAATTCTGCTTAAAAAGCTATCTGCATTTTCAAAAGCACCACCTTTCCCATCGCCCTGGAATGTTGATGTGTAACAGTCCCAGCTGCTTTTAATGTTACCCACTTGGTAAGAATTATTTATTTGGGCGAGTGACCAATAGAGTAGGGCTAAATCATCTTGCTCTACTTAAGCAAAAACTAATGAAATTTTATTGGGCTCTCCTGTGAACATGCAGTGCAGTCACAATTTTTGAATATGAACATAGGTTTATGCTACAGCATTAAGTGATTTTTGTGGTGCTGTATTGACCTAGATAACATATCAAAAACATCATGTATTCTGTTGAAACACAGCCCTTACTAAAAAAAATCTGTATATTAAAAGCCTCAAATGTATTTAAATTAGGAAATATCAAAGAGTAATCATAAGATAATGTATAAATGAATAATAGGCTTAATGTGCATAAATTAAGCATTTGAGAAGGTCTATTCATTCATTTTGCCCAATGGCACAGACATTGTTGAATTCCCTGAAGCAGTCAATTATCAAACAAAACCCTCATGATGAGGATGTTGGCTTCTAACAAACGAACTGTAAGGCATCTGTCACATAGGATCTTCAAAGTAGTCTCTGAAAGCCTTGAAGCAGTGCCATGAGGATATGGCACAAGAACCTTACAACTTTAGATGTAAAAGAAGAAGAAAGGAAATATTTAAGCTGAAATTCTATTAATTGTTTGTTAGCATGTGCTGTATACTCCCAGAACAAAGAAAAACACGGACAGGGAAAAACACACACACACACACACACACACACACACACACACACACACACACACGCACACATAGTTTTGGGGCCATGTGTGGCTCTCTAGTAGGAAAGAGCAAGCAATCTCTAACTGCCATTCCAGGCAGTCCAAGGCAAGTACAAAAACATGCATGTGAGAACTGTGTAATGAGAACAATAGGAAAGGAGACATTGACACTTATCTGAAATGGATAAATTGGATTAAAACATATTTCTCTTTTACAATCTCTGGTTTCAAAGGGACCCCACAGTTCATGTGATGGTTCGCCTATCATTTTGTAGTGACAATTTCAACATGACTTGCCAAATGCCAGTTGTTGCAAGCCTTTTTCCGGAGGCTTTTACAGATGGGTTAAAACTCAAGGATTTTATAGGAGTAAGACTGTAGATTGTTTGTTTATTTTCCTGCTTTTTTATGGTTTATGCTTCTGTCTCCTTCCCCAGGAACTCTTCCAGCTTAATTGGCTGATTAGGTAATAGTCTTGCTTTCACAGAACTTTGGCCTTTATACATGCAGGATCAGCAGCACTTGGGAACTTGTTAGATCAGTAAACGCTCTGGCCCCACATCAGATCTAACAAATCAGAAAGTATGTGGACATGCCCACAGAAGTCCAATCTTTTCTTCAACAAACCCTCTAGGGGATTAAGGTATACACCTTATCAAGTTTGAAAATCACTGACCTATAGAAGAGAAAGATTACCACAGAGGCATTAGGACTGACATCTCAGCTCAAAATTGCACCCCAAAGACCTTCCTATTTGTTATGGGATAGCAGTGATTAATGGAAACATCATAAAGACTTTCATACAACAACTCAGAAGTATTTATAGTAAGGCCTCAGAAGTAGTGTTATACCCTGAATAACGCAGTTTCCAACAGCAGGATTTATGCTATGATTATCCCCTGCATAAGATGCTATAAGAATGCTGAAAGTATAGCTCATTATGCAGTCTATTTTTGCCCCCCTTGAAGACTTGAACAAACTGACAATTCAGGAATGTACAGGGCAAAATTCAAACACTAGTGAGCAAGGAGTCACGTGTTCTCTCCCAGCCCAGGCCATCTCAAGGACTACTTTTTGTACAGAATGTTCAGCCTGTAGAAAAGACCAGTTCTTCTGTTCCTGTGGAGAAAGTTGCCTAACCTGTCCACGTGCTACTTCCTGCTCAGCAGGAGAGGTCCTTGATTTGGAGTTACCCTTCAAGGATTGCTTACGCCCATGTTAGCAACAAAAGCAAAGAGCTGTAACTTTTCTGGCCCTAAACCATATTTTCCTTGTGAAAGATTTTAATCAAAAATACAATGCAGTAAATTACATCTTCTTTCAACAATTTAGTTTTTTGTCCTTGTTTTCCAAACCAACTTCTGTACTTAAGGTTAATGTTGTTGCCAGAAGTGTTGAATGAATATTGGAAAGTTGACAGAGAAGACAAAAGACAATAAATAGGGACAAAGGAGAATGGAGCCAAGGGTTGATTGAAGACTAGAGATAATTTGACTATGTCACGAAAATAGCAAATACAAAATGAGTTAGACCTTGTGCATCAGAGCTGTCTAACAAGCAGCTTGTTAGTTAAATAAAGCTCTCAGTATATTCTGCCCTGCTCTTCACATTTAACTCCAAACATTTAGAAGATTCAACACTGAGTTAAAGCGAAGAAGCAATTCCCTTGGGGTTGCTGCTTTAGCATAGTGACAGCAGGTAGACAGCTTGGCAGCAGGCTGTATCCTCCAGAGAATAGAAAAAGAAACAATGTGAGAGATGATCTTCCCCACACGTGTTCCTAAAGTCACATCGGACATGCCATCTAAGTTCAACTTACCTTGTTCTAAGCAAGTACAGCAGGAAGAGGATTGTGTTGTTAAAGATTTAAGGAGGCAAGGTATTCCATCCATGTCTCCAAATCAAAGGAAAGCCCCCAGTGAAGATGCAAAGCATGAAGCTCCTGGCTTGAAGAGTACACAAGCATGAACACAAAGCACATGCATACACACACAAACACACAACAACACACACAAATAATTACACTGGGCTGAGACCTGTTTGAAGACGAGCCAGCATACATACAGTCCAGACAGTATCCTCTATCATCTGGCTTAACAGCCCTGAAGATTTCTCTATAGCATTGAATGGATGAGGTTTCAGAAACAAAGATGCATTCTTAAGGATCCAGGACTTGGGGTTAAAGTAGTTTCAGTTTTTGTTTTGTTTCATTTGGCTTTGCTATGGTACTGGATTGAATCCAGAGTCTTGAACATGCTACTTAAGTGGTCTACCACTGATGTATAGCCATATCTCATTTAGTAGTTTTTCATTTTGATATAAGACTTCTCTGTATTGCCCAGGCTGGCCTTAAGCTCAATGTGGAGCCCAAATGGCTCTTGTATTTAATGATCTTCCAACCTCAACCTCCTGAGTAGCTGGGAGTACAGGCCTGTGTCAACAGGCTGAGCCTGAAGGGAAGTTTAACATGACAAGTTTAGCATGTCAAGGGCAGGTCAATTGGTTCTGTATACATTAGATGCAATTGGAGAAATCTGAGTACTCTCTGGGATACACAATGGGGTAACACAATGATAGGAATAAAAAATATTATGTAATATAGCATTTAGCTTATCAAAGATACATCATGACCATGTGCACTTCCCTACTCAACTGGAGTCTTGAAAATTCATAGTTTCCACAGGCTACTTTGGGCCTAAAATCAATACACAGAACAAGTTATATAATTGGTACAGAAATTAGATGTCCTGAGTGTATCAGTAAAAGGGAGATAGATATAAGGATAGCATCTAGAATTGGGAAGCAACTTGAGCTTAGAGATTGAAGCTCACAAACTGGCAGCTGAAGAGCTTAATATATTGTACGGGCCATCTGGAGATGGGGCACCTGAGAAGAGAGACTGGGCTCAAGAGCTTTGGGGGTTGAAACTCTGAGTGTGCCTCATCCCCCCTCAGTTTTATTTATGAAATGTCAAACACTGAAAATTAGAAAGAAGACTTTAATTTTGTCCCAAAATTTATATACTGAATATATGATATTCAATATATGATATACACTGAATGAATGATATCAGCTAGTGATTACAGGAAGTACTAACAGCTCAAGGATAAAAAGAGTTAAGACTTATTCTTGTAAAAAAAAATAGATGACATGGAGTATGTAAATAATGAGAACAAATGCGGCAATATACAGGGGATCTTAGAACATTTAAAGTCTGATACATTACAAAAAGAGCTCAATACTGATAAATGTAGAATAATACATTTTATGGAGCTTTATCATATTCTGTACGTTGGTGTGGATCATAAAATATGAGGAATAAAAAAGTAGGGGAGTAGAAAGATAATGTGTGCACATTATTTATGAGGGATGGAGATTGAAATGAATGAGAAGAAGAACAGGTAGACAATGTCTTGAATAATGATGACTTTGATGAGTAGTTATCACCCAAATCTGTGTGCTTCATAAAATATGAGGAATAGTGAGAAGCAGAAGAGTCAAGAGACGGGTCTCCTCAGAATGAGATACAGAATGAAGGAAGAGAGGAATCTAGGGAAACGCACAGAATAATGATGACTTTTATGAGTCTTTCACTCACTGCCCTGGATCCTTCATAAATATAAGCCATATAGAAAATAAAAGAGCAACAAAAAGAAGAGACAGATCTGTGTCTGTCATAAAATATGAGACAATAACGCCAACCAGGCTTGACAAAATAAAAACAAAAATAATTGAGTCTAGTACAACTATGGAAAGACACAATATCTAGATTAATGTGGGCAAATAAAATGAGGGAGTGTAAAACTGTTTTACCTAAAGAGAGTCAGCAAGAACAAGCTAGGCATTATTGTGGCAAAGCCCTCAACAAAGTTAACTGATGGAAGACTGGCAAGTTCACAAGTCACCTATGTGTGCCCCCAGAATGATCAACAATATTTTGGGGTGAGTTGTCTCTGCACAGTCTCTCCTCAGGCCCCTGGCTCCAATTTGTAAGTAGTTGGTAAGAGAGTTTTCAAAATTCTCTTCAACTTAACCTCTATTTATATTATCAAATATTTTGTGTAGATTTTGAAACTGTTACTACAGGGACTGGAGAGCTCACTCACTGCTTTCATAAAGCACAGAGGTCCTATTCCCAGCATGTGCATGGTTGCTAACAACTGCCTTGGGAACAGAGTATCTGATGCCTTCTTCTAGGTTCAGTGGGCCCTGTACCCATGTGTTACATTTAAATACATTTTACATATGTTTACATATGTAAACACATAATACATCCCAGCTTACTCAGGCCCCATTCGCTCCAGCCTATAGGTTTTTGTTTCTGTTTTTGTTTTGTTTTGTCTTGTTTATTTATTTCTCATTACAGATGGTTGTGAGCTACCATGTGTTTGCTGGTATTTGAACTCATGACTTCTGGTAGAGCAATTATACTAAGAGTATAATTACTCTTAACTGCTGAGCCATCTCACCAGACCCTTAGTACATCTTAAAAACATGAAACAAGCTGTTACTTCATAAATGGGGAGGTTTTCTTTATTTTTCTTCTTTTGCCATTGTACTTGGAACCAGAAATCTGATTTGTCAACAATAGTTCAAAATCTAGAACTCAAAAACTGTGGATGCCTTCTGTATTAGAACAACTAAGAGGTGAGAGTGATTGAGAAAACTCAGATCTGGCCAAGGAGCTGTCAGTGTTCAATTTACAGGTCAATCATCTGTACTACAGAACTAGGAGTATTGGCCTGAGTGCTCAGAATATGCATAAATGCTGATAGCAGTAATTATATTATTTCAATTTGTGTAATATTTAATGTCTTATCATTCATATTAAGCAATGTCCTAAGGGAAGTCAGAGTAAGTCCTATCAGCTTCACTTAAAACCAGTTTCTCAAACTGCAGTAGCAATTACTGATGAGTTTTACAGTTTAAAACACACTTAGGTTGATACCTTTCTGTGCTTTATTTGGAGATGCTTTGATTGTGTACTTTTGTTCTGTTACTATTAACCTTCAGATATGTGCCTTGAATTATAATTATGTTGAAATATATAAAATCCTAGGGTGAAATTATTGGGGTTAATCAGGAAATCTATGTTGGTACAAAAAAAATTGGCTCACCTGAATTGAAGATTTATCTTTGCAGAACACTCTGAACCCTATGTAATTTTTTAAAAGGATAGTATACAATGCCTTAGCCTATTTTTCCTTAGACTTACCTGTTTGAGCAACAAAATTCATAAATGAGAGCTCAGAACTGTCAAAGCTAAGACTGGAGTCTAAGGAAAACTCTCCCCTCCCTACACACAGTTCAAATAAATGACAAACCAGTGTAAAATCCTTGCTTTGAATCTATTCCATGGCCCTCTTGCCATATTACATACTCCTAAAATGGGTTACAATTTGTCTGACAATTTAGAGCTGAAAACAATGGTCACTTTCCTGGACTGTGCCCTTTAACAACAGTCCCATTGAACTAGAATGAAATATCATTTTAGCGAAGATGAGTTTATTTGTTTAAAAGAGAAATGTCCATAAATGTTTTATTTAAATTAGAGAAGGGAAACATTCTGTTGGTTTTGAACGCTAACTGTATCTTCATTGTAGATTTCAAATTCATCCAACTAGGAGATGGGGTGTGGGCTCAACAGATAAAACCTTTAACAGGCAAGCTGAGTTAAGATCTACAGAATCAACCTAAAGCTAGACATAATAGCACATATCTGTAATCTCAGTGCCCTTATAACAAATGGCAAATGACAGGAGAATCTCCAGAAGCTAGCAGGCCAGCTAGTCTGATGTATACAGCATCCAACAACAGGAAACCCTGTCTCAAGTTGTAAGAAAAAGACCAATTCCCAAGATTATACTTGGATTTCTAGATGCAAGCATAACACACAACATATACAACCACCCAACTAAGTTTGCTTGCTTGGTTCTATTTTCTAGACAAAATAGTTTGGCAGTGTATATCAAGAGCTTTAATATAGTTATTCTTGTAGGAGTAGATGAATAGAAAATATACACAAAAACGATTTTGCAGTTAACTGTGGTTAAAAGGCAAAAATAAAGAAGAATATAGGTGATCAACAGGAACTTTGGGCATACATAGAAGGTATTTTTATATTAACTAATGTAATTCATTTTATTTTGACAAAAAGTATAATAGAACAGAAAGAAGATCAAGGAAATAAGAAGTTCAGCAAAGAAAAAAGAAAAGAAGAAACAGCATGTCTTCGAATAAAAGTCAGATTAAACAAGTCATGGAATATCGCTTTAAGGATAAATTATGTAGTAATGAAAGTACATATTCTCAAAGCATCAGATAATATTAATAGCATAATATTAACTTTAAAATGTTAGAATTGTGAATGATGCCTAATATGATCCCAATGTTGATACATAAAAAAAAATACCATCCCCAAAATATTATTAGGACTTTTTCCTAGTTGGTTTAATTGGTTTGTTTGTTTTTTTTTTTTTTCATTAGGCTTGAACGTTTTCCAGAGTGTCTACAACTTGATACTAGTGTTTAATTTTATTGTGCTTCTCTGAGTATTTTTGCCCTTTTGTTGCAGGCGTGCTTGTGTGATTCGAGGCCAAGTGGTGGCTGTAGATGGAACCCCTCTTGTGGGAGTCAATGTCAGTTTCTTGTATCACAGTGACTACGGCTTTACCATCAGTCGGCAAGATGGGAGGTATGCCTGTTGCTTCTGATCATTGTGGGAGGGACTCACACAATGTGACAAGGGTAGTAAGCCCATCTTCCCTTCAGGTGTATCTAGAAAAGGAAATAGTGACATTTATTTCCTCTATTTCCAATTTTAGTCCAACCAAATTTCTACCATTACACTATCATACTCAAGCCCTCTTGAAACACTGAACACGTGGTCATCTAATCCCATTTATAAATCTAACCTGAAAGGTCACTGAGATGATGCCAAGAAATACATGTCAAAACACAGAATAACATGGGAAGTTCTTCCACAATAAGCATAAAAACATTTCAGATATTTGAGAAATGACCCTGTAGAAAGGTTTCCTCTTAAAGTTCAAAATTCAGTCACGTTAACTAAGGGCTTCTAAAATGTGGCTTTCCTACACCTTGAAATGTAGCGTAGGGATAGAAGGGTGGACTGGCATGCACAAGGCCTGGGTTTGATCCTTAGCATCACAAAAACAAAGTCCCCTCCTAAATTACCTATTTCTTCAGTGATTGCAACTGATTGACAAGCATGGCCAGCCCATGTAACTATACAACAACCAGACAGTGCTTTCTCAGGGTTCTCTAAGACCTGGGAAGCAGGATCTCAGAGATAAGCCTTTCCACTTTAGAAAAGGATTTGCTCCCAAAAACATTTTTCTTGCTGTCATTTAGATAGACAGTTGTTCAGAATCATTGAGTCAATAGACCCATGTGTCCGTCTTGAAGGTAGCTATTTATGACTCTCAGGAACACTATAATAATAGCCTTGGGGTGCCCTAGTCTCCAGGTGGCTACCCTTAAAGTGTCCTACTCATAACAAAGCACTTCAGTACTCACAAAAAGACCTGTTGGCACAGGGCTTTATCACAGTGTGAGAGACTATCTTATTTCAAGAACCTACAATCAAACCTTATTAGTTCTACCCACTTCAGAAATGCTAATTGTTCAACTTGAGCTGCGCTAAATTTATTTTCTCAACTGCCTGTCAAGAAAATGTGTGTAAAATTAAAGACTATAAAGAGGAGGTTTTTAACCTACTTAAGACAAGAAACTGGTTTTAGAGAGTTTAGAAAATTATTTGTATGTAAATTATATTACTAGCCAGCCATCTTGTTAATAGAATAAGCTTCACAAAGATGTTAGGAAAAAATTCCTGTCAAATATTCCATAATTAGAACTCTCTGTTGATTAGAATGGACCTTTCTCTCCATTGGATTGAATAACAGGATTTTGGAAGTTCACCACTAACCAATAACTGACATAAAAAACAACTTTCTGCCTTGCCAATATCTTGAACCATATATATTAACTGAGAAAAGAATTATATCTTTGACTTCTTATGACCTATTGCAGAGGCAGAAGGAGGCCTTAGTTTAGGGCAATGCTTCATTTTATTTTTGTAAAAGAACCAAAAATAATTTTACTGTCTAAAATGTCTAGAAGCTTCTATTTCCAGATTTAAAAAAAAATATTTAAAAGATTAATTTTGTTGTGATTTTTGCACTTTGTATTTTAAATGCCAAAACCCTCCTCTGAGGAGCATTCTGTGAAAACAGGTTTATGTAAATGGGAAGTCTCTAGCAATGACATTCTTTACAAGATCCATAAAGAGTATATACATTCAAATTTCATGCCCTAAATGCCACCCAGACTATCCTACTAGCAATTATCAGACATAAAGTGACCATGATGAGGTTTTTCTTTTCTATGTCTGCTTGTTTCTCAGAGCAAGTACCTTTCAAAAGTACAAGAGTGCATGAAAGTACACCCAAAAATAAAGATTATAGAAAGGGTGATATTAACTAGTACATATAGTGCAGAATGCAGAATGCTGCGAAGGGCCCTCTGTCTCCATGTATCAGATCCATGAGTCTGCTGCAGTGCTTGCAGTTCTACCAGCAGTAGAGATTTACCTTGGGTTAACTTACCTCTACAAGCTCATGCCAAATTTCACAATGTTTGTCAACTAGACATTATTTATCTCCATATTAACAAGTTGCTAATTGACAAACACTTTTCTAGACACACAGAGAACATACAGAGTAGGAGACAAAAGCAAACGGAAGCATAGTGGTAGAAGTCAAAGGTTAGGTTCACAGATAGTAAAAGGCAAGAATAGTGGATAATAAAAGTCAAGTCTCAAGAAGACACAAACGTGTATTAGAGTTGCCTATATGCCAAATGTGTTTTCATTAATGTCACCTTCACCTTCACAACAACCCTATGGGGTCACCATTATTTATATTTTCCATTTTTGGCAGAGGACAAAGCTTACTGAGATTAACACAGCTGATCAGGTCAGAGTTCAAGGCTTCAAGTCAAGGAGGTTTCTTCTTTTCTTCTATTCTTTACCACCTTCAGTTTAGACAAGTAACTCGGTCAGTACAGGGTTGAAAGAAATTTTATAAGTACTTCAGCTAACAGCAAACGAAATAGGTGAAATGCTGATATTCTTAGAAGATTCCTGGAAAACATTAAGTGTTTCAGGAACTTTGTTTTCAATATTGGAAGATAAGGAAAGTCCCCTCTAATTCACTCCAGCTGATTGATATCAAAAGGCATCATGGAGGTTTCAATAATTTCCATCTATGAATAGGAGTGGTTTAACTTCTTACAGATGGACTAAAATCTATAAACAAATAACCCCTTTTGAAGCTTTTTTACTTGCTACCATACAACAGAAAAACATATTCTTAATGATTGACATAAATGAAAGGGATTTGTGATAGGAAAAAAAAATCTCAAAGAATAAACCACTCAGAGGGTACTTTGTTTGGCATTGCAATGGTTGACATGAATTTAAGGCATAGATCCACCTTCCACTTTCATGATAAGGAATAAGTCCAGCAATATTTCCTATGTATAACCAGGTGGAAAGAAGAAAAGCATGTAAGTCAATGTTTTCTAAGAAGGTAGAAAAACCAGAACATGTATGTATTCAGAGAGCAATATCTATCCTTATTCACATATGTGTGTGTGTATACATATAGATAGATGTGTTTGCATTCATACATATGTATATATAGTATATATCCCCAAATATATATATACATATATTTTTCTTATTATACAGCAATAATATATTAATTTACAGCAGTAGCTATAGATATGGATATATCATATTGGAAAACAAACTCAGACACAAAGTTAATATTATAGAGTTGAGACTCAAATCCCATATATATATATGTGTGTGTATGTGTGTACAAAAGAGAGATTTAAATTTAATTCAAGGCACATAGATTTGATCTATGTTGTTGTAGAGTCTGGTCATCTGATATCTATAGAATTGGTTCATATATTGAAAACTCAGGAACAATTTGTAGAGGTTCTGAGCAAGATTTTCTATTTCCTATGATAAACTTTAATTTTGTTCTTAAGTCTATCAAATGCTTGATGAGAATCCAGTCCATCATCTAAGAAATCTCCATTACTTAGTGTCAACTGGTTAAAGAACTTAACATCAGCTAAATGTCTCCATGCCAATATCTAAGATTTGTGTTTAGTTGAGTAACAAAGTTGCATAGCTTAGCCAAACTGAAACGTAACGCTACCTACCATAAGAAATCTAAAGGAAGTCTCAAGAACTCAGATTTCAGTAACTCTTCATGGAAGTCATCAAAAGCTGGCCTACAATTTAGTTGAATTGCAACAAAGAGAAATGTTCAGAAAATTTAGTAGAAGAATATACCTAAATTGAGAAAAAATTTAACTTGTGCCAATTCCCAACTATATACTTGACACATAAGTCTTTGTCTTATTTAAACAGTAGCTGTAAATATATCATATTGGATCCCGTATTAATAATATATAACTATATATAGCTCATAGAGATGTAAAAACTAACCCAGACACAAAATTAATATGATAAAAATGAGATTCAAACTCAAATGTGTTTGTAAAAAGAGACTAATCCCTAGATATTGGTTATTATTTGGATAATTTATTTGCCTTTTGTGTCTTTATGTTTGTTGTTTTTGTTTATTTGGTTGATTAGTTGGTTTTTCAATAAATAAGCATTCAGGTTTTACAAAGTATTTGTACAAAGCAAGCACCAAGGACATGAAGTGAAATCTATGTAAAAGTTGATGTAAAGGAAAGATTTCTTAACAAACAGTATTGGACATTTCATCTAACACTTGTCTTAAATGACTCTTGTTATCATGAATTCAGCCTCTCTGTCTAAAGCATAAGCTGTTTGCTTTTACTTTTTAATTCAAACCAAGATCATTTCCTATAATCTTCATTTTAGGAAAACATCTTAATATTATTGCTACTTCACTAAAAAGGCACAAATAAATATATGATTCTAACCATCCTTTGTTACTACCCATTATCTTTCTCTGAAAAATTTCTTCACTAACAGATGAATGGTAATACTTGATTCATTAAGTCAATTTCCCTCTCAGGCTTTTGGCATTAAAGAAGAGTTTTCCTGAAAGACCTTTTCTAATGTAGGGAAATGCTTACTTATATTGCTCTCATATGGACTTGCATTGCTTTGAGTATTAAGGAGCATCATATTGTCTCTTATGCATTTTTAAAGTGTAATGATAATGATTTATCATTTTGTTACATTTTATTATATTTCAACTTTTTGAGTGCTTTCAAGTGCACTACTTCAAAGACATCATTTTACTTAAAAAAGAAGTGAGGTGGAGCTATCAATGCAGAATGAAATGAAAGCTGAGGCTTTGATGCTCCCATACAATAGTCTTGTCATAGACCACTTCTATAGAGGGACAGAGTTGGCTTACAGAGAGATAATCTTCTTTTGTCAGAGACACCAGAGAGCTGGAGGCAGAGATAAGTATGGCAAGTTACCGATTTTCTTACAATAGGAAGCCAAAATCAGAAATTCTAAATATGGAATTTAAACATAATCAGGAACTAAAGAAGGTGGTTAGATGCAGAAGGTTCATGCATTGTTTAGTTCAATCAAGTTTCTCTGAACACTTTTCCTCTCCTGGTATGTTTCACCCAAAGTTATCTCAGAGAGACACTGGCTGACTTCTGACACTGTATTTGTGGCCCTGAACAAGACATTTAACCTTTGACTCTTTTCATATATATACAGAAAAAGATAGATATAGATCAATAGATATATTAATAGATGATAGAAAATAAATGCTTATACATGTAAATATACATGTTATATATAGCTTCTTATAGAATTTTTCAGGGTAACTATGCATATTTCAAATACTGCAAAATATTAACTGGTCAAACAAGGAGAAGCAGTAATGTCAAATTTGGTTTTACAAAAATATGCATGAAATAATTTTGTTTAAAACAATAGTAGAATTGATATTTCAATTGATGAATATCAAACACTGTTAAAAATTTTATATCAAAAATCTACTGAATGATTAAAAAAAGAAGTCATTCATGAAATGAATACAAAGTGAGTGGAGATTTAAAAACAGAACATAGCCTATTTATTTTAAATATTACATTTTATTTGGACTGTACATATCATTAAGGGTAATTCTCTTCTCCCTCCCCCACTCCTTCCTCTGCCTTCTCTCCCTCCTCCTCTTCCTCCTTCTCTTCCTCCTGTTTCTTTTTCCTTTTTAGCTTTGATCTCGTAGCCATTGGTGGTATCTCTGTAGTCTTAATCTTTGACCGATCACCTTTCCTGTCTGAAAAGAGAACACTCTGGTTGCCCTGGAATCAGTTTATTGTGGTGGAGAAAGTGATCATGCAGAGAATTGTAGCAGACGCACCATCCTGTGATATTTCCAACTTCATCAGCCCAAATCCTATTGTACTTCCTTCACCACTCACATCATTTGGAGGATCCTGTCCAGAAAGGGGAACAATTGTACCCGAGCTTCAGGTGGGTATATTGGGCTTTGTGTGTGTGTGTGACAGTGTATTATGTTATGGTTAATTCTTTTTCTATCATTTCTGTTGCCCCTATAATATGGATTCCTTTGTTTTTCAAAAGAAGCATTTCTAATGAAGTCTTTCTTGCACATTATTGACTAAGAAGGATATAAGGGCACTATCTGTGGCCATGAAATAGCAAGGTAAAATAGCTCTCGAGAAAAATGTTCACTTTTGATCAAATTAAAATAGTGCCCTAAAAATCATGGTGAGCTGGCTTAATGGCGATAATACTATGGTCAATGAGCTTGGACTGTTTCTGTTCTGAAATTGAACCTGCTTAAAATCTATTTTCCTTCTATTGTATAGGTTGTATTTGCTGTCATTCTTAGAAGTCATGAAAGTTCTTCTTGTATAGTGTATTTAGTAAGGTAGTTTTCTTTTTTATCTTTTTTTATTATTAGGTATTTATTTCATTTACATTTCCAATGCTATCCCAAAAGTCCCCCACACCCTCCCACACCCACTCCCACCTCTTGGCCCTGGCATTCCCCTGTACTGAGGCATATAAGGTCTATACAACCAATGGGCCTCCCTTTCCACTGATGGCTGACCAGGCCATCTTCTGATACATATGCAGCTAGAGACAGGAGCTCTGGGGGAATACTGGAAAGGGAGTACTTTACACAATGTTGTTTTTTAGTATTTGAGTTTTATAGTTAAGATCTTAATAGTTTAGTATTCTTGAGAATTATTCTTTACTAAACATTCATTATTAAAAGACTCTGACAGCCATAGTACCACTCATAGACAACATTAAAGAAATATTTTAATGATATTTAGAAGTAGATGTCACATAAATGGCTTATGGATCTAAAACTCAGCAAGCATAGACCTCAAAGAGTTTAATGAGCATTCCACAATGGAATTGACTTTACTGCTATCACAACAGGCTCAAAGCTCTCAGTAGGAAAGCTCTCACTGAGGAACAAGTCACACCAAAATAACCCTCTCTGGAAAAAGCCACCCATATTGTCAGCTGTGTTGGTTATTCCAACACTTTTCCTTAGGAAATAAGAAGAAAAGCTGGAAAATAATGAATATATATATATATATATATAATTGTGCATTAATTCTTCCACAGATGTCATTAGAAAGTATAAGTCTTTGTTTTGATTAACATAAAAGTCTTCAAACTTAGAAATATTTCCTTTCTAAGGTAACAATAGAGACTGCCATATCCGGGGATCCATCCCATAATCAGCTTCCAAACACTGACACCATTGCATACACCAGCAAGATTTTGCTCAAAGGACCCAGATATAGCTGTCTCTTGTGAGACTATGCCGGGGCCTAGCAAGCACAGAAGTGGATGCTCACAGTCAGCTATTGGATGGATCACAGGGCCCTTAATGGAGGAGCTGGAGGAAGTACCCAGGGAGCTGGGGGGATCTGCAGCCCTATAGGTGGAACAACAATATGAACTACCCAGTACCCACCCCCCCCCCCCCCCGCCCCCGGAGCTCGTGTCTCTAGCTGCATATGAATCAGAAGATGGCTTAGTCGGCCATCAATGGAAAGAGAGGCCCATTGATCGTGAAAACTTTATATGCCTCAGTACAGGGGACCAACAGGGCCAAGAAGTGGGAGTGGGGGGGGGTTGGGGGGGAGCATGTGGGGGACTTTTGGGATAGCATTGGAAATGCAAGTGAAATAAATACCCATTTAAAAAAAAGGGGGAAAATGTATTATCACTGACTATAGTTAGGATCTGAAAAAGTAGCCAGTGGACAACTTTAATATAAAACATATAGAGTAGAGGAGAAAATACTGAACAAAAAATATAGATGAAGGGCTAGAGTGACTCAGCAATTAAGTACACTTGCTATTTTTCCTGAAGATCCAAGTTTGATTCCCAGCACCCATATTTTGTAGCTTACAACTGCATATCACTCCAGTGCCATATAATCAGATACCCTCCTCTTGCCTCCATGGGCATCTACACTCATGTGCACATACTCTTACACAGACATGCACAGACACCTATCATTAAATATACAGCACATCTTTTTTGAAAGAGTATACAAAAGAGATTAGGTCCTTGGAAGTGGCAAAAATACCTCAAATCTGGAAAAGTATGTGATGCTTGGCATTTAAATCTCAGGTCTTTGGACCACTTTGCATGAAAGTATGAAGAAGCTGAAAGAGAAAAGAGAAGCGTAGTAATAAAACAGGAAATGAAAATATTTACACACTCCATGTCATGTTAAATATCCTGAATAAAATGGCCTCTTTGGCTATTTTATTTTGAAAAATAAAAATAATGGAATACAAGATCAGTTTTAGTTACCAGTTTTTGACATTTAGCTCCATCTGTAGTAATAAACAAATAAGTAATACCAATTAATTAACAAAGCCAAATGGCATTTTAACTCAGAAACCAATGTTTACTACACGATTTACAGAGGAATTAGTGGGAATTATTTTCATTTTGGTCATTGGAGCCGAATTGGAGAAAGTTATACCCGCCATTTGTACATGCAGTCATAAAGAAAAATGTGAGAAAATTGTGATTAAAAATTTGACCTCCCGATCATTTCAAGCTCCAAAGTAAACAAACGCTGACTTCAGTAAAGATTAAATCCAAAATCTTTGTCATTAAATATCACTTTCTGCTTTCTGCTTGTAAATATCAATACCTGCTTCTGCAGTCCTACCTCTTAGAAACCCAGCCTAAATAAGCAATGGAATTGAGATGTGCGACATAATGCCAAGCAAGGGCCTGTGTATGTATTTATAAGGAAGAAGATACCTTAATAGAGCCTAGAGCACTACATTGCTTGACATTCGGGAGTGTTTCCTTTCCCAACTCTTGCTAAGCAATTTTTAGAACACTGATGAAAGAATAAAATTGTTCTTTACAGTCATTCCTGGCAGCAGAAGTTGAGAGCAATCTGTAGTGTTGGCTGTATTTCTCGTTCTCATTCAAATTTTAATGGAAAATTCAAAACTTTTGGTCTCTCAGATTCATAAAAATCTGGGAACACATGGCTTGACATCAGTAGATCCCAGTATTCACTTTCTTTTGCTCTGTTTCTCAGGCAACAAAGCATGTGTTAGCTTACTCTACCTGTGACCGCTGGAGGACTAATTTTTGTTGTTTGTTTGTTTGTGTGTGTGTTTCAATTTTAGGTTGTACAGGAGGAAATCCCCATTCCATCCAGCTTTGTGAGGCTGAGTTACCTGAGCAGTAGAACACCTGGGTATAAAACTTTGCTACGGATCCTTTTGACACATTCAACAATTCCTGTGGGCATGATTAAAGTACACCTCACAGTTTCTGTGGAAGGGCGACTCACACAGAAGTGGTTTCCTGCTGCAATTAATCTGGTCTATACATTTGCTTGGAACAAGACTGACATCTATGGACAGAAGGTTTGGGGCCTGGCAGAAGCTTTGGGTATGTTGAAGTATTTCTATTTATTTCTATTTAAATAGCAGTATTATGCTTACAAAACAAAAAATATTAGATGTGTATCAATTTGAATTTGTAATATTTATTAATCTTTCTTCCAGTTAAAGAATATAAGGTTTTCTTTTTCTTAAAGTAAACACATACTTTGGACCTGATTAGATTTCTACTTTGATATATTTTTGTTTAAATATATTTTAGTCTCATGACAGTAGAATACCAGTGGAATCACACAGTATCTAACTAGTAACTGCCTCCATACTTGACAATTGCTTTCTAACTGCGGTGCTGTGTTCTGAAGGACTTTTTATTTTTAATTTGACATTTAAACTGTCATTTTAACTTAAAAACTACCAAATTCTAACTTATAGGTATTTCTACTTGTTATCGCTTATGTCTAAGATGGTTAGACTCCATTCACTTACTACTTTAGTGTGTTAAATAAAATGACATCATCCAGGTTTCCTACTCCTTTTGATTTTCTATAATCTTGAGACAGAGTATTGCCATATTGTCCAGAAGCCTAAGGACAGATTAGAAGCTGAATCTCTGTGGAGGAGCTGTTTACACATCCTTCCTTAGAAGTGTTTACCATGCTATGTCTCCACAGAACTAAGCAACATTTCTTAGACTATAGTGTATCAAATTCCTCTCCTATTCCAGAGGAAAATGAAAACCCTGCTGTCTTTTCTCTGCCTAGTTAAGATGCACATACTCGACTCATGACATAATCTATGCTGGACTTTATTAAAACACAAGGAGCATGGGCAGATTTAGATGCCCTCAGTCCATTCCTCAACAAGATTTCGCTGCTTTCCCCAGTAGGAGCTGGATTGTACTTATTAGTGAGCTTACCTTAAACTTTAGTACTAACTACTTTCCCTTTCTCTCGGGTCTTCATCTCCCAGTCTGCTGGTTTAATTTCTCTTGTATTCAGATTCCTGAAGAAAGAGTATCATATTAGCCAGTCAATATGTAGTATAGAAAAAACTCTAACTCAGAACTGGACCACAAGGCCAATTTACACACTCAGTCTCTCTTGAGTATAGCAGTTACACTAAAGGTATAGAGACTCCTTCTCTAGGTTCAGATTACCTTCCTGGTGGGTAGCCATCTGTCTCTAAGCTCTCTTTGATCTCTGTGTCAACATTTTCTCCCTTACTCCTATGAGAAGGGTTTCCAGTGCTGCCCAGTGCTGCCAGTCTGATAGTTAGCTTTCTTCATACTTTCATTCAAATTCTTTGCAGTACCCATTTCCTGAATCTTTCTGTGACCCTAACTGATATATACACAAAGGCCTATAATCTTTGACCCCAGATTCTAGCCTATAGCTCTTGATTTCCTGGGCAGAATAAAGTAAAATTTTTTACACTTCTCTATAGCTCTTTTGTTTGTTTGTTTGTTTGGTTGGTTGGTTGGTTGGTTGGTTTGGTTTTTGTTTTGTTTTTGTGTTTGTGTTTGTTTTTGCTTTTCTTGTTTTTCAAGACAGGGTTTCTCTGTGTAGCCCTGGCTGGCCTGGAACTCACTCTGTAGCCCTGGCTGGCCTCAAACTCAGAAATCTGCCTGCCTCTGCCTCCCAAGTGCTGGGATTAAAGGTGTGCACCACCACCGCCCGGTTCTCTATAGTTCTTTATCTTCAAAATGTTTAGGTACCTCCTTAAACCTCTGCTGGATTTAAAGATTAGTTTAGTTGTTGGTGTTACGATTGGTTATTTTCTTAAACTGTAACATGTACAAAATTATCAACATAAAGAGCTGACTACTATAATTTCTATTATTTCTTCACAAGATTTATGTGCATAAAGCTGGACCTGATTTTAAAAATAACAGCTTTGTTGGGACATAATTTACATACCATAAAACCTTGCCTACAGGGAGTGCTCAGATAGTTCAGTCAATAGAGCATAAGACTCAATCTCAGGGTCATGGATTCTAGCCCAAATTTGAGTGGATACATATAATTTCCTGCCCCTAGAGGCTTTGCCAGTGTAGCTACTATGTCACATGCACATTATTGGGTGGCAAAGAAGAGAGAGGCTATGTCTATACTCTGTTCTTCTCTATGAACTTCTGAATGATTAGCAGCCTAACATTCCCTAAAAACCTGAGAATACCACCAGTCTAGCACCAAGCAGGCCCAGATGGGTTCTCAGGAAGGAGAGCAAGTAAGAGACTAGAAGAGCCCTGCCTGGATTATAAGGAGGTAGAGAGTAGAACTGACCCTGGTTGTGGGAGAGCTGACCCTGCCTCTTGTTTGTTGTAAGGTGGCATCAGCAAGGCGGGGGATCCTTTCCCTCCCTTTTACCTCACCACTGGCAGTGAGTGGGAGAACTGGCCCCAATAGGGTCATGAGAGCAGGAGAGCTGTCCCTGCTCCTCATCTGCTACAGCACTTGGGAGAGCAGGCCCTGCACCTCACCTGCCCAGCACAATAGAGCTGACCCTGAACCAAAAGAGTGTATGTGAGCTGGCTTCAAGAGTGTAAGCATGGGAGAGCCATCCCTGCACCTTGCCTGGGCAGCACAGTAGTGCTGACCCTGAATATGAGGCTTCCAGGTGAACTGGCCCCGAGGGCGTAAATGTGGGAAACCGAGATCTGCCTCTCATCTGAAGGGAAGTGGAGCAGTGAGAAAGATACCCTGTTCCCCTCCCTCATTCCTCCGCATCTATGGCAGGTGAGAGAGCTGGTCCCAGGTTCCTGAGAGTGGGAAAACTATACCTGACCAGCTGCAACACTTTGGAGAGTGGGCCCTGTACCTTGCCTGAGCAGCAGGGTAGAGCTGGCCCTGGTTGCAGGCATTGCTGGTGAGCCTGCCCCAGGGTGTGAGAGCTAAAGAGCTGCTAGGCTGACCAGCTCAGAGACATCGCAGGTCCAGTTCCAGGGCTTTGGATCGGCCTACCCCAAATCTATTCCACCGATGAACTGCTGGAGTACAGGAAGGATCCAGTCCTACAGATACACAAACATACAGAATCCAAGAGAAATTCCAGCCCAGTGAGGTTCCAGTATAAATAGTATAGCAGAAACCAGAGCAACAAGTCATTGCAAGGAACATTGGCAAGCAAAGAAGTGTGGACAAAAGAATATACTGTGGGACACACTGTGATACAATACAGTTTTCACAATTAGATTTTGTTGTAGTTGTTGAGGGGGAGGTTGCAAGGTTAGGGGCCAGGTACAAGGGGAGAGAGAGATGAGTGAGATTGGGGTACATGATAGGAAATTCACCAAAAAACAATAAAAAGTTTTTTTTCAAAAAAACCTTACAATTATAGTAAGCTATTAGCACAATTCAAAATAGTATGCAACCATCCCCAATATCTAACTCCAGATCACTTTTGTCATTAGCGCACAAAGGCACTTCACACATAGTAGCAGTTACTCTTCGCACCTCTCTCTTCTGCTCCTGGAATCCATTAATCTCCTTTCTATCTTCCTAGATTTCCTTAATTTGTATATTTCAAAGCAGTGGCACCATATAGTAAGTGGCCTTTTGAGCTCGGCTTCTTTCACTTGGCGTAACATTGCAATTGTTCAATACATAAAGCTATACTTCCACTTTGTGACTGAAAAATATTCTAATACACACACACACACACACACACACACACACACACACACACACACACATATATAAAATAAGTTTGTCCCTTTATCAACTCAAAGACATTAGCACTGTTTTTACTTTCTGTCTGTTTGAGTGGTATTCCTATAAATATTTGTACATGTCTTTATTTGAATACTTGATTTCAATTATTTTGCATATATACCTATATTTATGGACAGTATGGTAATACCATGTTTAAATTATTTAGAAACCCCAAACTATTTTTTCAGTGACTGTACAGCTTGTTTGTATGTGTATGTGTGTGTGCTGGTATACATGTGCACAAATGCATATGGAGGCCAGAGGTTAATGTGAAGTGTCTTTTTTAATCATTCCCTGCCTACCTTTTTTTTGAGATAATATCTGTCATAACAACATAGGACTCAGTGATCTAGCTACTCTGGCTGACTAGGAAGCCCCAGGGAAATAGCATGTGGTGGTTTGTATGTGCTTGGCCTAGGGAGTGGTGCTATCCTGTTGGAGTAGGTGTGTCACTGTGGGCGTGGGCTGAAGACCCTCACCCTAGCTAGCTACCTGGAAGTCAGACTTCCACTAGCAGCCTTCAGATGAAGATGTAGAACTTTCAGCTCTGCCTGCACCATGCCTGCCTGAATGCTGCCCTGCTCCCACCTTGATGATGATGATGGAATGAACCACTGAACCTGTAAGCCAGCCCCAATTAAATGTTGTCCTTTATAAGACATGCCTTGGTCATGGTGTCTGTTCACAGCAGTAAAACTCTAACTAATACACAGCACCAGGCTTTTTATGTAGGGTTAGAGGATTGAACTCAGGTCCTCAAGTGTACATAGTAAGCATTTCACTGCAGAAGTATTGCTCTAGCATCTGTATCATTTTATCTACTTCATTTTATACATGAATTGCATTTCTTCTTCATACATATATCAATAACTGAATATCTAAACTCTTCCTCTGTGTTCTAGTTAATAATCCTCAATGATGGAACCACTGATATATTTATCTATAATTATGGAATCATATAAACCAAATATATAAGCAAAAATTAATGTGCAGACTCTGATATTGACTTCTTTTAAATGTTCACCCATGTGTGCCATTATGACTGTAAAATAACTAATTAAAATGCCATATGGAAGGCTTTAAAAAGAGGAAAAGGAAAGGAGAAATGGTTTCAATATAATCTCAAAAATTTTTAAAGAAAAAGAATGTTAAAAACAGTTGTTTTTTTGTTTTGGGTTTTTTTGTTGTTGTTGTTGTTTTTGGTAAGGCTAGTGATAATAATTAAAGCAAAACATCATGAAAACCCTTAGAAATATCCGAAGTGTAAAGTAAAACAAAGATTCTTTATACATTTAAGAGTAAATTTTAGAGTAGGGGAAAAAATTGGCAATGTTCCCAAATAAAAGGTCAAAATAATTGCACAAATAGTACCTATGCTGAAATATAGATTATTTCCCTTGTAGGGAATGCTCCAGTTAGCCATGATTTAAGGGACTGGTGGCTAAAGAGACATTATTTACTACTTATATTTTATCTCTGTCTCCCTATTTTAGCTTGAAAAAGGAAACAGGTGATTGTTTATTTTTAGTGTTCACCACATTTTAACACATTTTAAAAGTATTTGGTTTAGGAAAAGGTTAGTAAATAGGTAAAGAAAACCATGTTTCTTTATTGAAGGAAAACCTTAATTTGTGTTATATTTATAGATATAATCTATAACACATGTTTATATATATATATATATATATATATATATATATATATATAACTTAAATAGATTCATGACTTATACTAGCCAGATATTCATGTTTTCTTTTCCTTACAATAAATTTAATGTTTTAATTAAAATATAATTAGATTACTTTTCCTTCTCTCTTTTCTCCATCTAGTCTCTCCCAGCTACCTTCTCTCAAACCCCTCCCCTGCCCCCAACTCTCATGTTCATGGCCTCATTTTCTTTAATCATTTCTGTGTAATCAAACAATAAATACACATGCATATATGTATATATACATATGTACAAATAAATACAATTTTTCTCATTTGCATGTATATGGTGTCAGGACTGACCACTCTGCATTGGACAACCAATAAGGAGGTACATACCTGGGATAGATTAATTCTCTTCCCATCATGGAGAATAGCATAATTTTCTAATAATGGTAAAAAGCATTTGAAGAAGTGGCATAATGAAGTTATAAAGAAAGATGGTGAACCCCTGAAAAAGAACAAAGAAATTTTCAAGCAACAAATGTATGGAGACATAGGTATTAAACATGTAATCACTGGGGTGAAATGTTCACAACTATAATATGCTCTGAACAAACATTTACTTATGAACATGGCAAAATTTTATAATTAGTATACCAATATGTGTAAAAATAGTTTTTAATCAGGTAGTAACAGCAATGTTATATAAGGCGTTGCTTAGATTGCTTTTAAATTTAGAAATCTTAATATAGATATTTGACAAAACATAAAATAACTAACTTACTATAAAATATTCACCTGTTACATCTGCGAATGTTATGTTGCATGCCAAAAGAGAATTAAGATTAAAAACAAACTTCAATTTGATGATTAGATTTAAATATATGATTAAAGATTGTCCTACTTTGTCTAGGCCTACATTAACAGAAAGGCCTTGAAAATGAAAGAGGGAGTCAGATGGAGAGATCAGAGTTACAGGAAAATATAACTGTGTGACAATGACACAGAGAGACAGATATGTAGTACTGGTCTTGAAGAGGCAGTATGAGAACCATAAAGCAAGAAATATGAGTGGTCACTAGAAGCTGAGGATGACAAATATGGGATCTACCCTTAAAGTCAGTGGATGTTAGCTTAGTTCTGCTAACACCTTGGATTTTGTTCATTGAAACCCATTTGAGACTCATGACTACTTCAACTTTAAAAGGACAAATTTATTTTCTTTGAATCCTTTCAGCGTGTGACAGTTTTTGCAGTAGCAATAGGAAACTGAAGTAAGCCTTAGCCATTGTTCATAATGTTCTACTTATAGCAAGGAGATTGATTAAGACTATGGCCAAGAAGGACTTAACTCTTGTTCCTTCTCATACCAATTAACTGTCAATCTCTGGCCCAGCTATTTCAAAATGATGGACTAAGAGGAGTCCAAATTTAAATAAGCTGAATTTGAAGTGGTGGAGAATATCTAAGTTGAAATGTCACATAGTTTGAAATGTGGAAATCTTGCTTCACACGTAGCTCAGCTTTGGGGAATAGGTATTGTATCTAAGGACCAGAATGTCACAAAAGAAGAATAAAGTGTTGAAAGACAACCAAAATGGAAAGGGGAGTGTTTAACATCCTAGGCTATCCCATCATTTACTGCAAGGAAGCAGACCTTGGCAAGTGGGATAATATGAGTGAAAAAATTACCAATAGGGGTTATATGAACTCCTTACTAAAAAACAAAACAAAACAAAAGTATTGGTGAAAACTAATAAGATTGATTAATCCAAGCACACTATTGATCAAGTGGAAGGAGAGTAAAACTCACCCTAATCTTCACTACAAAAGCAGCAATCACTAGTTCATCCAGCTTAAAGATGTTTTGGTCTGATTCATAGACAAGACTGCCTTGCTGAAAACTGCCCATGATCATTTGAAAGGGTTTGGCCATAGTGCTTCATTCCCTGGTTCTAAAGCAAGTATACTGTCTAGAAATCATTGTATTTTAATTTCATTTCTTTCCCAACTCTATGGCTTAAACAACAATATAAAAATCACTACTGTTAGGTTCATAGTGCTGTTAAAATTCTAGAGATGGCATATTAAATTTGACAAACTAGCTTGTTCAGGGCCTCTGATCTGCATCTATTATGTGAATTTTGTCAAAATAATTCCCTATGTCCGCCTGTGTCTGCATATATTATCAATGTATAATAATGCATTCTGCCTGGTCTTCATTTTAATTAAATTAAATTGCTGCAGTTTAGAGTCCTGGAAGTTCAGAAAATCAGCCATCCGCCTTTAGTAGTCCTGCCATAAACAATCCTATTTTTCTTCAAGGTTATTGGCAACAATGATTGCATAATTATTTAGTACAGTAGTTTGGCAAGAAAGAGTGGTGTTTCTGTGAGAACTAGACTTCCTGAAGGTTCACAATGCATAGGAGTCTGTCTAAATTGTGTTAGAGAGAAACAGGGGAACATTAATAGTAATAGGTACTAAGCTATAGCTGCTTTGTGCACACAAAACACTCCTGAGAATGATGCTTTAGTGTTCATAAATTTTCCTTCAGTAAAACCTAAACTAGCTGGGCATCCATGAGAACAGGACACACTGAATATTTTAATAATAAATAAGGAGTGCTTTACAATTTGCAAGGTACTTTCATATACATTATTTCATTTTAATCCATATAGCATTCCTGCTTGGTAGGCATAGCACAATTAATAAGATCTCCAATATCCAGAGGAAGAGTCTGAGGTTCAGAAAGAGCCTAAAAGCCTGTGCTGAGCAGGAATTCCAACTCAAATGGACGCTGCATGTCTTTTTCTGCTGTCATTCTTGACCCACCTTAACAAGCACCCAATTTCTATGCCCCAGTGACTTCCTGTCAGGAAAGCTAGCAGAGATAATAATCTTTCATTTCTTTCCACTCATGAATTCATAATTGTTAACTGAGAACAGAACCGTGTTAGACCATCAACTTTATAGGCACAGTGCCTAGGGTGTAAGTTTTTTAAGGAACAATTACATGCTTGCAACCTCAAAGCAAAGCATGAAAAGAAAAATAGAAAAATCACTACTAATAAATGTTACGTGAGTGACTGCAAAACCAAGCATTATGTTTCTCAGAATGCTTCTCAGGTGCTAGTCAGGTTTTCACACTTAAATATAAGATGTTTAGTGCAGAGTATAAATCCTGTGCACTCTAATATGAGATAGAGTCTTTCTAAAGTAAGAACTGAGTATTATTGTCCTTTTCAGTCTGAACAAACTCATGGGTAGATTGTAAACCTCATTTCATGAGTCAAGCAGCATTTTTGGAATAATAGAATACAATTTAATGGATTGTACTAGAACAAAAGTTATCAGAATAAAATAGAAAGTATCAAAATATGATGCTAGAAGAGAATAAATAGTGCATAGGGACATTTTATTTCACTGTGTGTATGTTACTTTATATATGGTGACTCACAATCAACAAACTCTTTATTGTGGCATTCAGAAATGAAAGTTGGAGAGCCATTTGTAAGACAGGGTCTAGAGACAAAAATTTCATGATTTATCAAAGAATACAACAAACAAATCAGTCAAGTCAGCGTTTGTAACTATTATTGCCTTCCACTCCCTTCTATAAACTCATGTCAAGATACTACAGACCTTCAAGATGTGGTGAGAAAATAATTTATCCTTCGAAACTAGATGCCTTTGGCAGTAAAAGGATATTTATTTTCTTTACAATATTACATCCCTTTTAATAAAGCATGGTTTTAAAAGCCCATTTCCAAGATGAGTCTCCCTCTTCAAAAAAAGGCCTACCCAAACAAAACTGTCTAAACAATGTGAAAGGATAACAATCTTTAGTTTTACCTTTTATTAGGTGAGGTTGGGAATGACTGGTCACTCTTCATTTTTGATGCACTGGAGAGAAAGTGACTCCGGCCAAACCGAGCTCCTTTAAATTTTATAAAAGTGCCAAGTATCAAAGTATTCAGCGCATGCTATTCTTTTACCTAAAATGTTTTTTTCCTATGGCACACAATTCATAAGAGGTCAACTTATAATTTCATGTCGGTACAGTGGCATCAAAACAATGTGCATTCAGTAAGAGCCATACTTTGAATTGTGATCTTCTGGCTAGTGATATATAGTCCCACATTCTCTGGTGTTGCTTTTAATCACTCAATTAAAAGAGTAAATAACTGATACTATACAATGTTGCTAAACTCTGATGTACAGAAGGTTAAGTGTGTTAACTGCCTTTTTTACTCCAAATATTTTCAACGTGCAAACACAAGACCATTGTTAGCCAAGGGAATTCTCTAGAGTAGTCCCTCCGCTCTCATCTGGGCTTTCACTTTTCTTGGTTTCAGTTACCCAGTGAACTGAAGTCTGAAAATATTAAATGAAAATTTCTAGAAATAAATACTCCATGCAGTTTTAGACTGCATGCCATTCTGAGCAGCATAATGATATCTCTCCCCATTTCATCTTGCCGAGACAAGAATAATTTCAGGCTAGTGCGATGGCTCAGCTAGTAACCTGCTTTACATGCAAGCCTGGTGACCTTCCCTGAGTTCCATCCTTAGATGGATCAAGGCACAGGTAAATGGAGAGAGCTGACACCACAAAGTTGTCCTCTGACCTCCAATGTCTTCAGTATGGCACATACATACACACAAACTCTATGCATACCTAACCATAATTTTGAAAAACAAGAAAAGAATCATCTTCGTGTCCAGCATATCCATACTATAGATACTAATGGGCTATTAGTGTCACATAGAAGAGTCTGTTATCAAATCAACTGCCATGCTATTGGAGCATTTGTGTTCAATTAATGCCTAATTTACTTAATGACTCCAAAGCACAAGAACAGTGGTGTGAAACAGACACCACAGCATGAAACATGGAAGGATGGATTAACTCTGATTATGTGTGTGACAATGCTGCAGGGCACAGAGATAAAAATACCAGCATAAAGGTTTGCAACTGTCCACAGATTCAGGCTATCCACAGATGCTGTAAGAGGTCTTAGAACATGTTCCCCAAAAGTGAGAGAGTAGTAGTATAATTACTAGGTAAATATCCTCTCTTTGTCTCCTCCATCCAACATAAATTCCCTCATTAGAATCATTCCTAATGGTTCACTCCTAATAATACAGATTTTCTTGTTGTAACACTTACCAAAGCATATGTAAGTTTGTGTGTGCTATTTATTTTTCTTTCATATTTTTTCTTTCACTAGAATATATAAGCTGTGCCAGGAGGAATTCTGTTTTATTCTGTTTTATTCATTCCCATATCCCCAGTGTCCCATACAGTGCCTGTCAACAGGAGGTACTCAATAAATATTGCACATTTGTTGAATGATTGAACAAACAAATGAATAAAGTGAGAAGTGACCCCTTAGTCTTGCCTATGTAGCGGAGTGATGTGGCTCCACAGTAAAAGGCAGACACAGGCACACAAAAGAACTCCCAAATATGTATATGATCCCAGAACATCTCTCTGGTCTTTATGCAATTAGACTTGTACAAGGCATCTGGGAAACAATGTTACAACACTGGGTTTCAGTATACAAGACCTATTATGAAACAGTTGAATAGCTCTTAGATGCCTTTTATACTTCTTCTATCCTTCCAATTGCATATGTCCTAACATTATCATCTTGCATAACCCATTTTGTGAATGGATACGGTGTATATCCTAAAATATTAATACCGTCCAAGTCAAATCCACTGAGTGGCTAAAAGAATAATGTATCATTATCAGGTTGAATTTAATTTAGGACCACAGTGATGGCTCAACATTGGGGAATCTATTGTTTTAACTCACTATCTTAGAAGATTAAAGTAGGCTCCACCTAGCAGCTGACACAGAGAGTTACAAACACCCACAGCCAAACAGTGGATGGAGCTTGGGGACTCTTATGGAAGAATAGACAGAAGGATTACTGGAAGAATAGGAACTCCACAGGAAGACCAACAGAGTCATCTAACCTGGACCCTTGGGGCTCTCAGAGCCTGAACCACCAACCAAAGAACATACACGGGCTGGACCTAGGCCTCCCCACACATATGTAGCAGATGTGCAGCTTGGTCTTCATGTTGGTCCAGAACAACTGGAAAGGGAGCTATCCTGAAAACTTTTGCCTGTATGTGGAATATGTTCTTCTACTTGGACTGCTTTGTCTGACGTCAGTAGGAGAGGAAGCACCTAGGCTCACGAGACTTGATATGCCAGGGTAGAAAAATACCCAGGGGGCCCCACCCTCTCAGAGGAGAAGAGGAGGGGGATGGGTTAAGGATTGTGGGAGGGGGTGACTGGGAGGAAGGCAGTGAAGTGGAGGTAAAGCGAATAAGTAAAAGAATTAAATTTAATTTAAAACAAAAGAAAACACTATGACTAATTTTGCAAATCCTGAAAAAGCACTCAATATAAACTCATTACCTGATAGAGACAGTCTTAATAAATTAGAAATTATATATAAACAAAGCATTTTAGGCTAAGAGTGTGTCAAATCAAGTGCTATAATAAATTACTAGAGAATAGGAAAAAATACAACTCTGAGAGCACGTACTTACTTATAGTAGATAACACTTTAGCAACATAGTTTTAGTCAGTTGTTATGGCCTTTCTTTGGTTCTGTGGGTATTCTGTGTCATTTTCTGATTTTGCTTTATCATAGCTTTAATGAAACATTTATTGTTCAATTAAATGACTTCTCTTGAAGAAAACTGCTTTCAGTTTCTTAGTTATTTTTAAATGTTTTCAAATTATTTCTAGATGTATTTTGAGTTCATGAAGGTAACATATAATTTTTTTCCAGTGACTACCAGACTACTTTTAATTATATATTACTTTCATAAATGCAAGCATTATGAATTCTGAAGCCTCTGCCTGAAGCTAGTGAAAACCATCTGCTTAATCTTGTCCTATTTCACATATCACCTTCGTTGCACTGTATCTTTACCTTGGCTGCTTACTGTCAATCCCTTATTTTTGCCACTATAGATGAATGGTACAGTCCTTACACTGGATGGCAGTGATAGTATGGCCCCTTAGTCTTCTTTTATTTATTTTCACTTATTTGTATTTCATGTGCATTGGTGTTTTGCCTGCCTGTATGTGTGTGCAAGGGTGTCAGATCCACTGGTACTGGAATTACAAACCATTGTGATCTACTATGTGGGTGCTGAGAATAGAACCTTGGTCCTCTAGAAGAAAAGCCAGTACTCTTAACCACTGAGCCATGTCCCCAGTCCCTGCTTTTGGCCTTCTTATAGTCCACATGTGATACAAAAAAAAAAGTGATGATGCCCATATAGACTGAACATTAAGAAGGTTTTGGTTTTCGTACATTTTTAATGCCTCAGAGAGAACAAGCTAGTCTTTCTTATTCAATCTTCTTTATAAGCCAGTGTAACATTTTCAAGAAGACTAACAATGAAGTCAGACATGTGCCCCTGTGACTAAAAGACATAGCCCTCTGCAATAATGTGTATCATGACAACCAGTGACCCGTGCTTAGCAAATATTTGCTTATTGTCTCTGCATGAATGTGAGGCAAAGAATACAGAAAGACAGAACTCTAGGTGGAATTAAGGGTGTCACAAAGGAGAGCATTACATGGCTCAAAGAAAGTATTCTTCCATATTGATTTTTTCAACTGCCTTTTTAGTATCTTCACACCAACATGAGGCCCTGTGCCAACCCCTGTGTCTAAACCATTTCTACAGTCCTTCTGAAATACTGTAGAATTATTGTTTTCTTTCTTATTATACTAGCTTTGCTAGTCTCACTTCAGAGTGCCAGAGGCTGTATCTGTGACTTATACAGCACTGTGTTAATGATCAAATACTGTAGGGAACAGGCCAGAAACTGGTCATGGTCCACTCTGTTTACTTAGCATGGCAACTGTCATGGTCTTGAGCAGAATGTTGTGTCAAAGCTTAGCATTTTTAGCACTAGATCTGATATAAATCCCCTTTCCCTATATTTAATTATACAAAAGACTGGGGCTTTAGTGCACAGCAGTATGCTTCCATGAGAAGCTGAAGATTGGGCTGCTGCTGCATATTTGTATTTATTGCTTTTTGAGAGCAGTTCAGCATCATAGAGTGAAACTTTTCCTTCTCAGAAGCCAATTCTAAGTTCCAGGATTATGCTAAAGTAGGCTGCTGTCAGAAAGAAACCTTGCCTTGTTACTATGAGCAAGGAGTTGCACACAAAAATACACCAACACACAGCCATTCTCATTAAAGTCAGTTGGAATTTTGGATAAGTCTTAAGTATAAATTATAACTTTATTAGCTCATAGAGCTTTCTCGGGAGAAAGTAAATCTAATAAAAATTAGAAGGAACTTATTAAGTGGCTGCCTTGTTGCTATTTGCTGTGACTGGGGAGGGAAAAAAAAGTAATATAATTGTGGGGTTTGCAGCCAATGCACTTTTTTGTTGTGGACTAGAGAGCAATTCAGAGACCAGATAGGAGGAGGTAAAAAGAGTCTGCATGTCTCATTACCATTGCATTGAGAACTGTTTAATTGATGCTTTATGTAAGTGTTTCCTGCTGCCGAGTTAGGATGGTCTTTAACTGTTACTGAGAGGAGAAAAGCAGGCTCCACACCATCATCAGAGGTCACCAAGGTACACTGCTTATTTGCAAAACTGCACAATCACCTTCCGGAGAAGGGATTCTAGGGGAGCTTACCAGACTTACATTGTACAGAAGGCAGATCCCATAATTGCCAGGCATACTGTGGGGAACGAGATGATGGCTTTAAAGAAACTTGCAATTATTGTTGTTGTGATTATTTATTAATCAAGACTTTTAAACATTGACAAGAGAAGCAGAAACCATGTCACTGTATTCAACATTCTCTAACCACCTGATTTTTCCAACATGGGATGCATTGTAATATTTGGCTTGTTACTTTGATCCTAAAGTTGAACTTTCCAAGTACTATGCAAAAGGAGTGAAAATTTGAATCATACAGCATTAATGCTAAATGGGGAATGAAAAGAATTATTTAATACATGTCTCTTTA